>NC_071402.1:85200347-85825347 GCF_017976375.1 Cuculus canorus | reverse complement strand
TTTAGTAGACGACAAAAACATTCTATCTATTCTCCATTCTAGAGAGATTCAATTGCTGCTGGTGATTGCTAGAGACCACTACTAGCATATGGCTGCTCTGTGGGTATTTTAAAAGACTATCCTCTAACTGTGGAAAAAACCTAAGCAGTATTAACAAAAGCCAGTGAAGTGCTTGTATGGTTAAGCTTCTCACAGTGAACACATTACAGGGTCTGAAGGAATCAAAGACATGCAGCTTTGCGTCAAGAAAACTTCCTTAATTTCCAGTGCATCACCAAAGTTAATGCAATTGCAAATAGAACTTCTTGAGAGTCTCATCTTCTCTTATGGTCTAGTAATTTCCCAGTATTGCACATTTAAAGTACAGAGGTAAAATGCGATAATCCCAGTGGGATTTGCAATCTAATTATTTTAGTCAAGGAACACAAAATAAAACAAAAGCACCAAATTCCTCATTGGAGTGAATCAGGACGGTAGAACTTCAGGTTCACAGCAACACAGGGACTCAAAGGGCTAGAAAAAGATCTTATAATGATATCTACTATGTAAAATAGTATGACACAGTGCTTGTTGGGCTGAACCTGAAAGTAATGTGCACAGTTCTGTCCTCACAACTCAAAAAAGATGCAAGCAGACTGGAGAGGGTGCAAAGGAGGTGATCAAAGGGCTGGAGAACCCGCCTTGTGAGGAAATAGAATCACAGAATCATAGAATGTCCTGAGTTGGAAAAGACCCACAAGGATCATCAAATCCACTTCCTGTCCCTACACAGGACAAGCCCGAAATTCACACTATGTGTCTCAGGGCATTGTCCAAACGCTTCCTGAATATTGTCAAGCTTGATATCATTATTACTTCCCAGGGGAGCCTTTTGCAGTGCTCCACCACCCTTTGGGTGAAGGACATTTTCCTAATAGCCAAACTAAATCTCTCCCGGCTCATTTTCCTGCCATTTCCTTGGATCCTGTCATTGGTCACCAGAGAGAAGAGATCAGCGCCTGCTCCTCCTCCTTCCCTTGTAAGGAAGCAGTAAACTGTTATGAAGTCTCTCTCCCTTCAGTCTCCTCTTTTCCTGGCTGAGCAGACCAAGTGGCTTTGGCTGCTCCTACTAGGGCTTCACTTCTAAAACATTCACCAACTTTGTGGCCCTCCGCTGTACATGCTCCAGTAGCTTTATATCTTTTTTATAGTGTGGCAGCCAAAACTGCACACAGTACTCAAGGTGGTACTGCAGCAGTGCAGAGCAGAGCGGGATAATCACCTCCCTTGATTGGCTAGCACTGACATGCTTGATGCACCCCAGGACATGGTTGGCCCTCTTAGCTGTCAGGACTGTTAGCTCATGTTCAACTTGCCATTGATCAGAACCCCCAGATCCTGGAGAATAGAAGGCTCAGGGAAGACCTCATTACAGTATTCTAGTACTGAAAGGGTGACTGCAAAGAGAGTGAAGGCTCTCTCTATTCGAAATGAGCCATATGAAGAAGACAAAGGGCAATGAGTAAAAGTTGCACAGGAAGAGGTTTCATCTGGACATAAGAAAGACCTTTTTTTACATGAGAACAATCATTCACTGGAACAACTTTCCTGGTGCTATGGCAGAATCCCCATCACAGGAGATTTTCAAGATATGATTAGACAAAGGAAATAGAAAATCTCATCTAGTATACTTTTCGCACAAAAGTTTGGACCAGATGATCTTTCAAGATCCCTTCCGACCTGGATCATTCTATGATTGATTCTATGAACACAATGAAATCACAGATCTTTTTCTTCTCTTTTACTGTCTTCATATATTGTTTGTTTTCTTAGTAGCAAACAATTCACAGCTTTCTATCAGAAGAAATTAGTCTTCTCCCTCAAAAGCATATGCATGACAAATCCTTTCCATCAGGACTGAGGCTTACATATGCTTTGGGTATTCCAGATTTGATTGCAAGATCTTGTGTCTATCCTTTTACTACACATTTGTATGACATCATGTTAGGCTACAGTGTTTTGCTGTGTACTGTGGATTATGTACAGATGACTTACTGTGATGGACAGGCTCAAAACTTAGTCAGACTGCTTAGAGCTGCCTGCTGCGGAGTTGTCAACTCTACTTTGTAGTTGCAGTTGTAGTTGTAGCTGTAACTGTAGTCTGAGTCATTATCTCTGCCTTTGAATGCAGTGTTCTCCAGTTAATTAAGAACAGAGTAATCCCAGAAATGAGCTGCTAAGCACCCAGCTGATGAGAAGGTAAATAATCAAGCTCCACTTTGAGTCCCATGGTTCACTCCTGTTTAGTGTGTTATGTACTTTAGTGTCCAAATTTAGCTCAAAGAAACATTTTTTCTACCCCACATTTTTGCATAATGGCTCCCAGGTGGCAGAAATTGCCAGGGAAGATAGGTACTCCTTACACAAAATGGTTTAATGCTTCATAGCCCACTACTAAGGACAGGCTTTTAAGAAAGTGAAAGAAACAAATTGAGGTTTTGGTCTCTGTTTAAAAAACTACAAATGCATTTGACATTAAATGGAGAAGATGCTGAAATGTGCTGGGAGGAGGGAACCTTCTGGACTGGTGCCTTTATTTTCCTCCTTATCTCTTATGGAAACATAGATAGTTAAAGAGAGGGTTAGAGGAGATTTTGGCTTAAGTCCAGGCTTGGTGTAGCTTGCTTGCTGTTGCTTGCTGCTCACTCATGAGCAGCTTAGTTTTGATAGAGCTAGGCAGTTTGTCTTCCAGCAAATCCATGCCTAAAGTCCTTTAAGGTGCACATGCTAATTTTCCCTTTTGCCTTCAATGCAATGGACATTGAAAAAACTATTGGAGGAAGTAAAGAAACAAATAAGTTTCCCTGATTTCCTCCAGTAACTCAGGTTTATGAAGTCTAACACAGGATGGAAGTATATTTCTTACACACGCCTTTTTGATTAAAGGTGGTTTTGGCACCTAGAGACTTATGTAAGGCTTATGTGATTAAAAAAAAAACCAAAGGCTTTAAGATAAATTAAATAATATGCGTTCTCTCTAGATATCATCTTCACAGGGCATAAATATATGCAATATGCATCCTGGTTTGCCTCTTCCCTTGTAAGAATATAATGGCAAGTGATATTTAGAAATTAGTCTGATCTTTCTAAATAGACTGAACAAATGCACGGAACTATGAGGAAGTTGCAAAATATTTTGTATTATTCTTATAAAACTGAGAGATCATTGTTATATTCAAAGGTAATGACTGAATCTAAAGACTCCACTTTTGACTTATATATACATATATATTTGGTAAGTGTGTCCAACATTTATTTTCTAGTTACTCTATGTTATTGGGAAATGATAGAAAAAAGAATTCAAAATCATTATAAAATATTGACACTGAAATAAGAGTTCAGGTGGATATTCCCTAAAGGAGCTATGCTAGAAGAGGTTGATCCTGAAGGACTGCATCTCATGGGAAGACGACACACAGGAGCAGGGGAAAAGTGTGAAGAGTAAGGAGCAGTAGAAAGGAGCTCTTATGGACTGACTGCAGCCCCCTATTCCCAATCCCTCTCTGCTGCTCTGGGCAGAGGAAGTGGAAGAGTGAGGAATTGTTACAACCCAAGCTAATCAGTATAGGGGTCACCAGGGTAAACCCTAGGCCTCCCAATCAAATGTCTGAGTTCCATTCCCCTTTATGATAATAAAAATGAAGCCATATCAAGCAATTCATTTAAGAATAATTTGTTTCTACAAATTATCTGAGGATTCAGATAGATATTAGCTTGATAAATCTGTGGTAAGGGAAAAAGAGAGAAAGAGAAAAGAGAGAAATGAAAAGGAAGGAAGGAAGGAAGGAAGGAAGGAAGGAAGGAAGGAAGGAAGGAAGGAAGGAAGGAAGGAAGGAAGGGAGGGTATAAGAAGATCACCACCCGGGCTCCTGTGCTGTCTGCAGGCTTTCAGAATGGTGGGCATGCCAGCCCTATCTTCAAAGTGTTATTTATAGATTAGAGTCCGAGGAGGGGGAGGGAATTTTTGGTGTACTTGCACAACGTTACTTCTGGAAAGTTCTAGAACTGAGTTTGAGGTCTTTAGGGATGCTCTGAAGTCCTTGGTGAGTCCAAAGCATCGTTCTGCCCTTGCTCATCCTACCAGCAGGGTTACAGAATGACTGCTCCTGGTTCTTCTGTGCAGCTGGACTGCTTGCAAGCACAGCAAGCTGGCACAGGAGGACACTGCCCCTCACGTGGCTTGACACTTCCCTTCTGCAGCTAAATCTGTGATCTAGAAAGCAAGTACTTTAAGGTATACTATTTGAGTTGCCGAATCAGTCTTATAGGGATGAATGAGTGACACTGAGTCTGGGAAGGGCTGGAAGTGGGACTTTAATTCTGGTCTGTTTCTCACCACCTGATTCTATTTTAAGTGACAATTAATTAAGTTAATTTTCCCCTGTTTTGCATATGAAAGTAATTGGTAAGTGATATCCCTGTCTTTATCTCAACCCAGGTGAGTTAGAGAGCCACTGAGTGGGTGTCTGGCAGCTGGCCAAGGTGAACCAACCACAGATGGTTCATTCTCTGGAGCATACAGCAATATGTGAAATCTAATAGATTTTAGCTAGCAGTCAAATAATACTTTGTGATTGAAATGCTTCTATTTCAGTGTGAAACAATGTATGATTCTCTTCTTCAAGTTGAAAGACAAAGCCTATGGGAAAATACTTTATTTAGCTTGGAAAAGACCTTCAAGATCATCAAGTCTAGCCATAAACCTAACACTGCCAAGGCCACCACTAAACCGTGTCCCTAAGTGCCATATCTACGTGTCTTTCAAAAAAACCTCCAGGGATGGTGAAAACTAGCCTGCCATTTTATCTAACGTAAGGGAAGTCAAAGTGTATCCATAGTCCAATCTCATAAATATACACTTTCTCAAAAATACACATGCTAACTTTTGTAGATAAATTCCTAAAAATAATAATAAAAAAATTTATAAATTTCTCCTAATTTTCATAAGAGAGGGCTTTTTAGACCACAGAGCACAGCCCCTAATGTGTACATTTCACTGAAGCAGAATGCAAGGCCAGCTTTAAAGGCAATAAAAATATTATTTAGGTAAGAATGGAAAAATGGATCTAATGTAGGCAACGATGAATAATTGATCTCTGGGCCAAATGTTTCATAGGACACAAAAGTACTCCTTTTAAAACACGGTGACAAAGTAATTCCTTCTAATAGGATAAAACTTTCACCAGGACAAAAGCCACATGTGCTCCTCTCTTCTCCAAATAGTGACACATAACAGAAAATAAGAACACTCTCCTAAAGCAGGTACATTTGTATATGAATATGACTATTAAAATTGCTTAAGAATAACAAAATTGGTGACTTTCTGAGTCTTGAGATCAAAATCAGTTACTGAGTATGCTGCTGCCAGGATGACATGGGCTTTGACCTATTTCTCTTTAATTTTGGTTTCTCACTCTTCAGTCTGGAAATATCAAATTATCTGGATTAATTGACCAAGGGTCGTAGCTTCATAGGCAGATATCCCAACCATCCAGAGACTCTTATTTGTTCATTTATTACTTTATTTATTCTACTGAGTGCATTATGTAGTTCAACTGTTGAATGTATGTGTTTCAACAATATAAGTTCAAAGTAAGCAACAGTTTGGGGTAGGTATCTATTAGTTATTCAGAGGTTTCTCTGAGGATTAACAACTCTGTATTGGCTCCAGTTCATATTTTTCTGCAGTAGTATTACCTGTCCATATGGCTTCAGATGAATATTTTCTCTCACTGTTTTGGCCATTGTGTATTAGAGAGATCTGCACACTTCTTCAGGCCAGATTCTGACACACAAACCTGTGCCCAGTAGCGCTTTTTTCCCCAGTATAGTACAAGTGAGAGGAAAGATGATTCTAAATAAATCCATCATCATCTAACACTGGCTTGAAAAATTAAAAAAATGCCTTACATTTAGAAAGCACACTTTGAATTAATGATAATTATTTGGGGGGGGGGGAAGGGAAAGGGAAGTGATCAAATGTTTTATGAAAAAGAAATATCAGATATGAGAAAATAGTTTAGCTCTGAAAATTTAAATACTTCTGTGACTAATAATGCCAGAAACAGACAGGTGTAAGGATTGTATAATTAAAGGTATATACAGAGATACAACTACATCTGACATTTTTTTGTTGTTTTCCAGAGGGAATTAATGACCAGATTCTTAACTATGCTACCTAGTAGCTGTTAAACATTCAAGGCCAAGTTATAAACACAAAGATGGTCAGTGCTGTGACAGAAGGAACAATGTTACCAAAGATGAAGCGATTTCTGTTTGATTATTTGCCTGACGTGTAAGCAAGTCACCATTTAGGTGGAAAATGTAGGTAAAAGCAAAAATATTTATACAGTTTTTCTACCCCTGTGGTATTGACATTGTAAATATATAAACCAAATTATAAAGTAAAAGAATATTTTTTTCAGGATGAGGAAATTGAAAACTTCAAGTTACCTTGTTCTTCCAAAAAAGCTTATCGACAGCACTGCAAATATGTTTAGGAACAGGCATTCACTATGCTAAAATGAGTACTGGTGATGTTGCATGGCAAAATGCATGAAATGAGACTAGAGAGACATAAATTCTCAGATATAGAGTACATCTGTTTATGAGTTCTAAATGTGTATTTTTGAGAAATTTTGCTATTAGTATACATTTACTGCTTAGTAATCTGATGTTTTTATTTATTTACCTGTCCATGAGAGGCAGAGTAAGCTTCTGTTGGATAGAACCTTTTACTGGTATTCACTGAGGCTATTGAACTTGTTAAGTTTCTGAATCAACACTCTTGAAGAAAATTAAGAATCATTATTTCTTAAAGAGATAAATTAATGTGTTCATGCTATAAAGCAAATCTAGAGACAAAGGCTGTACCAAGCTTTCAGTTTCAGTTACTTGAACTTTCCTTTCATTCAGAACAAGAATTTGGAGTCAGTATACTGTGCTGCAGGAATTAGACTATATTAGAGATTTTAATTTTTATGTCACTGACACAAAGCACAGATCACCTTGTTCTTATGTTTATTGATCAAAGCTTCCTGATCATTTGTGTATAGAACTATTTGAGATGTCAGAAACTGCAAGATCCTGGTATCTTTCCTTTCTTTACATTATCCCATAGTTCTGGGAATATAAATACCTGAGGATAGTTAATATAATGAAATATAAGCAAGGAACATGATTTCAGGAACCAGTGAGATTCATTTGCCCTCTACAGACCTTTAGATATGGCTAAAGTCTAAAGCTAAAGTCTACCTTTAGATAGACTTGGGTAGGGCTAAAAGTATTTGAAGTAAACACTCTGGCTATGCTGTCTTCATTGGAAACTATGTTTCCTTAGAGGGATTTGAGAATAAATACATCTAGCTTAGTACTGCTAGAAATGAGAGGCAAACGATTCTTCATCAGATTGTTTCTCTGTTACTAATAACAAAGGGCAGTGACATAAACATGATTTCTGAAAATTAAGGAAGATACTATGGAAAATTGAACTTGGATTGTGTGTTGATTAACTCAAATTATTCAAAGAAGTAGAAAACCAATATTCTTTTTATTTGGACAAACTTTGAAAGACTAATGGAAATTATTGATATTGTCCTCCAAAGATCTATCAATTTTACTCCAAGTAAGACAGAAAAGCATTGAGGAAAGAGTTCTAGACCTACCTTGACAAATAACTCCTTCAAAAATACAGTAAGAATAAATGCAGAGCCTCCAAGGACTGTAAAAAAAAAGGGATCAGCAAAGAAAACTCCACCAGGGAGGTGATAGATCTTGCAAAGGATGTTTTAAGAAGTAAAAGCTTCTTCAGTTACACATAGAGGAAAAGAGCAAGAAAAGCAAAAGTCGGGTCAGTATACAAGATATGGGGATATGTTGGAGATGAAAAGTGACCTGGGAATTGCCCTCAAATAAATAAGCATTTTTCTTCAGTTTTCAGTAGGGTAATGGTATTTGGCAATGTCTGTCCTGCAGAGATTGTCGCCTCTGACACAAAAGACTTTCATTCCTCCAGTAAGTAAGAAAAATGAATATAGTAATTATATCACAGTTGCTTATTCAAAGTTATACCTATTTATGGTAGCACATTAAGCTACTTTATATTCAAGCAAATTCAGTTTCATCCATTGTTAATAGCCTAGGATTACTGTAGCTGTTGAGAATTCAGATCTCCCCTGGTTCTTTTTCTTGGTGGTAAGAATCCCCAAATTCACCCGATTTCTTTTGAATAGATTATTCCTCAATTCTAAATCAGTGAAAGTACTAATCAGCTTTTCCAACTGAATGAGTTTGAATTCCTTTGTTTCCTGGCCCCTTAAAAGTCAAGTTTAGGCTGCTAAATTGGTGATTTGAAACTTTTCTTTTTTCCCCATAGGGGCATGAGACAGTATGTGTGAGGATAGATCCTTCTCCTTGCACTCTGCGTATTTGTGCTCAGCAATACAAAAGAAAAGCCTCTTGAGAGCTGGAGCCTACTTTCTCAAGTGTACATCTCCTTTTGCCAAAAAAAAAATAGCTCATGTTGTATTAAGACAGGTCTTTAACTATTCTTGTAACTATTATGGAGTCTTCAGAAAAGAAATCCAAACCTAACACAAAGAAGTGATTATAGCACAGCAGTTAATAGGCCAAGTGAAGGCACAAACTTCCATACAGATAGACAGTGTACACTTATGCATATGTGTTAACATACTCTAGCGGCATCTGGATTTATAAGACTAAATCTTTGTTTCAGGGTTCTCTCAGTCTGGATAATAAGATTTTATAGATACAGAAATTACCAGTCCAATGTCAAAGCAGAGGCCAAAGAGCATTTTTACTTTCTGAGTAGTTTTTGAATGTTTAAGGAGGAACTAGTTATCTCTACTTCTAAACTGCAGGAAAAATGACATATGCACTCATCAAGGAAGAAAGAGTGTTTCTTTCTTCCCATCTATCATTGGAGAAAAATGAAGTACAGCATTTTTAGCCTACATTCAATAATAAGCAGAGCCATAGTGGTGCAGAGACTATTTGAAAGCCTTTAGCTAGCAGTGTTCCCCAGGGGTCAGTACTGGGCTTAGTCTTATTTAACATATTCATCAATGAGGGAACAGAGTGCATCCTCACCAAGTTTGACGATGACACAAAACTACGCAAAGGGATTGATGCAGCAGAAGGCTGTGCTGCTATTCTGTGATACCTGCACAGACTGGAGAGTTGGGTAGAGAGGAACCCGATGAGATTCAACAAGGACAAGTGCAGAGTCCTGCATCTTGGGAGGAATAACCCATTCACCAGTACAGGCTAGGGTTTGACCTGCTGGACAGTAGTTCTGCAGAGAAGGACCTGGGAGTCCTAGTGGACAACGAGTTAACCGTGAGCCAACAATGTGCCCTGTGGCCAAGAAGATCTTGGGAAACATTAAGAAGAGTGTGTCCAGCAGGTCAAGGGAAGTTATGCTCCCCCTCTACTCTGCCCTAATGAGGCCATATCTGGAGTGTTGTGTGCAGTTCTGAGTTCCTAGCTCAAGAAAGATAAGGAACTACTGGAGAGACTCCAGTGGAGGGGCATGAAGATGATTCAGGGATGGAAGCATTGCTCTTACGAGAAAGGGCTGAGACACCTGGATCTCTTTAGCCTGGAGAAGACTGAAGGGTTATTTTATCAATACTTATAAATATCTAAAGGATGGGTGTCAAAAGGAAAGGGCCAGACTATTTTCAGTGGTGCTCAGCGACAGGATAAGGGGCAACAGGCACAAACTGGAACACAGGAAGTTCCACCTGAACATGAGGGAAAATCTTTACTCTAAGGGTGACAGTGGACTGGAACAAGCTGCCCAGAGCAGTTGTGGTTTCTCCTTCTCTGAAGATATCAAAGCCCTCCTGGACATGTTCTTGTGCACAAAACTGCTCTAGCTGTACCTTCTTTAACAGGGGGTTGAACTAAATGATCTTCAGAGGTCACTTCCAACCCTGACCATTCTGTGATTCTGTGAATGCATGAACACAGACTCTGAAGTAAACCATAACTAAGAAGATGGAAGTAGTGAAAAAAGACATGGAACCAGGATAAGATTTTTAGTTATATATTTTACTAGATCTTTCTTGACAGCATTATTTCATGATTCTTTTACTTAATTGGCACTCATAAGGTGAAAGACAGACCACTTCATAGGAAGGACAATATATTAACTAGAACTAAAGATATAAAATGAAGAAGTTCAGGAGGGGAAAACAGGTTTATGAAAGGAATTAAGCAAAGTAGACACCTGTAATTGTGGAGAATTGGCCTTGATAATCCAAACACTTTCCAGCTCTATTTGGCTAAGATATGACATTCTTCAGGTGGAGTTAACGAACAAACCAGTCACCATAACTTCCTACAGGGATTATTTCACTCAGTTTACTCCAGCAGCTCTCCAGTACTCTCTGCATCACTCTGGAGCTTGTGGAGAGAGGTTCAGCACGGAAGTAATAAAATCCACCATAAGATCTGGTGCTGAGATGCCTGACTGAGTCGGGTAAACCGTTGTCTTATTTGGTCCACTTTCTGGTTTGTTAAAGTTGCAATCCCTCACAGCTTCCACTTCTCATGCACTGCTGAGTTATCTGATAACCCACTGACTTCAGTGGAAGCTGAAGACAATCTTTTAAGCTGTATAAGAACAATCCTAGTCCACAGGGCATCATTAGTGACATAAATTCATTGAGATGGCCAGACTTTCTAACTCCCTATATGCAAATCCCTGTAAATTCCACCTGCTCTTTACATCTTTCTGAGCTTAAGCAGATTTCAAGAATGCTTTTAAGGTGAAACCCTTCTACTAGGACAAAAAAATGTCGTGACTCTTTTCGTAGAAGCTGCATTGTATTCCAGTTCTCTCAGACCAAATCTGTTCTTTCTCTACAAGACTCTTTTCTGTTTACTAGTGGGTTGCTTCTTTCAAACCCAAAAATTATATACATTCTTATAGAGCTGTCTATATGCAGTATTCTTTGTGAAAGTTTTTTGGAAACTAGGTACTTATTGCTGTTGCTGTAAACAAGATATTATTATTATTTGTTATTATTATTATTATTATTACTACTACTACCATTACTATTACTATTGCCATTACTATTACTAGTACCATTGCTACTATTATTAAGAGTAATTTTTTTCTTTGGGATTATGAGACAGGTTAAAAAAAATTAAAACACATCCAGCATATCCAGCACTCATTTCTCTGCTAAGGAAAACAGAAAAATAGATGGGTGGCTTATCATATTTTGATATGCCATAGTGATAATTATCTTGTCCTGACCTAGAACAAAAAAGAACTGGCAAAATCTACCATAAAGATCATGAGATTTACTGGTTGGTTCCTACTGTGCAGAAGGAAGCAATGAGGCTGGATAGTGCCTGCTCATTAGGAATGGTAAGATGCTGACACTCTTTCTGTTCCCAGAGTCTTAGATCCCACCTGACATCTTGACTCCAGTGTAATTGTATTCCCTAGAATTTGGAGGCCTCTGGAAATAAGATGGAACAGGTGTCTGAGGCCTCATTTCCTACCAATGAGTAGAAAGCAGAGCTCACTGCCAACTGAGTAGTGAGGTGAGGAGAGAGGGGAGTCCCTTTGCTCCCTCCATGGGGAGCTGTTGCCCTGCTTTCACTCCACTGCTGAGACAGGGACGAGCACCCGTGGCTCCCTCTAAGATTGCAATTCCTGCAGTTAGGTGATCATCTGTTTTAAAAGAAGAAAACGTCAGTAAGGTTCCACAGCTCCTGGTGTGGAGAAAAATTGGAAGACAAGCCTTGATGGTTCAGTAAGTAAGGCAATTTTTAAAAGGTAAAACAGCACTATTTTTAAATGTCATGGGGTTTTTTTTTGGGGGGGGGGGAAGATAATGGAAGAGGGCAGAATTGAGGACAGAAAGATCAGAAAGACTGATTTTTATTTATTTTTTAATAAAAGCCTGGCATTGGCAGTCCTGCGCTGTCCTCTAGAAGGCCAGAATGAATTCAAGAAGCTTCCTCTTGCATGTTGTGGTTTTGTATGTATAAGATGGAACTATAAACGAAAAACTTATTTTCCCGCTGTTAATTGTGTATATAACGCAAAATAGAGGAGTGGCTTTTCCTCCTGTCTTGCATGTAGAATGAGAGCCGGCTGAATTTTTTCCCCTATGTATTTAGAAAAAACTTCTCTAAAAGACAAGTCAAACCCATCATTTTATCTGTCCCCTAATGAGTATTTAATAATTATCTGATAAGGGTGTTTTCAGTGCTTCTAGTTTGTTTGAACATAGTATTTTGAGAGCCCCAGACATTTTTCTCTTTGTTGACTCATTAGCATCAAAATGCCATTTCTCAAAGGCCTTTTACAAAACCCCAAGAAAAACAGAATTAGTTATCTGCAGACAGTGAAAGCAGATAATTAAGAGGGAATATGGTTATGTCAAAGCACATATTTGGTGGCTATGATAAATCTTAAAAAATGAATTAGGAATATGCCTGTAGAGGAGGAAAATAATTTGGATAAGAGAGAATAAAAATAAAACTGGCAATACAAAAAAACTGTGAAGTTCACCTTTTCTTGAGTATGAGAACAAAGTTGCCAGAATTCATTTAGTTGTATTTCTTATGAAAATTTCCATAAGGTTACTTTTAGTTCTTGCATTCAAAAAATCATTAACAATTAATCTTGAAAGTGATCAGGTTTTAAATAAAGAAACAAATGAACCAAAAAAGACAGTGAAAACTAATTCCAGACTTTGGGATCTCATTCTCTGTAATACAAAAGAATACTTGTAGGATCTCTGAACTCATGATTTTCTTGTTTATCTAGGAAGAGTAAAATGAATAAAGTTTTTTGACACCTCTGAAATCACGTGTGCAATATGTTTCCAGCCAGAGGCTGAATGCTGGACGTAGAAAAACATATATGACTGCAATGGAATACTTTATTTTGGTATGCATTATCACACCTAAAACAATGCCACACTTGATGATATTTTTCATTTGTATGGGTATCTTTGGGACTACTGTTCTAACAGGTCTGACAATACCAGTATTTTTAAGGCTTCTGAAAAAACAGCAACCAAAGTTCAGAGAAGATGTCAGAAGCCTGTTCTGACACTTGATCGGCTACCTAGGACAAATGTAAATGTATTAGGAAAACAATGAGTCATTCTGTGTCCATGACATATCACTGTTCACCATTCTGAAGTTACAGATTAATACATTTTAGTACAAAATCTGAGCAGTTCTTCAGATAGGCTTTATTTCATAAACTGTTATTTGCTGAGTAAGTCTCACATTACATATTGAAATGACCTCCTCTATTTGTTACTTCTCTGTGTTTACGTGTTGCTAAAGACAAGGTAAAACACAGTATAACAATAAATACCATTTCTTAAAACAAAACAATTTGTTTCTTTTCCATTCTAAGCAGTTAATGATAGACTAGGAAGGGATCTCTTTTTTCTTTGTTTTGTTTTAAAAAAAGATATTTAATTTGCAATGAATCTCGACAACGCAATAAATTCAACTATAAAAAGTCTGTGAAGTCCTTGGAGCTCTGAGAGCTTTGGATAACTCTGTAGAGTTATGATAGCATATATGAGTGAGTTTTAATTAAATTAGTAACAGCATTCTGTCATGGAATCAAAAAAACTCAGAACCTTTAAACCACTGTTTTTACCTACAAGTTCGAACACATTCAGCTCTCAGATTGCAAGATAATAAACACCTAGTCAGCCCTAAGCAAAACATAAGAGCACTCCAATACATCAGCTTTTTTGGGGGGAAAAGAAGACAAACCTTTCTACTACAATGTAGCTGCGCAAACATATCAGAAAGTAGAATTTCTACAAGTGAGCTTGCCTTTGAGACTGCATAATTTAATTACCTGCCAGTACAACGGCAGATGTGATCTGTATATCGAGCTATTGGGAAATGTGTGTGTAATTTTATATCTGCCCTACACAAGGTAAAATATGTTCGGTACAGAACATATGACCTAGAAGAATATTCACATAACCTATAACTGCATAGTATGCAAGTGGTTGTGATACTAGTATTACTAGTGCAACCATTTTGCTGGCACTTGCTCCTTTTAAATGAAAGTATGACACAGAACATCCATTTTACCTCTCGTACTCTTAAGTTTATGAGATTGTTCTACAGGCTAATGGAGAAAGAAGCTGTGTGTGAAGACCAGCTTTTGTCTGTATGTCTTAAACATCATCCGAGTGCAGGGCTGTGTGTGCTTGGGGCTATGTGCACTTCGGCAGCAGCAAAGGAGAGAGGAGGAGGTGCGGGAGCAGGTGCTGCCCCCTCAATCTGTGGTTGGGTTCCTAGTGTACAACGAGTTGTTCTGGGCTACTGTGGCTGAGGGGTTTGTGAACTCTGAAGAGGCAGGGGTGCCCCTGACTCCATGCGTGTGCCTGAAGGATTCAAGTGGTTGTTATTTCTGGTAAGAGTCCGTTGAACCACCAGTGACCTCTGGAGCCCCCAGCCCTGGTTCAAGAACTTTCCTGAAGGAGCTTCTACACAAGCCCCAGTTCAAGAACTTTCTATAGGGAGAAATGGTGCAGAAGCAGTGAGACTATACCTTGCATGCTAGTAGAAGATGGAGTTCCTCTAGAAATAATCCCTGGTAAGAAGCACATGTGCGTGCCCTCTGCCCGGTGGACCACATTTCCTGAGGAAACTGCATTGAATTTCATTGGGGTAGTGGTTATTCTTATGCTTTATTGCTCTTTTTCTGCTCCTTCTCTTCTTCTCTCTCTCTGCTTTATTCTCTCATTATCTCTCATTCTAACTTGCCTTTTTTTTTTTTTTCCCTTGGCGTTTTCAGGTCAATTTGTTTGTATCCAAATTCTGGTTGTAAACTGTGTGTTAATTTGACTATGTTCAAAGTACAGATTGGAATCAAAGCTGAAATTTGAACTGAGTTCAAAGTAAAAAGCTGTAAGTTTGACTGTGTTCAAAGTACTGATTGGAATTTTGAGTAGACCCCTGGACTGATTTGTTGCCTTTCTGGATTGCTGTGCAAACATACAAAAGAAACCTACACCACAACCACCCTTAGCCTCATCCTGTTGAGTGGGTCCACTGGGGTTGGGTCATAACACTGTGATCAGACACGCTGCAAAAGAACGTGAGCCAATAGCGTTCAACTGTTTTTACAGTATTAACTTTCCTACAGAGAGGTAGACTTCTTTAGAAATTTAGGTTACCCATTGCAGTAGCATCAAAACTGACATCTCTGAAATTGCTTTTTTAGTTGCCTTTCTTGGGCTTCGTAGGAATCCGTGAACCTTGAACATCGTAGGCTAAAAACTTCTCTTTGCATTACATTCATTTAGAAATATACGTCTTCTACTTCTATCAAGTAGACTGTGGAACTTAGCTGAGAATCAGAAATAAGAAACAGAATTAGTTCCTTCACTCATTTTGATATAGCTACTTCACTATTTAAGTCCATTTGATTTACTATTAACAGAAATATTGAATTTGGAGAAAAACCCTTGAAAGTTCACCTGTTTCCTCCTATAGGACTATTTGTATCAAATAACTCCCATATTAAAATATTAATGTGCAGACATGAAGTCTATTTGCAAAAATTATCTCTGTTCCTAGAAGAAATGGTGATTTTTTCATGTCAGCAGTGCTTGTCAGAAAATAGGCATACATTCATATTTTAGAGACCAACCTGCTCCAGAACATAATCCTATTCTTATTCCAACCAGAAAACAATGTTGGCTTACATGATTTTATTGCTTTTGTTCTTAGAAAAAAAAAATGTTGTAAGAGAAGCATTTTAATATTCCTTAACATTTCTGAAAATAATAGACTTTCTTCCTAGGCTGCACAGAAAAAGACATTTTGAGACTTTAGATATTTTTCATTGAGGGTTTATCATCTAACTAATACTGTAATTCCTGCAAGAGGTACAATTGTAAATGATGATGTAAATCCATTAAAGTGAACATGCATTTTTCCAGCATCTTTGCATACAGGTCACTTTTACTGTAACATTATGTATGGCAGATGAACTATTAGTTGTCAGAACTATAGTATTATGTAAATATTTTGCTTCCTAACTTATTTTCCACAGTTACATTGTAGCAGAAATGCTGTAATATTTTTCCAAGGAGTTAGGCAAAGTGTTTGAAGTATACAAGAGTTTATATCTCAAAGTATGAATGCCTTGATTGTTGAATACTTGAATTGTTATAAACAGTCATTTCAAAGTCTGCTACAATTCTTTATTCATTGTTAGCGTGTTGGGGTAATTTTGCATCTAACATTGATTGTTCCATGAGATTAGATGCACAAATTAGATGATCATCGAAGATGAATTAAAATCAGATTTTAATAGTAACTGACTGTCAAATCCCTCAGATTGCCTCATTGTAAGATCTTTTTCCTCCTTCAGTTCATTATAATGAACAATATTTGGAACCACAGAAACAATGTTGGATTAAAGTATAAGAAGAGTACCAATGTTCCCTTTTTAAACAAAACACAGTCCTTGGGCAAAATTAACACATTGTATTATTGTAATATTTTACAGTCTTAGATATTCTACTAATGAAAAAAATAAGCATATCAACAACAGATAAAAGTTTTTTAGGCTGAAATACAGACAATGTAAATACACTTTGGCTATGCGTAGACTTATGCATAAATACTGACCACATATGGAGCTAGCATTTTTAGATGCTGGGTTGGACTATAATAGCTGTTTCTACCCTGTAATGTGCTTCTACTGATCTAACAGGCCTAACAATAATGTGTTTAAGAAAGTATGCAGGTGTGTGATGGTCAGCTTGAAAACAGAAAAAGCATTTCAACTCCACATGCACACAGCAATCCTTGTTCCTTCTCCTTTCCTCTGCCATTTCTCTCCTCAGTCCCTTCTTTTAAAATGCATACAACATCTTCTTTTTTCTTTTGCTTGAGGGTATACAGAGGTTTAGGGAAACACTGGCTGCATGAAAACACCAGTAAACTAGCCCATGATTTCTTTCCTTCCATCACTGTGGTGCAGATACTTTATTATTTCACATGCTAGTTTTCATTAGTGCTTCTACTGCTGTTTCCTTTTCCTTAGGCACTGGAAGAATTCCTTGCAGATAACTGCAGTTGAGGTTTTGATACTATTGAGCACATTACTCCTCTTACAGACCAAGGATATATACAGAAGCAAGCTAAAACGTTGTAAACTTTGACTTGCTGGTTTAATTGGCTCAAGAAGACCACGATCTTACAATTTTCTTATCCATTTATAGTAAGAGAATCACAGGAACAGTGGTTCATGGAAAAATCTTGGTTGGAAGGGAGCTCTGGAGATCATCTGCTGCAATCTTCCATTGAAAGCAAGGTCTTATTCAGGGTCTTATCAAACTAAGTCTTGAATATTTGCGGTAGGGATAATCCTTTGGGCAATCTATCTCAATTCTCAGTTGTTCTCATTTTGAAGATCTTTGGCTTATATATAAACTGAATTTGCCCTGATCCAACTTCTGTCCATTTTCCTTTCTCCTGTTGCCATGCATCCTTATGAAGAAGGTATCACTATTTTCTCTATAATTATCTTTTAGATAATGGAAAAACTGTACTGAGCTTTCATGTTCATCATGAGCTTTTTCTTCAAAAACTCAAATTCTTCAATCCTTCTTCATATGTCAAGTTCGTAATTTTCTCGACATCTTGCTAGTCCTCTGCTGGACCCTCTTCAATTTTTCAATGCCTCTTTTGAAATGGGGTGATCAAAACTGGACACAGTATTCCAGATGTGTCAGCCAAGTATCTATATGCTCAACAAACTAAAATGACTGGCAATTCCAGGAACAAAAGTAACTTAATAATTTATGTTGGGCTTTTTAAAATTTATTTTTAAATATCATATCATTTTTCAAAACCTGAGGATTAGAAACTTATCAGCAAGAGCAGATCCATCTGCAAACAGCAGGCAGTTAAAAATTATAATTTATTTGATAACTTTAGTGCAGTTTTTGTTATTTTTAGTTATAAGTAGCAAAAAAGATAAAAGCTATAAGAGAAAAAAGAACACTCTTTCCAATAAATGCAGTCACTCTTGTCTAGTAAGCATTTACTCATATCTTCTATTTCGGGTGAAGTTCCACTAGGGTGGTAGTCATCATTTTCACTCAAATCTAGAGAAAGAATCTTGGTCACAAAAGGAAATCTCTAGTATATATCCTGAAATATATGACTGGAATATAGCGAGTAAAATATATAGTGTAGAACAATTAAGCAATTATGTGAATGTGATTGTCTACAGACTTTTGTGTGTTTAGAGAATACACACATAAACAAAGATATAAATAAGAAATTTGCACACTGAAATTTTCAAGTAGCTGTTTAGCTGTTTCTTTGCCTGCAGAAATGGTTAATTAGCATGAACATAATGAATATACATCTAAAAAGGTACTCATTGATCAGATCAGTGATTTGTCTTATGCCTTCCTTCATTATTCCTTTTTATGTCTTTCCTTTGCTGTTGGTGCCCATCTTCCACAGCTTGCACAATACAGGAGAGTCTGCCATAGAGAAAACAGAAGAGCAGAAGGGGTTTCTGTTTTCCAGAGCACCTATATAAAAAGTCCTTTTAATTCATAAAGTTTAATGTAACGTTAATTTGAGTGAGTAAGGAGGTGAAATTTGTACTTCTTATTTAGGTAGGTGTACCCCTTTCCCCAGCTGAACTACATGAGATATTTTTAGTTTGGATAAAGATAAAAAAGAAAGCTGAAAAATTAACTCCATGTGAAATTCTCTCTTCTTGCTCTGTTTTGGTCATTTAATTATCAGAGTGCTTTCTTCTTTTCTTCAAGAGGCTGGCTTGTTAAACAGAGAGATCTCTGTCCAAGCTGCAGTAAGAGGGTTAGTGTGCAAGTTCCTATGCTCCTCTCTCCTGTGTTCATTGATCTTTCAGCTGCCAGGGTCCATTAAACCATCGGTATGGGTTCTTAGCAATGTTTTTGTAAAAGAGTCTTGTCTAGAGAAGTCATATCTAGTGGAAGACTACATTGACTATTGTCTCCTAATGACCTCCAAGAATTTCCTTCAGTCTTCCTGTTTGCAAAGCTGATATGTTATGTCAAAGGCTCCGTTGTTTGTCCTAAAAAGAACATTTTAAGAGATCTTTTCTACTGAATATTTCTGTGTTGGTTATTCAGTTTTGCTTGCAGATCTGTATAAGGTAATGAGATGAAATTGAGGCCAGAGCCCAGTATTTCCAGTTCGAGGATTTTTCATTTTTCCAGAAGATGAATTTGCATATGTTGGAGTTTAATCTAGAAAACAATGTGTGGAAAACATGCAAAGAGCACAGATATCTGACCGGTAAATTAATACCTTGTACAAATTTAAACAAGTCCTCTAAGTTTTGCAAAACTCTATTACACGGTTTCCCAATAGAGGAGTGCATTTGCTGAGTACTTCCTGTTTAAGAAGTCTCTTCTGTAATTTCTTCTATCTGTTACTTAACTGAAAAGACAGAAAATAGAAAACATTCACTGTTAGTTTATTGCTTTGGCTCAGGGATACTCCTATTAGTGTTAACTGCCACTGAGAACACCAGGTGGTAATTTCCAATGGAAACGAGTAGCTACTAGACAAAACAACCCTAATTTACTTACACCTTGTGCAGTGCTTCACAGAAATACTATAAACTGTGGGGTCTTTCTCATTTGTCCTTGTTTTAGCTGACACTGTCATTCATGACTACACTGTCAGCGTAAATGATGATCTAATGTCAGTTCTATAATTACTTGGTACCCTGAATAAACCGTAATCCTCCTGGGTCAATAACTGCTCTCAGTTTGATATTCAATAAACAAGTTTCTGAGAATTGCAGTAGTTTCACTTTTTTATTATTATTATTATTCTTTTTTTTATTCCTGGTACTTTCAGTGAATGCTATTCAGGAGTAGTTCAGGACCATTAAGAAAAGGAACAACCATACACAGTGTGAGACTGCCAAAGGAATGCCTCCGATTTTCAAGACTGACTTACAGAGTCCTCTCAACTGTAGGGCCCAATTCAGCTCCAATGGAAATCTTGAGAATGATTTCAAGGGGAGTGAGACCACCAGCCTGGGAGGCTACTCTGTGCACAAACATGAACTACAGTTTTAATGGCACATATTACAGATATTGGGATTATGTCTGTTGCAGCCCTGTTCTATGCCTCAAGATCTTTTATAAACTTGACTTTTGTTGCTGTAGCCTTGAATGTGGCTCTGCAAAATGCAATTCCTCTAGGTGCAACAAAGTCTTTCAGTCATAAAATAAAACTGCCTTCTTTATGCACAAGGAAGAAAACAATAAGGACAAATCAAGTATTGTTGCTACATTTGCTGTGCTGGTTTCTGTTTTTCTTACAGTCAAATAACAATAGTTGCTCAATGACTATCTCGTCTACCTCTGTGCTGACTGCCCAAATGTCACAATGGCCATGAGTTTCATTCTCAGTTTTCCTATTTCCTTCATCTTCAAATCAGGGAAACAAGATGTTTTTACAGTATCATGTCCTAACTAAGTGCATGTCACATTGTCTAAGAAAAAGAAATTAACTAGTCCTTTTATTGCTCCCAAAGCCAATAAAGACTTTATTGGCTGGTATGATTAATCATGGGGCACTGCAGACACAGCAGCAGCTGTAAACAAATGATGTAAATGCGAATTATGATAAGACTGAGAAACAAATAATTAATAAATAGCGAAGATAAAGAAACAGGCCAAACCTTCCATAAAGGGAGTGCTGAGGAAAGAAATCTGGAGCTTCTTCAGGTACTTAATAATTTAAAAGACACTTGCATGACACAGAAGGACAGAGTAACCTTGGCTTCTGATCTGTATGTCTTGTTTCGAACAAAAAAGAACAACTGTATAAATGTACATGAAGAATAAGGGAAAAGGAGAAAATCTGAATTGGTCCAGTCATGGTGTTCGGAATCGAAAGGAATAGCAACAAAGTGGTCATTGGAACGATGGTAAAAAATATTCTTGTGGATCTAGTAGGGCATGCATTTTCATGTCAGAGTTTGTTCAGTCTGAAACCAATATTCCACCATTTTTTTAGGGGCAGAAGGACTTCTTCAGAGACTCTTAAGAGAACCATTTTCTTTTACAAAACTTTCCTATTTATGCTATTCGTATTTAATATTTATTATCATGGTATCATTGTATCATAGTATCATAGTATCATAGAATAGTTTGGGTTGGAAGGGACCTTAAAGATCATCTAGTTCCAACTCCCCTGCCATGGGCAGGGACATCCCAATAGATCAGGCTGCCCAAGGCCCCATCCAACCTGGCCTTGAACACCTCCAGGGATGGGGCATCCACAACCTCCCTGGGCAACCTGTGCCAGTGTCTCACTACGCTCATAGTGAGGAAATTCTTCCTAATGTCCACTCTAAATCTCCCCCTCTGGACATTAGGAAGAATTATTATTTTGTTCAGTATTTAGAGGTATGTTTTGCATGGAGCTCCAGGTAACTTTGGAGTCATTATTGAATGTCGGTACTATAAATGGTACTAAGACAGTTGTATCCCTGCCAGCAAAGCTGTTCCTCATCACTATGAACTAAAGCACAAGAGTAAAATCATTGAAAATTTGTGCTTTGATGAACCAGTTCTGGACTTCCAAAAAGAAATATGTGGGTATAGAACATTAAAATACAGTATGCTGGTTCCAGATAAACCATTCATGAGCATGCTGAGAAAGAGTTAAAGGTAACATTGTTGACATAGAGGCAAGGACAGGGAAAGGGAATTGCTTTTTTTTTGGCTTGTGTTGCTAAGCAGCAGAAACATCTCCAAGTCTTGAGTCAGCGAGCCTGTTGATCATAGACTAATGTCCTGGACAGTCTAGAATGTACTCTCAGGATTTTTAGAAAAAATGAATGAATTTCTTTTGCTGAAGGTACTCCTCAATGCCAACATGCAGTAAAACCCATAGAAAAAAATTCTGTGTGCACTTTGGTAGCAAAGGGGCTACAAAAACTCCACAAAATAATCCAGGAAAAGACTGTACAATGTTTTTCAAAATTTTTGAGTTATCAACTAAGCTTTTTTAGCACAATGATAAATCATCTTGTTGCTTTTCAAAAGTCTTTTAGCATATTAATAAAACATTTTTCAAATAGTTTTGTCACCAGACTGATAGGTTGCATAGTTACATATTTGTTTTTCATACAGTGATTGAGTTTCATTCCTTTCACTTGCCTTTTTGCATGCAATAAATACATTAATGTTACAAATGCATATAATGTGTAAGAGAATTTATTAAAATATTACCCAGGTTTTGTTTTCAAAGAAATGTCAACAGTACTGCATGTATGACTAACATTTATTATTCAGGCTGCACAAGCAATAAAAATATTTTTTTTTATAGCACACCACTCAGTGATGTTTTTAAAGCATATCTTGTCTTGAAGATCAGTCTATGTCCAACTGTCGCTTCCCTGAGAAGGCACCCCTCTGAAGACACTAGAACACGCAGAAATGTCAAGAGTATTGGCCTTCATGAGGTCAGCACTAGGTCTTCTGCAAGTGTGGCTCTTTTGGCACAAGAGCCAGGCTAAAGATATACTCAGAAAAGATGTTATGAACTGTGACCTTAAAGTCCCATCAAAACCTCATGATCCAGAAAATATATTTTTCAGAAAGCTAGCAAGCAAGAATATAAGCACAATAGCTACGTTTGTACTACACAGCATGTAGAGATGTATAACATATGAAGTGTAAGGTGGCAAAACTTTCTGGTGGTGATAAAGGCTTAGGCAGTGGACACAGTGTAGGTGTTATTGTTTGGGACACCTACTAGAAACATAGCAGGTTTTTTTGAGTGGATGGAATGGTGTTAATATTCTTTCTGACACTGTCTTTACAAGTAATAAATGCATTGTGTTAGAAGATGCAAAGCACTTCTTCACAAGCTCATTCAAACGTTGAAGTAGTTCAGCAAAGTCCAGCGAAGAGTCTAATTTTTCATTCTTGTCTCTACATTTGTTCCCTATAGCATGATCCTGACACTGCAGATCTCTGTTAGATAGCGTTGTCTTTACATCTTTGAAATGCTCTGAATGACTTCAAAAATTAAAATGAAAAAGAATTACTTCTGAATTTTATGATGCTTGTCAGTAAGGGATGGGAGAACAGATGACTGGCCAATGTTCTTTGAAAGTGGACAGTGAGACAGTTTCCTTCCTACACTACACTTAAGGACCCCTGCTCCTAACTATCATATGTTGCAGTTATGATATGCTTAATCCTTGTGCACTAATTGACCTCCTTTCTCATTGTTTTTCTAGGAAGGTTATGGCTTTCAGAAAAAAAACCCAAACCCTACTAATCAAACCAAAATAAAAATAAAATTAAACGATTTATACATGATATTGATGTTTTTTCTCAAACTGCATGGCCATTTCATATCTTCCTCTTATTCCTTTGTCCTTTTTTTGGCATGGTCAACAGTTTAGTAAGGAGGTTGCTAACTAATAGCCTGTGTTTCAAAGTCCCTAGTGTGCAATCACAGATTGAAACCAAGAGGGTTTTGCCAGCTGCACTACTCATTTCTTGCTGTATGCATCAAGCCAAGGCTGCTTTGAATGTTTGTGACAACCAGTGAAGTATCAGTGAGGAGAGAGCTCTCTTTCTTCAGTCAGTAAATAGCAGCACATTTTGGGTTTTATAGCATTCATACAGAAACTGGTACTTGTATGGGAATTATAAAACACTGAGGACTGGATATTAAGCATCTTTCCACTGGTTTCCACTGGACTGAAAAGCTCTAACCTAAGCCAGGTCTGCATGGGTCAAAAACTGTCATTCTTCAGCAGCTGTTCAGCGCTCTGTGTAAAGTGAGTTGGTAGAGAAATGTTATCAGTTGATTTAAAGTACTATTAAAGAAGAACTTTCTTGGCAGTCTAAGGAGAGAGACCAAAGGTTAAGGTAAAAAAGGTAGTATTTCATTGTTTTTTTTTTTTTTTTTTCTGAATTGGAAATTGGAAAACTGCCTTTAATTTTTTTACATATAAATTTCAGATTATTATTTTCAAATGAAATGTATTAGTACTGTATTTTATTTAGCAAATTGTCTGATTTGAAATCAAATTCTTCCTTGGAATATTGAAAACAAATACATTATTTTCCTTTTTCATTTTGACCCATCATTTCTATAGATGATTAGTTTGGCGTTATGTATCGTTTTCTAACAAAGGAAGTCTACTGCAGAGACAGCAAAAATAGGAAGGTGAGTAGGGTGTCTGAGACTAGGGATTCTGAGAGTTTGGACAGGATTATGTATATTTTTTTTCTTTAATTTTTTTTCAGTTTTCATTTTATGTTGAGGAAAATAAAAAGCTCATATAACAATCTTGAGAGAAAGTCAGCTCCTACTTACCTTCTTTCATTGAAAATCTTGGGCCACAGGTTCCGTATCTGAGTACCAACAGTCTGATCATGAAGACACTGACAGATTTCTGTTCAATGAGAAAACTGCTTCAGAAAATTAAATTTGAAGGGGAAAGGCTTGTATTTTCCTAGGTATCAGTCAAGAAAAGTGACAGTTTTGATCTTTTTTATTGTAACTTTTATTACATTTCTTAAATTTAAGCCTCTGTCCACTTTCTCTTCCTTTTCTTCCCCTTTTTTTTACTGGATCATCAAATTGTGCTCAAACTTACAAATAGCTTTGCACCTTTGATAAATTGAAGCATTTGTCAAAAATACTGTCATTGCTTTAAACCATTAATGCCCTGTCTTGAGACACTTCCCTTCTGTTTTTCTTATCTAGAGAATACTTATACTATGTGCTTGGAAGCACAATGTTCTTTTACCATTCTTTACCTCGTGAGAGTCTAACTAAACACTTCCAATTACAGTAATGGTTGCTCTGTTCAGACTACATGGAACCACAATACTGTGTCTTTGTAGGAGCATGTTGTTAATTCATACTTGAGTATTTTCCCTCCGTTCCAGCAAGGCAAATACTGTAATTTCCTGTTACCATGTAATATCAGGTTGCTTGCATGACTAAAACTGGTAATATATCTTTAAGTGCACAGCACTAGTGGAGATACAGCTTTATATAGAAACAACATCCACCATTTTTTAAAAGTACTATACTGTGGCTGAAAATATGTGTATTTTTTTTAAGAGTTTATGGCTGGGTTTGGTCAGAAAAAAAAAAAAAAAAAAAAAGACCAACATAGGCATCTGCAATAGCACCATCCGCTGGTCCTTAGAATTTGGTGAAAACTGGTAGCCTCTGACCAAAAATCATACTGCCTATCATGGAGAGGGCTTATGTATACTTTCTTATAGCAAACTGCCAGGATGAATGGAAAATGTTACAGCAAAAAGCAGCTCAATCTATTCCATAATAAACCGCTTTTTTTTCAGAACGATTGTGTCCTGCTTGCACTTTACCTTAACTTAAGATTACAAATAAGAAATTTAAGGTGTAGTATTTCATGCAATTTGTCTGGAAGGGTATTTGTACGATGTAACGTCTTTTCAGAATGCATTCCCATAAAGTGGATGATACATACTATGAAAATAGAGATTCATTCACAGTTTGGATTTCATTTCCATTGATTGGAAAACTCAAATGATATTTTTAAGATTGAGTAAGGAAAGATAATATCAGACTAAATGAATATAAAACATAATATTAAATAAATTTTACAAATGGAAAGAGAAAGAATTAGATGAAATCTTAGTGTTACTAACCTTCATTGTCAGCATCCTTCTATAAAAAGCCATGAAGAGATGTTGAGTTGTCTTCAGATGAAGTGCATATCTTCTCAGCTGCTGCTAAAGTTAAGTAAGAGTATCAAATACAGAATGTGTACATTTCAAATAATAAAAGATAGCATATAAAGAATTTGTAAAGCTAAATAGTTTGCAAATACAGCTGTAGGTCAGCCAATATCAACCACTTTGGTCATTAAGCAGTCCTTAAGCAGTCTTTCTTCAGGACTCTATTCAATTCTTTGCAATAAAGAAAAAAAGCTAATATTCAGTTAGCATTGGATATTCTACCACTACTCAGACTGTTTTTTTTTGGTTTTTGTTTTTTTTTTTTTTAATCTCACAAGAAGAATTTTCCCACAAGAATTGCAGTATTTCCCAGTCTGTGTCAGATAACTCCCAGGACAGTCTCTTGTTCCATTACTGGATTTTGAATTGAACAGAATCAAATCAGAATGGAGTTGAATGATCTGTTTCAGACAATCATTCATTTACCAGAGATGGGTCAGCTAAAATGGCTTCAAGAAGTTCTGTGTGTAAAGTTAAACTACCCAGCAAAGCTTAGCCAAAATGAACAAAATGTGGCAGATAGAGTGAAAGTTTTTTCAGTGCTTCTGAAACATTTTTTTTCACATACTAGTAATAAAAGCCAAGGAAAGGAAGGATTAGCCATATCAAATTAGAACCACTGATGACAAAGGGCAAGGGAGTGACCTGCAGAAGGTCTCCAAGGAAACCAAAGGCAGAACCAGAAACTGAGGCCAACCCATACAGTCACACTCCAGTTGCCATCAGTAAGACTATAGAAAAGGTCACTGAATTTCTTCAAGATTCAAATGTTTCTTTAATATAGTCTGAAAGAATAATATGGTGCATTCTTATTAGTAGATGACAGAGTTAATACAAAGCTTTGGTAAAAAGCAGATGTATATGGTCACCCATGACCCAAGTAGGAATCATATATTATAGGTTTCCCTTTCTATTAAAAATTAATTGAATGCAGTTTACATTTGCTTGAAACTTAGGACACCCAAATCCATGGAGGTATTTTGCATTCGTGAAGGACAATTTTTCACAGCTTTTTGTTTGTTAGGAACTCACCCTTATTTTCTGTTTGAGTATGTAGCACATCTCTAGGACTTACACAAATTTCTTTAAAGACCACAAACACAAGAGGAACATTTCATAGGCCTTGCCAAAACAACTCAGAAATTATTTGTTCTTCTAGAAATGCGTCATACTGGAACTATAGCTTTCCTCAGAAACATGCAGTTTGAAAAAAAATTTCAAAATGAATTATTTTATTTTAACCATGCCTTCTTTTTAAACATATTCAGACAGACGTTTTAGTCCAAATGCAAGAAATGTAAGCCTAAGTAGTCATTATTGTTGTCCTCAAGATTGTGATTTGTGAGATCCATACTCAAATTCATGCTGTTATTGTTATTATTCAAATATTTTTCTAGCACAGATGGATCACAAGGGCATGTAAACACACCCTGTTTCATTTACATCCTATTCACCAAATAATAGACTCCAATACACTACATCATCAAATAAAGTGGAACAGCTGTAGTAGTACAGGTTGAAGAGAGAAGTGGAAGTATCATTCTGTGGCCAAGTAGAATGCCCAAGTGATTCAAGTAATTCTGAGGCACCCTTTTTCTTCCTCATATTTCTTTCCACAAAGACACAAATGAAGTTCATTCAAATAAAAATCAAACTAAATACAATGCTACAAACATACCATAACTTAGTGTACACCATTTTTCCTTACCCTTTTGATTTTATGCAGTTGTTATAGTAAAATGGTGCTTTCATAAACAGAGGTATGCACTTATAAATTTGCTGACAGTTTTTTCTCAGTTTTCTCCATTTCTCCAAACAGCCCAAAAAGATTGCTTGGTCCATGGACCTTTTCTTAAAATGCATCTTCAAGAAAAAATTAGGGAATAGCTATACCTAAATGGCTCGGAACGTAGATATGTTTTGTAATGTGTTTAGATTAGCTTAGAATAAGCCTTAATAATTTAAACCATTTAGCCATATTATGACATACTGTTTTCATTGCCAGTCAAAGAGCCAAGAATATTTCAAATGTCAGATTAGAAAACATTCTTGTTATATTTCTGTCCTGCTCAAAAAATCTTGCCATCAGTATAAAGACTGACATTGCTTCTTTATTCAGTGTCACTGTATGGTTTATTTTTTGTGACACACATTTCATTTTACGTAAACTAGTTACAACACTGCCTGTAAAAGAAATCAATCCCATCAATTCAGAGGGGGCAATTTTTTCATCTCCATCTTGACAGAAAAGGGTACCGCAAAATGAATTACTGGAGGAAAGATGTGAGGATTACTTCTAAGTACTTGCTGACATGTCCCCCCCAAATATCTTTTGGCACAGTTTCACTGGGAACAGACTCAAGCTTTACAGAAAAGGTGTTTTCAGAGGAATTATAGTTAGTGTAAATATATTATCAGAACAAGATAAACCAAACCTACAATATGTAATATTTTACTCTATCTGTAGGTGTTTCATGACTATTAGAGTCGGGAAAGTATAATGCTCTCACCAATGAAGATATTTAAATTGGGATTTTCATCCCTTTTTATTTGTTTGAAGCAAAGAAAGCTCAGGACTGTTGTTAGGTGAATATGATGTTGACATGAGGGTATGGGAGAAAATTACAAATGGCCGTGAACAATCTTCAGTGTGAAGGAACTCTCAACTACAGAGGACTTCCAAAATTCCTAAAATCCATATTCTTCATGTAAACTACATGCTATTCCCTATAACACTACTGGCTTCTTTGCCCACACTGCAGTTGGAGAATAGGGTCTTAATATACGGATTCTTTCTCTGACTGTGTTAGCAGAGAGAAAAGTAGTTTCCTTCTTTCATGTATGCATGTATATATGCATGAAAATATAAACACATATGTATTTCGTATTCAGCAAATGCTCTGCATCCTCTGAGTATCTATAATTCTCTACTATAATGGATGGGAGCATTAGAGAAAGTCTTTAAGCTTGGTATCTTTTAATAGAAATCTTTATATATTCCATTTATATTGTTTTATCTAGTCTATTTCACTAATTCATGAGGGAGAATTCTGTTGTTAGGGGGTTGCTAATGCAGGGAAAGAGAAAGAAGTACCCCTGAGTAAAAACCTTATTAACAGCTATTCAGTGCATTTAATTCTTTCTGGAATACTGCCACCAATTACATTTTGGCACGCTGACTTACACAGTATTTTATACCAGCAGTTGCCATGTGTTCACACCATCAGAACTGCCCTAATTTGCTGAGCATTTTGGAAGTTTCAGTGTGGCCTGACCTGAGCTCACATGGGCTAGATAAATGAAGAGGAAAAAAAAAGTAAAACGTGTCATTGCTATTGATAAGAAGGGACACACAGTTTGTCCATCCTCCCTGAACTACGAAGATTTTGTTTCCCTTCTCTCTCTGCATGTTTCAAGCCTAGAGATTCCCATTTAATACAAATACTATTTATTAATACTAAGATTATTTATTCATATTTAAGATTACTATAATATTTCAAGGAAAATAAAGGCCTCATTATGTAATATATTCAATGGCCTTGTAGTGAATGATCCAACAAAAACTATGTGCATGTAGGAGGACTGAGAGGCATTTCTGTAGACTTTCAGACAAGAAGGACTCATTTTACACACGAAGAACGCATAAACAGATCATTTTCATAACCTAGTGAGACCAGTGAAGCTGAGATAGGTTTCATTCCGGAGGGGTCACTCCTGTAGTAATTCATAGTCCAGTCCAGCAGGGAAACTGTCAAGTCTAGCTACCTATTTTTCTGACAATATCCAACACCACATAGGGAAGAAACAATAACGTTTAGCTATGGACTAAGTGAAGAAGCTTTTCTTTATCCTAAACGTCTAATTGCTGGAGTGCAGACTAGTGTTTATAATCTTAATTTACATTGACTTTGTGACTTTTTTATTGTAAGCATAGATATTCTTGTTGTCCATGAACATTTTAGACTGTTTTTAATCCTATTGAGCCCTGACCTAGAAGATAACTTGTCAAACAAATTATTTCAAGCTAAAGATGAATTGTGTGTAAATTTATTTCCTTTATATTAATTTGAAAGAGGTTACCTTTCAGTCTTAGAGATTGACATATCAAACTATTAGAGGTTAGCAAAAAACTGATTTTGTTTGCTATCCCTACATCGAAATTTATTTTGAACACTTCTTTGCTTTCCTTTTTCATTGTCTTTCTCTAATCCTATAAATTTAAAACTTTTTTCTCTTTATATAGTGCTTGATTTTTTAAGTATATATAAAAGTATGTATAATATGGACATTCAAGAGTAGATGACCCAGGACATATGCATAACATTCAAAAAACAAGGAACTTACTCTATTTAATTAAATAGAAAACAATTTTCTTTCTCTTTAAGATAATTTTCAATTATTGTTATGAAACACCATTGTTAATATCTAGCTTCCCAAAAAATGTTTATGCAATTGGTAGGTCAAAAGGTGTCAAATAATGATTACAAACGAAATATGTATCAAGAATTCTCTCTCAGTTTTTATGTCAATTTTTTCTGATGTGAATTTATTTCAGCAATAAAATTAAATTTGTGTTTCCTTTTTCCAGTTTTAAATTTAGCTGTCTTTCCTAGGTATGAAGGCCATTGCAAAAACTAAGGCTATGGGGGACTTTATGAAAACATAAATTAACAGTAATTGTTTACTTTAATGGCCAGTAACCTTAAATGAGTGGAGTCAGTGCCTTTATGCTGAATACTACAGAGTGTAGTGAAGGCTTCCAAGTGAATTAGATGCAGATATCCAATTCTTGCCCAAGCTATATTCTGTTTATAAATCTTTGGCCTATTACTCAACATTTATAATATCATGCCTAAGAAGGAATATTCTTCTGAGCACTGAATGAACAATAAAAAATGATGATTGCCCCGAAGTGCTAACAAACTGAATGGGCTCATGGTCAAAAAGCCTTGGTTGAGAAATTGAAGTAAAGATGCTGAAGTGCTAACAAAAGTTCATCTGATTCAATCAGCTGAAAGAGAAAGACTTTAAGAGACTGTTCACTGAAAAAAAGGTTACAAAACAATATTGTCTAGAAGAAATTTTAAACTCAGATGTGCATAGACTATACTCACTATTCTCAGTGAGAATTGTCTGCCCATTGCAGAGAGAAGATTTTGTCTAGAGTAACTTAGGCACAGCTCATAAGTGGTGATTTGTACATTGTACAAAGCTTACATTATTCCTAGGTTGACAAAAATAACAGACAAGATTCTCCCCTGCCCTCCTTGGCTTTTTGCCATGATACCCATTACTGAAACAAATTGTCCAATCCTCATTAAAAGGATGAGGTCATGTCTTGTGATGGAGTTTTCAGGCTAATTTCCTGAGTGAATCAGGAATACATCGCTCATTTAAAGCATGTTCCAAAATCCACTGAAACCAGAGAGACTAGGTAACTAATGTTAAGCCCTACATCTCTTACCAGTTAAGAAGGAAGAGAAACAGTTTTTCAGCCCCATAGTTAAAAGCAGTGTTACCAAAGCTCTACCCATTGAGTTACTACAAGTAAAGAATATAAGATAATGCATAAAAAGAAAAGAAATCAGAGAACAGAAAATATTTTCTAATTTTCTGGTAGGGAGATCAGTATTAAGTTTTGGCCTCTATGAGGCCCTCTATACTTGCTAACATTCAAAATAATGAAGCACTTTCAAAATAAAGATCAATTGAAAATTAAGCCTTCGGGAATTTAAGTGTTTAGTATATATCTGAAAGCCCTACTAAATTCTCCATCCTCAGCTAATAATATCTTCTTTCTTTTCAGCTTCAGCAAGAGGAAAATGTCTCTGTCCTACAGACAATACTGAAATATACAGACATCAAATATTATGTAACATTTTACATAACACTGGATTCAGTAAAGAAACATGTTAAAATTCAGGAGCTTAGATTATGTTCCTAACAAAGGAATGAATAATAATAATAATAACAAACTCAAAGAAGTAGTCTGGAAGTGGACTATTGAAATGTTTCTCAGAAAAACTTGGAAGATGGTTATTTGAATCGAACACTTGAGAACAAAGTCAGAAACTCAAATGCAAAGAAATATTTGTACTCCACATATGACATTTTCTATCTGTGTTTGCACTGACAAAGATAAAGTTCTCAGTGGAAAAAATGTCTGGTTTATTAGGTCTGTGTATTTTCTATTTTCAAATGTCCCATTCGATGTCCCCACCAGACATCAGATGAACAATATATGACACCCACCTTCAGTGTAGATGCAAGTCCAGTATTTTATAGCAATAACAAATTTAGCTGGAAACACTGTCAGATACTTTGGTCAAGACTAAAGCTGACTGAAAATTAGAAATACATTTTTAACAGGAAGTAAAGGAAACTTAAAGTTGTCTTCACTTTAAATACATAGAAATCATACCTTTTTATTTTTAATGATAAGTATCATAAAAAGATTAACTTAAAATACATCTAATATTTACAGTTAAAGTATTCAAGTGGGTGTACTTGTGAATCCATATACATAACCATTAATATATATCTATGTATCTATAGAAATTTATTTTCATTTTCATACTCACATTCAACATGATAGTGACGCAAACAGCCTTGAGTGTAAGTCAGAAAGAGACTTAGTGTTTTCTGGTTGCATAGTAGATCACTCTCTTAATGTAACATTTGACATACTGGACAAACTGAAATGTACAAGAGCACATAGTTAAATTATTCTTTTAGGAAGGAGAAGGCACAAAGATCAGATCTCAGGGAAGCACCTCAGGTCAAAATCTTTAGTCTATATGGAGAAAGTAAAGCTCTGCTATTTCTGTGATGCTGCTTTGTATTTGCATGCAGAGAAAATGACAGAGTCCTTCAAAGGTTCTGGCTTGCTTTTTAGGTTTATTTCCTTTGGCATTCTCCAGTAAACATCATAACACTGAAAAGACTCTCCCTTGTGACTAAACAGATGAAAGGCTTTTTTTTTTTGGTGGAATGGTTGCTTTAAATACAAAAATAAAATCAATTCTATCTAGAAAGAACAAATAAAGAAGCTTGAATTCCAGGAGCCTTGTTCTCCAATACATAGTTTTGTCTGTAAATATTTACTTAGAAACTTTTGTCACATACAGTGGCATCTGGGTGAAGATCAGTGTTGACTTCCGGTCTGTAAACCACTGTATTAGATATGATAATAGATCTAGAGAATCTCAACTCCGAAGTCTTCTGAGATGTTCTATATTGTCACATTCTGAGTATAAATCTGACAGGGTATTTTTCAATTTATAGTCAGCCTAAGTGTCAGATGCACTCAATTTATGTTCAGCACACCAAGAAAAAGTGAAAGAGAATGAAATCTTTAAGTCATGTGTCTACTGCCCTAACCTTGTGGTATTGAAGGTTTGTAAATGCCTTCCTGTATAATCCAGGGCAGCCAGAAGTCTCATCTGCTTTCAATAATACAAACTTCAGGGACTGGTGAGAAGCTGGGCAGTATAAAAAATTTTTGACCTCTTTTTTTCTTGCAGAAATAGTTGATAGAAAGGCTGGGAACCACATACAAAAGGTCATGCAGAAAAAAAGACGGATGCATCATGCCCTTGACTAAAGTCTAGAAGGTTCAAGGGATAGAAATGTAGAATAAAGTTAAGTAGTATGCCTGTGTCTCATATTTCACCTGATAAACACTAAGATGCTATTAAGAATAAAGTTTTATTACATAAAGTAGATTTGATGGCTTAACAGTATAAGCAATCCCCAGGACTGACACTTTGAAGAGCATCAATTAAAATATTACTGTTTCCATTCTTCAAACCAACCAGACTTATGTGATCTGTCTCATAGACAACCCAAAATATATTAATGGATGAGAATACTTGACAATATTGAACTATACTGTTGATTTCCTTGATATAAAGGTTGTTCCTTAGAATAAGGGAGTATTTATACAGCACATACTCATGAGAAAAAAATTTTACAAAGAACATTTTCTGGAGAATTTGAGTGAGCAAGAGTTTAAAAATGAAAAAAAAGTACAGAAGCAGCATGAAAGTTTCATGAAACATTTCTAATCTTGCTGCTTCCATTGCTGGTAGCTGTAATCTTATGGAAACAGAATGATCTTTTTACCTCATATTACCCATTTTGCTAAGTAATCCCTAGTGGTCCTTTGTGCAATTTTCATTGTGAATGTGCCAGTCTTCAAAGACTACTGCTGCTCATTCATTGCTATGACTCTTCCCACTCTTGGCAAGCTGAACTGATAATCTCCAATGCATATATTTTAGCATTTTCTCTTTTTTTGGGGGGGTGGGTGGGGTTGTTTATTAGAGGCTTTTTTGGCTTCGTATCTTCACTGTTAGCTCATTGTTCTATAGTGAACCTAACAATGAACGATCCATTTGTTCTTAGGTTTAATATGGCTCATTATTATGTGTTATTTGTGATGTAATAAGACATATTTTTATGACAAACATATAGAGCTCTGTACTGTTATTGCCACAAGTGCCATGATAGCAATCAGATTTTGTTAAAAGTATAGAAAATGAATGCAAATTTCAAATTCTCTAATATTAAGGATTGCATCTATTCAAGAACATATGAAGCAAGAAATGGATTTTGTCTGATAGTTTTGTCAATTGTCTGGAATCTTAATGAGAGCCTGGAATTAAAAATAGTTTGATCTACAATAATAGGCACATCTCAAGTTCATGGGAAATACTGTGAAGGTTTCTATTCCCAGGAGAGGCTGTTTTGAGAAAAAAATGTTGATGGTCATTTCATTGAAATAATCCCAGACAAAGTAGAGAAAACTAGGAAAACTACAATTCTGCTGTTTTTTCTAATACAGTCCACCAACATGCTGCCTCTCATCTCACCTTAAAAAAAGGAGAGTGAAAGACACGGTTTCTTTAGCTGAATAACTTTATTGTTAAGACAAATTACACTCTTCTGAACTGGAACACAAATGCCAATGATCTGTTTGTGCAGTATTGTACACAATACAATGATATCTGATTTTTTCTTGGTATATGAGTAACAACTTCTAGCATAAAATGAGAAAATTCTCAGTATCAGCTATGATATCTAGAATGTGTTCCAGATGAAGTCTGCCTGATTATATCTACCCAAGTATAATGAAAAAATGATGTCTTTTTCTCCAAAAATTTTCGTATGAATCTAACTGAATTCAATAAGTTTCAAGGAGTTTGTGGTCACAACCATCAGTAACAATACAAAAAATTATTAAATCATTTAACAGCAACTCTCCCATACGGATATCCAGGAGCAGTCTTCTGTAGTCTTAGGTGCCAGTCACAAAGCTCAAAGTAGGACTAACAATTACTCTCCTAGCTTGAACGGTAAATTGTTACACTCTTTTTGTGAAGAAATTGAAAAAAAGTTTATACTTTAAGATGTAATTGTTTGTGATAAACTCAAAGAGCGATTGTCTCCTGCCTTTCTAGCAAACAAGCTGGCATCCAATTAATAAGAGTTTATACATAAAACACCTTCTGAGGCTGCCATATTATATAAACACACATATACTTTTTCAATTAATTATTGTTTTAAATTCACTTGATTATTCAGCTATCAACATTCCTAGGCAAATTTTGCATTTCTGCAGTACTGAGCAAGTTTAAGGACTACGTTCTTTTCAATTCAAAACTTCTTTTCCACATAACTTGCTTTCAAGGTTTAGAAAGAGTCATCATTTTAGACTACATTTCTTATTCTGAGTAATTCAGCCATGGTTCTTTCTGTTTATCACTAGCTGACTTCAAGTGACCATGCAAACTGTAGATACTCAAATGTTTGTGCATGTATAGGAAGTGTTCATTATAAACTAATATAATATAATATAATATAACTAATAAAATATAAATAGATTCAATTATGTACTTGATCTTTAAAAATTTAATTTATAACTTTAAGTCTTTATTTTCTTTTTTTGCTTCCCATGCAGAAATGCATATTTTATTATCCAGTTCTTAATGTCATAATTTTGAGTATCTAGGAGTAGTAACTGTCAGACAATTCTGTTCAAATTAATTTTCAGCTTAATCCTTAAGGAATAATTTCTGCTATGACATTTTGGACACACAAGTGTGGTAACCTCAAACCTCCAGACTGTTCTTTTCCTTTTATAGGTTGGATTTGAAGAGACTTAGAAGTATCATTAAGGCAATACTTTGCAGTGGAAGAAAAACCAAAAGCATTTTGAAGTTTTCTGAAATTAAATAATTATTGGCATACTAATATTAGGCAACTCCATGGTGAAAGAGTAGGTGAGACTGCCGAAAGTATCTTTAAAACAGGCTTTGGTCATCTGTGCAAGTCTCATCTGAACATGCAGTACTCTGCTATTCAGTTAAAAAATGAGAATAATTACTATAGCAACCACAGAAATATATGTAGTATATAGTATGCTGACTGCAAGATGATACAGAAAACCTCCTTGCATTAATTAATTTCTCTCAGTTGGATTTGAGTTGACTTAAAATAATCTCTCACATACAATAAGAAAACCCACATAACAATTTTTGTAAGCATATACTTGTTACCTTTTCTAACTATACTTAAATTCTAACCGAGCTCGATCCATTATACTCCTGACTGACTACTACATTTTATTGATGAAGATGTTGATAGAGCTTTTAAGCTTACCCCTAAATAAAGGCAAAGATTAATTAAACTAATACGAGACAGAGAAGAAACCTCCATCACGAAGTTATGGGATTCATTATCAGAAAAATATTTTCCTAATCTCTGATTGTTAAAGTCTTTGTTATACACTGATGCAAGAGGGTTTTCTATCCTTTTCAAAATTCTCTCCTTTCTAGTCTGGATCTCATACCACTGAAGTCACGGGAAACCCATTCAAATCAATCGGTGCAGGGTCAAACACTTATTCTTTATTATCATGCATTCGTATATTCTTGTGTAAATGATAAATCCTGTTTTCAATCCTGATAAACCCTTGGCCTCAGCAATACTTTGAGGCAATGAGTTCCCAAAGCTGCTTCCTTTTATCAGTCATAAAGTTGTTGCATTTCAATTTCTCTGAATGTCTATTATTGCAAACAAAGGTGAAGGGACATACCTGCTTTAATTTTTCTCTGCGCTACATTAACTTGGCGATTCTATCCTTTTCAGTCCAATTTGTCCTCTTAATTGAACAGTTCAGCTCTTTTCAGTCATATGGAGACCGAATTTTGAGTGCCTTTTCTTTCTACAGAAAGAAACTCTAAGAGGGTTTGTTCTTGGTTTAATTGAACATTAGGTAGCAGGACTCCTACTTCCACATTCTGATATACAAATAGCTTCTCTTGAATTGTGTTTAATTTTATTTTAAAATAAGTGTTAATTTAACAATTTTGGGAAAGATACTAAATGATTCTGATGGTTTCCAACAGCTAAGCTTCCTAAAATATATGTGAGAAAAGTATATTTAGACAAAAGACTTCAGAGTGTAGAAGCAGACAAATAAATCAGAAGAATTTGTGGACAGATTTATATATTTTATGTATGTTAATTACTCTGACACTTTCATTTTTCCATAATTGCAATTTAATTGCATATATTTTTCTAAATTTTAAAAAGTAGTTAAAACGGGATTGTACTAGATGAAATAATTTCAGGGAGTTACTGCAGATGTTTGAAACAATTCATGTGTAGAACAATTTCATAGCCTTATTACATAAGGCATTTAAAAATTGCACTTGAGTAATTCTGCTTGCAATCAGCAAAGATCCCATAATACTGTGTTTTAGTCATCAAAGAAAACAAAGTTTAAAACCTATGAACTAAAACAGCTTATTCCTTTTGCTTTCTGGGAGGCATCTTGAGGCTCCAGTTTTGAAAAACATATCACTTAGACGCCTCCTTCTGAATTAAGGAGACTAACTCAAGGAATCTTCCTTTCAGGTATGGCTTTTACTGTTTGTTACTTTCTGATCCTTTTTCATATGGTACACATTTGAATTTTAAGCCCTTAAAATCAGAATTTCTGCCAGATTTCTGCATCAACATGTTCTACAATTACCCTTGAAGGATTTGCTATTGAAATTAAAACTAGCCATTACACACAAACCAAAAAGAATGGTAGAGAAAAGGAAAAGAGCAAATAGCACGTCTGCCTGAAATCTATTGCTGTCTTTGAGAGTTCTGCTTAAAGGCAAGGAATTATAAAATTACAATATAGCTCTTCACGTCTGGGTTTTGGTTGTTTGGTTTTGGTTGTTTTTGGTTTTTTGTTTTTTTTTCTGGCCTGTGTCTTGCTTTTCATAGTCCGTGATGTGTTTATTATTATGTGTGCCGGTTGTGGCTGGGTAGAGTTAGTTTTCTTCGTAGTACGTGGTATGGGGCTGTGTTTGGGATTTGTGCTGCAAACAGTGATGGTACCACAGGTATTTCTTAGGCAGTATATGAGCAGTGCTCATACAGAGTCCCAGACTCTCCTGCCCCTCACAGCACACTAGCAGTAAGTAAGCTGAGGTTGCACAACAAGTTGAGAGTGGACACAGCTGAGATAGATGTCCTCAGATGTTCAAGGAGATATTCCATACCATATGATGTCATGTTCAGCACATGAAGAAAGGGGAGGTTGTTCAGATTTATGGTGTGTGTTTTCCCTAGTGACTGTAAGAAGTGCTGGAACCGTACTTTCATGGAGTTGTCTGCCTGAACCGTTGCCTGCTGATGGGAAGTAGTGACTGAATGCCTTATTTTGCTTTGCCTGTGTGTGCAGCTTTTGCTTTACCTATTAAAATGTCTTTAATTCAACCCATGATTTTTCTCACTTTTACTCTTCCGATTATCTTCCCCATCCCACTGGAGGGAGAGTGAGTGAGCGACTGTGTGGTGTTTAGTTGCAAGCTGGGGTTAAACCACAACAGTATGTAGGTTATTTTCTCTGGTCGTGTAAACAGATGAATGATTATTTATACAGCTTCAGTATTGGTGAACCAATAAACTGTTCATAGGCCATTGCTAATGAGAAGTAATTATTTGTAATTTTAGATTCTGAGATGTTTTATAGAGACAGCTTTGGTGTAATAAGGTGTGTGGAACTATTAAGTTTCTTACAGCCCAGTGAGAAACTTTGACTGGCACAAAGGTAGCATGAGAAAATAACAGACAATTACAACAGGAGAAGTATGAAAACTAGAATGTGAACTGAGAAGCATTAATTTACCCTCTTCGTTCTGTTTCTGCCAGTGTAAAACTCTCCCTTGACTTTAATAATGGAAATAGATGGTAGGGCTCAGAGAAATGTTCCAAATACCTACAGTTTTAAATATGAGTTATCTATACATTACCCTTTCCAAGCATAAACATAAAAAAGTAATGTGCAGTTTACTCTAGCTTAATGTATAATAAATAATAACAGCAATACCATTTAGAACTTTTATAGCACTTTTCATCTGGAAATCTCAAAGCAGCTTACACAAGAGGGATAGTAGAGTAGCTCTGTTATCAAAGAGCCTTTCAAACTCACACATCATCCATTTGATGAGTATAAAGAACACGGAGTCTGAGTAATATGTTCATCCCATAGGCGAAGTTACAGCTAAATCTTGCATTAATGCTATTAATGGAGTTTATTTTAGCAACAGTCGAAAGGAAAGGGAATTGCAGCACAGAAGCCATGAAGATATGTGAAATTGAAGGTTTAAGGGCTAGCATCCAGACTTCTACCAAAGAGCAGATACTGAATTCTAGGTTGGTAAAGCATGCGTCAAAATGCTCTGAATTTCAGTCACATAGTTGTCTCCACACCTCCACTGGGGGATGAAGACAGGCACTAGGACTTAAATCCTACCAGTTCTGATCATTCCTTGTGAAAGAATCAAGAAAAAAATCAACCAACATAATTATTTTCTTTATGTATAGCCTGTTTTTCTGTGGACTGACAAAAGGAGAAGAAGGAAATAAAAAAATTAAAAAAAATCAACTGAAGTTTTAGCAATGGAAAACCTTAACAAAAACCTGCAATTTTCGCAAAAATTGATCCAATCAACTTTTACTTGCGGAGGCAGTTTGTCAGAAAGAGCAATCCTCACCTTCATAGTTCTCGTTTTTTCTTCAATTTTTCTTTCTTCATCTCTTTCCTCAGCCTTTTATTCTAGAAAAATCAGACAATAGGAGGCTAATGGGAAAAGATAGGAGAAAAAGAGAGGAAAATAAAAATATTTCATACTGATTTTTCTCTTTTTTTAGTTAAAATATGGTCTGAAAATTAAAGTTTTTTACTGCTCTAAGTAAGTTTTCAGGAATAAGGACAAGCAGACCACATAGTGTACATAGTATATGGTTGTGAATGCTAGCTGAGAAAAATAATTTGATATTTCTGTCACAAATACTTTCTGAACAATTGCATTCCTGGTGTTTCTGCCTCATGTCATTTAATGTTCCATCTGATGTCTACATAATTGTTTGATAACAGAAAACAGTCAGGAAAGATCATCCGCAATTTCACTCTGGTTTCTCTCAAAAATAAAAAAAAAAATAAAAAGAAGCTACATTCTAGCCACTTATGACATGCTTTTCTGTAGTTTTCTGTTGTTCTGTCTTTTGAAATACTGCTAGACAGACAGCAGGTTGTATGTCAGTGCTTCTTTGATCTCCTACATTTAACTGGGGACACCAACAAGGTCTTTCATGTTTAGAGGCCAGCAACGAGTAAAAAGCAATGTTTCACGTAATGCCCGACAAATTGTCTTCTTTTTCTTTCTTTTTTTTTTTTTCGTTTTTCCCCTTTTTTCCCCTTTTTTCCTCCTTTCTCTTCCCAATGGAAGGAAGACCAAGCAGTCTTTTTGTTGTCTCAATACTGTCAACTTCTGTCTCAGAGATTTTAAAAAACAGATTGCTTGACTAGGTAATTAGCCATGTCCATTTTTCTTCAAGCTCTGAGATATTGCTGTGCAGTCATTTTGGCTGCATTGGATTGCTCTTCTAGCATGTAAACACAAACTATGGAATTTGTTTTTTAGAATAATTTTTTAAAACAAGCTAAACAAACACCAGAAAACTATCTGTAATCTCCTCCTTCAATATGATCTTTTGTAGCAAGATGGCTACATTCTGCTAGAAAAAAATTAAGTCTTGAAGCTGAGTGTAGTTGATTAAGCAATTGTTCCTGATTAAGCAAAAGGCCTTAGTGCTTACATAGGCTATTTGGAAATTGACCTTTTTTTATCCAGTAATTGTCAAACCTGATTGACGGGTTGTATTTTATCTTACCTATTGCTCATAAGCTTCATTGTATCAGTCTATTTAGAATGACTACATATTTAAAGCAGGTTAATTTAAAAGGTCACCTTATCAAACACATTGTTATTGACTAAAATCTGTAGTAAGCCAATTATGATTCAGTTATGTGACTGCCTATTTACTCTTCTGTACTTATGCATAAACTTTTGTTTGAAACATCTGAACACATTTACAAATGTGGTAATATTTAAACATCCAGAATCCTGAATATCTTTGCTCCTAACTTAGATTGCATTGACTTCAGGCCATAGGAGGCTGGTGGGGCTTGATTCCATATCAAATTTAAAGGGAGAAATGCTAGACTGGCTGAAGTGAAGAAAAAGTAATGAAATTCAGTGAGGCCAAGCTTTCATTCACATTTTCAATTTTTAGTAAGAAAACAGACAAACCACCACTTACAGCTATTTGTTCTAGCATCAATGAAGTCAAGTATAAAAACTATCACTGGCTTATTATTTCTTTTAACTGTCTGAAGACTCCACAGATTTTCAAAGTGCTTCTGGCAAAATGCAGGCCAAATACAAAGAACTCAAGAAAAAAACCCAACCAACTGTTGGTATAAAGGCAATGAACCCAACTTTTTTTTCCTCTCTTTTTTTTTTTTTTTTTTTTTTTTCTTTCCTATCGGAATGGAACTCATTGGATGAATGGGAAAATGAGTGATTTCATGTTACCATGCCCGCACTGCAGGCTTCTCCTGCCACTTAGGTAATTCATGTGTACTATATTATCAGAAGTGAAACTTGCATTTCGGGCTTAAAATGATTTTAGTAATATAATTACCTGTTGAGTTGTTGATTCTAGGGGTGGAAATCAGACCTGTGAATACTGAGCTAAAGATGCAGTATGGCTACCATATTACTGGTGTGTAACGATCATTACCTTTCATATGACAGTTGTTTGTCATAATCTAGATAATAATAGCAGACAAAAAAAAACATCTTGTGAAGGTATTGTAAATGCAAGAATTGCTCATGATGGATGAACAACAAAGAAGCATTAGTTTATACTTGTTTAAAGCATTTGACAGATTCAAAGCTCTTAGAGAAAAGAGATCGCTCTCTGGTTTCTTGCATATCACAGTATAGAGGACCTTCTTGTACTTCACCTCAGCCTGTCTGTAGCAATTTACTAACACTAAGTTTCCACAGCATATTGGTGGACAAAATGTGAGACACAGTGAGATGTATTTCACTCATGACTAAGGCAAGCATGGAAAGAAAACTGTCTGAAAAAGCATTGCAACTTTGCATAAAAAATTAGCATAAGATATGAACTACTGTAAAACTTAATCAGCAGTATAAATATGGAAATTTAAGCACCTGAGTTGGATTTTTTTTGTGTGTTTGTTAACTGAACTGAAATCCAATTTCTTTGAATAGCTTCTCTGAGAATCTTTCAAAACTTTGAAAACAGTTCATCAGGCAACGACTTTGGGGAACACAGTCCAACATATTCAATGATAGAAGGCAACACAGATGATGTACTTGAAATGTTCTCCCTCATACACACTACAGACATTCTTCCCCAAGCACAGACATTTATCACCCTGAATGAAATTACATGTTTTCAGTGTACTTTAATACTACAAAATCAAGAATAAAATCTACAGTATGAAAGTAAATTAGAATATTAAATTTCCTTATTTTCTTTGAGTTTCACACTGTTAATTCTTTTATTATGTACAATGTAAAGTAAGCTAAATTTTGGGAACAACTCCCAGCAGCAACTTCTTGGACGGATTTTTCTTGGGTACTGAAAAGCTCTGGTGGAAACGTACTATAGGTTTTATTGTAGTTCCAAAAGTTCCAAAAGAAAGGTGTCAATATCAATAGGTCTTACAATCAGTTTTAAGTAAAGTCTGAAATCCACAATGGAACGGGGAAAAAAACTGAAACATCCCCACTCCCATTTCTACCTCCCATAAAACTCCTCCAGTTTTCTGATTACTCATTTTACTGCAACAAAAAAAGTAATTGTAAACATATTTTTACATGCTTTTCTAAGAGAAGATTCTTATTTTAAAATATTTTGTGTCATTCATTAGTTCCTAATACCACTGCTACAATCAAACTGCTAATTGCTAAATGTTAAACAAAAAAAAGTGAAGAATTCACTTGGCAAAATTAATAAATGTTTTAGAAAGAGGTTTTTTATACCTCAAAATAACAATGAACAAATGGATTTGAAAAATCCAAATTTTCTAAAGGATTGTAATTATAATAAATAAGGAATCCCCATATTTCCTTCTGGAGAGATATTAACACTTTGTAGATAACAGGATGAATTTAAAAACACTTTTCTCAATTGCTACCTTTATGGCACATTTTGTAACTATAGGTAAAGGTTATAAAATTTTAACTGCCATTAGTGACTGCTGCCAATGAAAGCTTTCCAGCAATTTAAACAATTCAGAAGGCAGAGAAAGAGTCTAAAGAAAATAAGCATGTTATATAATTTTGTCACCGAAATTGGAGAGAGAGAGAAACAATGCTTGGGCAGATCAGTAATTGGAGATAAATTGATAGGTAATTGAGAAAAAAAATTAGAGATTGCCTGATAAATTCCATTTTTATTCCCCATATCTAGATAGATAGATAGATAAATAAATGCCAAACCCTGAAAGACTAAAATCACTTGCTCTGAGCACATACAGAATAAAATATTTTTGTATGATTTGTTTCTTCTCCAAAGAAATGACTAAAACAATGATTTCATTCAATGAATTGTCTGAAATTGATACAATTTAGCCAAAAAAATATTTCAATAACATTTGAAAAAAGAGAGCTCTACATGACCTCAAACACCAATACAGCATCACAAAAAGTTTTTAGGCTTCCATTGAATTTCATTTTAGATATTATTGTTTTTGTAGATAACATTGTCTTTTTAAATGAAACTTTGATATTACCTGAGAAGAACTCAGGAAAAAAACAAACTAGGTCATCTGACGCTCCAGTTGTTTTTCTCAGCTTGAAAATAGTATTCCCATTGAACAAATTCTGAATTTAAATTTATAGGCTATGAACAAACAGAGCTTTTATAATTCTGCTTGACTTTAGTTTTTTTGTATGCTTTTTCTCTCTCAGCTTAGTAGATTTATTATCTACTGCAATGGTAGGTGCAATAATGAAAGAGATAATACCAGCTAAAGGTGACGCCAAGTGGGTCAGTCCAAGCATACCGCTGGTCTGATCCAGCAGGGAAGATCTTACGCTGCAGAGAAGCAGAACTCCTAGTGTGGTCAGGCTTTTGAGCTCTGACATTAAGTAACAGCTATTACTAGATCAGATGTTTTCTGGAGTATAGTTGGTTGAGTTTTATTGTAGAATCACGGAACCACCAGATTGGAAAAGACCTTTGAGATTATTAAGTACAACTGTACCTGTCTATTACTAAATCGCATCCCCAAGCACTTAATCTACCCATCTTTTAAATATCTCCAGGGATGGTGATTCAATTACCTTCCTGGGCAGCCTGTGCCAGTGTTTTATAACCCTTTTCATGAAGAAGTTTTTCCTAATTTCCAGTTCTATGTATGCAGTTTACATCATGTCTTATTTCATGCTTCTGAATTGTGAAACATGATGAAGCCTTCATTTCTTTGTGATGGAATCCAGATGTAACTACTGAAATTAAATTGGAAATTTTGAAACCCTCTTGCTGTAAACAGACCTCCATAAATAAAAACACATTTGTTCGTGAGTCTCTCTGGCTAATGTGCTGATACAATGTGCTTAATGCAGCAGACAGGAATTGCTGATTGTATTTAGTACAAAGGGTGAGCCTGAGAGCCATCTCAAAGGAAATATCTTGAGGAATATTTCTACAAGAATCTTAGAAAGAAAATTTCTTATCAGCTGCTGTTTCATTGTTAATTAATGCCTCAAATGGCAGGCCACGATACATTCATTACTCAAGAAGCAGCAGATGGAGTAGTTTTAGTTATAGTTACTAATAAGCACATAAATATATATATACTCATACATTTATCCATTTCCATACCAATTCATACTGTTAGTACATTTTATTCTAATATAATGATGGTTTCCTAGAAAGAAAAAATCAGAGATGTTAGCGTTTGGGTGGGTTTTTTTAGTCATCCTGAAATTGGAGAGCAATGCACGTAAGAAACTTTTCTCTTTGCTTCCTTCTCACATCTACAACACACATCAGCTGACTGGATTGAGTTCTTGATTGGGATGGGTAGTAGAGATCTGAATTTAGGTCATCCAGCCCTTACTACGCTAATTCACAATTGTGTCACCAAACATTTGAGTGTGTTTCTTCTTCTTAACAGAAAGCCTTTCAAGGGCTTGAGAAAAATACATCCAAACACTTGAACCTCCTACTCATAAGCTGCTAACCTTTAACATCATGAGGGTACAATTACAGGAAGAAATGTTAAAGTACTTAATGACGTACATACCTACATACAAATTTGGACCTAATGCACCTTCTGAATGTGCTTCCAATAAAAAACTGATATGGCTTGGCAACAACTTAGGCAAATCTGGCCGGTTGCCCTCCTGAAAGATAAGCAACAATTTGATCAAGAGCTATGGGTTCCATCAGGAAAAGTGTGACATTTTACGATCTGCATTATGCAGTAGATCCTATTGAATTGTCTGGTTTCATTATATGGTATATTGTATTACAAGACTGTGTGATTTAAAATGTACTGACCAAATATTCCTCCACTAGAAAAGTCTATGACAATGGAAAAATAGCACAAGTTGCATACTTCCATGAAGTAATACTATCACAAATCTTAATTATCCGAGTTGGTCTTACTATCATCTTTATGAACTCAGGTACAACATTTAGAGTTTTTCATAGTGTTGTTCATTAACACATGCTCCCCTCTCAGTCTTCACACCTAGATCACATTAGTTCTTCTCTCCACTGAAGTCAAATATTGACATGTTTAATAGCAACATGATGCATGACCGGAAGGCTTCACATCAATTTTTCTCCTTACCTTCTTCTGCCTGGTTGGCAGTCTTTTGTTTTGGGTTAAGTTTCTGTCCATTTCTGCTTCTGATCACAGTGAATGTTTATTGCATTGTATTAAATTCACTGTGGATGTCTGGGTAACAAATGAACAAGCTATAAGCTAGGGCTATAGGGCTGGCAGTTGTCAACACTGTGATTAGCTGGTGCTTTATCATCAGAAACCAAAGAGTACTTAAATGATACTGGCTACAGTTGTGGTCATAATTTATTGGTGTCAAGTGATCACTTGCTATATGGTGCTCTGCCTTTTTTTTTTTTCCCCTCAATTTCTGTTTTGCTGTAGTTAGCATTATAAAATTCCAATTCTTTTGTACAAAATCTTTGTCTCTGCAGTATAAGAGAAAGCAAGAAAGGATATGTAGCAGAGAGCTGGAGAGGCTAATAACACACTGTGAAGTTATGGTCCAAACAACAAGTCTTATGAGGAGCAGATGAGAGAGCTGGAGTTGTTTAGCCTGGAGAAGAGGAAGCTGAGGGGAGACCACATCGTTCTTTACAACTGCCTGAAAGGAGGTTGTAGCAAGGTGGATGTTGATCTCTTCTCTCAGGTAACAAGTGATAGGACAGGAGGAAATGGCCTCAAGTTGTGCAAGGTTAGGATTAGTCTAGGTATTAGGAAAAATTTCTTCACTGCAAGTGTTGTGAAAATTGGAAGAGGCTATCCAGGGAAGTGGTTGAGTTACCATCCCAGGAGGTATTTAAAAGACATCTAGATATGGTGCTTAGTGAGACAGTTCAGAGGTGAACTTGGAAGTGTTAAATTTATGGTTGTACTTGATGATCTTGAAGGTCTTTTCTAACCTAAATATTCTACGATTTTATGACTCTAAGTTTATGTAAGGTCTTTATGGAAAATACCACTAGCTGAAAGAAAATCATTATTTTGACAAAGATGAAACAGTATGATTTTCATTTATGTGTTCTTTCACCAATTTTTTTCTTTTCACCATTTCTTTTCTATGAAAAAAACACCTAGCAGTATTTACAGTTCTAGATTTTCTTTTCCCCAAAAGGTGTATTTTGTCAAAAATGACTAGGGATTAAATAAGGAAAGAGATCCATAGAATTAGGCATTATGAATATGACACTAACTACATAGTTCTTCTTCCAAAAATATTAGCATCTAAGACTAAAGCTGGGATAATTGTTGTCACGTGTATATTCTTTTTCTGCTGAACTATCTTCAGTTGTTTCAGTTTGGTTTGCTTTTGGCAACATAGACAAACACCAAAATGTTATATACATGACAGTATTCCAATATCAACTTTACCAGCAAGAGAGGTCAAGGGACATCTTGTTACTTTACTTTTCATTATTGCCTTCACAGCTATTGAAGAGAAGCAAGAACGACAATATTTTTTTGAATAATGGTATTTATTGATTTGTCCTGAAAATTCAAGAATCAATGACATATCCCATTTCATTACTTCTTTTAAAATTTTCTTGTGCGCTCCATTCTCTTTCCAGATGTTACCGATTCCTGATTTATTCTCATCCATTTACTTTTATTCCTACACTAGTGTACAGCTTTGGCTATAGCACCCATCATTTAATGTACGAACAGAGGTGACTATCACTTGGTCATATAATTGCATATGTTGTCTTGATCAGGGATTGCCTATCTTTTTTTTTTTTTTTTTTCTCATGATAGCCTTTCCTGGAATCAGATTTTTCAGGTTCCCAGTTTCCTGGTGGAAGGAATAAAGACTCTGTGCAGACTGACACAACATCATAATTTCCAGGGTCTCCAGATATACAGGATACATATATGCTACCTATGCCTCCGCAAATAAATTTGATAGTTATTTTCAGTTATTGGAAATTTTGAAAGAAATTCTTGCAGTCAAAGAAAAGCAGTGCTTGAATACGCCCAGAGGCTGCAAGATCAAGCTTTTATTTTTAACATTTTATTTTGCATATTTAGAATAAATTGCATACTTGATGAATGTTACCATTTTCCAAGTTTTCTATGAAAATTACATGTTTAAAACTTTGCATGAAATTCTAGCCTTTCCACGGTCGATAGGAATATTCCATTTGTGATGTCAGGGAGAGATTCTAGCCATACCTACAGATTAAGGTTTTTGTGTCAGATAATTTCTATTCTTTTTCTCAGCTCTCTGGCAGAATTCTTAAACAAAAGTAGAATTCTTGAGCAAATCCTGTCAGAAGAATGGTAAAGTAGTATGTTAAGAAATTCTAAGTAGTCCCAAGCTGTGTCATAGGTTTAATGTGTGATATTTGGAAGGACACGTAAATCCTACAGTTTTGTTGTTTGTTTCTTTTTTCTTCTCAAATATAAAGCATGGATCGATTCTAGTACTTGATGTTGATGGAATCTCATTGTTCCTCTAGATTTTTCATTCTCTGGAATAGAAGCTCTTTATTGTTATGTGCATTTAGTTAGGTGTTTTTTTTTAATACCAATAGATAGTGAAATCCCACAGGCTTTTATAAGAAACAAAAGTTTATATTTTCTTATTTAGATAACTCTATAGAATTAGAGCTGAGCAAAAGTCTATTTCCCTATGATCTACAGCATTCCAAGAAGAATAAAAATAATAATTCTACAACTAAAAACACTACAAATATCTCATAACAGAAGACAGAGAACACTACACAACTGATTACTGTGCAAGCGTCAAACATTTATTCAAAATGCTCTTTTTCCCCTTTCCCCCAAGCAAGGATAGTGTTTTAAGTACTTAAAAAGTGTCTATTTGAGGGTCTTCTGCTCTATTGTTGTGGCTGTTCCACTTTAGGTGAACAAATCACATTAAGGATTTAAAACTAAATTTCTGAGGATCCAAACTGCTATCGTGTTTTCTCAGTCAAACATCCACACTTTGACCAACTGATTCTTTATTTGCATTAGTACATTCCATTAAAAAGCTTTGACTCAGATGAATAATGAATATCTGAAAAAAACCCCTCACTCTCATTCTACAAAGTTAGTGTTAGGAGAGAATCTGTTAATCAATTGCATTTGTTTTAAGTATCATTAAGGAACTTTGTCATTTAACAGATGATATAAATTTGCATGCAGAAAGACAATAACCTTCTTCTGCAGGGACTGGGCTTTACGGATGTAAACATCAGATGTAAAACGTTCACACACTGTTCTTATGACAACGTTTTAATTCAGATAACTTGTATGGACTTGAAAAATCATGGATTTCTCTAGAAGAAAGAAAAATCACAACAAATGTTCTTGAGACCAGTTACCAAAGGCAGTATATAATTATTCCTTAATGTAATTAAAGATGAAAAGATAAAATGCAGTTTCTCTTCTTTTGTAAGAAGTGTCAAGGCTATCTTATATTTGGACAAACGTTAAATTAAAGTACTTGTCAAAGTAGTGTCAAGATAAATGAAGAAGTCCTGAATATTCCCACTTCTAGGAGTTCATGTATTATATTCTTCAGCCTTCCTTACCCAGTTGGCTGACAGCTTGCCTACTGAAATTTCCCTTTAAAGTCTTGCAGTTTTGTAAAGCAGACTACATTATCTGCTGAACTCCACCTAGAAAGTTATATGGAAAAATAATATATCAAAGCATTGCAAGAAGAATGCAGTACACGGTACTGAAATTAAGATGACATAAATTCTAATCCAAATCACTTCTGCAAGTGCACTTCTGGCTTAGATATAACGTTTCTTCACTGTATTCTCTTCCACAGTCCAATATAAAATTTGTCTGACTGTAACAAAGGTGATAATCCCCAGACATTTACTAATCTATGTTTTTCTAATTATGTGTTTAAATTAAATGTTGGTATTAACTTTCTTGCTCTGAAGTCTGTACCAGTAGAAAGAGAAGATCTAGTATTTCACATGTTATTTATACAGTTCATACATAGACATGGTAGGTTTTGCAGTATGCATGTGGCTCACCCATAAATACTTCATTAAGGTGGTAAATCTATGTAATCTTTCATAAAATATTACATTTAATGCTTAATCTCTGGCCTGGATATATCTATTGTATTTCTCTTTTGCATCAAGGTTACACATTTAGCTAATGAAAATTCATTCACTTGAAAGCCAAAGCACACTTATTTACTCCTAAACAGTTTATCTTTCAGTGACCTTAAATAGGCAAATATTCCTAATAAGCTCAGTGTGGGACCAGGCTTACTACAGGCAAAGATGAAAAAAAAGTAAAAGCACTTCTCGCTCAACAGCTGGTTTCTGTCTATAGCTAAGATGCATTTTAAATTTTACATATACAATTTCCAGTGAGACCAGTTTTTTTGATTTATTGCACATTTTCAGCATCAGTCCAACATATCCAGGTTTCTTTGGAATCCAGAAGGCTGAGAAGGGAAATAATAGCAAGAAAATTCATGCCAGCCATTTCTTGTGGCAGTCCTAGAGCTCAAGAACAGGATGTACATTCTGGTGTGCTCTGCTTGCAGCCTGGTGATTACATGTCCAAGATGAAAAGCCTCTATGCATTATGAACCTTTTGGTTACAAATGAGCGTTTCTTGATGCATATTAAGCTTGACACATTAACTCGTGGATGAATGGCTTACAAAGGGAGCTGCTTAAGACTATTAAGATATATACAGTGAAATCCTAGGTGTTAAGTAGAGTTAACATTATTCCAAAGTGTATTTGTTTTTCAAGTGTCTGGTTTAGCTTAAGTTTCTCTCTTTAATCATGCATACTGCCCCAGGCTGCCAAAAAGGCAGCCATCAGCATTGCTTAGTGAAGGCAGCTTAGTGCTGTCAGCCACCTTATCTCCCCTGCTGCATGAAAGATAGCTTTTATCTGGGAGCATAAACATAAAAACGGAACTATAATCCTACCTTAGTCCTACAGAAGATTTCCAGCTGTTTCTCAGATATGTAGAAACTCCTCCCATTACTGAAAAGCGTATGTGTGTGTCTATGTGCTTGCTTGTGCATATGTGTCTTTGGGCAGTAAAAATCACAATGAGCAGAAATTTAGCTAGAAAATGAAATTCTACCTTAGGAACTTTTTGTAAATAGTTTTATATAACAATTCCAATCTAACATATAGAATGTGATTTAAAATATCTATGTATATTAATAACATGGTATTCCAGCATAATGTGCTTTAAAACTTTCTTCTTTTTAGTGCATGATTTAATTTTTATTTCAGGGCTTTTCTTGCACAGCATTTCAGTTTAAATAAGGAAATGAAAAAGAGTAAAGGGGCTAGCATATGAAACCCTGAAACTAAGTTTGTTTCAGCATTATTTATGAAACAGAAAGAAGCTATTTTTAATAAATGAGGGAAGATAATTTCACTGTTTCAGAATGGGAACGGAAAGCTTTTTCCTTCTAGGTCATTGGCTGAATATAATAACATTTTCCAAAGCATGTTAAGATTAAGTATGCAAATCTAGAAAACATTCTTTTTTCTAAAATCAAGAAAAACTTGCAGGATAATTTAGAGATGTATTGTTTCATTGTTCATTAACAGCTCCCTCCGTCCTCTTGTCACTGGCCTGCAGCTATATCGTTATTAGATCCTTTATGCTGTAGAATTAACATTTGGAACAACCTCTCTACATCTTTTTACTGCAATAATACTTCCTTTTTCCAACCTTAAATTATCACTTTCTTACTCTTGGCTGTATTTCTCTCCTGTTATTGTTGTATGCAATTTAACTGTGGGAATACAAGGAATGCTGTTTGTTGAACTGGGGTTGGCAGAAAAGATGTATGATACTGGGTTGTCACTCTTGCTGTTACACTGTTCCTTCAAAATGGATTGTGGGTCACAACAGGGAACAGAAATACCGAATGAGGGAGAAAGTGTGACGATCTCATCTGTCAAGACACAAAATTCCCATTTTCCCAGCTGATCACTTACTTCTATGGAAGATTTTGAAAGATTACTGCTTCATTCAGGGATTCAATTATACCCCAAACTGGATGCAAATGATGAAAAGAGTGGCTATCTGTTTAACCCAAAAAATATAAGTAGTTTTCCTAATGTCAACTCAAATGCTTGAAGTAGAGTTCTTCCTGAATCATTTGTAGGACTTCTTAAAATATTTCTGTTGAGTTATCAAAGCCATGCAAAGGGGTTTGATTCCAATTATCATTAGAAATTAATTGAAAATGGGTTTTGAAATCCCTTATGTACACTTCTGTATATGCAGTTCACGTAATGTGGATAAGCAGAAATTAATAGGATATGGCTGCCTCTAATGCATTGAAAGACTTGGCTTTCAGTTATATTGTAAATAAAGTTATTATGTTTTTGAAGATTTTAACAATTCTAATGTGATTTTCTTGCTTTAAAATGACAATGAGGGGCTCAGCAACAAATAATGGGAATTTAAATTGTCACATTTTTAAGTTCCAAAAGTGTATTTACATAGCAGATAAATACGTTTAAAACAGGGATAACCTCTGCTACTTTAATAAGACAAGAGCACATTTCTAATAAAAAAGCACACAGAAATGCTTTGTTATTTTTAATAGAATCTCTTCGGGTTTTGTTTCTTCTCACTTTAATACCCTCGAAGGAGCTCTGATTATAGCAGTTTTTAGGCTTCTGTAGAAGTATTTGGCATTCTTACTCTGGGATTTGATCCAGAAATGTGCCCTCAAATCAAGACAAGTCTTGTCAGCCTGGGATTGTTACTGTCCTCCCTCACTAAAATCAATACTTTATATCAACTAGATTAGATCAGGCTAGATAAATGAACTGTTCTTGGTGTCACTGTTAACTGTATAGAAGTAAACACAATAAAACAAATAAATTAAAAAAAAAAATCAAACAACTGATCATTTCCATTTGGAATGTATTTTCTTGATGAAAAGAAATCCCATCCCACTCTGTTTTCACTGAATACTTTGTATGTATGGACACAGACACAGAGTATTCTAGCTCCTATTAAAATCAGAAGAAAAAAATAGTTTTCCTGTAGGCATTGGATCAAGCAGTCCCGGTGAAAACAATGAAACTGCACATGACAGAATTTGGCCAGAACTTTTAATAATTATTCTGATAACATCTGAAGCAAAAATAGTGTGGTGGAAATTAAAAAGAGAAAGGTGCTATTTTTAATCAAACTCCTTTTTTTTTTTTAATGTAAGCTTTTGTCTTGTATAAAGATTATTAAATTGGAACAAATTGCTAAAATAGTTCCCAACTTCCTAGTGATACCGAATGAGGGAGAAATTTTACACTGAACAGATAATTGGCATATTTAGCTAATCTTTTATTAATATAGCACAATTGTAACATACATTTTGTCTCAGAAAATGTCAGCATGCAAGTTATTATGTCATTATGCTGTAACTCCACTTTTTAATAATTCTCCGTAGGTTCAGCTTTTCATAACAAAAATGAAATTTTTCATTTTTATGTGTGCTGTATATGACACAGTTCAAGTTAGTGTAGAGCAGTTTCCTTTCAGTATTAAATCTGTATGAAACACATTCCTATTGTGGGAACGATGCAGAACTTTCACTGACAAATTTTAATCTAAATAAAAATAATAATTACACTTTATGCTTTTGATATATAACATTTTATACAAAATCATGTTCTATGGAATGTGTAAAACAATGCATTCTCAGTCACAAAAAGTTGCCAGATTTTTCAAGAGGTTTGTGGTATCTCAAAAAGCTGTATGGAAAGGTAATCAATCATAATTCTCTACTACATTAATATGAAAAATTTGACTCGTAATTTTGCAATAAGAAGTATTTCATAATAACCGATCTCTCCAGGACTGCCACAGTGCATGCTATAAATTGATAGTTACATACTTGACAAATCGTCATCAGATATGAAAAGTAGGCAAGGATTCCTAATTTATGGAAGGACAAAGAAAATTTTCTCTTTCACCAAGTTTAAAGAGGGAAAGCATATGTAATGTCCCTAAGCATCAATTCTGATTGCTGAGCAGGATTGTAAACAATGAGAATTGAAATAGTGTTTACAGAATCCATTCCATATTTTAAATGAAGCCACCCAGGGCATGATGTGGAAAATCTGATTAGTAGTACAAGAATACTCATACTGGAAAGATATAATTGATAACAGTAATACCATTTTGCTTCTGTATTGATTTTTGCTGCCTGGATTGTAGTATTCTCATTAACGGGGAATCCAATTCCCCAAACCTCTGAGCATCCAGAAAGGACACATCATCTAGGAATCCAAAAACATACTGAAGACTATCTTAACAATTAGGTCTTAGCAAGCCTAGTTTTAATATTTAGGTATTATGTGTATGGAATTATGGTTTTAGAATCACAGAATCACAGATTCACAGAATCACTAGGTTGGAAAAGACCTCCAGGACCATCGAGTCCAACCATTCCTATCAACCACTAAGCCATGCAATCACAGAATGCTTAAGGTTGGAGGAGATCCCCTGAGGTCATCTACTCCAAATCCCTGTTCAAAACAGGGTAATGGTACTCCAGATATAATTGAACAAATGTTGAGTAGATGGGAAGGATCATCTCCCCATGGCCTGCTTGCTACACTCTTGCCAATACAGTCTATGATGTTGTTGGCCTTTTATTCTACAAGGCACATTGCTGACTCCTCTTAAATTTGCTGTTCAGTATGCCGCGTCAGTTCTCTGCAAAGATGTTTTCTAATCAGTCAGCCCCCATCTTGTACCATTGCATGGGATTACTCTACCTTAGCAATACAAAATTGTATTTGCTTTTGATAAATTCCACGAAGTCCCTGCCAGCCTATCTTTCCCAGCTTGTATAGATCACATTAGCAGCCCTGCTCTCCAACGCATTGACTATGAGCCACAATTCAGTATTTACTGTGAAATTCCAGAGAGTAGAATTCATTTCATATTCTGTGTCAATAATAAAGTCATTCAACAGTTTTGGTGCCAGGATCAGTCCTTGAGGAATATTAAAAAGAGATTGGATACCAGAGGTCCTTCCAAATTTCCATTAACTTTGTAGTCCTCTTACGCAGTTAGTATGTCACTAATTTGCTTATCATGACACCATAGCAGATGGGATCAGGAGCCTTGCTAAAGTCAAGCAGAACAACCTCTGTTCTCTCCTTGTTCACAGAGCTGGCCCTCTCATCACGATTTACTAAGAGACCATTTCCATTTGATAAATTTCTGATCGCTGTTCCTGATGTTGTCTTTCTGAATTTGGAAATGGCTTCCATTGGACTTGCTCCATAACATCCTCAAAGACCAAGGTGAGGCTGACTAGTCTGCAGTTCTCTAGTCCCTCCCTCTTGCTTTTCTTGAAGATGACTGTGATATCTGTCTTTTTCTGAACATCAGCAACTTCCCTGATTGCTATGATCTTTCAAATATGGTAGAAGGCTCACAGTGACATCATTCAACAGCTTCAGGGCCCTTGCATGCTTACCATCTCAGCATATCAACTTCTGTATGTCTAGATGGCTCTAGTGCTCCCTAACCATGTCTTCCTCTACTCTGGCTGCTGTTTCACACCCAGAGACTCTGCTAGCAATCTCATTGACCCTACTCATCTAAGAGTAGACTTCAACTTAGACAGTTTATAAAGAAAGAAATGAAAATAAAAAAGGCATAGCGTATGTTGGCTTTTTCTGTGTTATGTGTCATGAGGTTCTTCACCTCACTGAATAGTAAATCCACCACTTCCTTAGTCTGTTCGATGTTGTATTTATAGAAGTCAGCATCCACTAAGAGGAAGTGATAAAAAGAAATAATTTTCTGGCTTTTCTTTTTTTACAAGATCAAGGGAAAAAAATGTTTCACTCAACTCTATTTGGAGGGACAATTGTGAAAAAAATTATATTTTTCTAGATTGCTGATATTAAAAAACTAGCAAATACCCAACCAGCTATCTTCACCAACCTGAAGCCCACGTTCTACAAAAATTTTTTTCCAGGAAACATTATTTATCAGATACTCATAGATTTAAAAAAAAATTACAGAAGATGTGTTAACATGACTGACACACATTTTCCATTAAGGATTCTAAATTTTTTACTTTCCTTGGAAAATCAGAAATAGTTCTAGAGAACCACAAACTGATTTAAATTGGGCTATGACAGTTCCTCACTTCCCTTTCTAGCAGCTCCAGCATTCATTTGGCCTTCCAATGAATCAATTCAATTTACTGAGCTTGCAGGAAACTTCTTTCCTGGTTTAATTTTCTGCTGACTTTGCAAGTGAACTGACACATCAGACAGCCAAGATAAACAAACGTGCCAGAGCAAAGGGTGCAGTAACATTTAGACTTACTTAATCTCTCATGAAGCTGCAACCTGAATTAGCATCCAAAATGTAATGCTAGTCTAGATATTTGAAATGCTGTATTTGCGTGTCAATTTTATTTATTCTTTCTGTTTATTATTACAGTAACAGCTAGAAGTCAGTTAGAACAGTCTGTGAGATACTGTTCAATTGTGGAGTAAGAAAAAGTCACCATCCAAATGGACATGGTGAAGAAGAGACAGAAATACAGAAGTATGGAATCTTCTTCAAACAGTGTCAGTGTCTGAATTGAAAGAAGGGCTCAGGTCCCCTTCATTCAATTTGATGCCTGTCTGCTAGCAAGGAAACAGGATTATAAGTGCATTTTCTGCTCAGAAAAAGTCAGCTCCCCACATATGAATATTGGACTTGTTCTTCTCTCTGACTAGGAATTATCTTCTAAATACTGACAAGGTTTGACAGTGAAATCCCAGTCCTCAACGAAGTCAATAGCAAAACCAGTAATCCACTTCCAACTCCAACTTTAATAAAATAATATCTACTGAAGCTTGGAGCACAAACATATTCTGAGATAGGTCTCCTTGTGCATAACCACCAGGACAAGGCGAGGGTAAAAAGATAAGGAACAAAGACACACCATTTTATAGACATTATTCAACTTAAAGAGGACTCTGATTAATAACATCTCTTTAATCAGAAGCTGTGTTGGTGGGTTTTGGGGTTATTTTTTTTTTGTTTGCTTCTTTTTTTTTTTTTTTTTTTTTTAGCCTATTTTGTTCACTAAGCTACTAAACTTAGAGAAATGCTACTTTGGTTTTTAAAAACCTGGCTACATAAAACCCATGTATCAAGAGAAGAACGAATCGGCAAAGCTACAGGTAGTTAACTTTAACATTGGAACAATATTTCATGATGTCTCCAGGAGGACAGATTACAAAAGGCTTTGAAATCCACGGTCTGCTCTTTACGTGGGAAGAAGTTAGACCTGCAGGCACAGGTAGGTCACGGCGGCTCCAGCTGCTCCAGTGCAGGGCACAGCTGAACCCTGGGACAGACCCCCAAAGGGCAGGGGTTTCCCTGCAGCCCCTGGGAATACTGGAGCAGGGAAAAGTGTGAGGAAAAGCAGCATAGAGGAGCTGCTGTGGGCTGACTGCAGCCCTCTATTCTCCATCACCTGTATGGCTCAGAGGGGAGGAGGTAGAGGAGTCAGGGATGAAGAAGTGAAGTTGATCCTGGGAAAAGGGAGGAATGGCAGGATGGTGTTTTAAGTTTTGTTTTTGTTTCTCACTGTCCTACTGCCCTACTGCATTTTAATTGGCAGTAAATTAAATTAATATTTGCCAAACTGATTTTGTTTTGCCCATGATGATAATTGGTAAGGGATCTCCCCGTCTCTGTCTCAGCCATGAGGTTTTCCATCTTATTTTACTCTCCTGTCCTGCTGAACAGGGGGACTGAGAGAATGTCTAGGTGGGTAGCTGACAGCTAGCCAGGGTCAACCCACCACATCCATTGAATTCAGGAGAGTCTATCTGAGTTTTTCCTTGCAGAACATTAGCAAGATGTAACCCAGAATAAGCAATAAGTTTGTTGAATCTCTGCTTTTTTTTTTTTTCAGTTTGTCTTAAAACCAAACTAAACATACTTCCTTACTACACTACATTATTTAAGGTGTTTTTCTGCACCTCTCCTATTCAATTAACTCCTAAGAAAATAGACTGCCATTCTGTATGTGTTTAAGTGAAACAATATGAGAAAAGGATGTCTACCTCACTTGTCCACAGCTTCTCATTCCAATTAAAGTCGACTTATCTAAAAAGTTAATAGTGTAATTAAAATTCATAGAATTACTCTACCATAGCAAAGCCAAAAAAAATAGGTGTTGTTCCTGTCTCCCACATGTTAGGTAACTTGCACTACCACTGACCTGTTGGACTCGACATCTTTCCTTCACCTTATTGACCTTTATGTTCTCCTGAGTGAAGCATATGCTTCTGCAAGGCAGAGTGGCATGAACTCATTAAACACCCAGCAGAAGGGATATAGGAGTTGAAAGGAAGGTCATTTTCTGTGGCCATACTGCAAGTCTGCCCAAATTGTTGATCCTCAAGGAAAAGGAAGAAGGAATAGGAAACAGTAGGTGCTCGTTCAGGCAGTCAGAATCTAAGCAAATATATATTTTGTAGGGATAAGATACCTGGGTGGCAAGTATAGCTCTTTGAGATGGACACTCCTCCGTGGTCACGTTACAGTCACAGAAGATAATTTTGATGAGTATCACTTGAAAAATGATGAAAATAAATTATGAAATATCCAGACACTTTGGAATGTTTAAGTATTCCAACCTATAGTTTTTGCTACTTCTTTGTGAAGCTGAAGATAGTTTGAGAAGCAAAAATTAAAAAAGGCATTAGAAATTTGGAGTTCTTAAAACTAATGTTTATTTTCTGTTTATTTTACCCTTCAAAACCAAATGATACAAGCTATTAAGTCAATAGGACACAAAACCATTTTTAATTCTTTGATTGACAGGAATGCATTTAAGCATATACTTAAGAAATTAAGCTTATATTTAAGAGATTGAGCCTTCACTGATGAATTATAATCCTGGTGTAACCTTATGGCCACAGTGGCATCATATATCTTTGACAGCGATATACACAGTTAATTAACGTTTTAAAGGAACTGGTAAGACTTTCAAGCTCATCATAATAGAAAACTTTCCTCTATTCCTCTAATACATTGTGTTATATGAATACTCTAAGTTGTCCATCTGTAAAGAAGATGGGCCAGCCTAGCCAGGTGATTATTAAGATTAATTCTCCTTAACAGTACCCTTCTATTTTCCCAAATCTCATTTTACTAAAGATTTTGAAGGAAGATCTACATTACTGGTGTAGGAAAAAACCTGTTTCCTATAATAAACTTCTGTAGTCTTTTTGGGTTATCAAGCCAATGGCAGAATGTACATTAATTTCAAGGGCCTTAGGTTTCACTGTGCAGCTAGAAATCATTGTTGTCTGAAGGAGGAAGATTTTGATTTTGAACATCTTCTTCTTCTAAGGAAGCAGAGTTGTCCTGGATGGCTTTTTGGGAAAAGAAATATAAGGACAAGTGCTAGAGAGTCCAGGTTCATAGTCGTTGACAGAAGCTTATTTGAGCACTACAGTAATCATAGAATCATAGAATCATTCAGGTTGGAAAAGACTTCTAAGTTCAAGACTGACCTTCAGTGAATACCATGGCTACTAAGCCATGTCCCAAAGTACTACTTGTACACTTTTTTTGAACACCTCCAGGGATGGTGACTCCACCATTTCCCTGGGCATCCTGTTCCAGTGCTTCACATGGCAATACAATGATAATCACAATAATACAGTGGTAAATAACAATTAATAAATAAATAGCAAATACTGTCCAAACTTTAAAATTGAGGTCAGATGTTTCTCTCAAGTATATATTCTAATATTACAGGTTATTTGATTTGTAGCAAGAATTAGGAGGCGTAGTTTTTGAGTCTGAACAATATCAGAAGGTCAGACTAGTTATTTCTGTTGTTCTTAAAGCACATAAATCTATGATAGTTTGAGGTTTGGACCTGAACTTTGCGTACCAAAGTATTTGTTCTCCTATATGTAAAAAAGAACTCCTTTATGTAAGAGATTTGACATATCAGAATAAAGTGCATCAGACTGCTTTCTGTAATATTATCTTTCAGATCCATTGTGAGAAAATTACCCTTTACATATCTGGCTGTACACACATTTCATAAATTGCCAGGTTTTGCAGAAAGTTTTTTACTGTTCTTTACTATGATGTAGGCTGCTGTTTTAAAAGATACTGTGCTGTTTCATCAGTAAAACAAAGAATTTTAATGTGTTTTTGATAAGATTTGGGCTAAAATATTGTTTAACACTTTTGTATTTTACAGCTATTGCTCCTGAATTTGTACTTGCATATTTTATTAGTTACTGGGTTTGTTATTGTTTGGTGCTTGCAAGCTGCTTACAACAGGCAGTTTATACTGCATTTGACAAAATGGTTTAGCACAATATAATGTAATCAGAACTACTCAAAAAATCAACTTAGCTTTGATCTTATAAAATCATGAGTGGTCTAAATGTACGACTTGTCCTTTTCAAGAAGGTATTCTGTAGCTGGAATGTTCATGCACATGGATTTTATTTTATTCTTTCCTTCTGGAAAAAGTGAGTAAACTGAAATTGCATGATCAATCTTGTATGACTTTTCCCTGTGGGACTTTTGAGAAAAGTGAAAAGAAATCTGATTCATTTCTGATCCAGAGCATGAAAAATGCTAGCCAGTTTTAATGCAAAGTTAGAGGTTCAGGACTGGAGACAACTAGATCAGTAGAACTGAAAAGGCCAGAGCAGAGCTTGGTTTGGAGTTTTAATTTTAAAAATATTTTTTCTTATCCTCATCACAAGACACTGGTTCCATAATAGTCAGATCTCTCTATAAAGATATATTCAGGGATATATATCAAAATTGTATATGTTCTTTGGGACTAGAATAAACCTATTAGTCTTTGGAATCTGTTTCTTTCTTAGTCCTTATTTATAGCTAAATATCAGAGCATCTGCCTTTATATTTCAAAGACTGCAAAAATCAGTTGGGATGGAAAAAAAAATAACAATGGTGAATATTTAATTACTTTAAAGAGGTAGCAGAAGGGCTGAACAATCCTGGCCCATAATAATAAATATTCAGATGGCTTTAGTTCTTGTGGTGAGATAACCAAGACTCTCCTTATAAGGATTTTTGGTCCTTTCATTTCTGCATAGTAAATTTCTAAACGCTGAAAAATTAATCCCTCTCCTAAAGAGCTGGAAAAGTTTTCTAAGCTTTAAAATATAAACAGAAACAAGAAACATTTCCAACACAGCTCTAAAGACCTGGATAACAGGGAAAAGAATTCATGTAGTGCTGGACCTGAATCCCTGAAGCTACCATCACGTAAATCCTGACAAAATTCAAAGGCACGTTGCTTTTTATTATCAGTAATTTTTGCAGTGGTAGTCTGAATCAGAATCTAAAGCTTTGCTTTCTTTTTCAAAGTTTACCTGAGTCTATTTAATTTGGCTATGCATTTTTCAAAACAGATTTTTTAATGTTATTGTAATTTCAATACTTCCTGGTTTAGAATAAATCTAAAATATAAGACCAGAGTTTTCCAACACTCTATTTTCAAATTTTTGTTCTTGATCTCAGGAAATAAAGAAAACTAAATGTAACATGATTGTTCTCGATATCTAAGAACTTTATCTTCATTTTGAAGTTCCAACAATTTTAACCTTACAATACCTGTTTGCTCCTTTTACTAATTCTTCAAGATAGGTTTTCACAACTTGCAGGATACTATCAGGGCCACCTGTCCACTAGGCTTGTTACTAACACCAATTAAAACTATTACATTAAAATCCTTTTAATTTTTCCTTCTCCCGCGTGAGGAAGATTACAGTATGGAAGAAAGAGCTAGCTATTTTGAAAGCTACAGCTTAAAGCAACTCACGTTTCATTGCCACTAGTGGCAATTTTTGTGCCTGTTACTCAAGTTCAGAAAATCACTAAGGTAATTAGGTGACAATCTTGTCCTAAGTGCGAATGTATGTAAAATACATAATGTTTGAGTTTCAACTGGTTTGGGCTTTACCAACGAGAAACATGAAATCAGAAAATAGAGTCTTATATGAAGTTGAATTCATGAACTCCACCAAACTGAGTCCTCACAGAAGGTGTTTCTCATTATTTTAGAGGCAGAAATTCCACAAAACAGTACAGTTTACATACAAGTGTTAATGACCTTTTCAATCTTCCTCTAACCTATAGCTATAGATAAAGACTTCTATGAGAAGCTGACACCTTATTCTCTAGTTATATTGGCATAACTATGCCAGCTTCAGAGCACAGACTGTGTGTACAATAGCAGAAAAAGTTTCTCCCTCAGTAGTTTTACTCCCTCCCAGCAAAATACATTATGAGCTGGCAAACTCTTCTGCTAGGAAAGGGTTTTCCCCATGGCAAAATGATTTCAGCTGGAGTATGGTTTTCTCACATTATATGTTGACAAAATCAGGCTGCAAAACGTGTGGATCAAACTTCGGTATCAGCCCTTGCTTTCTTGGTCCATTTCCATCTACCTGCCACCTTCCTGGCAGCCAACTGTGTCTAGCATATCTCAGTACAAGAAGCATGATTTAAAGTCAATGAAGAAGAACAGAAAAAAAAAAAAATATCCATAGACATAGTTAGGCTTTAAAACAGGTGAATGCTATGAATTTCCTAATTAGTATCTCCACCAAAATGATTTGTCTTCTTCCCATACACTAAGCTCTGTGTATCAATGTTTCCAGATATGATTCCTAAACAGCGTGTAGAAAAAAAACACATCCCCATCCCAAACTTTAGTTACTAAACCAGTAAAGGCTACAATTCATGGGGATTTTTTTTTTTTAAAGAAGATAAACAAAGGAGGGGATCCTACCTTTGCATTTCTTACAGCTTCTAAGAACTTTGTCTTCACTACAAAGTTCTATACTAACAGTGAAAACAAAACCCCAGAAATAGTGTGTTTAGTGAATGTCATTCTTAGCTGGGTTTCTCCAGCAAAAAGTACTGAAATACTGTCTCTGCTGTGTTCTCTTGACATTTGTATGCAGAAAAATAGGATTTCACTCAACCCAGTTATGGAAAATCTTCATGCTTTTAAAGAGCTTTACTTTCTTTATATATCTAAATGTATTCTAAACATTAAATATAGCTGATTAGTTTGTACATCAGATTGATAAGTGATTCTGTGTTTATTGCAATGTTCTAGCTATATTATATTGACATTTTTGTTGATGCACCCACCTTCCAGGCAGTTATTCCCTGGTATAAACCTTCTTAGAGGGGCCTACTTCATCAAATGTGAGAAGTTTGTGCAATTCCAACTTCAAGTGCCTCTCAGCTGTCTCGTGTTTTGTCTTTGATACATTATTGGAGCGCTCTCATTTGATGGTATTAAGCCGTTGCCTCAGGCACAGGATGCCTTTTTTCCCAGACTTGTTCCTTTGAGATCAGGGAGCAAATTTGGGTTTAATCCACTTCTATCTTCATTGCAGTTTTACTGGAAGCAGCTGGTACCCCTTCTTTAACAGTTTACTTGCTGTCAGGCAGCCTGAGGGACTCACCATATGACATCCGTCCTTGGTTCTAAATATACACCTGCACAACATATTTTCTTGGGGCAAAAGCAGAGCAAAGGGACTCTTGCTTCCTTTTGCACAACTGTACTTTTATCTCTTGACTGGAAAACTTTATCTATTCCCTGTAGTTATACTTTGCAACTTTTCATGTTTTGAGTAAAAGGGTTAATTCTACTTCTAGTCAGTCGGAGAATGTACTACAGCTTCATTGCTTGTTTTAGTAGACATAAACATCAGCTTGGAAAAATGCGTATCTTTTTACCCCCTAAATCTTATTTCAGTTTAATACAGAAAATTCAGATATGTTTTGCTTAAGAGAAAGGGGAAGCCTAGAGTCATGTCCCATGTGGCTCAGCTCAACTATTCTATTATTAGAAGTAGGTTCAGAAAAGATGTGTGTAAAATGACAACATTTTGCAGAAGAACAGAACAGTAGGATTAAGTGTGATAGTGAACATATCATCCATAAGTATAAAAAAGCAAAAGACAACTCTGTGGAACAAGAGGGACAAAAAAGTAGTAAAAATACAGAAATGCGTCATTACATTTTTAGTTTCCTGGGCTTACGTCACGAGGGCACTGTATGACAGATGGGTCATAGTAATGGAATCAAGAGTGAAGGCCAGAAAAGTACATTCCACTAAAAGGAAAAAAAGGGGGAAAGGAACAGAAAATAAAGTAAAAGTCTAGAATAATAGTACTTCTCAGAGAAAAGATAATTCTAAGTAGATGTGATACGTATCACTACTTCTTGCTAAGACGAATAGTCAGTTTACATTTATCTTACTTTTAAAAGGTTGACTCAGTCTTCTAAGACATGCTTTCAACTCCATATTGTGTAAAAAATATACGATATTTTAAAGAGGGGTAAAAAAGAATTTTAATTAACTGAACACCTTAATGAAAAAAAAAGTAGGCATAAAAAAATCATCTAAATCTATACTAACCCATCTGTGATATCTTTTAGTGCTCTTATTGAGAAAATACTTGCTTAGAAGATGCTGATGTTAGATATTGGAAATTAAACAAAACGAAATCATTAATCATAATATTATCTTTTTATATCCCTGTATTTTCAGTTGTGACATGCAGACAAGAAGAAACATATGCGTTCAGACATTTTTAATTATTTTTCAGTGTTAAATTTTTGTTATTAAAAACAACAATTTATTTGCTCAAATAACAGTAGATAATATTAATTTGAATCATATAAACTTATTTTATTTTTCTATGAGCTATCCTGGTTAGTTCTTAAGAAGGAGAGGTTTCAAAAATGTTTCCAATACCTGTTATTTATGAGATTGCAGGGGGAAGATATTCATATAACTATTTAGAAAACTCTTTGACGTTTTTCCTCTTGTTTACTAAGGTTGTCATCCAATTGGTGAACAGCAGCAATACTAAACAGTTTAGATGACAAATTACATACCAAAAATGGAGTCAAAGACATAAGTGAGGCAAATAATTGTGGGCTGCTTGAAAATGATACATCATGCTGTAGCATAGGTTAGGCCCTGATCATGCAAACATGTAGATCTATTGTTCTGTTTTCATCACCAGACACAGATATTAACATAGTATGACTGATGTTAGAGAGCCATATAAACAGATAAGAGCATAACTCTAATTCTGCTTAAGCTCTGACTCCTTCATGTATGCTGCTTCTTTTCAAGAGCCTAGTAGAAATCCACTATGCTTTCCAAGATCCTGAAGGAACTGAGCAGGTGTTAATGTTTTGGAAGTTGATGAAGTGCATGTTAGGTATTGTAAACAACAACAAAGAAAACAAAAATCCAGCACACTCAAATCTATCCAGTTGGCAGTTAAAATAGCCAAAAACTAAACAATCAAACCCTTAAAAAGAAAACAAAACCAAACCAAAAGAACTGTAAAAACCCTAGAAGGATTCTTTCAGTCTACAGCTGCTCTAACTGAATGGGTGAAAAGTCCTACATAAACAACTTTTTATATGTTGGATGTTTGGCAGTGAGACTCAAGATATGCTGCTCTGCTTGTGTTTTGCGTTGGAAGAATAAGGTTAGACACCACTCAACTGAGAATAAATATTTGAACATATTTTCATGTGTGTTTAGAAGTCCAGCTAAGTCCTACTTAAAAGAATGAGAATATGACCCGCTTGCTGCATTTTATGACTAGGACCCTTCTCTCTAAGCCACTGACTCTAAGCAATCAGTCACACTGCTGCAATTAACATAGCCTACTGTGGCACATTATGGAAGGCTATTCATTACCTCATTCTAACGCTACAAGGCAGTCATTTGACATAGTCCAGGGAAAAGTAGACCCAAAGTTAGAAGACAGCAAATTCAGCAGACTTATGAAAAGTGATTATGCCATTCTGGGTCTGCTTGATTAAGGCTGTTCTGTTTCCTGATGAGGATAGTTTCACTCCTTGCTCTGAAGTCATGTCTTAAGACAACCACATAATCATTCATGCCTGAATATATTCCAAAATAGTTATTTTGTTTTGTTCAACAAAAGCACATTCCATCAAAACTGTCTTCAAATTCAAGCTACATGTTTCATAACAGTATCAGATGTGCTTTTTCAGGACAGAGACCTACGCTACTTGATATCTGTAGACATAAAGGAAAAATCAGGTGTTATGTAACCCACTACATTTTTTTACAACATATAAATATAAAACATTTTCCAAAAATGAAACTTCATAGATTATATGAAACAAATTTGTTGCATACCTTGAAAAGAAGTAGAAACACATTAAAAAAAACTTGATTTTCCTTTGGAGAAAATGAATACTTCCAATCAAGTAGAAAACAGCATCTCCAGTTCATAGCTGAAAAAAGCTGTTCCACTGAGGAAGATGCTTTCAAGAATACTGAGGAATTATTCATCCTCAGCACCTGTTTCCCTAAAGAATATGTGATTTGTAGATGATTTGAAACCTTTAACTTTCCCCACTACAGTATTGTACCCATTTAAGATAAGTTGCAAAGAAGCATCATTATCTATCAGTAGCCATTCTGAAAATGAAGTCCAAAGTAGAAAGAAAACATCTGCCTTATACAACTTCCAGTCTAGTTACCACCTGAAGTCATACAGCAACCTTCCAGTACCTGCAGGGGCTACGGGAAAGCTGAGAAGGGACTGTTCACAAAGGCTAATACTGATAGGATGAGCAGAAACGGCTATAAACTGGAGAGGGGCAGATTTAGGCTAGACATAAGGAAGAATTTCTTCATCATGATAGTGGTGAGGTACTGGAAGAGGTTGCTAAGGGAAGTTGTGGATGCCCCATCCCTGGAGGTGTTCAAGGCCAGGTTGGATGGGGCCTTGGGCAGCCTGATCCTAGTGGGATGTCCCTGGCCATGGCAGGGGGGTTGGAACTACATGATCTTTAAGGTGCCTTCCAACCCAATTCATCCTACGGAACATACAAATGCATATTGCTGAAGCATTTGCTTAAGATTCTAATTGTAGGATGAACAAATCAAAGGAGTAGAGCTCAGGGCAGGTGAAGTCACACTTCTAATTTGGATTTTTGAACCTGGAATTTTCCCACAGTTTAGTTCACCTTTTCATTTGGCCTGACTGCTAGCAGAAATGCGAATGCACATAACTGGCTAAATTAACTGTCATTTTCTTGTTTGCCATTATTGCTACTTTTAATAATGTAGTTTATTTTCAAGACCTACCAGCCATATATTCATGCACTTTATATCTCTTTACATCAGTCTAAGGCTTTCAATCAATTTGCCCTACCACACATCAGATATGTAGCTGCACTGTTTATTGACTCCTCACTCTGACCCACGAAGGACCTATAAAAGCTCTCAAAACAAAGCATTATGATTTACAAAACAATCTCATCAAGAAGCAGCAAATGGTCTCATACATGCAAATGCACCTGCAGGATCAAGTTCATACATGGGATGAAATATAAGTTGTTTTGTATGATGCTGAAGTATGCCTCAAGCATTTTTTTAATGTATAGATATCATCAAGTGACCTAGTCTCAGATTTAAATCTGTTTATTGCCAGGGACCAAAAGCTTGATCAGAATAGTGAGTGTTTCCTGAACAAAAATGGTGAAGGTTTTTTTGTTGTTATTATTTTTTATTTCCTCACAAAAATAATGCAAGGGAAATATGTGATTCATAAGCTTACTCTTGTCCCAGATTTGGGCCACTTTCTGCAAAAGTCACTATGCTCTAGATGCAATCACTTAGAACATCTTCTGCACTGAATGTGACATAGAACAGAAATGCTTGCCTAGTTCTGGTTTTAAGACAGCTATCAGTCCCTTTACATTTTGAGATATATATCAGAGGAGTTGCAACTTGGCATACAGTGTGAAAAACAAAAGTATGAGGTTTCTGTTAAGTCCATGGATAGGTGGCAGCAATGAGTATGAAGTGAGAAGTCTTCTGCAACTCATCAGTAGTGCTGCCAAGGAAAATTTTGCACTGTGATGGTCTAGTCGTCTGGTAATATTAGTTTCATGGCCAACCTATGGCTTCATATGAAAACAGGGAAAGGTTAGATTAAAGGCTATGTATATTTTTAACTCATTGTCAAAATTTAAACTATCACATCTCTTCCCATAACATGAAAAATTAAGTGAGGCTTACTTCATCGTATTCAATGTGTATTATGTCCTGTGTAATCAAAGCTGACAGAACATTGGGCATTTGAGTTTTATAAGAAGTTGCTTCACGGTGCTGTTGATCAGGAAATCAACATTTTAAAGAGCAGGAGTCTGAATTCAAGTTCCTAAATGCATGTTTAGGCATCTAATAAAAGATGTTTAAAGATTACAAGGTGTATAGCATTCTGTTATTGGAGAGGATCTGTGTTTTTTTTTTTAAAAAAAAAAAAATTACATTCCTAAACAGGTATTTTAGTGTTTCACTTCCTGTAACATTTTTAGCAGCAAACTTAAAAAAAGAAAATGTTTAATTTTGCTTCTGTTCAGAGTAACTCTAAGCTTATAAATTCAAATGGGCTCTTTTGCATAATAAACATGAGGGTGTCAAATCAACTCTTTGTTAATTAGATTCTGAAGAAAGTTTCAGAAAAGTATCATTTTCCCCAATTCATAGTAAGTGGACATTTTTATATGTCAGCATCTCTTCAGGAATTAATTTTTTGTTGTTAAATTTCTGTTCAGTTTAGCATAAAGATACAGTGGAATTGTAATTAACACAATAAAGCTTATTAGTGCTCAAAAAAATCAGGACATTAAATAAAAGTCAGACTGTGTGTAAATAATACATTTGCTAATAATAAGTTTAGTTAGTCATGGTAATAATTGATTTAAAATTGTGGAATGATGCCCAAAAGATGAAGATACTGTACAGAGGAAGCATAACAAAAAAGAATGTGAAAAATATGAAGAAAAATAGACACACCAATGCATCATTAAAATTTTCATTTCAGTAGATTAAGCATTTTAAATATCAGGCTATAAATACCTAAAGTTAAATAGCTTAAATTTACAGTAGGGACTGGAGAATATTTTCAGATTTTAATTCCTGAAGAGCACATATATTTTATTTTTTTTAATGCTAGGTTTAATCTTGAATGATGCCATATAGGAATCTGTGGCAAATACAGCAAGATATATATCCAGCATTGGGTATTATACCTCAATGATTAAATGTGCTGCATAGACAAACACATGATGTATTCATGTATTATATCTTGTGGATAAAATTTAATGCTTCTCTTTAACTTTCAGTGGTAAATGATAAATTTACAGAAAGAAACCAGTTGTATATAAGGTTACACGTGGATGAAGAGAGTTACAATTCCATTTACTTTCCTATTTTGAGTGTTATAAAGGGATAAAAATCAAAGGAAACCTCTGAACACTAATATTTTCAGATGATGAAGCTTTGTTGAGAGAGATTACAAATGATTTACAGAGGTTGGCACCAAATAAAATTTCAAGGAGAATTTGACATTACTGTCTTAAAACTTTTTGGAAGTGTAAAAAATATACGATTTTGACTAACTATTCCCTCTTGTTGAGTCCATTGTCTACTCACTGTTCTATATGATTGCCACTTTGAATTAAACACCTTTTCACACCATTTGCTGTGCAGATGGCAAAGTGCTCTGCAAATGACAGAGCTGAAACCCCAGGAGTTCTGAGCAGTGTACTGGGAATACATCACAATAAGCAGATACCTATTATCTACTCTTGGCTTGGCTGTAATCACCTTCTCCAATCCTTGACTATATGTTCTTCCCTTTGGCTTTTCTCTCAGAATACACTACCTCTGCACATTTTTTTAGAGGGCTCTGGAGAGATGATCTTTGTCAAAGTCTAGATCACTCTCTGTAAAGTTCAACAGTTTGACAATTTGCACCTCTCACTGCCTGGCAGCCAGCAGTAGGTATTGTCTCTTCTGTTCTCTCAGATGTGAATGTGTTTGGCAGTGGTGTGAGAGGAGGAGCTGCTTAAAGCAGCTGTAGAGGAAATTCTATGATACTTCCTGTGCCCCTGGGTCATCCAGATTCTGCCAACTGCTGCTCCAGAAGGTGGGTGCAGTAGCAGGGACGTAGTACCAGCTCTCCTCCGTGTGTCCTTCTGGCTATGTGGCAGTCACACCTCCTTTACACCTGCACTCATTCCTTTCTCAGGTCTCACATCTTGCTCTCTGTTTAAACCCCTGCCAACAGATTTTCAAATGGTCATTTCCTAGCCAAAATTCAATTGTACTCTATCCACTCTGCTTGTTGTCTTTTCAAACCATCTTTGACAGCTAACCATATTCTCCATGAGATATTCTCTGTGTTGCATTGCCTACCAAGTCTGAGCCCTTCTTTGTGTCTCCTTCTAGCTCTTTAGACAGCTGGTGCTTATATCCTTTAACGAACCCTTTCTTCCTAAAATTGCTATGTTTTTTAGGGTTCAGTCAGAACTCTTTATTTTCTGTACCTTCACAGATACAGATTTAACCCGACTTTTTTTTTTGCAGGCAATGTCCTGCTTTAATTCCGTATACCAAAAGTATATCTTAAATACTCAGTATGTCTCTGCAGCATAAATAAGTAGCACTTCAATTTTCTATCTTTTACCCATCCCATTTGCTAATCCCTCACCTCACTTCACACTTCAATGCTTATTTTAGCTTCATCCGATTTTGACAAATCTCATCATCCACAAATCAAGGTTATGTAAATACTTACAGATTTTTTATATGCTGTTTTCAAATTCAGCCACTGATAAAATAGCAGCTTGCCATCTATTTGCAGCACCTTCCCTAGGTTTAAGAAAAGAAAAATTTTAAACCGTTCTCCTTCAGAATACTGTTTAAGGAACTTCATCTTGGCTTCCCTTTTGCCCATTTTTCTACTGGTTATGTCTTCTTCATTATATCAAATATACACTACTTGCTTTCATTCCCAGGCATCCCCAAATACCTGTCTATTATCATATTTAAAATGAAAACTTTGGTTTCTCCTTCTGATGTTTAATTTTCCATTACCTCTTATTTTGATTGGAATAGCCTATAAACATCTGTCTTTATTGTCCTTTAAATGCCTCTTAAAAATCCTTTTTTTAGAGGCATCCTTAATGAACATGAAAATTTTATACTTCTGCTATACCAAGATCACTATCTTTCATTTTCTTGTGCTCTTCTAATTAGTTGTCTCTAGTTGTACTTATTGTTATATACTATAAGATCTTTGAAGCCAAGATGGTCTTTCGATTTTGTTTTAGGTCAATAACTTCTTGGTCCATGACAATATTCTTGTCCCTTCATGAATTGCCTCCAAAAATTACTGCCTCTACTTGGCCATTGTTCCAGGAAAAGTCTATTAAATATTTCTAATTTTATCAAGTATTTAATTTACTCATTAGCAATTTTTTCATTAGAATAACATAATTTAATACAGATTTCTAAAAGTAAAGGCAAGGCTTCAGATTTATCACACGGGTGAGTTATTGTCATGTTATCACAAGGAACTGGAGACACAAAAGTGAAATGTATACAGACACTCCGATGTCTGAATTTCAGAACGGATCTGGAAGTTAATGGGATTTTTACTAGAGAATTCTGAGAGACAATTCATACAAGTAAGTGACTGTTTATGGACATAAATGACAGTTTTTGGGCACTTTGTGTGGGAGGGGAATACTGTACTGTGACCCACAGAAGGGAATGAGGTAAACCAAATTCTAAGGGAAGGAGAGATTTGTATGAAAAGTTAAAGATGCCGTGCCACCTTTTTTGATATGGGAAAGAAAAGACCAATCAACAACACTGAAGAAAGAAAACATCGTATATACAGATTTTAAGAAATTGATTAGACCTGAATCCAACTAAATCTACAGCTAGAAGCAATAATTCAAACCTGTTACTGTGGAAACATTGTATAAACTTATACAATTGAAAAAATGCATGCAAAAGTATTTCTATCACATCTAGAAGGATTGACAGATAAAGATCACCTTCAAAACCACTATTGTTTGTCAGGACTTACAGTTAATAATGCATTATACCTTTCCAAGAAATCTTTCTGACAAAAATTATATGTGATAAGAGCATATTGCAGTGTACTTCCCTCCTCCAGTATAAATATAGATTCTGAGAAAAGGAATCACTAAAAAGTCATTTAAAATGTGGGGGGTTTATTTGTTTTTCAGATCTGAGAGAAAATTATTGACTTCATGTTGAAGCAAATAAAGGAGACAGAAGTGCAACTAACATTTGTAGTAAATACTGGTATCTGTAGCAAATAGTCTGGAAAAAAAAATTTAGAACTGCAACTACAGTCATTAGCAGTGACATAATTTAGAGGTCCTGCAGCAATGAGCTAGTGAAGTACCTGAGCAGTTATTTTTCTCAGATTCCTAACTGGTTTCCTCTTCCTTTGTATGCCATCCATGGGTCCCCGTTAGGAAGACAGAAGTGCATAGAAGTATGCAAATGATATCTGTTTTCCTCATAGGAGTGTCTATATTCCTTTCTGCTCTATTCTACCAATAGGATTCTTTTCCTAAAAAGTCTGAACAGATTCAGTCTGAGTTCTTCTTGTGCTTACTGAAAGAGAGTCTGCATCTTCTTTTCAGAAAGTATTGTTTTCTGGTGCCTCACATTGTGTGAGGTTATAATTGGTTTTGCTGCTTTTTCTTTTTTAAAGAAATCAGGGCAATCTGATATCCTGTTGGTTTCAAGCCTCCTTATTAAATTTGTTCAAGTCTAGAAATTAATATGAATTGCTATCCTAACAGGAAGGAAAACCTCTTTTTTTCCAAGAGCCCACATCTGCTGATTTGCACACTAGGGAGGACTCTTTACTGCTGCATACTTTTTTCCAAGACCAGTGCATAGATGGTTTCAGACATGATCTATCAGCTCTGTACAGCTGAGGCCCAAGGACAGTCAGCTTTGCACTGAAACATGGCAGGAGACACTGATCCCGGCTCCATCCACAAAGAAAATCTAACCAGAGAGCAGATTTCCCTAGGAACAGCAGAGGGCTACAGCCCCTGCCCCTGACTCAGTACTTGGCCCCTCAAGCCCTGGAAAGCGTCAGCTCTCTTCCTCTATCTGCTGAACATGTAAGCCTCTCCATGTCTCTCTCTAATATTCCACAACTGGAGTAACATAGTTCAAGTAATTTATGCAGTGTGAACATGGAATTGCATACTGGTTTTCATGTGAGATATGCTATTATTTTTACTTAAATAAAGCCATTTTGATGTCAAGGAAGAGAAATACTATGATTTACCTGTACCTAGACATCTGCTGCAGCATGAAATTAATTATTTCCTGCAAGCATTTTTTTACTGACTACAGAAAAGAAACATACGGTGTTTCCAACGTAGAATTCCAGACAACAAATATTATACTTGGATAAATGAATCTCAGATCTGTGAGGCAGTCAGCTTCACGTGTTTAGCTGCAGCTCACCTGAGACAAGCCTATTAGTCAGATTAACTATAATTTATAACCATAAGTTTAGCAGTGCTTTACTTCTTGCTCAGTCCAAGACTCCTGGTTGTATCAAGAGGCTGTGTGCCTTTTAAATGGACTCAGTCAAACCTCTTACCTGGACTCTGCACCACGTAGGAATTACTACTCATTCATGTCCACCTCTGGAGTAAGAGGTCCTCCAGTATTTATGGCTAGATATGCAGAAAAAACATCTATTTTCTTTATTTCAATTGAGCCATAGAAAGGATATAGGTGACATAGATCTTAGTATGTAGGACGTAGGTATCTAGCTGGGGAATAGAAGGGTCTTACTGTTAATTTGATCATGAATGGCAGTAAGTTTATTAGCCCATGGCTCAGTTTTTAACAGCATGAACTCAAAGAGCAGAATCTCCAACTGTCAGAACCTTGTATTACTGAAATGAAACAGATGGCAAAACTAATGGAATTGAGATTAAACCTATCGACCTAGGTTTACACCTGACTGCGTCACCTTTTACTGTGTTATGATTGGCTGCAGAGGGGAAGAAAGCTTAGTATTCTGTAGTTGTAAAGCACCTTAAAATGAGAAATGGGAAAGAATACTACTGCATTCCTCAGGCCACAGGAAAGGAGCTGTGCGCCTGAGAAGATGCCTAACATCTTTGATGAGTTCTCAGCCTTTATTGAAGCTTGAGCCTTTTTTTTTTATCTGAATGTGTCTATGCTGAAACAGAAAATTATGTTTCTAACTCAGATGGTAAGCCAGGCTCAGCTGCAAAATGGATAGGCACTTTCACCCTTTCCTACAGTCTAAGCCAGTTCATTTGAAGATGATTGATTTTTCATCAGAGCTCAACATTAAACTTGATCGCAGGCAACTTTAAAATAAAATAGATTTCTTTTTAAAGGGAATGGAGTTATATAAAACAGAAACGAAGTAATTTCCTTCCGCCAATGTAGTGGGAAGTTTGATGTGTTTTACTCTGAAAAAATACCTCGTATATGCTTTATATTTTCAACTCCCAGCAGTCTGAGCAGGTAAAATTAAGTTTATCCTTTCTATCAACATGAAAACTTAAATACTATTTGCAAAGGGTCCTTATCTTTCTAATTCTTCAAAATATTCATAGATGAAAAATAAACTTGTGCCATAAATTATGCACATTTCAGGATTGTGGTATTCCTTACCTTGTAGTGGCGATTTTCGTTATAGAAACAGAACTCAGCATTAATTTCAAGTAGTTAGTAAGAGCTCTGTATTGAAGTTCAATGTTTGTAAGAATCTGGAACATTTTACCAGTAGTACAGTCAGATGTTCACCATTATTAGCACCACATAAAATGTAAGCATAATAGCATAATGTATTTCTCAATTTGTAATGAAATTTTTAAGTTTTAATTCACAACAGAACATGAGGTTTTTTTGGTGTGGTGTGGTCTAGTGTAGGGTAGTCTTGATTGTTATAAATGTCACAGAGTCCAGTAATTATAAAATGAATGTGTCCTTGAAAATCTGCTTTAAATCAATTAGTTAATTCAAATTTGTGCTTAGTTTGTTTTTTTTTTAAATAAGTGGCTTTTTCTTTTCTTCCTTGATCACAAAGAATTTAATGTAAAATTTTACCTCAATTTTATTACTTACGTCACTCTTTAAAATGAAGAATTACAGTTCCATTTTTACCATCTCCTTCCAACAGAGTACAGCAGAATTGTGAAGAAGGAAAAAAAGCCAACAAACTGCAGCATGATCTTTAGTTTTCTAGTTGCTGATTCTTTTTTACATCATTAGTTCATTCATCTGAATAATTTTATCATTTCTATATTACCAGAACAGACTCTGAAATCATTCAAAGACTATTCCCCATAAAACAGTACAAGGTTTTTCGTCTCAGAGTTCTTCATGGAAATAGATTCAGTTTCGTTCCACCAACAAGAAGGACTCTGAACTATTATGGATTTAATTAAGACATATGATTTCTTAAAGTTCGCCGAAAATATGCAAAGGAAAGGATCCAAAATGAGTAAAACATATTTTGATATTAATGTCCTGACCTGCTACTCTCTGTGTGGGCATTTTTTTCCTTTAATTTAAATTCTGAATGAAACACAAATTATATGTCAGAAAAAAATATAGGAAAATCTATTCTGATGAGAAGTTAAAATGTGGTTTGACTGAAAGTATTTTAAGGCTGCAAAATTAATTAAATTTAATTTATATTTTTTTATCTTTTGTTTTGTTTTGCTTTAGCAATCAGCTATGGTACATAGCAGAATAAAAGGGGGCTTTTAATCTTTCCAGGGTAATCATACCTTAGAATTTCTAACTGTGCTAAAACTCTCAGAGGAACCTGCTAAAAATTGCAGTGAGAGGATATGTATGATTCTCCCTGCCTTCTGTCCCAAAGGTCAAGCCATAAGGATGTTTCTGATAGCACTTACCTTAATTGAAATTGAATCACTGTACTGTTCCAGGACTATTTTTGGCTTCTTCCTTATACTGTAAAGTCTTGTCCCCATGTCTCCTGATAATGTTTATCTTGAGTTTGTGTATAAGTCTGGAATGAGCTGTTGGCATTACCACTTCTTTATGACTTATTTCTGCTTCCTCACAATTTTTTATCAGTGCAATCCCTCTGATGCTGCAGAATGCAAAGACTGATAGATTATTTTTCTTTACAGTCTTTATATCCTCACCTCAGTCTTCTTTGCATATGGAAAAAAGTAAGTTCCCTAGAGAGGCATCTGTTCTCTGAAGCATCAGAACAATGCTGCTGTCTCCTGGGAGTGGAGCACCATACCAATGCGATCTGATTAGAGCCCTGAGTTTTACGCTGAAGGTGAAGACACTTGCAAAGACCACAGCAGACTGAACTGAATATGATCTTGGGGGAAATAAAACCACAACAACACAAAAATATCTCCTGCAAGTACAGCAATGACTTTACGTGAGAGTAAACATCAGACTTGATGTTTAACTGTTCATGACTTAAAAGGAAACGGACGGAATTTTCACTAGTACTAGTAATAGCAACAATATTAGCATGCTAACAACTGCCTTATTAAAAAGGAAAATAGACACTATTAACAATACAGGAAAGTATACCTATTTTTTTTATTATCCAATAACATTTAAATGTGTACATCTATTATAGTGGCCATAGGACTCAACTATTATGTTGCCATATGTGTTTTGTGGAGTCCATAGATTTTCTGATAGTTTGGGGGGTTCTGCACATTCAAGTGTCAAGTGTTGAGTGTCTGAACAGGTACAACAAGTTCACATTGTTAAGCTTTTCTCTGCATGGGGCTAGAAATAGAGCCTGAAAATTTTTCATGTAATCTCGTGATCTCAAAGCATAAGTGGAACTCTAGAGTCAGACCCTTGTTTTAATCTTCTCTTCACGGGAGGGTGGAAAATTAACGTTGCCAGAGCTGGGAATTACCATTTCTACTGCTGTGCTCATATGAAACTGTCTTGTTGAGAGTAATATGCATTATTTTGGTTGGGAATTCTAAACTGTTTCTCCTGCTCTTTAGATGAAATTTCAAAAATGCTTGTCTTTCACTTTGTGTGCATGTCTATCTTGTTATTCATATGTAAAAAGAGAGAATGCACAGCAACATATTCTGTGTAGTGAGAACAAAGAAAGTTCTAAATGAAGTAGTTCAGTAATTCGGTGAAGGATAAAAGAGCCATCCTGAATCCTGTAATATGGTTCACACTATACAGAAATACCAGCACAACACACACACAACTGCAATAGGTGTCATTGTTTGTCAAAACCACAGAGTAAAACAAAGCAGAATAAGGATAATCACATAAGGATATTTATACTTTCTTTCAAGAGAGATACCACATATGAGCAAGTTCTATCACAGTTTATCATGGAGACAGAAGAACAAAGATAGAGAATCACAGCTACTTCAGAGAAATCTCAGGAAAAATTCTGTCACATAAAATATTTCATATGCTAGGACTAAGGGGAACTTAAATAGCAAGCTAGATCTTGGACTCTTTCTACAAAACAGAAATATGAGAATATCCACTAACTCTGCATACGCTGCATATAGAGAGGGAGACGTCCCTTCCTGGATGTCATCTGACATCTCAGATCCGCTGGCTGTGCTGACTCTTTCTTACCTACCACAAATGTAGAAGCAGCTAAAGTTGCTTTGGTTCCTAAATAGATTTCTTGAGGGAAAATAAATATTCAGCCAAGAATGACGGCTCCCTTGGTCTCCAAAGAAAGAGACTTGGCTTAGAAACAAGGGGAATAAATAGCCAACTACTATAAACTTTCACTTTACAATATCACTTTCCAGGAAACCAGTATGTTCTTTTCATTGAAGAAAACCTGGAATGATAAAATGAAATGGAAAAAAATTCCACAATGTATGTCTTGCACTTAGGGAGGAGTATTTTTTTTTTCAGATACTGAGTCTTATTATCTGTATTTGAAGAAAGAAATTGGACTTTAATATATGTTCCATATTTTAAAATTTATGAAAGTATAATTATATGTGTTTTATACTTTGCAGTAATTACACAATGGACTTTAAGAACAGTGTGAGGTCAGTGCTAAATCTTTACAAGATATTTTCCTCCTCCATTAGCATGATATCAGTTGCATACTTTTATTTCTGTATGCATACTGACAAGTATTTGATGTTCTGTGGAACTTCTGCTTGCATTTTTTACTTAGCATCAGGTCTTTAACTCAAAAAATATCTTCTTTTCTGATCTGCAATGCTATCTCTTTGATAGTATCTATTCTATAGAGGTGTGTGGATTCCTAGGAATTTATTCTGATTGTTTTGTGAGTAGTTCTACATTTCCTTAAAATCAACCCCACCCCCCAAAAACTAAAAAACTCAACAAATGTCTTCCTCTATTTATGAGTTTCACTCAGGCGAATCACGAATATATTTTCAAACGGGTTTGGGAATCAAATTTTGAAGCAGATAAGAGAAAAACTTAATAATGTAAAACCAGACATTTTTTGAAATGAGTAACATATTTCATTGCTATATAAATCCTCAGAATCAAAGCATTGCTCCCTTCAGCTTTCATGATTAAAATCCTTTCGAATTTCAGAAGTGGAGAGTGCTGAAAATCTCACCAATTGAGATTGACTTCCTCACCAATAAGAATACTATTGGTGCTGGTGAAAAATTAGGGTTCCCTTTCCAAAAGGCCATTCTTTAGTACTGATCTTTGAAAGCAGTGTTGTTTTCCTAATTATATATATAAAAAAAAGAAATTAATCTTGCAATGATAGCCTACTACATAAACATCACATATGTTTTTGAACTCTAAATTTGTGTACGTTCCTTGCAATTTAACTATACTTTATTGTTCTAGGGAAAACTCAGAAGAAGATGAAAAATCCATCACAAAACTAAATAATTCCTTGAATGTGCAGTCTGATATTGCTATGAATCTTTAAATAAACGTGTTTGTTTCTTTTAACTACTGCTATTGCATGGGAAGGGGGGCATCCTATCTTTAGTTTAACAGCTCTCTAAAAGACCAAGAAAACTCTGCTACCTCAGTACACATACAGAAACAATTGGAAAAAAATGCACTTTGAAGAGGAAAACAAAAAATGAAAATAAGATGACTGGAATGGTCTTACATTGAGATAACAATTATACACAGACTGTACATCCGAACAAGCTTCCTGGAAACTTGGTAAGTCCAAATCTTCAACTAGACAGTGGGGTGGGTTTTTTTCCTAGCCTTGGGTGATTTTCTTTCATCTCCCTATATTGTGTGTTTGGTTTCGTATTCAGTAAAGCTAACACTAGTTTCTGATAAAATGCATGTTGGGCCAGAGAATGGGAAAAAGACTTTGCATTTGGACTGTTTCATAAGTCAGGAAGAACCTAATTCATTTCCAGTGCAAGTTCTACCACAAGTTATCATGGGGACAGAAGAATAAAGACAGAGAATCACTGCTACTCCAGAGAAATATCAGGAAAACTTGCGTCATGTAAAATATTCCGTGTGTTAGGATTAAGGGGAACATAGATAGCAAGACAGGTCTTGGACTCTTTCTACAAGACAGAAATTTAAGTGCATTTTTTCATGAAGATGCATTCTTTTTATATTTTCATGTTTTTCTTTATGCTTACAGTTCAAGGTATTTGAATTGCGTTTTCTTCTCTTACAGTACTATTCTTTGTTTTCTAAAAAACAATAGTTATAAATAAATATTTCCCTGCATAGTTTCTAACTACCCACCAGGGTTAAATCTGCCCATAGCTATAGAAAAGAGGAGGAGGAGAGTATAATCTAAAAGAATTAAAAGGGTTAATTTCCCTCTCATTGGGATTTGAAAGCAGAAATACCAGATGCTGCTGTTATCGACTAATCTTAGCTTTTGTATCTGTCCATAAGTTCCATGCATACATAACTCATGACCTATTTTAGTAGAAAATTGAAGTTAAAGGCCTTCTTTTTCCTCCTAGTCCCCTTCCAACAAAGTTAAACCAATCTTGTCTTACAGCCTCGCTTTTGAAGTTCCTCGTTCTCTATTTGTCTCTTTGAAACATAGCTCTAGGCAATAGCTGATGTTCAGGAAGCAAGGTGGTAGAGAAGCATCTGTTATTACAGTCTGCTTTCCTGATAAATAGAACATATGGCTACTTTACTTATCTAAAGTGAGGGCTGGGTTACTTGAAACATATATTTTTTTTTTCCACCTCTCTGATGAGGATTCAATCATCCAGGAAATTTTGATGGGGAAATGTCTTATCAAAATATAGAAAGCTGCTAACAGAATCTGAGAGGCAGCCAACTGGTTGACATCGAGCTATGATAAAAAGTGAAAGCAACATGTAATTCAAATATCAGAAAAGGGCAGAGAAATTTGTTCTATCAGTGGTGGTTGTTCTTCAAGCAGAACTTGTCATGAATGTTCTTCATCTTCTTGTCATGAGCAATCTTGATCTTGAACATCATTACAGTCAGAAAGTTAAAGTTTATAATGATATTCAGACATGTCAGTCTCTTAAAAAATATTTCAGGATGCTGAATATTCATGCAACTAGAGAACTGCAATGATTAATGGCAATGCTTAAGACTATGAAAAAGTAGAGCTCATTTTTGATAGTCTCTATTCCAACCACAATGGATAAAGAACTCTCTCAAGATCCAAATCCAAGCAGAATTAAGTTTTCAAATGAAGTTGAGGAAACCAGACGTGGTTCTTCAGTTTTTATCTATTCAGAGTTAAAAATACATGCTTAGGAACATTTTTATAATCCTTTTAACATTGAAACTAAATTTTACTTTTTCATCCTGTTCTATTACTAAAATGGCAATAGCAGTAGTATATGGCAAGGTGGTTAGTGGTAGAACTCTGTAGGTGTAGGGTTTGGACATTTTACTGGATTCTGGGCCACTAGGTTTATACTCAAACTATGGAACCTGGGTGCATGTCCTGCCTAACTCCATGTCAGGGCAAGGTCTGGATGTGCTCCAAATGTCTGTTCTCTCTCTTTCATGATTCGGTTCCCATCAAAAGGCAGCCCAGAGGCACAGGCTAACAGGAAGCTGGGCTTCCACTGAACAGATCTTGAAAAGTCCATCAGCTTACCAGGGCACCAACTTGACCTGCAAACTAGATAGAATATAAAAGTCTCCCACCTTCACTTTATCAGGAAACATGCTTAACTGATAGCAAAGCCATCTTCTGTACAGCAGGCTACTCCTTTCCTTTGTTTAGGATTAATATGAGCAAGCAGGAGAACTGTTCTAAATTGTCAGGGCTGCTTTGTCCTTGCATCCCGAATCAAAGCATACATTACATTAGTCTTGCTCCTAACTGAAGTGTAATACTTGTACCATCACTGTAAAGGTACTTGTAATTCCCCCAAATACTATATTTGCAAGTGGAAGCATGACTTGCAACTTGGAGATAGTTCATGGCCACTATTGTCTAGTTACTTGAGACTGGAGAAGCAGAATAATGGAGTGTATTTTCAACCCCATCAGCACAGATTGCTCATCTAAACATAACAATGACAATCAAAGTACTCACATGAAACTGATTCAGCTGTTTGTGTTCTCATCTGCTTATTCCAAAATGCGTAAAAGTGCAGATACAGTGAGGCACAGCACACTTAGCATTACAATAAAATGGTACTAGAATCCAAGAAAAAAAATGGTAAAGACACGAAAGTGAGAAAGCTGGCTATGCTGTTTCTTTTTGTTGTTGCTTTTTTGTTGTTTGTGTTTGGTTTTTTTTATTAAAGGGCAGGTCTGTAGTTGTTTCTACACTTTCAAAATTATTAGCATTGACCATAATTTTTCCTTAACCAAAATCGTGCAATCAATACAGATAGTAAGGTAGATGCTGTTGTATTGCTTTAACAAGTCATCTACCACAATAATCAAATGTCAACAAGTTATTCTGGTAGAAATCATGTTTTATACAAATTCACCTATATCCACCCTAGAGCTTGTACCTTTTCAAATGTTATCAAGTTCAAGCTGACATAGTTAAAGTGGTGCAAACATCAAACCTCTTTAATTCCATAGGTGAAATTGTGACTCACCAACTTCAATTTGACCAGGAATAGCCAGCTGTGCTGTTTTCTTTTTCATCAGGTAGGATTAGAAGTATATAGCTGCCTTATAGCAGTTCAGGGAAGATAAATTATTGTCTGTATGTTTTCAGTCTTTCAAGGATGAAAAGTGCTACACGTACTAACAACTACTACAGAAGCTCTAATGGTCTACAGAATAAGATACTGCTTAGCTATTTGATGCTTTCTACTGGAACTGGCTGTTCAAAGGCATTAATCCTTTCCTGAACTATAAAAAGTTAATGCTTTTCAGAGTTTAGGGGATTTTTAGGTATGAGCAAAACCAACCACATTGCTGTTCATTGTGTAATGGGTGAAAAAAAGCACTCATGAAATCATTAATTTTGTCTCTTCCAAGGTGCAGCAGTAATTTTCTGAGAAGATAAGTTACATTGTCTTGGCCTCTCCCAAAGGAATTCCAAGGGTGCCCCATATTATACATTTATCACTGCACATTGAGTAGGACTTTGCCTTCCAGCTGAGAATTAATAAGTGGTTCCCATGTGACTTATAGCTATAATTATCAAGAGCACAAATGTCACTCTTGAGGAATCTGGTCCCTTACGTCCATACACAACCTTCGGCATTTGTTTTTATTGTTTTCTATCATTCTGCAGCGGACGTATCTTTATTTTCTCTTTATCAAGATTTGCGTGTGACATATATGTTTTCAAAGATTTTACGTGACTTAGAAGCAAGGATCCTATTGATGTGCAATGTGTTTTACACAGCAGTACCACTAAAATTATTTAGAAATTATATTCCTTACTACTGTAAATCCCCAGTTTCATTTTCCTAGAAGTTTTACAATAAACAGACCTAAGAACAAAAGTTACATATGCTCCAGATCTGGCTTTGAAAATGGCATTTTATATGTGTGCCCTTCACACTAATAATAAAGTACAAACGATACAGATAGAAAATCAGCAATTTATCGAACTGTGACAGAAAAAAAGAAGGCCTACAATTGCCTTTATTTTCTAATTTTCTTTGTACTTTTGAAAAATGAAGAGAAAAGCAAGCATGACCCATGAACCTACAGAAGATCACCACAACAGCTGTTAAATAAAGGAGAAAAATATTAGTGAAGATCAGTCTACAGATGGTGCAGTAATGTCTCATCTGCCTCTGACTTTCTTCTACAACCGAGGAAATTTTTACTGATATTTAGATTTACAGCTCACTGTTAATTATTTTAAATTAACATGTTTGACTTCAAGAAAAATCTATCGCTTCTTGTACACTGCTCCATTTGCAAGGAAAAAACAATGATTCAATTTATTGTTATTATTTTATTGTCTTACTAAATGTGTGGAAAAATATACAGATATTTTTCTCAAAATACTTTAAATAACTATTGCATGGAGGACTGATTTTTCGCTTAAAACTGCCTTTGTTAGTTAAGCTTTGCTGTTATTATTTTGCTTAGTTATTTATTTACTATTATCATGGTCACATTTTCTATTAATGCCAATTAATAAGTATTGCTTGAAAAAAGAACTACATAATTATTTCTAATTTTCAATTTCACAGAGAAAATATTTCAGCAAAGTATTTGGAACTTTAATAGAGGTAGAAATACATTTCTGTTAAAAATATGTCAACACTAGAAGATTTAGATGTGTATTTTTTTCTTTTCTTCCCATATTGAGTTTGTAAAACCTGTTAAGAATGGAAATGTACAAAAGTCAAGGAGATTGGATTGACCATGTCTTTCCCTGGCATTAGTTGAGACATGAATTGTGTCTATTACATATGAAAATATGATAAACTCTGTAATACTCTTAGTTATGGCATGTTTTCAAAGAAGCAAGGCTGAGGTAAAATTCAACCAAGACATGCCTGGATTTCATCACAATTCTTTGGAAGCTAACGTGTAAAAGTGATGCATTTTCTCATGATACAACCTCAAAGTTAAAACTTAAGTCCAACAACAAAGGCTTCTAGAAACAGACAAAATATCCATCTCTAGTGTCTGATATTTGATAGGTTATTGGGAAATTCAGTTGTCAATTTCTCTTCTGAAAAAATGGCCCTAGTCTAGCCTGATCTGGAGCAGTGGAAAGCAGGTGTTTCTTGTACAAAGGACTTCTCATGGTGTTCTCTGTAAGCAGTTAAACATATTTATAAATAAGTCCACTGAAATGTATTAAAGATTTCAGATTTTTCTAACAGTTCCATTTTCATGTGACTGCACAGTTTTAATTTTCTCCTATCTGTGAAACGAAAATAGATTATAAGACATTCAGATTTTATCAGAATTTTTCCCATCTGTTATAACCTCTTATGCTGTGTCTATATTTCATATCAATATATGTATAGACATATAAATATATATATTTCATAAAAGAGTCCAGCAGGGCAACAAGTTAAAGATCACGTGCAACTTAATTTTCACTGGTTTGATTTGATTCAGGTTTTATACTTCCTCTTTGAGTGTCACAAAACACCACTGATATTTATTTTTTCTTAAAGAATTGGCTATGATATTTTAAATAAATTGAAACAATTTTTTTTATGAATATATATATGTATCTTACAAAATTTTATGTCTATGTATCCACCTTAAAATATCACAAATAACCGGACACATATGCACATATATTCCTGACGTGCCCTAAATGTTCCTTCTTAAAATTATCTACATCTTGAATGAATTTTTAATTAAAAAAAAGTTTTCATGGATGGAAGAGGTCCATATTAAAGGAGCCTTTTACACTAATATGTACTTTAGTTTAAAATCTATTTTTGAACGGGAGAGGGCTTTTTTACAAAAAAAAAAAAAATCAACCCTTTAGATAGCAAAGAAAATTGGTGTAATTTACTCTTTTTATCATAGAAAAAATAAATTGAAAATGCAAGACTGGTATATTATTAAACTATGATGGTTTATAAATGTGGATATTAATCCCACTTTGCAAGATGGCTCATTTTACTTTTATTATTTTGAAAAGCTTGATAAATAGGCTACATAGATTTTTTGTAAAGCTATGTATGGTTATGGAGCAATGTGGCTGGGGGACAGATTTATCTTAAAAATCCAGAGAACTCAGTATACTGCTGATAGTGATCACACATTTCTCTAAAACTCATTTGAGCATCAGTGTACTTTTTCTTCGGAAAGGAAGTTGAAAATCTGTCTCAAACTTGTAGCAGTATGCCTGAGTGCCATAGTCTGAATTCATATTGTCAGTGTTTTTCTGAAGATTCCAGTACTATTCTGATTGAAATGGATGTATAGATATTCTTCACAATGCTGTGTCAACAATTTTTAATAACCGCTTTTACAAAGAAAGTAGAAAAAAAAAGAAGGAATGCTTTGCTGTGTGAAAATATAAGATAATAAAATGTAAATTGGGATACACAGGCATGTTATTTTGTTGTTAAAGTTGAAAATTAGTTCTTAACATCCCTACATCATATTTTGTATTTTCTAGGTATTCACTTCAGATATTATAGTTTTACTAAAATGCTGTTATGACCGGACCCCAACAGACATAACAGGTATAATGTAACGGGTATAACGTAATGGGTATAACATAGCAGATATAAGCTGTAGAGGAGCAGATTCAGACTAGACAGTAGGAAGAACTTCTTCACCATGAGAGTAGTGAGGCACTGGCACAGTTGCCCAGGGAAGCTGTGGATGCCCCATCCCTGGAGGTGTTCAAGGCCAGGTTGGATGGGGCCTTGGGCAGCCTGATCTAGTGGGAGGTGTCCCTGCCCATGGCAGGGCAGTTGGAACTAGATAATCTTTAAGGTCCCTTCCAACCCAAACTATTCTATGATTCTATGACATGCACTGCTCCTATGACAATACTACCCTTCTTCCAGTCACCAGGGACTTCCTGAGTGTCATGACTTTTCAAATATCATGGAGAGTGACTTGTCAACCTCATCAGCCCATTCCCTCAAGACTCTGGGATGCACCGCATCAGGTGCCGTAAACTTTTATATGTTCAGGTTCCTCAGCTGGTCACGAACATGATCCTCCTCTACAGTGGGAGGGGCTTTATCCCGCTGTTCCCTATCTTGCTGTCCATTAACCCAAGAGGGGTGAGAAGAGCAGCTGTCAATGAAGACTAAGTCAAAACTGTTGTTGAGTACCTCAGCCTTCTCCTTATCTGTTGAAATGAGGTCACCATTTTCATCCATCAGTGGGAGTCCATTCTCTTTAACCTTCCTTTTCTGACTGACATACCTGTAGAAGCCATCTGGTAGCTATTCCTCTTCTTTCCCTCCCTCCATTATTTAAAAATTAGTTTTTGAAAAGTCTGAGAAGAATTTTGATAATAAGAAGAATATAAAAATAGTATGCTGGGGAAGATGAGATAGTAGAATAAATCTGTGTCAAAAAAGCTATGACATTAGTTAAAAATATAGCATATTCAGAAATCATCAAGAAGTAATAATCAAGTATTTATGTTGTCTAGATTTCAGTTGTTCATTTCTTTTAGTAATTTGTTTCTTTGCCCTGTAGTCAGTGGTTATTTATTTGAAAAGCAGAGCAAGGGAAAAGTCAGATTGATCTCAAAGAGATGCTTTCCAGAGCATCTTTCCATTTTTGTGGATGGAGAAAACACACAAGAGCACAAAGAAGTGTATTTCCATTAACCGACCATCTGAATGGCTGAACTGGATGTTTCATAAGGCTTCATGTCGTACAGAAGATGTATTTGTCTCCTATCACTCTGTAAAAGTTCTTCCTGACCCAACACTTCTGCAAGGTCTTATTTTTGTTCTTTTTTCTTCCCCCCAAACTGTTGTTTTTTCTAATTAAGTTTCCAAAGTTTTCTTTTTCAAGGAGAAGCAATGAATCTCTTTAAGGTAGGCAATTGCTTATATAACCAAAACGGGCAGACTGGAGAAGAGGTGCAAATAATTAAGTGATTTTTAAGATGGCATAATCAAACTTGCATACAAGATTAACATATAACTGAAACTGAAATACGATCACGTTTGTTCAAGGCAGGGTAAACAAAAACCTTCAGTATCATATGTTGTCTGAGGATATGAGCAATTTTGTAGTATAGTCAAGGATTTGATACAGAGGAGGGGGTGTACCCTATACATATGTGGAGATAGACATTGCTTTACCGAAACCCTTGAAGCCTCCCGCCAATCTCTTGCTATTTTTTTTTCCCAACAGGCAATGCTTTGGCTGCAGTTTTGAGTTTGTTGCCAGCTTTCTGAACGGACTACCAGTGTAGGATGGGCACATGGTGGAACTAAGCTGTGAGATTTTTCTAAGCTAATCCCTGAATTAAGACCTCTGCCATAGCAAAGCATAAAAAATGAAAACTACTGAATCATGGCAGGTTCAGGCCTAAAAACCTCTAGCTGATTTCCTTTATCTGGTTGAAAACCATACCTGGCCCTTGAAAAAAACAGAGTAGCAATGACCCATCCAGCTCTCCAGGTTTCTGTGGACTCTGCCAAAACCTACACTTGAAAGCAAATGTAACATTATCTCTGTGGAAAAAAAATAAAGAAAAAAAATCTCCCTCCCCCCCCAACCAAAACAGTAAGGGACAAATATTTAAATGTAGGAAATAAATATTGAGCTTCATTTGCAGGATCCCCACTTGCTTGAAGTTCGAAATAAAAGTTGGAAAATATCTGGATGAACTCAGGAATATAAGTATAAAAACAGCTGAAGCTGGACATGCTTAAGACTGCAAAGAAAGCCATTCTCAGAGATAACTATAGGACTTGGAAACTCCTGGTTATAGGACAAATGCTTATGTATATTTCTCATTTTTCACTTTCCTGCTCTCCTTCTCTAATATTCCCCAGAGATCCAGATTTGTTTCAGCTGCATAGGATAGATTTGAAATAATTAAACTTAAATAATTAAATTTTAAATTTCCTTTAAAAAGGAAAGCAGAGAAAGAAGAAAAAATTACGTTTTCAAAATTCAAATGAAATATTTTATCTCCAAACCTAAATTGACTATAGTCTTCCTTACACACAATTATTTTAAAAACAACAACACCAACAATAAGAAACAATAAAACATCATCAAACCTTTAGTTATAGCCAGTTAGGATATTAACTTTTGGAACCTGTTTAAGGCTGTTTTGCTGGCTTCATAGAAAAGTGCATGCATTGCATAGTCCTGTTCTAATAAAAAATAATTTCTTTAAAAAATTGCTGTATATGTGTTTTTTTCCACTAGACTACACACAGCATTTTAAGTTATCTTTTACTTTTTCCCTTTGGACTTTAATACTTACAAATGGAGTTTCATGCTTCACGAAACAGAGACTCTCAGGGTGCTTAGGCAACCACAAGCGTGAAGACAGGAAAATGCCAATCTAGGCTGTAACTTGAAATCCCAGACAAAACTTCGGTAGTCTGGGAGTCTGCTTATGATACATGCAGTTCCCACCCCAAAATGGAGAGGAATATAAATCTTTATGATTTCATTGTGAGATTCTTTTCAGTTATACAAGTCATTGTATCATGATGACACAGCTCCTGGAGTCATGCTACTACAGAAAAAAATAGGTTCTTTCACACTATTTTCAGATATCATATTATTCTTTTTCAGGTATCCTATTATTTTTAGAATAAGTTTTTCTATTTCTTGGTTTTGACAAATCAGTACTCATCCTGGATGCATAATCCTTTCCCCAGTTACTAAAAATTTAGCCCAGAGATGACTCCATCTGAGAGGATAACAAAGAGGGCTCCTAAGAATAACATGAATGAAAAAAAATTATTTCTGCCCTACTGAGCAGACCGTTGCAAACCCTGAGGACTGTGCACAACTGCTATGTTGACTCACTGAAAAGCAAGAGAATTCTTATATCTCGAGGGAATGAAACTCTGGTCTCGTAACATGAATGTTACATATGCTCACCCCTTTCCTATTCAATCCAGTTCAATGCCTTATTTTTTCATGGAATGAATACTGAGTAGCAGCTTGATTTGCATGTTTGTTGTATTTTTTTTTTCCCATTAAATTAAGATAATAATAAAAAAAAATCCTCTGAACTCATGGAGATAGAGGAAAAAAAAACAACTCCATCACTCAGCAACAAAAAGTCTTGAATTGTTACACTTTAAATATGCAACTGTGTTCTATAGTTGAGCCCAGCCCACTCAGTAGTATCTGAATTGCTTAATGTGGCTTTATATTAGAGTGATGTTGATGAGATAGTTGAACACTTGCACTTCTAAGCTCATGAGGGACCACCCTCGAGCAAAGCTAAGAGGATAAATCAGAAATTATTTCAAGACAAGGAGTAATTAAATTTACATTGCTGGATAATATAAGAAAAAGAAGTGAGCAATTATGGACACGGAGCAAAAACAACTGCTCACATTAATGCAGAGCACAGTAAGGAATTCACCTGGAGATAGATGAAAAACATTAAGATCACACAGAAGATATGTTTGACATAACATGGAGTTGTATATATTGCTGTGAAGGATTATTTGTGAGCTATATACTACGGATATGCTTTTTAGAAAAAGTCTCTCAATGTCTTGACAGTGTTAGTTCTAATCCAAGCACTAGCCTAATGCTTGGTCTCTGGAAAGTAGATCATAGTTTAGCAATTCTGAGGGCAAAACACGGACCGCATACCGCTTAGGCTGTTCTTCACTGTATTTCTCTTGGCTGCACCCTACCAAAGTAAAAATAACCATGTAATCATTCTCTCTCATAAGGACAGTTATTTTTATTTATTGAGACAATAATGTGAAAGGAATCAGACTAAACTCTTCACTAGAGTGACACCTTATGTATATCTTCCTATAGGAGCTATTTTGTACCCTTGGAGGTCTCACACTGTTGAAGAAGCCACTCATAAAACTGTGGCAGAAGTGAAAGGTAGGAAGTGCTATTGATAGAAACGGTGGCTTAAACTGACCTGTGGACAGCTTCCTCATGATCCTGTATCCTTACATCTTCTGTGTTGACACCTGAGAACATCATGTTTATAGTGGTCACAGTGTCTGGATCGTGTGGCACCGAAGTCCAGTGGTACAAGAGTCGCAGCAGAACTCACCTTAGGTGATCAAATTTAGTCTGTCTGGAACTAAATGAAGAACATTTGGCCACGTTACTGCTGATAAAGTTTAACAAATTTTGTTAAAGAAATAAATATTTATTCAAACCACAATCACAGACCTGCTACTTCTATATGCCTGTGTCTATAACAGTGCAGTACAAACCACGGGTGTTATAAGGATTTTAATCTACTTTATTTCTGAGAAAACAGATTCTTTCCTGTGCCCAGCATCAAAACAACAATTAATCAGTCTTTCACAAGCTACAGTGCACATATTGCATTAAACATGACTAATTATTTGTCTCCAATGGTAGAAATTCCTGGAGATTTCAGTAGGAGCCTGCAGCACGCATCAAAACATATGCATCTGCTTGTTAGGGTTCCTACAGCCCGTCTTAATTTCCATTTAGTAGCTAGAAACCTCCTTGTTGATTTAAATAGCTTTTTGATCCATACCAGGCTCCTTTAGAGCAGCCGAATTCTGTTGAATGAGAACTAACACCTAGAAGTAATGACTGCATGCATCTATTTCCTTCATGATGTTTCTTTTTTCCCTGCCAGCAACATTATCTTTTTGAAGTGGTACTAAGAACACTTTTTGTAACCATAAACCTTAATTTTAAATTCTCTCTACAGCCATCCAATTCCAAAGATATATGAATTTTGACTATAATGAAAAAAGACACTTGGTACAAGAAGATCCATTAGAGAAATACTATACATTCATAAATTCCTTGGTATCTTCTAGTTAACACCATTTTTTCAATGTTGTTGGTTTTTTTTCCTGCCCTTTTTGGCTATTGCTTTCACCTACCTATTTGTCTTAAATGGAACAAAACAGTAGACTGTTAAGAGCACCTGCCTACTACTTACATGTGCAAATACAGTAAAAATTGACCCAAACCAGTCTGTACACTGCTCTGCCTGCGAAATCAAGGTCTAATTTACAAAAATTGGACCTTTTCCCTTTAAAAGAAGAACTCAAAGAAATCTATTATCAGCACTTGGGTGTTACAAAGCATTATAATCAAGAAATAGACGGGAAAGAAAATTAGTTCCTGTACTGAACACGGATCAACCTTTGCTCTTAGTTCGGTCTGCTTTCTCTGAGCAGAAATTTTCCACATCTCAGGGCATTTCATAGTCTTTCATGACAAGGAAAGCAATAGATAATTTTATTTGATCAGATGCTAGCAAAGGAAACAATTCTAAAACATTATCATTAATGCTCTAATCTCTAAACCTATCCTTCACTTTTCAAACATTACAATAATCATACTCAATAATGTGTTAATATTTCAGTATTAAAAATTTTGTCTGTCAGGATTATCTCCTCTTCTAACAGCAAATTTTATGTCTATTACAATCTTTCTCTTCCTAAGGTCTTTGACACTAAAATCCTCTAAATAACAAGATTAATACATTTTAATTAAAAAACCTTCAGAAGATTACAGCATCCTATAATTGTTGATTATCTGTTCTGTCTAGGCCAAGGTGATGTCACAATTGTGTCATACTGGATGATATTGCTGTTTTTCATGCAGGATACTGCATCTCCTCCAAAGAAAGGCCTTTCATGTAGTCAAAACATGAACTTTGTTATCAGTTCAATTATAATAAGTTTGTTATTTTTTTTCTTTTGCAAATTCCCTGTGAACTTGCAGTTCACAGTTGCAGCTTATTGCAAGTAGACTCACTTCTTTCTTAAACACTTCTTCCTCTGAGGAAATCAAAACATGGTTAAATTGTGTCTTCTAGTACTTGTTCATAGTTGTTCATGTTGTAGTTGGAACTGCAAAGCTGCATTTGTAAAATAGCTGTATATGGGATGGGAGGATTTTTCCATTCTCCTGGAAATGCACTTGATGTTCCACATACACAAAAAACCAGATCCCACCTAAGAAAAATAATATTTTAAAGGATTTTCTAGAAGTAATAGATTCCCAGTCACATCCAGACCAGAGGCTTAAATACCAATCCATAATGAGAAGTGAAGTCTTCCATGTAGAAAAGTCATCTATGAAGTTTTACATATTTCTATTTGGACTGCTTGAAACAAACATTTAATTTGGAAATATAAATTTTAGAATGTAAGACAGTTCTTTACAACTGTAAATTAAAAAATACCCCTATTTAGTATTTTTAGAGTTTGATTTTACATTCTGCCTTCTTTTTCTTCATTTGGCCGAGGAAAAATGAAAAATAACAGAGGTTAAAAAATAGCTTTGTCATGCAATCGTTTTATATTTTTTTTAAAAATGTTTTCTGGGTTATCCTAGCTGGAAGCCAAAAAGCATGAAAGTAGCTCTTATCATATTTTTCCTTTTGCCTCCTTCCCTTCAATACTTTAGATTGATGGAAGTTGACTTTTCCAAAAGAAGCAAAGCCAGGGTGGTATTATCAATAATGTGAATAGTCCTAGTGTGGCCTGGAATCCTTTATGACAACATTTTAAAATGAAGAAGAACAGGAAACATGAGAATGCACAGTGCTTATTGTCATTCCTGGGCAGAATATCCAACCAACAGTTAAAGTATATATGGCAAATGATTGCTGGTAGGAGTCGTCACAAGCTTCTTTGAAGTTATCTGTAGTCAAATATGTGACTATGATATTCTGCCAAATTATACATATGTGTACTAAACTATGTATAAAAGTACATTTTTTATGAGTACACAAGGCAGACAGAGGTAAAAGTAGTGTGTTATTTTGTACATAGAAGAATATAACAGATACTTTTTGAAAAATTTGTCTACCAATTAAGAAAGCTTAAACTTAGACCCTGCTTTCACTTCACATTTGTAAAAAAGTGTGATGCTAAATGCCTGGGTTTATTTGTTTAAGTTATAACATGTTAGTCAAGAATAAGGCAAGTCAAACTATAGGCTAATTTTAGAGCTGTGTGATGGTTACCACTCATAAAATTGTTGCTTATTTGCATACATATTGTGTACTGTAGAGCACAGTTGCTCCTAGCAAATCTCAAATGTGTGTCTCAGTATGCCAAAGTATGATGAGCCATGCTTTCAGAATAAAACACGTAATTATAAACAATTGCAACCTGTGGTGCACAGATCGATGCATCACAGAAGAGCTACTTCCTATCAGCAAATGTGTATCAGTCCTTTGTGTCCTTCCAGAGCACAGAAGAGAAAGACAAAAACGTGTAGTCCGTTAGCAATATAAATTCAATATATTTCTCCTAATTACTTTTTAATATCCATCTTAATTGTTTATAGTAGCTGCAGAAGGAAAAAGAATTCTATTCCTTATTCTGCCACTCTCTTGCTTATTTGGCATTAGCCATATTAGAATTTCTCTATTGTTTAATTGATTCTTCTGCATCATATGCAGAATTAAAACTATTTGCCTTTTAGGTGTTAAGTGGACCTCCGGTTACCTTTTAAGCGCTGGGAGAAATTTTTTTAAAGAAGAAGCTCAAATTGATATTGTTTTTTAAAATTTGTATTGTTAATCTACAGTGCTGGACTCAAAAGTAATCCACTAGATTAGACAGTTTTATTCAGTAGCTACAAATTACTTTTAAATTTTCAATTCTGATGTAGTTTAGCTTAGACTTGCTTTTTTATATCAGAAGGATTTTTCTCCTTGTTTTCAACCAATGAAAAGAAGGATCCCACAGTCTAAAGAATATTTTTGTTTCTTGCTTTCTTAATACTGCTCTGTAGAACCTTGTGCTGACTATTTGAAAAAAAGAGCCTAATTCAGAAGTTTTATAAGTAGAACCACAGAATATGTGCAACAAAGCATACGCAATTTTCCTGGAAATCAAGACAGTGGAACTCAATGGCCATTATGGGTGTAATTTCTGTAGAGAAATAATCTCCCCCCTCTCTCTAGATTGGACCTTACTTTAATTAAACAAATCTATTGAATTCTGTGTGATCACCTGACAGAGCAAATAGTATGGTGGAGATTTTATTGTGTCTTATTGTGCAGTCTTACTCCAAGTATAGACAGACAAAGTATCCAAAAGTGCATGTGATTTGGAAAAAATAGACAAGTGCAAAGGATAGGGAAACAGAAAATCAAATGTAGAGACTAGATATTGAGTATAGAATATATAAGTGTAGGTAGATTGTGTGTGCTGTGCTAAAACGTAAGACAGATGAGTGACTAGCACAGTTACTGTTACTTATGCTTAACACACTAAATTTCACTTTGAAATGCTAAGTCTGCCATTTCTTTTGCAGGTAATTTATACCTCATTGCCGCTTCTGTGCAGGTGGCGGTGTCGAAGCAGATTTCAAAGGAAAATATCATTCAGATGCACCGTATGTACAACAAAACACAAATGAAATCTCTCTTGATTCTCTTGTTTTTCCTCCTTGTGGTTCTCTGCAAAGCTACAGCATTTCTTGTCAAGATAAGTCATCTCTGTCACTCAGCCTTCATCTTTGTGAACACAGACAAGGAATATCCAAAAGCAGACTCCGGAGGACTGTTCTGCAGACAGGAATACAGTATTGGTGCTGACTATTCATGTGCTTATGTATTCGCTCACAGAATTTTTACTAAATACAGACAGAGTATGCTGTGTAATAAATACAAAGTCATGCGCAAAAATAACATGTCAACTGGTCAAAAATGAGTAGTAAAAATGAGTGTTAATATGAACTTCACAAATATATGCTCCAACTTATGAATACTGTGAAACCTCAGAATAAGAAAATGTATGTAGAAATAGCAGAATATGGATTTTCAATAACTGTTGAGACGTCTATGACATTGATGATGTTACTGAAAACTGTCCAGAGAAGAATGGACACTGCTCACATGATTTGAAGCTGATCTCTGATATGTTCTCTTATCAGGATTGAGAGGCAATGTCTGCACCTTCATCACTTCTCATGCATGATAAAAGGAATGATTCTGCAAATAAGCCAAGAACTGAAAATATCCATTTGAGCCTATTAGCAAAAAAAGCCTCCAAGAGATAAATTTGCACAAATTTAATCTAATTTTTAAATAGTTATCCTCATCATTGATAGGAGTATTTAATGTACTTATAATGTATTTCAGATATCAAAGCAAATCAACATATTTGAGGGAACACTGCTAGTTTTACTTCTCATGATGATATATATTGTGGTTCCTTTAAGCTTCAGAGCATTGCATAGAGCAGAATATCACGCAACAGCCTTTTTAGATAACCCAAACCGTTGAAGTAAAAAGGATTTCTTTTAACTATTAATACAGAGATTATAGGTATAGTTCAGTACCTCTGATTCTATCTTGTAGAAGTGAATGGAACATATCAGTACAAAAGAAGTGGTTTTGCTGCTATACCACAGACAGATTACCGCAGACAGATACCACAGACCACTTACAGCAAACAGTGACGTGGTGTAAGAATTCTGGGGGCTTAATTTAAAAATGAATTGTTCAACATTACAAGCTTTAAACTTGTGTTGCTCAGGACTTTATGGTAAAACTCATGCTCAGTCTGCTTTTTGCTGCTTGAGCATGTTGAGAGTGATAAAGCTGATAAGTGATAACTTGGTTACAAGTGAAATTTTTAATGCTGGTAGAGTAGTGCAACTGTAGGCTTGATCCTTATAAGGTGTTGAAACTTTATAGATTCATTTGAGATTAGTAGTCAAACCCTAAGTGAAAATTTTCTGTAACTGACAATTGTACAGTGGCTCAAAACTCTATTAGTCAGTGCTGCTTGAAGGTGTGGCTTTTGTTGCCAGCATTACCTCTAAATCTGTCAGGTAAGTTACTTAACCTCCGTGCATATAATTTCCTTATTCTATAGAAAAAGATTATCATAATGTCCTGTCCTGTTAAAAGGCTTTCAGATTTGGGAATGAAAAATTTTATGTAGCTGAAAAGTGGTTGCTAATCATGACTATCAGTTTAAGAGTTTAATTTAACTAATGTGGAATATCATAGAATCATAGAATGATAGAATCATAGAATAGTTAGGATTGGAAGGGAGCTTAAGGATCATCTAGTTCCAGCCCCCCTGCCCTGGGCAGGGACACCTCCCAACTGGATCAGGCTGCCCAAGGCCCCATCCAGCCTGGCCTTGAACACCTCCAGGGATGGGGTATCCACAACCTCCCTGGGCAACCTGTTCCAGTGTCTCACCACTCTCATGGTGAAGAAATTCTTCCTGAATTCTTCCAGTCTAAATCTGCCCCTCTCCAGTTTATACCTGTGCCCCCTGGTCCTATTCCCACAAGCCTTTATGAATAGTTCCTCTCCAGCTTTCCCGCAGGCCCCCTTCAGGTACTGGAAAGTCACTATAAGACCTCCTCTGAACCTTCTCTTCTCCAGGCTGAACAAATGTCACCATTTCTCTGTTCTATTTTATCATTGCCTGCCTGTTAAAATGTTATATGATCTTTTATTGTGATTTGAGATCTGTTGTGTGACACAAATTGAAAACATGAAGGAATTCACATTACAATGTGTAGTGTGGAATTCAGTGTTTCAACACCTTTCTCTATAACACCTTCATAAAATAGCCTTTATCTAAAATAGCCTGTTCCTCAAGCCTGGAAATAGACAAATCTGTCTGTTAAATGTCACTGGTGGTAGAAAGCAAGGAGATTTCTAGCAGGAATGAGAAAAGAGGGTATAAAAAAATCCAGCCACCACCAGTGTTCCAGTCTTCACATGCTTGATTACTTGCTGAGTTTATGATCATGCAGTGCCTATGATGCAACGTTGAGAATATGAGACAAATTTTCTAAAACTTATTGCTTTCCCATCGGCAAAAAAAAGACAAAGATATAAGGCCAATATTTTCCAAGAGCATTTACAAGCAGTTTAAAAATTCAGTGGTTATCCTAGCTTGCAAATGCTGTCCCAAGGTTTTGGGACACTGAAAGGTAGGTGTGCCTGTATGGACATTTCAGCCACACCACATGGCTATCTTTTACACCACTACTGATTTGCTCTATAACCAGTGTGATGTCTTCCCAGACAACTACTCCCAGTACAATCACACATTCCCTGTCTTCAGCACAACTAAGTCAGCTCTTTTGCCAGATGATTGAGATGAATCCCATTACAGTGTGACTGAGGTGTTTTCAAAGAAACACGTCAACAGTTGCCTCCTAAGTGATGACTAGTTTACAGTAACAGCACTAATTGGGTCACTAATTGATAAGAGTCAGCTATGGCCAGTTGATAGCCCTGACTTTTTTCTCTATTAGGGCTGATATTTTGTTAGCTACAAAAATTGTCAATAAATTTATGACAAGGCCATAAATTGTTATTCACGTTCTGTCTTTTTTTTTTCTCATTTTATCTGTCTACAGCTCTTTTGTCTGTTTTCTGAAGACCCACACGATCCCATGATTGAGAGTTGTGGATCCTTGCCCTCTTACTTTAGGTAGAGGCTGTTGCAAGTATGTCATTCAAATATGCCATTATGGCTTCAAGCTGCACCAGGGGAGAATCAGATTGGACATCAGGAAAACAATTCTTCACTGAGAGTTATCAGGCACTGATAAGGAGGTGGGAGGTGGTTGTGTCACCATCCTGCAGGTATTTAAAAGACTAATAGATGAAGGGCTTAGGGATATGATTTAGTAGCGGACAGGTATGGTTGGACTTCATGATCTCAAAGGTCCTTTCCAACCTAGTGATACCATGATTCTATGATTCTATGTTGTCTATGTAGTAACGACCAAAGCAACTAGATGGGTTGTGTCAGCCACCTTGCCATCGTCCTAATGGTGAACTCACAGGTGCCTTGTGGGTATGAGGAAATCACAAGAGTGGTCCCATCAGCTGTGGTTTCAACCCCAGAGGAGTCTGTTAAATCCTTGGGCTAGCTTCATGAGCCTTCATTTCACTTACCTTGTGTCAAAAAATGTAAGCTAAGGCATTAATATGAGAAATGGCTTTTTCCCACAGCAAGGCAAGGTGGGATTCTATAGCATTATCTTAGCTTGTATGCAGTGTGAATGCAACAGATCTTACAGGTGAAATACAGGACTGTGTGATATTGGCTTTGGGCTGCTGTCATGAAGACTATTTTGAAGAGCAGCCCGTAGCTATTAGACCTCTAGAGTAGCCTGTATGCATAGCCAGAGAAAGCTGGTTGGCACGATATAAATCTAAACTAATTAATTTGTTCTTTCCTTTTCATACCAAAGGCAAGTTTTGTCATACTGTCAAACTCTTTAGTGCATGTCACAGAAAAGCTGGTGAAGCATAACTTTTGTACTTACCTGAATTTCTCTTCTTCTTGTATCCATTTTTAGCAGGTCCCACTGGGGTCTCAGAAGTGAACCTTAGACCTGGAGGTAGCAGAAACATCAGCAGAAGACAACGAAAGGGCTGCACCTTTGCTGCTCCTTTATGTGTACAATGCACAACATTTGCTCCTGCAACAGCTGGAAGGAAACAACATACCAAAGAAACATGTCACAGTGTCACATCACAAAGACTTGAGCAACTAATACTTTAGGCTTCAAATATCCAGACAGCTAAATATATTTAAAGAGACACTGCCAAGCTGAAATCTAATCAGTTAAAAAAAAAAAAAATAGTTAAATGCAATTTCAGGTACTTTGTATGCCCTCCAGACTTTTTGTTTTCCATGCTAAGTCACCACCTTCACTTACTCTTTGGCCAGCACAAACTAGGAACAGTAGAAGAAGCAAGGCAAAACACAGGATAGTGGAGGTGTAATTTGTTGTTTCTCCCATTTAGCTAACAATATTCTACGTTTTCTGATGAGTTTGAGGGACAAGAAAGGGAAGCAGAAAAAAAGAAAATCAGATATATGTAATTTAGTAAGGAAAAAAATTACCTTTCTTTCAATTTATTGGACCTATATTAAATCTTTCGTGCTTAACATTTTTAAGCTTCTGTCTTTCCCATTAGCACATGTGACCAAAACAGGATTCTCCTGTTTATTTACTTGTAAAAGCTAGAAAAAAAAGAAGCATTTTCCTTTTTTCTCTACCATAACTGTGAGTTTCTCAAAGTAATCTAAAAAACGTAACCTCACCAATGGAGTGGTAAAAACATATTTTCATTTGATAAGCACTATGTTCAATATTCTCTTTGTAATCATGTCAAAGAAACTTCTTTGGGGCTTAACACTTATTTAGTCACTAGCCCACATTTATAATTTAAATGATTAATGATATATTTAATTGTAGTAAAACATGAAAAAAAACTCCAATATGAAACATAGATAGAGGTAGTAGAGAGTCTTTTTCATGCAGCCACTGTATTTCCCCTTGATTTCTGGCTTATGGTAACTCTGAGTTCAACTTGTATCAGGGAAGATAACTTTCAAAACGTCAGCTTAAAAGCTACATATACCTCAACTGCCCATTCTCATTAGAATGACTGGGAAAGTGCCAAAGAGCATTAAGTAGTTAAGGAGGACAGGTAATTTGGGATGCCCATTTCAGTGAAGTAAATACTCTTGTGTCTCTAAAAGCTTTTGGAGTCTGATCTCTGTAGTAGCAAGAGAAGAATGTTTTTCTTCATTTTCATTTTTTCCCCTCAAAGGTAGAATGATAGTGCCATCCAGAATAGCGTGCAGGATGATTGGACAGGATGAGCAGAAGATGACAAAATATGGGTGATGTAAATTGCCTTCAGAGTAGTGCCACCCAGCTATGCTGAGTAGGATCTCCACTTGAGGTCTCTCAACATCAGTGGAGGGGCACAGGATGCAGCTCTTCTTCCTTTCTATGGCATGGGCTCCAGGACGCATGGAGCAGTCATGCTGAGTACATGGAGGAGGATAGGAGTACTGTAACCAGTTTCTGCACCTGCCATTGAGTGCCTGCTCACCAGCAACTCCAGATGAGTGAGCAGTTGTGGCTAGACTAATACCACCAGAACTGTCCTTACATCCTCCTAACTACCATTTCTGCCTTTTGTATCCTTGAACCCCTTCCTATGGGACAATAAACCCTCCAGAACAACTAATTCAACTTGTTGCTTATTATCAGGATAATTTGTAGCTGTCCTTCTACCGGTAAAAGGGGTCCCCCAAACAGCCACAATCACTGAAGGGTCTGACACTAAATGAGCCCTGAACCTTTGCCAGGGATGAATCATTACAAATGTTTACGGACACACTTTCTTTTCTCCCTTTTTTAATGAAACTTTACAGAATTATCGAAAGTTCTTTCCTCAGGCTAATACCAAAGCAAGAGTAATAGGTTGGTAGTCTTATGTATGTATTTTTTACTCAACATCAATAATTATATTTTAAAAAGAGAATTCTACATTTTTGCCCTGAAATGAACAAATGACCCTGAACAGAGAATACATATATTATTGATGGATCATCATGTACTTCACTGACTATTATTTAAAGTTTATTGGGAAAAAGATGCCCAAAACAATCAAAGCTGAAAAAGAAAAGGCTTCTGAAAAAGATCATAAATCAAAAGAACATATGAAATAAGCAGATAGACGAGGGGAAAAAAAATACAAGGAAAAACTGGCAGACAGACAGATATTCCCCACAAAGGAAGAGCTAGTTATTGGACTCTAACAAATCTGATTTGATTTCCATCCTAAAGATATCATTGCTCTGAAGAATATATAAGGGAAGGCAGCCAAAGAAGGGTTTGGGTTTTCATAGTATTTGTTCTTATGAGGGGGGGAAAAATGAAAAAAAAGAGGTTAAATTTATTCTCTTTGGAAAAGGGAAAACTTTGAGGTGACCTAGTTAGCTTCAGTGGTCTTTGTTACTTGGCAACATATGAAATAAGATGGCAAACAGAATAAATGTGTTTAAGAGCCAGCAAAGACATTTTTATAGACAAAGGGGTTAAATTATATAGTTACAAAGCAGAGAGGTGAGGTTAAAATAAATCTAAAGGATAAAATCTTACTGAAGCATATGGCCTTTTCCTGACCAGCAATCTTTTATGTCCTTAAGATAGGTGTATTAATTGAAAGAGAAGAGGAAGTTTTACAAGCGCTGGCTCCAGTAAGTGTGCAGTAAGAGAAATGCTGGGTTTAAGGAAAGGAAAATACAAATTTTGCAAAACATTTTTTTCATTAATTCCTATTTTTTTCTTTTTTTTTTCAGAAATAATCAGGTGGCTTTGACCAATTAGAGGGAAGGAGGCATTTTTAAATGTATTAGGGCTGACAAATCCTTGACTCTTTCACATTCTACCTGCTTCTAATCCCAGTTTTCTGCTGTCCATGGTTGTCACTATTCTAATCAAAGGCTTGTGAGTACTAACTGCTGATGGCATCTAGACACAGAACCACGCATTGGACCTTCAAAACCTCTCAAAATTGTGTCAAAAGTCTTTACATTCTGTGAGAAAAACAAAGGAAGATTAAAGTAATTAAACAAGAACAAAACCAAAAATTTTTAAGGGGGAAGAGTAGTAGTGACTGCTCTAGTCCTTCTTGATGTCTGTCTTTTACATTTTGATATATTTCATACTATTTAATTTTACTGATGGTCATCTAAGTACTCGGCACTGGTGAGACCGCACCTTGATTACTGTGTTCAGTTCTGGGCTTCTCACCACAAGAAGGACGCTGAGGCTCTGGAGCGTGTCCAGAGAAGAGCAACGAAGCTGGTGAGGGGGCTGGAGAACAAATCTTACGAGGAGCGGCTGAGAGAGCTGGGTTGTTTAGCCTGGAGAAGAGGAGGCTGAGGGGAGACCTTATTACTCTCTACAACTACCTGAAAGGAGGTTGTGGAGAGGAGGAAGCTGGCCTCTTCTCCCAAGTGACAGGGTACAGGACAAGGGGGAATGGCCTGAAGCTCTGCCAGGGGAGGTTCAGGCTGGATATCAGAAAAAAATTCTTCACAGAAAGAGTCATCGGGCACTGGAACAGGCTGCCCAGGGAGGTTGTCGAGTCACTTTCCCTGGAGGTGTTTAAGGGTTGATGAAGTGCTTAAGGACATGGTTTAAGGGAGTGTTAGGAGTGGTTGGACTCGATGATCCAGTGGGTCCTTTCCAACCTGGTTATTCTGTGATTCTATGGTTCTAAGATTACTCTGCAAAGCATCACTCCAGAAGACCAAGTGAAGCTCAACTTCAGTACATTTTATGAGAACATTTATTTTTCTATGTTTCTTGTGAGAGGCTCAAGATGAGAAGAAAGGAGATAATTCTGGATGCAGGACCTAGTAATGACTACAGACAATGCAATAAAAACCTTTTCCTGCATACAAGGAACAGGAGGATGCTTCTGTCAGCAAGGTCAGAAGGGCTTATGGGTGCTTTCGCTGGGAATTTACAGCAGAAGGTGACATCAGAGAGCAGATGGTGCGACCCAGAAAGTCATGGTTGTTGACTGCAATTTAGATACCTCTGACAAGCATTTGGCTGCTGGCCAATCTGCCTCGTTTCCTCATATCTGCTCTGAAATTAGTTACCATGTACCCCCAATGGTGCAGCTTCTGGGGAAGGCAGGATGGGTGTGGGCAAAATCCTTATAGATGAAATTGGTTCTTTGTGAGTTTGGAAGGTACAGATTCAAAAGTGACAACTACAATGCCTGCATGTAGGTAAAATGATTCTCTGGATGTATGTAAGGGTATGTATACATACGTATACTTAGAATGGAAACAGCAGTATATTTCGCATTTCTCAGAACTAGTGAAAATTGTTTCTTTTTACCTGCAGGGAAACTTCACCTATTCATAATCCTAAACAAACGTGACTAACTTTCAACAAAATTTATAGTCTTATGTTGTAAATTCGCAGTAGAAGCACAGACAATTGAAACAACAGTTTAGTGAAAACACTCAGGGGTTTAGATGAAATTTGATCAAATTAAGCAAATTAAAAGACAATGCAACATTTACATTTAGCAGAAAATTACATTAAAAATTGCAGTGATACAAATGTTTTGTTAAGTTCTAATGTATTCATTGTACTCTTTGAGCAATTACTATTGGAGAGAACAGTTACCTTGAAAAAACTACTTCAAGAGTATAATATGAAACAACATGAAGTGATGTTACATCATTGAAATAAAAAATGCCAATAGAGAAATTATATTATCAGATTCTATCTTTCTCTCCCTCTTACCTCCAAGTCAGACAAGATTGGTCTGTGATTTTTCAACTGTTCAAAGTAGATTGCTGATGAAGGAAATGTGGTGAAAAGGATGTAATACTCTTTCGTCCTGTCACAAGGGAACAGGGAACTGGCAAATCATGCCTGCTGTCTCATTGATCAACAATCCAGCAGATGAGAGAAATACTGTAGTGTGAGACCATTTAAAAACAAACAAACAAACAAAGTAGACCAAATACAACAAGGAAATACATGCTAATCTCAATTATTTTAGCTTTCATTATCCAAAGTCCAATCGTTCAAAATTTGGGCATGTTGTTCTTCTGTCATTTTGAAACTCAAATAGAAACATATTTAGCTTACAATGAAATATAATCATCTAAATTTTTCAAAGGACTCAAGGGTCCTTCAAAAATAGGGGTAATAGGAGTTTAGCTCTATTCAGCAAATACAAGCAGAAAATACACATCCATAGAGAAGCATTATGCAGATCTCATTGGCTTGGACAATAATAATACTTCCTTGCTAGATGTCCAAGCTTTTATTCCATAAGGCTCTTGTTCTAAATGTCTCCATGGTAATAGGAGAGATTAGACACTCAGTTGAAGAAACTCATAGTTTCACCAATCTTAATGAAGTAATACATACTAGTTAAGAATCTGTACCCCTTATGTTAGCAATAACCCATGGTCCAAGCAAATCTCCTTTCTCCATGGAAGTACATTCTAGTGGTTAATTACCAGTCTGCAACATGGCACTTGTGCTGTAAGTGTAAACTGTGCTTGAATGGCTTTTTTTTTTTTTTTCCATTGTAGTTCAGATTCAATTTTGCACATTTGTGATAAATAACTTTCATCCATTGCAGGAAGGATTGTACTTGATCCCTAAGCATGATGGTATTTATGATAAAAATTTTAAAAAAGTCAGAATGTTGAGATGGATCTGAAGTCCCCTGAAGGGTAAATTTGTAGATCAGTAGCAGAAAGCTATAGCAAGCATAGATACAGCTATGCTGAAATATCTGACAGCTATGATTCATGCTGTCTACCTCCTAACACATCCCAACTTAAATGTCAGGAACATTTTATATTATGTTTGGATGATATGTTTTCATCTTAAAACACAAGAAAGGTATCTTCTAGCTCAAAGGACTTAGAGTTAGAAGTGAACGTACATTATACCCCTCTTCTCATGCTTTTGCTGGCTACTAGGAATGACATTTTCTTGTACTGCATTGTAAGATTTTCTCCATCCATTTATGTACAGGTACATACGTGTTGCTAAAACAACAGCAACTAAAACACCCCCTCCTCCCCTCACCTTTCAAGGGATACTTACCTGTACCTAATCTGCTCTTGGTGAAAGGACAAAGAACACATTAGTGCAAAGATTCCCAACCCAAGAAGAAAAAAACTCACACCATTTCTTTCCCTTTCTCCTTTCCCTCCCAACACCTGCCACTGCTTCTTCACATCACTTCATTGCTAATAGTTCCTACTTCCTGTTACACTGCTCAGCATTTCAGAGACATATCACCCTTTAATCCAGAACTCAAGCTTAAGCTAAGAAATATGACAGACTTCATTGGCTTGTTTCCCATCCTGCCTACTCTACATCCTCCAAAACTTTTAAGACTTTTTTTGAGCAATTCAAATGGTGAACATACAACAGCGAAATAATTTTTTGTAAACAATTGACTCTAATATGTGAGGAAAAATCTTTTTTCTAGCAGGAACTTCCCATACCCAATCTGCATGACTTTTCTATAGAAGGTCAGGAGGAAGGGGAGGAAAGAAACCTTTTAAACTATGGTGTTGTCAACCAAGTCTTCGAGGGTGTATTGGTATTTCTTTCTAGATACAGGGACACGTATTAGTCATATCTAGAGGCAACTGTGGGTTATTTTCCCTATAGAGATGTACAATTGAACAAGTACAAATATATACAGAATAATTCTGTTGCTGACTGGAAACAGCAAATATTTGGGGAAAGAAATTTTTGAAAAAACACAACCGCACCTATCAACACCACAGATTTATATGTACTGGAGACGTAAGCTCACTTAACCTAAGTTTTTCACTATTGTTTTTCTTTCTAATGAGAAAAGTGTGTTATTCAATAGAATGTAGCTAGAGAAAAAAACTTATGTCCTACAGCACAGAAAAAATTAAGAGTCAAGAACTGTAATAGCTGTGAATATTAAAATGTTATAAAATCAAATGCAGAAAAACAGAATCTAGTGATTTTTAATGGGAAATGAAAAGTGAATTGTCATCTGAAAGGATTAAGTTAAATCTTTAATCTGCTCATTTCTCCATATGGAAAATACCACTCCGACAATTTATTTCAAAAATTATGAAAAAAATGTTGCAACATTTTTCACAGAGGTTACCCTTTTTTATCAGCAGATTTTTTTTTTTGTAGTTACATCAGCTTTAATCCCACATGCATTGCTTCTTAAACTCTTTTGGAGAGTAGTGTGTTACTGGACAAAATGTATTTTTTAAAATTAGGGTTTCCAAAATCTTGGTATTTTAGTACATTCTGAGCTCTTGTTATGTTATCACCGTACCAAGGATAAATAAATCACAAATGACCCTGCACCCTCATCTTACAGAAGGAATTTGGAGCTGTACCAATTAATCGTATGATTCCAGTTCTGCTGCAGGTAGGGTCTGGCAGGTGCATACCAGCACAGTAAAAGCATTTGGCCGAGAACCTGCACTTTAAAACCAAATTATTTTTAGACCCATGTTATTCGAGACTGTTTAAGCCTCTGATGTAAAAACAAATAAAAGTCTGATACAAGTGAACAGGAAAAAGCATAAGCACTCATTGCTCCCCATCTATTCTCTAGTCCAAGATGAAGTAAGAGAGCACCAGAAAACAGCAGCAGAGAAAAATATTCTTTGTTGAATTATTTTCACCATACAGAGTAGCTTCCAGCAACTGCTCCACGTTGCCTCTGTGTGCTAGAAAATCTTCATGGAGAAAGATTGGCCAAGATCTACATAAAATACATGGCTGGATGGAAATTTATGAAATGCTATTTCAAATGTCTGTCCCTATGCATCCTAAACAATTCCCAATAATGTTCACTGGCAGAGATTTCCAAATCTAGAAGTACTTCTGTTCTCTGAGGCTTTTCTGTTATGATATGTGATCTACAACAAACAGGCTGGAATTAAAGCCCACCGGCTTTTATCTTTCCTGCTTATAAGGCAGGAGAGATATTTCTTCTGTCTTGTACAGTTCTTTGCATACTGAAGATTACAGTGCCTATCTCCTTTGTTTAATTCCCAAGTGCTTACTACTTGTTTTTTTCTAGGTCTGTGACATCTCCAGTTTGTTCATGCACTTCTTCCACAATTGCATTGTCCTCATTCAGATCAGTAGCTATAATAAAAATTATTAATAGACAGATAATGCACATATTAAGTTAATGCAAAGAGATTGCAAGAAATTCAAGAACTCTGCTTTGCTATGGTTTGCACAAATGCTTAGTAACACGTTACCAGCAGTTCCAGCTGATAAGATCCAGTAGATTAGGTGAGATACTATGGTTAGGTATTAGACTAAGAAGCAGGGCTTCTCTTTCCATCTCTTCCAGTAAAATTCCTGTAGATACATTATTTCAGAACTGCACTTTTGCAAATATAGCTAAATATTTTCTACTCTTTTTAAAATTGGTTTTAGAGCTACAGCTGAATATGTATCATTTTACTACCTAAAAGGTAAGGCTGTTTTATATATGTAGTTGTTATTAAGAGGAAGTTATGTGATTACTTACTCCACTGTGTCTGTGACATCTTTGATAGCTTTACTGGACTTCAGGCTTGAGTTCCCAGTACCAAGTCCTCCAGGAATTTGTATCTACTATGCTTGTACTGCATAGTTTGAGTGGGAGGTTGTCCTCTCATGAGTCTGCAGACCTAGCTGCCTTGCTTCAGGTAGAACACGGGTATGTGTTCACTGGAACCTGTTACATAAATAATCAAGGACTATGAACTGATAACCCATCTTAAAATGTGTTTTGACATATTGGACAGCTGAATCTGTTCAGAGTAGTACTGACTTAGATTAACATGATCATTAAATCAGCAAAGTTTGTGGCAGTCATTCCTCCACTCTCCTTCCCCTATTAGTAATTTATCCAGCAGAAGACCTTGACAGGGCAAAAGCCATCTCGACAGTGGGTAAATGAAAGAAAAACCGGAGGTGTCTATTTCTACAAAACTTCTCCGTGTAGTCCAGGTATTAGATAAATGTTGTGCAACGGTAATGGGAAAGATGAAACATTGCTTCTTTTCACATGCACTTGTCTTACTGAGGAATTTCTGATACTTTCATTGCAACCAAATCCTTCATCTCCCTTTACCTCAAGGACATTTGAACACTTCAGTGATGCCAGTATCACATAAACCTGTGAGAATTCTTGCCTAATTTCCAGACAACACTAGCTTTTATCAGTATAGACAAAGCTTCAGGTAGACATCTGACTTGTAAAAGCATAATTGAAACCTTCAAATACACTGAAGTATTTAAGCACCACAGGTGTTAATGTTAGAAGTAGCCATTGTTAAAGAAAATTTACTGCTGACAAGGGCTTGTGATGTTCCTCATACCATGTAACACTGATAAATGTGACATTCACATCCCAAAACATTCAGGACAAATCTTATGAACTACTCTTGAATAAACTTTACTATTTGTACTTAAAACAAATGCAGAATGAGGAAGATGGAGAGGGAAAGACTAAATAAAACATCCCAGGCCTCATGCAATCTGCATCTGTTTTGCAAGGGAAAAAATATAAAATAAAATTGTAAGAGTACATTGACAACTGTAGTCCAAGTTATACAACGTTACACGAAGATCCCATAATCTTTTCTTTAAAAATGCAACTATAAAAAGGAGAGGAAATTAAATGATCCTCAAGTCTTGAAGTAAGCAGTCTCAAGTAAAACAACAGCTTTTTAATATTATTTTTTATTATTAAAAAAAAATAATTCTATCATGTTGCTGTAAATCCAGAGTTATCAGCTGGGGGAAAAAAAAAAAGTAATTGAATTTTACAGCGGATATGTTTCTTCTGCAGTAAGCCATCATTACAGTTAATTGCAAACACTAAATGGAAGACAGGACTGAATCTATTTTGCAATTTTGACTACTGTATTAGCATTTATATTTGATTCAATGTAAATGATTTTTAATTTTCAGTATATGGTCCTCACTTTGAAGCTTTATCCATATGGGTATCGCCAATGAATCAAGTTTTGAACCAAGTAGAAATGGAAAACTGCAATAGCTCAAGAGGCTATATTCTATTGTCATCTCAAAGTAGTTGCTGATCGGAAGGTTGGGTAGCTTGTTTACATAATGGGGTTTTGTATTATTCTTACAAAATTCTGGCCTATCATCTGGTTAACTTTTATTGGGAAAATTCAGGTTTAAGTGTTCACTTTAAAGAAAACAAGCTGAGACCTGAAATCTCACATTACTAGGCGCAGAAAGTCTTTGGTGTTTCCCTCAGTTACTAAGGAAATCTGCTACTTCAACTTTTCTGTGAGGGTGGTTTTGCTTGTTATAAGCAATTAATCTTTGAAGGAGAGAAGCAGAAGTAACTAGTGGCTCTTATGAGCAGAATTTTTCTTCCTTATCTCCAGCTACACCCCTTCTTTGCTTCCAATCTCTAACCTCTCTCGTATCGTAAATGACTAGGTTCAATGGACGAATATACGAAGACAACAGAATTTCAGGACTCTTGAGTAGTGAGGGTACATTACAGTAGCTATAATAAGAAGAGGCTGGATGTCTTCCAATGTATATTTAGCACACTGACAGTGTTAGGGTGTGCTACTTTTCTCACCTCAAGACAGCATAAACAACTCAAGGAAGAAAAAAATATTTTCATAGTCTTTTGCAGAAGGACCTTACCCCAAACTCAGAATCTGGATTTCCCTAATGTTTAGAATATACAGAATCTGACTTTAGATCTTCATTTTGCTCAGTAGTTTGCAAGCACTAGTGATGTTAAATTTCTGGTCTGGGTTCTGAATAAGTGGTTTTAGTAGTGAAGCCATCATTTCTCCCTTCAGCAAACGTATCAGTTCTTAGCAAAGCCTGCCGCTCTAAGCTAAATGCAACCATGTCTTGCATGTAGAAGTTATCTTTGGTTTTAAAGAATGCTAGATGGGAAGGGCAAACAAGATCCTATTCCTTTCAGGTGCAGCTGAATCTAGATATCCTTGGTAATAGCTATGTCTAATTATGTGTTACTGTCTAATCCAACATGCTGCCCTTGTAAGCGCTTCTGGCAGTAACTTTGTTATTAATTTATATGTTAATTTCCCAGTGATGTTGGAAATTGTAGCCAAAATTTTCTTACAATACATTTCCTTTAGCAATCTTCTAATTTTAGATTCTGTGACTTCATTAAATTTGCAATTTACTGTAATCCTGTGTAAGCCTTGATCCAAGCCCATCAAAGTCAATCCATACCTTCATCGTGATATGCACAAGTAAACTCACATACTTATGCAAGAATTTTGCTATTGATATTTACTTACTGAAAGAGGGATAAATATGATAGGAAGGTTTTGCAACTGCTTGTGTTTTATCTTTCATTGACACTTGTCCCAAATTGGAGATTCCTAACCAAATTCTTTTCTGATTCCCAAAGCCAATGTTAAAGCCATTTGGAAAAATATTTAATGAGTACCAAACAGACAGAAAAAAATATAGTTTCTAGAAGTCCAATACTGCCAGTCTTACTATTCAATTTAATATTGAAGTCTGTATTTCAAAGTTTGGTCTGTAACTCAACTTTGTAATCTAATTTTGACCTCTTTTCTTTAGGGCTTATATGCAAATTTGGAAAGAAAATGAAAGAAGGGTAAGAAAATATAAACACATTAATTATGAAGATGCTGTCATATATAAAAATTGGGGCTGAGTAGACAATTCCACTCCTAATTTAGGCTGACTTTGGTCTACTTTTTAATTCTTATGGAATACTAAGCACATACTAAGTTTTTAGATTCAGATGTTTCCTGCAGGAAGTTCATTGGTGTTATAGGGCCAAGCATTGATAAATCTTTCTCCTCCCATACTTATCCTGCATGTACTTAGTGCAGTTTTTTCACTTTATGTCATTTCTCTATGTCAGGTGTCAGATTTTATGATGAAAGTTGATTTTTGAAGATTTATACTTATAAGCAATTTTAAGATTTATTTTAAATGTAGAGTGGAAATGAAATGTATAGAATTTAATCACAGAAATATTTTCTTGTGAAATTTTAATACCTCTTTCTAGCCATTGTATTTTAAAGCCCTTACGGTGATATCAAATGGGCACTGAAAACCTCTAAGTGTCAAGTACAAGTATATATTCCTATGAGAGTATATATTAGTGCAATAAGACTTTCTTTGTGAAATTACACAGTGTCTTTCTAGTATTAATATACAATACAAACTTGGTTTCAACATAACGTAAGACAATGTAACCCCTGCATCCAACTTTTAATCGGAAGCTATGGCTTTTGAGTCCAGAGTTTCTTCCTTCAACCAATGCAGATGTCAATGACAATACTTTGAGAAAATTTGATGGCAAAGCAATGATCAGCTGAGCCTGCAACATCTCTGAAAATCTCCCCTTAAGGTAAAAATATATATAAAAAAATCATTCTTATATTCAGATTCAACCCAATAGAAGATTGGCAGTCCTCCCTTAAGAAGGGATCTTAAAAACACTCTTGTGCTTTCTCTTCCTCTGACAGAAACTTTCTCTGACTGACCTGTGAAAAGGTGCCTTCATGTTGCATCGTGACCATGACATGGTCTTCCCCAGAGACACTGCTCTTCTGCTGTGTCTCCTGTTCCGACTGTCAGCACATCTAACTCTCTACAGAAAGAGAAATAATGGACTTAAGCAGTCTTTCACTCTAAATTCTGAGGAGGTCTCTTTTAAATGCTTTGAGGATGTGTTCGTAGTTAGACAACTACGAAATCCTAACCAGAAAATAATAAGGGTCTGTGCCTCACAGGACTCTTACCTCGAATCTCAGTCTATATTTTTCCATAAGAAAAGAAAAGAAAAAAAAAATAAGAAAAAAGCCTCAGAAAAGAATATATTTGAAAAAGCTCAAAACTTCACATTTTAATATGTGAGCCTATCTCCATCATTTTGTCTGCCTGTCACATTTGAGGCTTGGGGTTTTTTTAGCACGTTTTCCTTTCCCGGTATCTGATTGCAAGCAAGTATTTAGCAGTGAAGCGTGTAGTTAACCATGGATCAATGTCAGTAGCCAAAAGCTTATTATATTAAATATTACAAACTGTGCAGAAGAGACAGTTAATAAGCAATATCTTGCATATGATCATTACAAAACAGACGCACGAAAGAACAAAAGTATACCAATATTGGTTATAGAAAAATGACATTTTCTATAAATGAAGCAGAGTCTACTTTCATGCATCACCTTCCTCTGTCACTCAGTACATCCTGCTGCTCAGTATTGACAATAGGTTTCCATTTAGGAACCAATATCTGCTGCCAAAGCTGTAGTTACAGAAGCCCCTTCACACCTTCACAGAACTTGTTGATAAAGATTTCTGAACGCAGGTGAGAAAAGGAGAGGAAAGAGTAACATCTTAAAAACCATAGTTGTGTGTGGGGAATGGGAACAGAATGGTTAGCAGAAACAGGAAGTTTCCCTGAACTACATTTGCTGTGGCTCCCCAAAACAGTACTTTAAGGGTTGCATCGAATCAAGACCAGAACATCAGAAAAAAACCAAACCTGATCAGTTGGTTCAATCTTGGTCTCCTAAAATGCACCCAGGTCTAAGCTGAGAAAAGGCAATAACAGGAAACATTGTGAAATAAACTGAATATCAGGGCTTTTAAAATCACTGGCATCATTGCATGCTTCTAGCAAACAGTGAGAAGTGAATGAACTGTGGATAGCTCATTTTGCTGCTTGTTTCCTGTGAAATATTTACCAGCCTCTGTCTCTGCACTGCTGAAGCAGTTGTTGGGCTGGCAGGCAGCAAGAGAACTGACAAAGTGATGGGAATCCTATCTGCTGTTTACCCTGAGGATGTCCACAGCAAAAGAAAAATGAGGGGTTTGACCTTACCATTTGACTTGTTTGCTCTGAGCAGGTTGTAGTTTACAGACCACCTATCATTTTTCTATACACAAAATCACAGAGTGTAAGTGCAGATGCAGTAAATGAGAGCTTAAAAGCAGATGTCTTTTCCCAGGTAACACAGTGGTAGAGGTAATACAAAGAGTTCTTTGTTTTCATGCTAGGGTTGCACAGCATATTCTTTACTAACTTATGCTTATGTTGGAGGCATCTACGCCTGGAAAATTTAAGTCTTACAAAGGTTAATTTATAATAAGCTGCAGAGACATCTTACCTCTCAGGCAATACCCACAAAAAGTAGTTTCTAATTCAGACTATGGTGACTTAGGATGGGACAAGTTTTCATCCTGGATCTTACTAGAAACAGTAGAGAAGCTCTTCTCAGATCTGAGAATCTTGGTTGTTAAAAATTCTAAACAGATGCAGTCAAGCCTGGGATTTTGTACTGCTATTAAAGATAAGGCTATGAAGTATCTGGTTTACATCTTCCATGCCCTGTTGCGGTAGTATACCTGAACTAATATATACGCAGTTTTAACCAGAACTTTTAAGATATATTTGTTCTGTTCACAGAAGGACAATAGATTAATTTCCCAGAAGAAAGGAAAACCAGCTTTAACAGTAATGTTTTGATCAAAACTTGTATTCAGAGCCACAGGCTCACGACAGAGCATTTCCTTATTCAATTGGCCTTTAAAGACTTGAGAGAAGACATTCCATGTCTGACTTGAGAGAGATCTTCTAGCGCTTCTACTGAATCAATTTCCTAATGCATTTTCAGTTTCTTTTACACTTCTTTCCCTTTTTATGAGAAAAAAAAATGTGTTAACAATCTATTTTTAAAATAGTAAAACAACAAAGTCCTCAAATTGCAGGAAATGACAACAGTGAAATGATCCATATAATTATGACATTTTCTATACTCCACATGGCAATCTCTAATTACATGTTGTTATTTCCACAGGACGTAATGCTTCTGTAAGGGAAAGGAACAAATGGAGACAAATTGCATAATTGTAGAATTCTGAATTTCAAAAGATTTTCAAGAAGATTGTCTATGTCTTATTATCAATATGCAGAAACAATAGAATTAAGGAACAGGTAGTTTCAGAAATCTTCCTTGTGGAGAGCACATGTAACATATTTGATCTTTACATGTAATCCTTTCTCAAATGAGAGCACATTCTGCAGCTGTTGAGAACAAAATTGGTGTTTACAGAAATGGCATAGATATTCACACAAGACTAGATCATCAACAAATTAAAAATATATACAAGCAAAATTCAGTCAGATTGTAGTCCTCTGTACAGCAGACAGATAGTTGGGGTAATAAAAGAAAGAAAGAAAGAAGAAAACCACATTAACAATTGCATTCTTCTGATTGAACTGCAATATATAATAATCTTTGCATATTTTCTACACTACAGAAATGGTAAGCCCAATATCACTCCGTTTATGAGTATATTTGTGTGAATAATAAATATGTAACTAATCTATATACTTCAGAATGTTTTACAAAACAAAATTCTATTAAAAAATACCAACTTAGTCAAAAGAACTGTATCTGTTGTGTTTTTCTGCATGAAAAAAATTGCCTAACTGGAGTCTTCCTGCATATTCCAGCTCTGCTATGACCACTTATTGGTGTTTAGATCTTGGTTGGAATCAAAAGATGTAAAGCAATTGTGGTCAACTCAGAAGGAGCTCTACTTCCTGAAGGGGGAGCAAACTGTGAGTGACAAATAATACCCTCCTAATATGCTACTACATATGCTACACTGCAACACCAAGGGATGAAGATACTGGAAGGAAAGACAAGAAAAAACCAAAGAAATGTAAGCCACACATGCCCTCTCTGAGAGTACCTCTAGGGAAGAAACTACCTTCTGCACATCGGACATGAGCTATAAATATCAGTCCAAGGCAGTTGGAGATCCATAATATTCCCCATAAAGGATGCAGGAATGAACTCGGTGGCTTTCACAGCACCTGCTAAAGATGGCTTTGTGCACTGTGCATTGCGCAATTGCACATGGGGGCTTAGTTACGGCTGCCTTCCTCTCCAGAGCAAAGCTCAGTACCTACACATGCCAGGTGGACTTGCATGCCATGGTGCAGGCTGTGCTGCCTGCTGCATGCAGAGTGGAGTCCAACAGAGAGCTGAAAGGCAGTCATGCAAAAAAAATAGACATAAAGGAAGTAGAGCAGGCAGTGCTTATGCTCTGGGGACTGCTGTTTCAGAACTGTGTACATGCAGCCCTGATAGACCTTGCCTTATGTATGCACTCACAATGTCACAATGTTAATATCTTTCCTTTGCTTTCTCTCCCCCTACCCATGAACACTTGACTCCCTTCATATCACCACCTCCCTACCTGATTTTGTTCTGAAATTTTCTTCCTCTTTCTGATGTTTCCTTTTCTTTAAACATAAGTACCATAAAAATGTGCACAAGGAAAGCAGCAAAACAGCTATGGAAGCAAACGCTATTGTCTTTATTTCATGTTTCCAATTAGTCCAAACAGAAAATGCATTGGAAATCAATACACTCTATTGGAAATAAATCATTCAAGCAACATGGCAAGCTAGGGAAAATAGCCTTGTTGGTAATTGAAAAGCTAACCGAGCAGGGTGTACTTTAATTGATCACATAGGTAGCTTAAGGAGCAGATTTATTCAATTCTGATCTCTATAGGCTGCTTTTTTTTTTTTTTTTTTTTTTTTTCTTCTGGTCCAGGGGCCTCAGAAAGGATTGGAAATGTATTGCAATGCATATGTATGTTTTTCATTAACAAGATATTGTAAAAATGAAGGTTCAGTTATCAAAGATCATATACAGACCTCATTTCCATTCTCTTCTTCACTTCCTTTATGCAATAGTTTACATACAATGCATGTAACTTCTTTATTAATATGGCTAGTCTGATCTACCCTTGTCTAGGTTGTCTGACTTACTTAGGTCTACTTAGGAAATGTAAATTAATACAAAACTGCCAAATAAAAATTGATGTGGTACACTCTGCCAGCCATGGACATGCGGTTCTCAGTTTTCTATAACCTTTTCTATTCACTCTGGGTAGATTTCCATTTCTCTCTGCAGTAATTCTGCAGTGAACTGCAGCCTTGTTTCTTCTTCTGACCAGCCTTCTCCTACAATCTTTTCTTGCTTCGAAACATCATCCATGGGTCATCCCTTGTGCCAGATAGAAGGTTTAGCATTTCTTTAGTACTATTAACTTTAATATCAGTAGGTTATCTTCTCGGAGACATCTGTTGTTAAATCCTTTCCTGTGTGGTATTTAAAGTTATTCCTTGGCTATTTACTTGGTGTGATGCCTGGTGGGTGGCCACTCTCCTCAGAGGTAGAAGGTGAAACTTTTGAAACACGCATGGGAACCAATCTCTGACCTTCCAGAAAGGTACTATTTGTATCTAACTCCAGAAGTCAGTCTCTTTTAAGGAAGCCACTCAGCTTTTAAATACTTATTATCAAATAAAGTTTCAGCAGCAGAACAGAGACCAACCTCTGCTCAGGAGCAGAAAGGTAAAACAGGAGTGTGGAGGGTTTGTGTTCTCTCAGGCAGAGGAGATAACTTCACTGATTCTGTTATAAACTGGGTGGCTGCTTTAATCGGCGAATGGAAAGATTCCTCTTCTTACTTAAATTTTGCATACTGTGTTTCATTGGCCTGTATTACAAGTGGCCAAATGACTTGTTTGAACATTAAAAAAAACTTATTTGCCTAAAATAAACTCCTGTTTCTCTCAGTAAAATAAAAGGATATATTTTGACTTCATTTAGACTGATTTTTATTAATATAATGCCTACAGAATAAATATATTCACCAGTCCTTCCTGTAGTATTTCTTATTCCTGTATAGCAAATACACACCATGCCCAAGCAGCTTATGGCACATATAGACAAGTAGAACATTTTCATGAGAAACTTCAGTATACATCTATGAACTCAGTGCAGAAGTGTGTATGCCTTTCATTTGGAGAAGATGGGGATCATTGCTTCTATCAGCAATTTTTTCTTTTGATTTCATTCCAGATATAATGCAAGTAATTTCTTTCTCAAATCTGAAAACAACCTGAAGCCATTGTACAATTTTTTTTGGCATCTAGTCTAATCTGACTAATGATGGAAATGTTAAGACCAGAGACTATTGCTTGGCTTGTGTAACCTCTAAAATACCAAATATCCTGGAGTTTCGCTTGTTTCTTGAGACCATTTTATCAGTCAGTAAAGACATTGGTAGTAAAAGAAGCAAGATATAAAAAAATATGGATTTGTTTGCATTTCTCAATCAGTACAGTGTGAACACAACTGTATGTCCATTTATTTTCCCACATCCCTGCTATTATGTGACAAAATGTGGTGGTAGAATACATTCTAAATTTAGAAATTTAATTCAGAAATGAGATGCGCTGCTTCTAACTCTGATTTAGCACATTAAAAGATTCTATGATGGCTGGCAATCTGTTATAAGTCTAAAGCAGTGTGCAAGAAAAAATGCAGTGATAAAAGGAGAAAAAAGTCTCACTTTCACCAATAAATATATGAGATTATACCAAGTAAGGGAAGAGTTTGACACTGGTGGGAAATTGAAATACTATCAATTTCTACAGTTTAAAGAAATGGAAGAGGAATATGAAACATGAAATTGTGAAAAGACGCTTTCAGCAGGTTTGAGGAGAAGAATTGTATTCAATTTTGTGTCTCATTTGTTTCTTAGTTTTCTATCCTCTACTCTTTGTGGCTCAGATTTCCTCTCAGGGCATTAATAATTATAGTTCTAAACCAAAGATTTTAGCTAGACCTGTGCAAAACTTTTGTAATGAAACTGAAGAAAATCAGGCTAATCTGTTTGGGGATTTTACTCCTGCAAGCAGGAAAGAGAAATTCAAAAACAAGAGAAAAAGACTGGCAAAAGAAAAGTGAGCTATATGCTTCATTTCTGAGTTTAATAGAAAAATTCCAAGATATGTGTTCATTCATTAAATAGCTAAAATTATTTCTCACGCTACTTTTTCATACTGTTTATAACCACTTTCTATTGGAAATCACTGCCATTACAGCAACATAGAGCAAAGCCTGGAACATAGAAATATGTCCTTTCCTGGTCAAAGCACAACTGGCCAATTTGATCTGTAGTCACCAATAAATTGCCATATGAACCAGATGAAATGGAGTTGTCTTAACCTCCAGTTGTAGTTTCATAACCTCCCATTTTAAGCTCTCTAGAGAAAGATGTTTGCTCATGTTCTTCATTCACACCAATTTCATAACAGCTAATGTGGGAACGCATGATCCTGTGCAAGGTCTGCTGGCATGTAGATATTGCATGGAGCTATCATGCTCAGAAAACCCTGAAAAGTCATAAGATGAGGAAAAACTTTATTGGAAACAATGACCAAATGAAAAGTGACAGGATTTGGCAGAACTATGGCTTTCTGCAGCTGGTCACATTGTTCCGAATCAGAATCATATTCTTGGAAATTATCTGACATTTACATTTGCAATGCAGTTTTCATGGTCAACATTGTAAAACATAATTGGAGTGTAAGCTTAATCACCCCACATTTGTGTTGTAGAGGAACGTTGTGAAAACAGAAATTCATTCCTGTTCAGGTTATGCTGATAATCTTTTAGATGACGGACTAGTTCATGGGACTCATAAACTTACAGGTAAGAGAAAAACTCCGCATTTTTTTTAAGTGTACAACTCCTCTTATAGTACAAATACCACTTGTAGTAAGTGATTAGTGAGCTTCAGGAAAAAGACTAAGAAATCCAATTAAAATAAAGTTTTTGTCATGCCTAAGGCCGATGGGCTCAACTGTTCCCTGTAGTGGGACTGTGGTGGAGTCAACTGACCATTCTGGTCTCACTTACTACAGAGACCAGTACTGCAGGCAGTGTTCTCCCCTCCATCTCTCGCAACTACTGTCAGCACCTGGACATCTACATCCAATACAAGGCAACAGAGACAGACAGATAGTTTTAAGATGAAGTTAATTTTACTTGTTCATTAACAAGTCTATATTTGAATGAGATGAACTGTGCTGAAAAGGGATGTATTTCTCTTCCCAGCCTTCACAAGGAGACTAGACAATTTGATCAAATGTAGATTTTCATATAACAGCTGTCTGAAAAGAGGTGAGGAGGATGAATAAGAAGCAAATAAATTAGATGACTCCATACAAACTTTCTAGAAGATTAAAATCAATCAAAATTAAATGCCTGGGATCTGATGACAATGCCTGTAAACATTATCTGGAAAAGGTAATCAAAATAATTGGTAATGGCAGTTGACTTATGTTCCAAGAAAAAGTCTAAAATGGCTGACTTTGATTCATATTTTGTGGTAGTATATTTCATTCAGAAACTCATTTTGTATGTTAAAGGCTGCGGTGTATTTTAATATTTTATTTCTTGCAATATCCTGCTAAATGAAAAGATGTAAAAAAAATCTGACTGTTTCAAATAATTTATTGGTGAAAGTTCCCACTTCAAGGGAAATTTCAGAAACATTGGTATCCTATTCTGACCTAGGTTGCTTCCCCAGTGTCTTGACAAAAGCAGGCATATCCAATAGCTTAAGTCAAGATAAAAAGGAAAACGTATGAAAATAAGAAGCCTGAACCAGCAACAACAAAAAAAATTGTTTGACAGATCTGAAAATTCATTTACTGCTGTTCCCAGGCATACTTAGGCACATTCTTTATTTAATTATGTGTGGTCATTAGAACATATTTGAGTATATATAAAGGTTTATTTAATCATAATTTAAAAGAATATTTTGTCACACATAACCTATGAATTATTGGTTTGCAAACAATATTTAAAATGTTGTTGCATACAGATTACCTCTGCTATTTGATTTCACATCCCTCCTTTATATTAATATTTATTAGTTTCTGTTAATAAAACGAGACATTCCACCCAGAATAGTTTGACTGAACACTCAGCTGATGTCAGCCAAACTGAACTACGCAGAGGACAAATGTTGAATAAACAGATACCTTGCTATGTTAAAAAAAAAATAAAAAATTGAATGATTATTGTAATGAATCTGTCTACAACAAATTGACTAAATGTATCTGAAATCTAAACCAATTATAAAGTTTAGGGAACTAATACGTGTAATGTAAAAAAAAAAAATCAAAAGAAACAACAAAGGAGGATAATCCATTTCAGCAATCTATCCTCAGAAATACTTCAAGTTATATCTTTGTGTAATTCTGGTGTTTAAAAGCTCCCTCGTTGAAATTCTGACATTAGTACTCTGTAACAAGTATCCTGGGACTAGGAAAATATTCTTCAGCAGTCGTATACACACTTTCTTTCTCAGATATACCAGCCTTTGTACACTTTCCAGGCTGATCTAGTGTTAAAAAAATATTATTACGTGGACATCACTGAGATTTAGTCTGTATGGCATGATCACCCTGATAATTTTTGGAAGGCAAAAAGGGAAAATAGTGTGTCACCAAATCTTCTAGCTTTAATTAAACAAAAGTCTTTATTTTAATGGATTTTCTCAAGAATGAATGATACTTTTTTCTTTCCAAAATACCCAAACTCAAAGGCTTAAGATTTTGTAAAGCTTATCTAATATCTGGAAAGTTGGAAAAGATGAAAAAAACGGATCCTCGCCTTCGTCTTTTTCATGGTTTGGACTTATTTCATTCTCTATTCAACTTCAGATATCCAAATATTTTCCATAATTAGACGAAGTACTTATTAATCGCAGTCTGGTGTTCCAGCTGCAATGTAGGTCTGTCACTTTAGAAGATACTTATGGAGAATTATAATCTTGCTGTCACCTTAACTCTGTCCACTCTGTCCCTACTGTTAAATTCCCTTTTCTTGTATGTGTGCATTGCTGATTCATATACTGTTTTACATATGTATAGCTCTACAGAACAGATACTTGTTTTCATTTTGTGCCTTCTTCAGTGTTACAACACTTTTTATCCTTTTATAAATAATGTCATTAAGGATTAATTCTATGGCATTGAAAACCAAGTGACCTGATCAAATAATTGTGAAGAAACAATTCAGCCCAGAATTATTAACTATAGAATATGAAGACGGCAGTCTGTTTATGTGGTTAAAACCAGGAACTAATGCTTGCTGTTACTGTTTTCTAATGTAAAAGCAGATGTTATTCATATTCATGCAAATATGAAATGCTTGGCAAAACCAAATTATTTCATTAATAGTACGAACTGCAGTGAATTTTCTTTGTTGATTATTTGTTGTATACACAAATGTATTTTTCCTTTTTGCATTCATAGCCTGTCAATTTTCAACAAAAACTTCTCTTTATAAATTGCTTACTTCATTCTCTCACTTGTCTAAATAATTTCTTTTGTAACTGAACATATTTCACGTGCCTGATCAAAATACATATTGATAGAAATGGAAAAAAGCAAGTGCATTTGTACAACAAATATTTATCTTTGTAAGCGGGGTGTAAGGTTTTGTACTGTTTGCGTGAAAGTGCTGGGCCTGACATCAGCACTGTGCACATCCATTCCTTCAGTATATCTAAACTCTGACTCAGATTGATGCAATTTCTCTTAATTAGACGTACCATGAAAAAAAATTACTTCTTGCATTCAGTTAAACAGCTATCAGATAAACTAAATATTCTCTTTTTAGTGTGTATTTCAGACACAACTAATTGCAGTATTTCATCACTTGTAACAGGTTAACTTATTTTATTTGGTTAAATCTTCATGGTAATGAATTTGCTTGTGAGCAGATTGTAAACAATCATGACAAACATTATAGAAACACTTTCATTTTAATATTTGACATGAATAGGATACTTAAACAGTTCCCGCTGCAAGTAAGGGATGCTTTATACAAATACACACATACATGCCAACCACTCTGTTGTTTGCTTGCTGATGCACTAGGGCAACTGCTTGCTTGCATTTTCCTGTATGGCAGTTTCTTTAGCACCAGGATTCCTCTCTCAGGGCCCTCACATTAAGTCTTTTCTTAAGGTAGAATTCCTCATCATTTATGGCTCTGGAGTGCTATGAAGATCTTGGTATTAGAACTCCAATGCCTTTAGTCAGATGAAGTATGCTGCAGTTGAGTTTTGTTCTGTCTAACTTCAGGCATACGAATGACTCCATGTGCAGACTGTTAGAGTTCTTAAAAAAAAATTTTAAAGCCTCTCAAAATTCAAAGGTGTGCGAAGTTAAGAATTTCGTTGCTTGAGGTACTAAAAGAGCACACAGGACCAGAAATGGAACTTGTGGGGGGAAAAATTTGCAATGAAATGAAAAGCAAGGTAAAGGATATTTGGGAATAAGAAAAGACATAAGAGATGGAACAGCAAACAAATTTTTGTGAACTTGGTCCTTGGGCAGTGGTTGAAATCAGAAAATATATAAGAAAAAATATGAGATGTATAAAGAAAGACACTAACTCAGTTTAATAAGAGTCTCGAGTACATCATTTTCCTGATTACTGTTACATATCATGTTATCACATTTTTAATCATGTGAATAAGTCAAGATGAGAAGATGACCTATGAAAAAGTACCGAAAGAGATTGAGGAAAGCCATAATCTCAGGAGGAGTGGAATTTGTAGAAGTTTTAGATGGAATTGCAAAAATAGAATCCTTTAACCTTTTTTTGTCATTGACTTGAAATTCATAATTCAGAAACATAACTGTAGTATTTTGACATCAGAGATTAGATTATGATCCAAGAACCCATCATGACTGAGAAGACTGATGAAACACAGGGCTTAAACTTAAAACTATATGGATGTGTCAAGTTATAAAAAATGCTCGGGACAGAAAACTGGGAGGGCAAATCAGAGTAAACTGCTGATCAGTGGAAGAGGAATCTGGCAAACAGTAAATATTTAGAGTGGACGTCAGGAAAAAAATTCATGAGGATGCAGAGAAAAGAAAACAAAAGTGTATGAACTGTGACAACTTAACACAGATCCAGGCAAAGCACAGTGTCTTGAAACAGCAATAGTCACAAGACATAAAAGCATTTTACAATGAGCTGCAAACAAGAACACTACAAGAAAAATGGCAGAGCTGCATAGATAGCAAGAGTAAAGTTTTACATAGCAATAGTAGAATTTTATATAGGTACAATGACTGAAAAACTGAAAACAAAGAATGAACACTTTCATGATTCATTAGTGAAGGTTTAATAAATTATAAACTGAAGTCTTGTGTTTAGCCATTTCTGTACATGAAAATGTCATGAAAAAGAATCCATAACACTAAGAGGAATCTAACAATGGGAGAACAAACATTTAACTAGGAATATTAACTTGCTTAAATGGATAAATAAGAATAGTTAGGTTTATTATGGTTGTCAAAAAAAAAAAAAAACAACCCCCAAATCTGCATTTAAAATATGCTAGGACTTAACTTTAAGAGTTGCTATAAGAAAGGAATGCACATGAAGACAGAAATTAATCCCTGCATTCTAATTTAAAAAAAAATAGAAATGAAAAATGTATAGAACCTGAAGAAATTTCATATAAATGAAATTTTATCGTCTGTAAAACTCTGCTGTGTAACTAAGATAAGCAGAACACAAATTACAAACAAGGACGTTTCTCCATACATAACTCATAAATTAAAAAAAACATGAGACAACAGTGCCAACTATTGTTCAGTAAATTTGTAATAGCTTTTTGGAGGATTTTTAAGGATGTAAAGAGTTGAGAGAAGTTAAGGGTTAATCCGAGATTCAAGATAGTATAAGCCAAACAAAATGCATGTAAAAAAGACAGACTAGCTCTATGCAGCAATAATGTCTAAAACTGCAAGCCCATATATAACAAACAAATACATTAACCGTGTGTGACTAGACAGGAGGACCAAAAGATTAAAAAATCTTCACTTTCACATTTTATACAAAGAAAGAAATGTTGAAGTTCTGCGATGTTTTAGCCAGGTTTGGAGCACTGCCACCATCAAAGGCCATAAATTAGAACTATTTTACAGCACGGAATCATCCACCTCGGAAGTTCATAGCCCTGCTGGATAACCAATCCTATCTCTGACACATAGACGAATTTTTCCTTTCTGCAGTTTTTATTTGTTCATCTCTTTACAAGGTCATAGTTTCAAGGCTTCATTGTTACTGAAATTTCAGCAGGAGAATAGGAATAAACCTCTTGTGAATCTAAGTTTCCTTGCTCTGCTATACACATTTTAGTGGTTGTGAAAATGTGACAAATAAAAGTAGCTAAACCCAAGTGTTATATGATTGCCCATTACCAAAACACTTCATAACATTCTTTTCTCTGGTGTAATAATGAATGTAGTACTGCTTGTAGAGCTACTCATACAGTACATTGGTTTTTTTATTAGAACAAGAGGAAAATACTTGGAGACTTTTCATCTTATTTCATGAAAGAACTAACTACATATCGAGTTCTGATGATCTTCGGAAGTGAAAGGTAATGTATTGAGCCAAAACAGTATGCCAAAATACAGAGTACCAGTTTATGATAATTACTTTTGCATCTGCATTTAAAGTACCACATGTAATTACTGAAGTGTATACTTTTCTCTTAGCAATGGCATGCAATTTCCATTAGTGGTCTTGGCAGCCAGGCACATGCATTACAAGACCTCTAAGTAATCTGTAACCCTTTGCAATTAAATACAAAAAGAATTAGAGGCAATAGAATATAGTCAAAAATTCACAGCCAATAATTTACCTGATTAATTTAACTTATTTTTATGTACCAAACACAACCAGGTATTCTATCTTTTCTTGTGTATTAAGTTATTCATTTATTATTTCATTCATCTGCAGTTCTTCTGCAACTATTTTCAAAGTATTTCTAATTTGGTACTAGAACAATACTGACTGTTTACAGAATTTTGCACTAAAATTTTACACTAGGGATTTGAAAAAAGATCACAAAACCTTGAAATCTGTGTTTTTTCTTTATACAATTGCACCTGTTTAAAAATTCTTTCTGCAATTAAAGGGGAAACCATTTAAATACTCTTTATCTTGAAACAGTTTTCACAATATTGCTTAGATAGTGTAGCTTCCATCCAGAAGGAAACTCCTATGGCTTGAATTTCAAATACTATACAAGTGGAAGGAGCTTCCTGCTTTCCTTGAATCACCTCCCTCATATTGAGGGCTACTGCATTATTTCTTTTAAAATTTACCTAGTACCTTCTTAAACATCACCTACATTACTTTCCTCACTACAATTTCCTCACAAATATTTTCCATGGACTCAGCATGTAAACACATTTGCTATTCTGTCAATTCAGTATTTTACTCAAATAGCTCTTCTTGGAGATAGCAGTAATTTTTTTCTTTCAGATTTTATTTTGTTAGGTTTAAATAACAAAAAAAAACCTCCTACCCTTCTGATTTCATCTGGAGAATTAGTCTTTTATATAATTGACTATTTCCCTGTTGGTGTGATACCATTTTTCAGCACTCTTTTTACTCTATATTCATTTTCTTTTCTCAAATATGAGTGACTGGAGTTCTAGATGGTATTACAAATGACGTTTCACATGTGTCAAAAGCAAAAAAAAAAATCTATTATTAAATATCATGGAAGAAAATATTTAATAAAATTAACTTTGGAATAGTTACAAGACTACAACAGAAGCCCTCTACTGAAACTCACCATCATATTGAATTCTATCCAGAAATGTAATAAACAGAAAGAAACACTGTATGGGAAAACCCTATATATAGCTCCAGAACACCTCATAGGAAGCCTCGTAGGCAAAAAAGATCATTAGTCCTTTTTTTTGTTGCATTTTACAGCATAGGACAATGTCATTATTCCCACTTAAATCAGGAGTGGTGAAGTGAAATGATTTAACATACATAAAAGAAGGTCCAGGAAAAGATACAAAAGAGAGGCCATGTTTTGCAGTCCAGCATTATGTTTGGTGTTCAATACATTTAATCTGGATTTTCTAAAGAAAGAATTTCAATCAAAGGTTTTCACTGCAAATTTCAATTTCTAAGTCCACTTTTCCAGTATGATGTTATTACTGATAAATATATTTTGAATATTTTTAAGAGTATTAAATCTAGACTACACATATTTAGAAGTCCCTAATATTCTTGTGCCATGAAATTATTAAAGTAATTTCCACAAAACCATTAAAACCCCTCTTTTCTAATGATGATCAAATGGGAATATAAAATTTAAGTAATTTAAGTATCATGTCTTATAGTTTTTAATGTTGAATAAGTTATGGTATATGGCATTACATTAGATAATGTGGTGGATAAAATCTGTGATTGTCAGAAAAAAGTTTAAAATATTGCTATTTTTAAACATCAAAGCATTCTTTTCACTGTCACTGTTTTATAAGCAACACTCATTTAATAGGACTTTGACTGAGTTATTCTTTAATTATTCACAAATCCTTCCATGAAAAATGTATTTGTTATGTAATTCAGAAAAAATAAAAATTAATTTGGGCCTTTATGCGAACATTTAAATCCAGATTCTTACTAACTAAAATTTTACACAACTGGTAATTTAATTTGCTTAATGTCACTTGTGTTCTGTGGTGAATAAAAATAAAATTATTTAAATCATGATATAGTAAGGCATCAATAATGTGTCATATGTCATAAAAAACCCTACAAACCATAAAGTTAAGAAGTTCTTTCATGTCAGCTGAGCCTTTTTACTATGTTCAGTGGAACTGTTAAATTGAACAGAACTCACAATTTGTGTGTATGATTATACACTTATTCAAGGAAATAGAAGGCATGCTTATTCTTAAGTATGACTAATTCCTTTAAAATCTTAGTTTAAAATTTTTAAGTGAAGAGAAATCACAAGTACTTCGTTTAAGCAAGGTTTTGTCATATACCCAGAAGTAAGCCACAAGTACAAACCTCAGTCTTTTATTTAAATTTACACAGAGAGATGGAGGTTATTATTTTCAAGGTCTTTCTTGTTTCGTTTTTCCCTTTTCCCCTTTTCTTTTGTTCATTCAGTATGTTTGTAACCAGCCTTGGGAATCTTTCTAAATTATAATTAATTTCTATTATTAGCAAGTCATTTAAACTTGTCTGGAAATTGCAATTTGATTCTACGCTCTCTGAACCAAACTCTTGGGGTATGGAATCTCTTCTCATGGACCCCAATATCACAGGCAAGGTAGCATCAAAAGAACCATTATTTCTCTAATTTCCTTCATTTTGGGAGTCCATTTCCCTCATTTTAGGAGGCCATAGACAATTAGATCAGGAAGGTGAGAGTCAGAAAGGAAGGCAGGAATTATACAGAAGGAAGGACTTAAGGCATAGGCATAAAGCATTAACATCAAATCCCAGCAATGATTACTGCTTGTTGCAGTGGCAAAAGTGCAAATTCATTTTAAACCTTTTCCTTATTCCAAAGCACACATGAAAAGCCTATAAGTGAAATATCACTTAAATTATCCAATTTCCTTATTTTTCCATCTATCTTTTCCTTTTGTATACCATTATATGGATACACAAAAATACATAATTGAACATCAAAGGTAATTGTACACAGTATGTACAAGAACCTTTGACTTAAAACACATGAAAATATGTAACCATTGATAAAAAACATGTTGACATACCCACAGAAAAATTGGAGTCCCCAGGGTGTCTTCTACTCACTTATATTATTTGTGGGAGAAAATGATGCAGCATGCAGGTTTGGTATTATTATCACACACCGTAATATCCCAGGACGTTTCAACCACTGAATATAACTAAATGAACAGAATTGAGGCTTGAAATAAATTGCTTTCAGAACAGAGATGAAAATTACATGTAAACTTTATATGCACTGAATACGTAAATGTGTACCTACATGTATATTACACATATTCTCATAGAATCATAGAATGGTATGGATTGGAAGGGACCTTAAAGATCACCTAATTCCAGCCCGCCTGCCATGGGACACCTCCCACTAGATCAGGCTTCCCAAAGAGCCATGTAACTTGGCCTTGAACACCTCCAGGGATAGGGCATCCACAACTTCCCTGGGTAACCTGTGCCAGTGCCTCACCACTCTCATGGTGAAGAAATTCCTCCTAATGTCTACTCTAAATCTTCCCCTGTCCTATGTATAGCCATTCCGTCTAGTCCTATCACTACATGCCTTTATGAATAGGCCCTCTCTGGCTTTCCTGTAGGCCCTCTTCAGGTACTGGAAGATTGCCATAAGATCTCCTCTGAGCATTCTCTACTCCAGGCTGAACAAGCCCAACTTTCTCAGCCTGTCTTCATATGGGAGGTGCATCACCACTCTGAGCATCCTTGTAGCCCTCCTCTAGACCCGTTCCAATAGCTCCCTATCCTTCTTACGTTGAGGATTCCAGAACTGGACACAGTATTCCAGATGAGGTCTCACAAGAGAGGAATAGAGGGGCAGAATCACCTCCCTCAACCTGCTGGCCACGCTTCTTTTGATGCAGCCCTGAATATGGTTGGCCTTCTGGGCTGTGAGAGCACATTGCCAGCTCATGTTGAGCTTCTCATCGACCAGCATCTCCAAGTCCTTTTCTGCAGGGCTGCTCTTAATCACATCATCCCCCATCCTACATTGAAGCCGTGGATTGCCCCAACCCAGGTGTAGGACCTTGCACTTAGCCTTGTTGAACCTCATAAGATTCTCACTGGCCCAATTCTCCAGCTTATCCAGGTCTCTCTGTATTACATCCCATCCTTCTGGTGCTGCAACTGCACCACTGAGCATGGTGTCATCTGCAAGCTTACTGAGGGTGCACTCAATCTCACTGTCTATATATTGATGAAGATATTCAACCTCACTGGTCCCAATACGGACCCCTGAGAGACAATACTTGTCACGGATCTCCATCTGGACATCAAGCCATTGACCACTACACTCCGAATATGACCTTCCAATCAATTTCTTATCCACTAAACAGCCCACCCATCAAATCCGCATCTCTCCAATTTAGGAGGATGTTGTGGTGGGCTGTGTCAAAGACTTTACAGAAGTCCAGATCATAGAAAGCCACTAGGTGGGTCACACAGGACTTGCCCTTGCCGAAGCCATGCTGGCTGCCTCTAATCACCTCCCTGTCCTCCATGTGCTTTAACATGTCTTCTAGGAGGATGTGTTCCATGATCTTCCCAGGCACAGAAATGAGGCTGACAGGTTGATAGTTCCCAGGGTCATCTTTTCTACCCTTCTTAAAAATGGGGGCAATGCTACCTTTCTTTCCAGTCACTGCCATGACTTTTCAAATGTTATGGAAAGTAGCTTGGCAACCACATCAGCCAATTCCTTCAAGACTCTGGTTTGCATCTCATGGCCCCATTAATTTTAAGGCATCAAAATGTTGATGTATCTATTCTGTAAAACCAAGCCAACCAAGTGGATAGTTGAAACATATTTTTAATTGCTCTGATAAAGTAAGAAAAATTAATAAAAGGATTACATACACTACTTTGCTTCATTTGACAAAGTGGAAGTACTCATATCATTGATTTTGAACCCCTAGTGGGGTCAAATTTTCCCATTAGCTGTGCATTTGTTAAAGAATAATCCCTTCAATGTTATTATAAAATATATGGAATAAGTTTAACATAAACAAATTATTTGCTTACTTTGACTATCACAGACTCTCTTTTCAATAAGCTAAGCTAGAGATACAGGGAATTTACATAATCTTCATGAAGCTTTCTGGTGAAATAGCAGTGAAAAAGCAGTTATTTTGAGGAATAGATACCTCTAACATTTGAACAGTTACAGATTTGGAATTCTGTGGCAAAAAAAGTATGTTGTTCTCTCCCTTACCTGGAACAATTTTATCTTCAAAACCAAGTTTGGCCAAAGCTCACCGAAGCTGAGTCTCATTGGCTTTGGATCAGACTTTGAGTAATACTACTTTCTTGTATCTTAGTACAAAGCATACATCTTATGTACAAACCTTCACCACAGCTACCCTCTATTTCACTGCAAAACCATCACTCATTAAAACTGCATAAATCTGAAACTGGATATGCATGTGGAAACAACAGTAAGATACATTGCACAGCATTTTCTCAGAGTATTATTTCTACCATTGTCCATGGCTATCAACATTTTTACATTATGTCTTCTTTGATTTGAGATTTTTTTGTGGCAAGACCGAGCTGTATCAGTACTAAGGAAATAATACACAAGACTTTGGGTGTCTCTAAATCGCAAATAGCAAATTCCTCATAGGAGACATAGAGTCATTCCGTAAACTTGTCTGGATGGAAAAATATTTGCTTTGAATTTCTGCTTGAAGACCTACCATGATGAATCCTTCTCTGCAAGCTGACAAAGTTTTCATTAAAAATATTTCCCTAATCCTCTTCTAGCTTTATTCAAACATTGAAGTGCAAAAATATGGAGAGGATTGTCCTAAAATCTATATGACTTGTCACTGTTCTCACTATTATAATGCAAATAATAACGTGATAGAATTAGTGTAATAATTTACTCTATTAGGACATCCCAAATCTTTACGAAAGTCTTATCTGCTCTATGATCACCTATGCATCATAATATGTCAATGGTGTTAAAGGGGGGGGGGTTAGAATTGGTAATGTGAAAGGTCTGAAGAAATTTTAAAATTAGCCAGAGTGTTAAAAAGCATCTAATTGCAATTGCTATATGCTACAGTACAGAATCACATTTAACATCATCCTAATTCACTTACAATTGCAATGCTATGTATTTTCATGTCTTATAGTAAAATGTAATGCAGGCAGGGTGAATTTTTCAAAAATGCCTCTGGTTTAGGAGTCTGTGAACACTTATTTTACTAGGATTCTATTCAAGATCCATAAAGATATATGTTTATCCAGGCACAGAATTGAGAGTTAAATGTGTATTATTTTTATGGATTTGGGCTCAAATAATTTTATCTAAAAATAGTTGGTCATGGAAGATATTGGATGATAAGAATTTTTTGTTGTTTTATTTCTTCTTCCTATTCTGAAGGGGTTAAAGTATATCTAAGTAATGAGTTCTTATGAATCTTTTTATAAATATTAAGTTTATTTCAGCTGGCCATCCGGAAAGGTAAATTTTAATATGAGTACATCCACTATGTGATACAAAGTGTTTGATAGTTAAAACATTTAAATATTTAGGTGGACTGTTAAATAGTGCATGGTAAAATGCACAAATACATCTACTCTTATTTTTTTGAAGCACTGCAAAATATTTGGCAATATTTTTAAATTTCCAACAAAAATGCTTATGTGAATCACAATGACATTTGATAGAGTGCGTGAAGAACCAGAATCTGCTTAGGAATTTATTGCAGTCTCCTTATCATAGTATGTATGCCAGAAGAAAAATGTATTTAGTGTCTCATTCATTTTAATTTGTTCAAATGTCACAGGCTTATGTAAGATGCATTCTTAGGTATCATTATTCTCCCTAGATATCTCTTTCTTTTTTGCCTCACTTCACAAGAATCAGTGTCACTAATTTTAAAAAGTATTTCACCACATCTTGTTTCTCAGGTAAGCTTAGTTTGTAAGTGGAGATTAAGCTAAATATATAGAATATATTAAATTCATGGTCTCTGAGGTATTTGTGAAGAGTTGTATTGCCATATGTACGTATTGTGTATGTCATTTACATTAAGTGCTACATTAATAAGTTTCTGCTTACAAGAATCAAGATGTTATGGAGAACTGTGAAAACAGTCAATAAATAGATTTGCTTAGAATGGAAAAGTTAGTAAATCTAAGCCATTCTGATCATCCGTAAATCTAACAAGCTTTGGTATCTCAGTAAAATTTTTATTTAGGAATGATTGATATCAGGTTTGCCAAATATGTGATTGAGATGTCTGCAACTTTTGAAAAGTTTCAGAATATGCAAAAGGAGTAAATAAGAAGCCTGCATATAAGCAGAAAAATTTTCAAAAAGGTACAGTTTAAAGAGTCTCTGTATGCAACTTCTCTGCTGTTCTTAGTAGCTTTTCTGCGCATAAATTCCCTGCTTGTAAGTGTACTGCTGTAGGGAATGTTCATCCAAAGGCAGTGAAAAGTGATTTTTTTCTACTGCTTCAGGCAGCAAATAGTGTGAAAGTATCAGCATGCAAGTGTTTATTTCTTTTCTAGTCAGTAAATTCCACAGAAAACAAAAAATAATATTGTCACATGAGATTACTGTCCATCATTAAAGCCATGAATTCCACTCTGTAAATCTGACCATCAATTAGACCAGCAACTCTAGGATATTTTTATTTCACACCTATGCAGTACATCTCAGGAGCTCAACATGCCTTCCTGAGCTGATTAATACTTTGGTACTGAGAGTGTATTTATTGTCCTGGACTTAACAACTCCAGCTGTCTGCCACTGGTGATAGATATGGATGACCATCATTCAACTAATTAACTGAATGCAAACTTCTTTCTATGTCACTAATGAATCTTGTACTCTAAGATGAAAGTAAAATTAATCTTCTTGGATTAAGTGATTGGATGCTGTTACAAAGGAGCCTAACTAGCAGGTGGGGACATGTTGTAGGTTGCATCATGATTTACTGCAAAATTTCACTTGAACTGTAGTAATTATCTAGACTTATTCATGAAGTATGGCAGAAGTTAAAAGATAATAAAAGTTAAAAATCCTTTGCATTGTAGTGAAGCATGAACAGAGTCATAGCTGAGCACGAAGCAGAGAGCACCTGCAGGTTTTTTGTTCAGTCTTTCCTAAGATCCCAGGTTAGCAGGAGCATTAAATTACATGCTTAAGTGTGTATGAAGAAACAATACAGATTCCTGTGGAACTGAGAGTCCTGCTTAACTGTGATTCCAAAAGGAAGGGGCTTAAGCTAATGCATAAAAGCTGAATTCCTCTTTAAGGGTGTTGCTTAATGAAAGCTTAGGACAGGATTTGACAGATAAATTAACAACCATGCTGATGTTCTTTATTGTCTTCAAAACTCTTGCCCTGTAGCTGTAGGTAACAAAATAATGCAATGTCCTGTTTCTGTATTCATCTTCTGTGTCTAAGATAGGCAGTCAGCAAGTGGTGTATATATATGGAGGTAAGTAATTGTAATGAGGTTGTGGATTGAAAATTTTTGTGCCTGGAGCACATATGTATAACTTGCACAGCTATTTATTGATTTATGAATTCTTTATCTCTAGGTTTCTGGGAAAACCAGTAAGGAAATAATAGAAGTGAAAACAGTTAAAATTAATGCAATAACTTGATTGCCTTCAAGAGGTGAATTATCCCAGGGATGAATTTTTATGTGTTAATAAACTGAACAGTGTTCTTTAGCTTCCACAGTCTTGATTTTTTAATTACAGTTCTACATAAAGAAGAAAAACAGAGGGAAAAATAGTCAAATTTCACTGGTCATTCTTACATATCAGTTAATTTCCAATGTAACAGGAACATAGTTCAGACATCAGAGTCCATCAGGGCTAAGTAGGTCTCATAAACTGTTGAGAAACTGGAAGAAGTTCCTGCTAGCTGCAGTGATTTGATAGGTAGAAAATTAAAAAATGAACTAATTGCAGCTGTAAAAAAAAATGGGCAGAAAAATGGGCTATGTGTGTTGCTAAAATGTTAAAAAATAATGTTTCCTCTCTACAAGGCACTGCATTTTGTCAGTTCTAGGGTTTGTACTTGTATTTTTACATTAAATGAAAAAGTCTAGTATTGCCTGAGATCAGTAAGTAGATTTCAAAGAATTTAATCCAATTTGATTTTTTTTTATTAAAAATGAATTCACAGAATCACAGAATCATTTAGGCTGGAAAAGACATTTAAGATCATCAAATCCAACCATTAACATAACATTCCCAAGTCTAGCACTAAACCCTAAGTGCCATATCTACACATCTTTTAAATACCTCCAATGATGGTGACTCAGCCACTTCAGGGTAGTCTCTTCCAATGTTTGACAACTTTTTCGATCAAGTAATATATCCTTCTTCTCAGAATAAGTGCAAAATACATATTTCTGTTCCATTTCGCAATTTGTGTGCATTTGAAAAGCCAGTTGGCTTCTGCTCATCAACACTTCTACATTTTTATATTGCAAAATAACACATGCTTTGTCATATCCAACTCATTAAATAATCACCTTGTAGTATAGTTTGTGATCATATATTCATTAAGTGAGTGCTGTGATGCTGAAAAGAAGTGCTTTGCATATCTTTTGTGGGAACCAACTGCTTTCACAAGAGGGAACATCAGTGCTATATAGCACTACGGTTGAAATTTAAATAGTACTACAGGTTTATTATCCAACTTTATATACAGGTTCATTTTTCAAGGTATGTGCCAGTTCTAATAAAACCTGTGGACATATAGTATAAATGGCTTTTTGACAATTAAATAAAAATCTCTTAATAATAATGACTGCATATGCTTCTTCAGCTCTGGAGAATAATCTTGACATTGGCCACATCATTGGTGAGTTATAAGCCTTTTATAGATACAGGGGAAAAAAAAAATTGAGATAATGGGTACAATAATCCTCCTAATAATACCACAAGCTGCATTTCAACTTTCAAGCCTCTCTTCAAAGTTAAAAGTTAGCTTCCAAAGCTTTTTAAGAGGCTGCTGCCCTTTTCAAACCACATTTCAGGTGCATCATTCTTGCTGATTTATACATACTAAATTCTATGTGCCCTATTCCTTCTGCGTAAAGTTGGAGAAGATTGTGTAACTTCATTCCGCACCCTGGCAACCTCATTCACATCAGGCTGGTTGAAAAGTCTTAAGGCTAATTATGAGAATATTGGTTATGGACTGAACTGGGAATAGATAAGACCTTTAGATATTGCCTGACACAGACACACAAGATATAGGCAGACCAGTTCTTTCTCTGTAACACAGTTGAGACTCCCTGCCCTTCATTCAGAACTGTTGAGGAAACACAGCAGCAAGAAGGTATGGCAAGGGGAATAATGGTAAAAATCCAGCGACAGCAGTTCAGCCAGTTTGAAGTATCACAAACAAAAGCTCTTTCCTTGGGTTTGTTTTTAGAAGAGAGTGCATTAAAACTGCTTAGGAGTTAGATGACTCTGAATTACACACTGGACATACTAGATAAAAGTAATGATACTTTACAGAAATATGCATAAAGCCACACATATTGCCTATAGTTGTGCACCACAATACAAACTATGGCTACCAGAAAGAGGAAATTGCTTATACCATAACAAGAACCTCCAGAAAAAAGGACTAATAAAATAGTTGATTCTTCAGCGGACAATACTATTAACTTTTTGTAAAGAGTGAGATTATTGGGCAAGATATGCTCTGCTTAAGCTCTGCTCCTTGCACTATTTGCATAGTGGATTTGTTGCTGTGTCTGACAATGTCGTGATAGATTCAGGTTAAACACCAGTTGAAGATCAAATTGAAAGGAAATAATGCCAGTCCTTTCTGGTCAGAGTCGAAATACAGTACTACAACAGTACGGACAATCTTGCTTCTGTGGTATTATGGGAAAAAAATGCAGATTAAGTTGTTGAGAGACTGCACATCCAGTTCACCAATGTATGTAATTAGAGATAAAACCAATAACTGTTTAAAGTTTATAAGGCAGAAATGTGAGACACATGACTTTCCTGATTTAATTGAGTTTCAGTCTCAGGCTTACTAAGACTTTTCATATGAAAAAAATATTAAAGCTACTAAACATACTGTATTCATACCATTTTCAAAAGATTGACTTCCAGTCATGTAATCATAGAAGACTTAAGGAGTAGGAAAATGTTGTACATACATACATACATACATACATTTGGTTTTTTTATACTCATGAAAGATATGATTCTTTGACTTGTATGAGGTAATATTTTAACTCAGTCTCTCAATATGTAATTGTCTATGCTGGTATAGAAGACAGACTGGTTGAAGATGTGAAGCCAGATGCTATTTCCAGTTCTGCTGCCAGTCTGCTATATGATCTGAGACAAGTCTTTAAATCTCTCTTCGTCCTTGTTTCTTCTTTGACCTGATTCTCTCAGGTTTCTTTATCACCAGTTCTTGCCTGGTTTTGTCCTGATAAGGCCAGGTAATGGCTACTCAAAGGAATGGCTGAAGGGGTTTTTGGCTTTTTTGTGTTTTGGGTTTGGGGATTTTTTATGTGCTTTTTTTTTTTTTTTTTTCCTTTGGGTGTTTGGTTTTGGTTTTAAATTTAATGTAAGGACTTACTGGTTTCATATTATACTACCTGCAAACATTTTGATGACTAGAAGGTGGTTGGGTGCTTAGAAGCAACTGCAGACATTACTGGCAGTGTTCCAACAAATGTTTTGAATTTTATGTGAGAAAGAAGAAGTAATATCAGTGACTTCAGCAAGGCATTAATGATGCTGCCTAAAGAAAATGTTGCTGGTTGTATGGATGAAAGAGAAGTCTGCAAGCACTTGACAGACTTTGAATCTTTGCTCTGTGTAAGTAGGTAGAAAATGCCTGGTTCCTGCAGATATACTTAAGTAAAGATGATCAGCTGCAGAGCCAGCAGGTTCTCAGTGGAGAACATTGGCCTTACAGACAGCAATGAATACCATAATGGAAGTTAAGAGCACGTGGAAGGGACCCTTTGGAAACAAACAAAAACAAGCAGAGGAGGCAACCACAAACCGGGAGTTTCTTCTTAGTAATCTCTATATATTCAATGAATATGTCTTTAAATGACATTAGCTGGGAGATTATTTGAATGAAACAGGACATGCTTTACACTTTGCAATCAGCTTCCAGCCTTCTTTCCTTTGCAAGCTGGGAGAGTTGGGAAACACCAGTATTTAAGTACTCAAAACCTAGTGCTGAGAATTTTTGCATAAAATAAATCATCCAATGTCAGCTGTAATTAGAGCCACTAGTCATTTCTAGAAGCAACATCAGTTCTGGACTTTTTCAGATTGACCGTAATTTGTAAACTTATAGAAATTAAGGAGCAAGAGAGAAGGGACTATTGTGGCTGTTTTCTAGTAATAAATTTTTACCAAAATGCTTCCCCTTAGAAGTGATCTGGTTGTTATTTAAACATCTGTGGAAGTTCTGATAAACTTGCATTCAGGTATCAATTTAAGCTACTCATGCTCTAAGTAAAAGCAATTAATTAGATACGGGAAAAAGCGGGAAAGTTATTAATGAACACACTTTTGCCCTGTCAGAGGACAGGCTGCACATTTCATCCCTGTACTGCACAGCATTAAGGATTTGCAGAAAGAATAGAATGATTCTAACCTGAAATGCATACTTAGGTACAAAATGAAGTATTGATAGCATGGACTTCTCTACTTCAGTGGGCTTTGGATCAGGACATAAGACTGCACAACACAAGAGATTATCTTTAGAGAAAAGGGCTGTGAGTGCTGACCTAAAGTACAAGAGGAGAGAAACTGAAAGATCCACCCTCTCTATGCAAGCTCTGTACAATTTTCTTTCATGTATAAATAATAGCCATACTGTATAAAAGGTGCAAGATAGATCATCTGTAATGGCTTAAAATAGCAGCCAAAAATAGAATCTTGAGATTTTTTTTTAAGTCCTTTTAGCACATTCTAGGACAAAGCCCTTGACAAGAGGAATAGACATTTCTGAACAAGCTAGCGCATTTGTTCCCATAACCTCAAATGGAAAATCCCAACCATCCGTGAAATCAAAGAGAAGACAGGTTCCTCCTACACTAAGACATTTGTAATTATACTGCTTGGGATCAGCATTCTCTCTCTCCCTTTTATACTCCTACTCCTCCTATTCTTTCTTGTGACTCTCACCAGATCTCATTAGGGGAAAAACTCAGTAGGGGGAAAATAAACACCAAAAATGCAACATTTACTTAAACTGACTTACAATATAAGAAGCATTTTAGTTGAACAGGCAAGAAAGTTCATCTGCACTTGTTGAACAAGTAGCAAAATATTTTCACTAAATAAATGTTTAAAAATTGAGTATGTGAACCAATTAATAGAGTAGCAAGTCAACAACCTTGTAACTCAGCACTTATACATAGGTCCCACATTCTTGTATGTATTTTATTATGTTTTAAGCAGATCTCTTCTTTAATCTAATTTCAGGTGAAATAAAGAAAAGTGCGAGGCTCTTCACTGTGGTTGAGATACCATATTTACTGAATGCTGACAGAACTGCTACTGTTGACTATGCTTGATACACCACAAGCTTTAACATTATATATCAAATTAATTGCACTGCACATATGCAGATTGAAGGGACTTCCATGCTGTGTTTCATGTCACCTGAATAGTTCAAGGGAAAACCTACCTATGTCCAACCAGTGCCACATGAAAAACATGGCTTCCCTGCATTCACAGGGGACAAACAGAGAAGACGTTTATGGTGTTACTGCCTGCCTCAATTACAGGAAGAAAAGGAAACGTATCAATCAGGATAACATTCAGAAGTGAAAAACTCCATAAGATTTTAAAAAAGGAAAAAAGAAATTACCTGTGCATGAGATGGCTGAGAAGGAAGTATGGGAATGAAGCAGCATTGGGAGAACTCAGAAGAGGGCAATGGCATAGGTATATTACGGGTAGAAAAGTAGCTGTTAGCTTGTATTTGCTCTTGCTCCTCTGTGTGTGTGTACGGAGCTACACCTGGCACTTTGCGAATGCCAGGATCCTGTATACGGCAAAGGCAAGGTAGCTGTTCTGTTAGCAGTATCTGAATGCCCTTTCAAAAACCTGGGTACGTGATAACATTTCAAAAGTTATGCAGTGTTCTCCCCATATTTTGTACAAATTAGGCTCCAGAATTTCTAGAAAGTAACCTAATAGCTTTGAAAAGAGGAAATGCAGACTTAAGGCAACTGTAATTTCCCTTTCCTCTTCCCTTCACCTTCCCTCCTAGATTTTTTTTTTTCTTTTTTAATCACAAGCACGACTCTGTCAATCTGTTCCAACTAATCCCTGGATCAGTTCAATACAGCTATATCTAACAAGGTGTTTGTCTCTGGAGCATTTGCAGATAATTCCCATAGATGATGGACTGCCCTAGGAAAGGCAGATATTCTATATTCAGAAATTAACACCCTGAAAAGACAAAAAATACACCAGAAAACCTTCCATCTGCCAAAGTGTTTGGCTTTTTGTCACTGAATATGTAAGATGAATAAATAGGCTTAACATGGACTCAAGTTGAAATACTAACATCAAACATAGAAGAGATGGTTATATGTCCAAATGGGCAAAACAGATACCAGAAGGTATGTACTGAGCCAATAGTAACTGTACTGTGTAGCAAAGATAGGCATTCAGAACAGGGCAAACAATGCCAGCTCAGCTGGTTGGAAGTTGTTTTCCCCTCAACCGATAAAATGGAGGCATGGCAATATTATTCATATTTTTATTACAGGAATACTAAATGGCCTCAGGTGAGATAAGAACCTTGCTCTGTTTCCTTGTACCCATGTAGCCTAATTAAACAAGAAATGGGTTATTATTCTAATTTTACAGATGCAGAACTGAAGTCCAGTGACAAAATTACTTCATTTACTGAAAGTCTGGAGTGAAGCTAAGGCAAAGAACAGAGATATCTTGAATCCTCAACTTAATGCATTGGCACCTTCCTCTACTCTTACAACAAAAGGAGTAGGCAATTCAGCTTGATTTTTCGTCCTTCTGTTTATTCATGCAATACAATTAATTCCCATGATTAACTTCTATGTTGGTACTCTTACTCCAGGTTTGTTACATCTTCAGTTAATAATTTCTCCTCTAAGTGTGTTTTAGTAGCTGGATGTGTTTGTGAAATCTCATCTTATTTTCTGTGTAACATGAAAGACACTCAGGAATCAAAGATCATCCCTTTGTCTCTCCTTTGCCTTTTTGTGATCAATGAACTTCAGGATATGATTTTAAAAATTGATGCTGTGATTCATTTTCACAGCATGATGGAGGGGTAAGTTTTCCAACCTGTTAAATTAAATCCTTAGTGAGGCCCAGATATCTTAAATCTTTCACTATGTAATGAAAACATATCCCCTTTGACAGAAAGATTTGTTTAATATATATGAAAGCTTATGGAATCCTGAAGATTTAAATTCTTATAGCCATACATGTTATCAAGCAGGCTTTGTGTGATGGTAAGTAGAAGTATTTGTGAGAGACAGATTTTTTCAGTACTATGCAGAACAGATATTCTGATTCTTTCCATTACCATTATGCACTGGTGGAAAAAAAATCAAAGAATAAAGTTCAATGAGATCACAGTACATGGATTTACTGCCTTTTTTCCAAAGTCAGAAGATCTCTAGTGTTGGAGCTATTCATCCCCTGGATCACCTTTCAGTGTAAGCCATACAGGGATAGCAGGATTAGACCTTTTACTATGAATAAAGTCCACTTATGTCCAGGTTGCTTTACAGAGCATGGAGAGATATAGATTACTTAGGACAAATATGAAATAATTCCACTGAAGTCATTGCTATTTCTCTGATTTTTTTTCTTTCTAGTATGAACGAGAACAGAATATATCTCACTTAAGTAAATTATGACACCCTTGCCTTCCAAATCTAAGAAGAGCTGAAATGCAGAATCTAAAGGTGAAAGACTTAATGTATCCATGCCTAATGGTCTGTAGTACATATGAGAAACCCCAATAATGCTCTTCTGTGCCTGCTCTTGTAACTATTTATATAAATTTTCTTCTGGCTTCTTTCATTTTTATCTCTCCTTGTTATATTTTAACCCACTCAACATGCATCTGAGCTGAAACCTGAGAGGCAAAGAAAAATTATTTGAAGCAGAATGCTGTTTTTCTCTATGAACAGCAGTCATCTGTTTTTCCACACTGGAATATATTAGTGCATCTTAGGGACAGATCTGTCTCCCTCATTAACACTGCAAAGCAGAACTGGAGAAGAAATCACAGCAAAGTTAAGTTTTGCAGCCCTTATATGGGAGAGCACTTACATAGTAATTCCATTAATTTAATTGTGCTGCTGTGCATAATCTTCCAGCCTCTTAAAAGGAGTAGATTGGCTATTGATATTAATCAGCTCAGCTGTATTGCCCTGCAACTGGACAGGAAAGCATATGACTTTGTGCTCAGATTTGAATTTTAGGAAAATGATACAGCATTTGTGTCATAGAATGTGTGTAATTTTGCACAGAGGCACCTTCATCCGCAGTGTGCAAGTGTATAAGACTGGGATAGGAGATGGCCTTTAGATTGTTCTATGTGCAGAAAAATAACTGTTTCTTCTTACCCAGAAATAATGATTGTAGCATGAGTTTCTTCCAGTCCTTCTAAGAATGTTACCAAGGTACGTGATGGAACAGTCTTGGAGTTTTTTTGTGTTTTGGCGGGTTTTATTTTTGAGGAGAGTGAGGGTTGGTTCTTCCACTTTCCTCTCTCTTGCATCTATTTCTCTTTCAAAATTATTATGATTTCTATGGGTTTTTTTCCTATGACTGACTTTCTGTTAGTCTGAAAACAAACATCCGGTATTCCTACAGCAAAAGAACATAACATTCCTGCAAACCCTTCACTGTTTAAGTAACTCACAGGCATTCCTAGCCATCTTGATTTCAATGAGATGATGTACACCAGCGAGGCAACAAACATCTCTACCTGACTGCGGTCAGATTCCTTCTGAGATATACTTTAACCCATAAATAGTCCTATTGAAATCAAGGGGAATAATTCCTGCATAAAGAGCTCAGCATAAGACTAAGTATCAGAGCTAGCCTTACCCAAATAAGCCCCAGCCCTTTAATGAATTTTATGCAATTGATACCCTACAACCACATACAGCCCCATTAGCTTCAACTAAGATCTATCAGGGACTTATTACAAGATTAGGTCTTAAAGGCAGGCTGCCCAGAATGAATGGTTTAACAAAAAGCATGATGTAAAAATGATTCAGATTGACAGCTAAATTAAGTGAAACTACTTGTGTAGACACACATCAGTTTAGTATCCCCCTGTAATTTACAGTTTAAAGCCCCAGGAGCATCCACCTACCACCTCACATGGTCTTGATACTGCAACAAAACAGCCTTTATCTCCTAACAGCACTCAAGAGAGACATTTTACCTGACAATTTCTCCCTGCTTTGTGAGTTAAGAAGTCTTCAGCATGACCTATACCAAATGAGGGGTTTCTTTCCTTTACCAGGACACTGCACCTATTTGTCTTGTCCTGTCTGCCCCTGCACTCCTTTATTACCTCGCACAGCTGTGCAGGGTGGTCCATTCATTCCTGGCCATGTTTATTCTTTTCATGATGCCATTTAATTCATAAGAAACAGGTGATCTTGAGACTACTGTTTTTTGAAATATCATCAAGGGTAATTCTAACAGAAAATAGACTTTTAAAATCTTACATAAATGAGTCTTAAATCTATCAGTTGATGAGGAGCACAGCTGTGGTAGTGATAAGTGCCGTGGCTGAGCACATGTGGAAGAAAAGCAGGATTCCTGGAGCCAGGAAAACCTGTGGATGGGCTGAGAGATCAGTCAGGAGCCAGCAGGTCCCATGAACACAGCTGATGTGGCAGGGACATTCCCAGAAGAAAACATGGGAGATTTAAATGCCCCTTAGGAAGTGTCACAACAAGGACCGCAGCGAACAGAGTGGTCAAACAGGGCATGGCGCATCAGAGGGGTGTGGTGTGTCAATTTGTACGTTGGTTTGCACAGACAGGGTGAGCAGGCAGGGCTCTGTTCCAGGGATCTGAGAACAGCAGGAGCCATGGTATGCACTCGGCAAAAGGCTGTGCCCTCAGTGTCCTTCACAGTACACCCAGTTACCAGGAAGGGTGCAGGGAACACGCAGCTGTCCAAGTCCTGGGCTGCAGGGTGTGCTGAGTTTTGGGTCAGTATCAGACAACAGCTTTGAGGTAACCTGTGGCAGATGCACCCAGCCAGCACAGGTTTATAAAGGGAAGGTCCTTCCTGACAAACTTAATTTCCTTCTATGACAAGGTTACCCACCTATATTACCAAGGAAAAACGGTTGACATAACTTTTCTGTATTTCAGCAAGGCCATTGCCACTGTCTCTCATAGTATCCTCCTAAGCAAAATGTCCCACATACAGCTGGATAAACGCATAATGCAATGTGTTAACAAGTGACTGATGGGTTAGGCTCAAAGAGTTATAGTAAAGGGGCTTGTATCAGGTTGGCAACAAATCCCTAACAGGGTTCTAAAGGGATCCATCTTAGGATCTGTTAGCTTTAATATCTTCATAGATGGGGGGAAATGTTGGCCCTGCAGAGGGGTCTAGACAAATTGGAGAGCTGAGCAATCGCCAACCACGTGAATTTAAAAAGGGCAAGTTCTAGGTTTTGCACGTGGGATACAGCAGCCCTGGATATACATATAGACTCGTGAGCGAGAGGTTGGAAAGCAGCTCTGCAGAAAGGGATCTGGGGGTTCTCATTGATGGTGAGTTGAACATGAGCCAATAGTGTGCCCTGACAACCAGGAGGGTCAACTGTGTCCAGGGGTGCGTCAAGAATGGCATTACTAGCCAGTTAAGGGAGGTGGTTGTCCCACTCCACTCCACACTGTTGCAGCCTCACCTTGAATGTTGTGTGAAGTTTTGGGCGCTGCAGTATAAAAAGGATATCAAGCTATATGAGAGTGTCCAGAGGAGGGCCACAAATTTGGTGAAGAGTCTAGAGGAGAAGTGATATGAGGAGCAAATGAAGTCACTTAGTCTGTTCAGCCTGGAGAAAAGCAGACTGTTGGGGAGGACCTCATAGGAATTTACTGCTTCCTCACATGGGAAGGCAGAGGGGCAGGTGGAGTTAACCAAGAATAGGATCCAAGGGAATGACAGGAAGATGTGCCAGGGGAGGTTTAGGTTAGATAATAGGAAACAGTTCTTGCTCAGGGAGGGGTGATACACCGGAACAGGCTCTCCGGGGAAGTAGTCATGGTACTGAGCCTGAAAATATTCCAGAAGCATTTGGACAATGCACTCAGATACCTGGTGTAAATTTTGGGATTGTCATATGCAGGGATAAGAGTTGGACTCGGTGACCCTTCCAACTCAGCACATTCTGTGACTATGTGATTCTGTGAAATAAAAATCTTCTCCTGGCCTCTCAGTCTTGCACCATATTCAGTGGATTGTCTTTTGTCTCTTACTGTCTTTCATCTCTTGGTACAGTATATTCTGTGAGCTACTAAGAGAGACCAGTGTTGACTTCAAGCCCTCTGCCAGTGATTTCGCTGAGCTATGGAATAAAACCAAATAGACTATTATTTGTTGCAGAAAGAACAAATTTTCAAATAACCCTGATTTCTGGTTTGCTTTTTCGGATTTGGCAACAAATCATTGGCTCTTGATCTTGTGGTCCTTAATCTGTCACAAGCCTGTGCCAGCTATGTACAATATCCACAAATCCAGACTATGGTCTGGTAGGTAGTTCTGTAATATCTGTAACTTACAGATAAACTAACCTGGTGCTTTTGTTTGGTATTTTTTTCAGTGTAGAAAATATTGGGCACTGTTGTGTTGTGATCTCAGAATGAATAAGAGAAAATGGTATAAAACAGACAGGGAGTTTGTTTGCTTTCTTTTCCCTATATTTCCTTCACCACCTAAAAATCCCGTAGATATTTTATGATATATTTCATATTGATTATAATAAGGATATAGAAAGGTTTCAAAGAGTGAACATACAGCACAGCAAAAATTTAGTGGCATAAACTGAACTCTGTTCTCCCCTCTAGTGCTGTGTGTCTAAATAATTTGCTACCATATCTGCTAAGGGTCCAGAGTAGCTGGAAGTGTCAGGAAACAGGTGTTTTTTAAACAAACAAATAAACAAACAAACCTCTAAACTTACAGAAATAGATGGATATGCCTTTCTTTCAATTTTTTGCATCTCTTATTTCTCCTCTTATTGTCTTTGATCTGTATTTCCAAGCATGTTTTACCTCCTCTTATTGCTGGGGCACAATGCAAAAATTCTCTGGTAGAACTCTGGGTTGTTCATTACCTCCAAAAATATACATCCTTGAAGAGAAAACTGGATTGTGAAATAATGACTGGAACCCATGGCCAAAGATAAGTTGATTTGCTCCCAGAACCAGAGTAAGTGGGTACAATATCTTTCAGAGTAACAACTGGCCCTAACAACTACATAATGAAAGAATAGGAATAAGCTAAATGAAAAATCTGTTAATTAAATTGTGTTAGTATTCAGTAATTAATTGTCATCCACTTATTTCTCTTAGGTATAGAAATCTATGATCTCTACATTTGCTGTAAACACTTTCCAAAGTTTTTTTTTCTCATTAGCTGCTCTTAAAACCTCAACTCAAGAGACTATTTACAAGTCTGCTGAGCTATATTGGTAGGCTTAATATCTGCAGTCTGGTACAAAATTAAGCACATTTTTAAGAACTTCCCTGAAACAGAGCCAAAGATCCTGAAACTGGCAGCAGTTTTCAAGTCAACAGCCATTTAACACAGTGGAGTCCGTGGAGAAACCATTGTATAAGAGAAAAAGAAGAACCCATATGTAATATAAAGAAGAAATCAAACATAGAATAAATACACACACACACACACACACATATAGAAAAGCTTCTATACACTCTGTAGGAGAGAAGTCTTTTTGGAGTACTAAAATTTGTGCAATCAGGTAAAAAAAGGAAAGCTGATTTCAATTCTCTTGCTTTATGCACTTTTAGTATTTATTGAATCAGCCTAGAAAAGCCCAGCAGATAACTCATGATGTACTATTTATAGTTAGGGATCGAACATCTTATGTTCTAAGACTGTCTAATTTCAAATTATTATTGACAGAAAAAGTACAGGAGGTTTATAGTGCCGCATTCTTCCAGAAAAAAAAAAAAAAAAGAATAGAAAAACATGTCTCTAAGCCCACTCACATCTCATTTCATCAGTCATAACCTACACAAATGATAATAGATTCTCAAAGTTCCCTAGTTCTCTGTGACAGTACTAATAATACAGTGCCAGATGTTTAAAAGGTCTGCAATACCCAGAGGTTGAAGTGCAGTGACCTTTATGCTATCCTATTCAATGGAAGTTGTTGGTAAATGTAAATATAATTACAGTGCAATTGATTTATAATAGGCATGATTATAATATAGTAAATAAAAGCACTTACAAAACTAAATATGTTAAATTAAATGTATCATTTTATGATTATAATAGACATTCTATGGATGTCTATTAGTGCCTCCTAAGAAAAGAAGAAGGAAGGAGCTTTGAACACATTTGGAGATGGAAGAACATCAAGAAATGTAACCTCTGTGCTTTCATTCCCACAAGCTGTGTAAACCATTGAGTTAAAACAAATATTTTTAAAAAACAAAGCTGTTATTTATTTTTGCTAAGCCTCTGCAGCAGCACATCAGGCATGTTCTCACTTTCCAGAGTCCTTGATAGATAACGGGAGGAGCAGCATTCCTCTTATCATGTTTCCCCAGGAAACTTGCTGCAATAATGTTACATTCTTACTTTCAAAATTAATTTATTAAGTGTGCAGAATTAACACGTAGTCCTCTTCAACCCAAAACAAAGAAAAAAGATCCCCTTAATTTTGAGTAATAATAATTCTTGCAAAATAAATAAATAGACTATGTATTGGCCTGTGCAATTGGGTGTTTAGTAAGTATGCACTTATGTAAGTATGTTACATAAGTAACTCCACTGGTGTTGCTGAAATGACAATATTACAGCTGTCTGTTGCAAATTGGTGTGGTTTGTAATGACGATCAGATTACTTCAGTTAGCTGTTATGCCTATGAAAGTAGATAAAGCTATGTCTGTTGTTATTGTATTATTATTTGGTTATTAAAAGATATTACAGAGGGGAACCAAAGAAGCATTCATTTGATTTAGTACTTTGTCATCGAGTAAAGCAAATGACAGTGCATGTTATGGATAATATTCCAGGCCTACCGCAGTCACCCCTACAGTTTGACCAAACCAGAGTTTAGGGAGCCCTCAGGTGAAGCGATGCAGGTGACGTAGAGCAGAGGAAGCTGGTAGTTTAGGAGGTTGGGGCAGGTATTCCCTAAACGGAGTCTTCTTATCCTCCCTTTTTCCTTTATGCCTTGAGAAATGTCTATGAAGCTACAAGGCAAGATATTCTCCAGAGCGATTCAGAAGACAAGTAGCTGTTCAGACATAGCCTGCCCTCTCCCCTGTGAAATGAAAGGAGTTAATTTAATATGGTGAAATTTCTCTTATATGTTAGAGGCAAAGTTCCCCTGTACACATTTCTAAAATGTTGCCCTTGAATTTTTTTAAGAGCTTGTATTTTCTTTCACTATAGGAATCTTTCTGTGTCATTTCAGTCTCAGCCAAGGATGGTATTCCAACCTCTCTCTTCCTCTCTAATTTAGTTATATTCCTAATATCATGACTTCAACAGGCTCAGGAGATCCCCCCTCCCACCTCTTCTCTCTGCTTCACTGCTCAAAGCAATCGTAGCTGACCTGGTAACCTCTATCTTCCAGACCATGGCTGGTTCTCACTGGGCTGCCTTCCCCAACTCACCACCTTCTCTTAGTTACAGCCAAGCCACCATGAGTGAACTCTCACGACTGCCTTCATACCTAGACTGGTATAGCAGACAGCAGCATTTTACTTTTTCTGCTGTTCAGAGACATTTAAAGTACCTATTATATTACATGCAGAACTGTAAAATAATTTGATATTGGGGCACTTCTCAGGGCACAAAATTTTGCTATTTTCACTGAGAAACAGGTACTACAATAGCCTTTATTGAGCTTCCTCACCTCAAGAGGAAAGTAAAGCTGTATTCTGTAGAAACTTTCCAAAAAATGCAAACTACATCAGGCTCCTCAACTATTCCTTGTAGAATCAAAGCCTCATTGAATGGGTTTTCCTGTCTCCAGAGATGAACATTTTTTTATGGATAGCTGCTCACATGGGTTCAGGGACAAGTTCACTGTATCCAAAAACTCATCTATCTTTCACTATCCCTTAGGTGGAGAGATAGGTTTTCAGATATCTGCTATATGGATAAGATATTGTGAACTCAATATGTGGACCAATCTAAAGATAAATAACTTCTGATTTTTTTTTGTAGAGTTACAAACAGACACACTGTGATAAATCTGGAACTATAGAAAATGAAAGCGAATGTTGTTTTTACAACACTGAAGTATTTTGGAAAGCTAAAGTTTGAGGGAAAAAAAACATGTTTTGTTTTGGTTTTTTTTGTTTTGGCTTTTTTTTTTTTTAGATACATCAATAATCTTCCATTTAATTCATACACCCGCAGCTGTCAGCTACCTCCAATCCCTCTTAGTGCAGTGATATGGAAACATTTTTACTGAAAACATCTTAGGAATACCTTGGAGAGTTCACAGTCATATCTATTTAAGGGAGCAGATGAATAGAATCTACCTAACCTAATTGGAGGAGAGGAAAAAAATCAATAGAGCAAGTTTTCTGCTCATCAGCTGTATCCTATTTCTCGTTGGTTATTGCTTGCAGTGTGGCTTATTTGAAGGAAACCTTTGTTCAGACTTTAATTTGTTCTGCTCATTCCATGGTCACATCCCCTGGTTCAGTTTAATAAGTAAGGAATAGCATGTGGGAATAAAACTTTATGGAAGACATATGTTGCTGATTCAGTATATCCACCTGACAAACACAGTTGCATTTTATTACCACAAATTCAGAAGTGTTTTGTCATAATTGAAAAGATGTTAACTCTTCTATTTAATTAATTAATGCACATCAGAGGAAATATAACTGTATGTCAAACAACAACAGGTTAATTTTTTCTGTTACTACTAAATGTTTTCCCTCTCTTTTTGACATCCTGCCTAGAGCACCATACCTGCCTACTGAAATTCGTAGTCAATCAAAACCCACACAAAGAAATAGGATCCATCAGTACTGAAGTCCACATTTTCCATAAAGATACATGACAAGAGGAAATGTCTTATCTTTGTTTTTGGCAAAAAAAGTTCTCTGTCTTATAAAGTTTCTGGATTGATTCCATGAGATATAAGTTCCTTGAGCCTGTATCAGAAGACAGGGATTCAGTTCCCTTAAGTCAGTTTCCACAGAATCTGAAGGACACCATGAGCTTCAGTATTACCATTTACTTTCCCTGGCTTTCTCCTGACATTGTTATTCATGGTCCTGGGCAAATTATGTTGCTACAGCACTTTCTTTTGAGGCAATACCTTTGTGAGGTTCCCTGAATAGAGGTGAGAGTCATATAAACGGCAGTGGCGACTCTGTATGAAGCATCCCAGTTTTGAATCATCCTGCCACAGTTTTGAGTGTGCAACAGCTAGGTCATCGGCTTCTACTACAGCAAAGGAAAGGAATATGCTGCATTTTAACATCCAGATCAAATTCTAGGATAACAAGTAAAGTAGAAAAAGCAGTGTTAGCCACCCCTTGCTTCCCCGGCCTGATCCATGATTCAGAACCTGATGCAATTTCTGATTATCACAGTCACAAGTGTTGCAATTTAGAATGAAATATAGTGCTGTAATAGAGATATTGCTTCAAGGAAATCTCTGTTAGACTCAGGAATGCAATGTGTACGTGATGACAAAGGAAGTGGCCGCTTTGTTATTCTGAACTAGGCTTCTGGGAGCACGCTGGTATTCCGAGACTGGAGATGTGCTTGTTATTGTAGATATGAATTCCCAAGAAAACAAGGACTTTCACTGTGCATGAAACACAGAAGATCATTCCTTAAATGCTCCCAGTTTCCTCTCCTGCAGGAGAGTGCGTAAGGTGTAGTGTATTTATATTGCCTGGGAGTATAAAATAATATAGCGTAAAAAAAAAGTAAACAAAAACATCTCTCTTGTTGTGCATTGCTGAAAGAGAAAACTTGGTGGAATGACTTTGACTTGTGGGTCTGTCAGTTTTATGAATGCTGTTGAACAATCTCATTTCTTAGGCACATGTTACACGTTTAATTACAAAGGCACCTACTTGTAGGGGGTTTATGTCTTTAACAAAGAATTTCTTACATGCATTTAAAGTTATTTGTTGCTTTTTCTTTTGTTTTTTTTTTTTTTTTAAAAAAAGCTGTAAAGCACATGTAAAGATAAATCTTTGTTTTCTTATTAGGGGAAAAGTATGATGAGTAATGGTGTCTACTTTATCACTGAATGTGTTACCATGATACAACTGTCCTTATCTCCACCTTTTTAAACTTTTAATGCAGAAAGAATTCTCTGGTATGACTTACAATTTAGTTCTCGCAATGGTATTTCCTGCACTTGTAGAAATTGCCCACTCTGCCTGACTTCCGTACGACTTTGTTCCATCACTTGTTGCTATGCAAAATCATATAGGCACTTTGGAGAGAATAAAAACACTGAAAATCTTACAGACTTTGTCCCTAACTTAGGAAATAAATTATAGTAAAACCATAATTTAATTCTGTTGCTGTTGTTAAGAAGGTTGCTTGTAGGTTATCATAATTGCTAGCATAGTGTAGTTAAAAGGACCTAAAGAGATTCTGAGATATTAGAGTTCTGATAGATCTACATTGTGAATTCACATGGGCTATTGCTTAGGAGTTATGTGAAATGATTTGTTTTTATACTAATTTAATTGTTTTCATGCCAGTCTGAATTCTACATCAGGAACACACTTCATGGCACTGGTATCACTGCTAATTCTTCTAAAGATTTGGCTGTTTAAAGTTACTTGTTTATGCTATCTGCATAATGAATTGTCCTCTTCAAGGTGATAAATTATTTATTAGAATAATGAACAAATCAATCATGAGAGCTGGATAACTGAAACAGCTTTTGGCAAAGTAGGGTCTGAATGTTTACATTTATCACAGAAAAGCCTTGACACTGATGCAGACCTTTCAGAAGTGTTTATTAATCATGATCTCATTACAGTTTTGGGGGACTAGTAGTTTTTTATTTGTCAGAATTGTTTCTCATGATGTAGTGCTGTTGTCCTAAAAATACAGATCTATTTACACTATTTAACCTTCTACAAAATTGTTCAAAGGTAACTTATTTCTGACATTGTGCTCAATATTAAAACAAATCAAAACTAATAAGTTGGAGTGATTTCAGGGTTGGTACCTTTGAAATGTTGTGGATCTCAGGTACAAAACCTGAAAGTAGCTCATGGGTTAGCTGCAGCACATAGGAGTGATTCACTGCAGAACTGAGAGTCTTACTCTGGGAACAGGTCCAATGCTTTTAGAATATGGCAGGGAGCCTCTAACTGCAGAAAGATACATATTTGGTACATTAAGCATATTTTAGTGTTTATTAGTGAGATATTTGGGATTTAGACTAGAATGTGCTCTGAAACTAATCTAAATACACATCTGCTGAAGGGTGAAATGGCATATACTGTAACTCATGAAACTAATGAATGTGAATTAGTTTCTGAACCATAACTTTACAATTTATTCAGATCAGATTTGGCAGGGCATATAATGAAGGTAGTGCATTCAGACCTATGTAAAAATTTAGCCACACAATTGCCATTAAATCATTGAGTGTTGTCTGATGAAAAACCCTTTAACTGTTTTGGAAGTTTGCTACCAATGACTCCCATGTCTCTTTTTGGTTGTGGTGTGTTTTTTTAAGCAAATTGGACTGGAGCACTATGCTGAAAAAAATTACTGGAAAATGCCACTGTATATTGCTGTGGCAGAAGATGACTGGAAAAGAAAGAGAAATATGTAGTGTGAGGGAGAACCTTCTAATGTCAAACCTTTAATCTGCCTTATATCAAATATTCAACAGAGGAGCAGTTGTACCATGAAATTAAATTATCAAACTGGTTAACTATAAGACCATATATTAGACATATGAAACTAGACATGTTAATGGGCACCGCTATTCCAGTGTCTATGTTTAACAGTAAAATTCATTGGTTTAGCAAAATTGCCTTTGCAAAAAATTCAGATGCACTTAGCTATACGTACAATTAATTGCAAACATAGTAAGTAATTAGAGATTACAGCTCTCAGCATCAATTCATCTTGGTGACATATTATTGATGATGAAATACTTTTGATATATATATAGCTTTGACCTGTATTTCGAAGAATATATGGAACAATCTGTGTCCTTCATGACATCTTACTACTAGAGTTGAAATGAAATTTAAGTTTTAAGTTGGAATTAGGTCATCTAATGAGAGTCCATGGGCAAAGCTCTATCAAAATGAAAAATGTGGGCATATAGCATTGATCAATGAACTGTTCCCTCTTGAAAAACTAAATGCTTTAATCCTGAGGCAGAATACACACTTTGTGCTGGTCTCATGCATATAAATAGCCACTTTAGAGTCCCAGTTTAATCTGAGTGAAAACATCTCCATGTAACTCTGAATGTAAAATTTTCCCACCGCTCCCTTCCCCACTTTAGTGTGAACAATGGGGAATTGCCTTGAGTGGAAAAAGGATCTGACCTATAAATTCAACTAAGCAAATTCTTAGTTGATTTGTATCAGATGCAAAATAACATTTTATTTTTATTATTTTATTTTATTTTATCTTAATGATCTAAGGGAACACATAAGCGCATTTCTACAAGCTTTGAGCACTAAAGTGAAGAGGAATAAATCATTATGTCCATTGGTAAATTAGGGATAAGGTATAAACAACATTTTACCTCTACTGATATTTCTGGCTAAATGCATATCCTTGTCTGACTTCTAATAAATACCTCGTTTTGGTTCAATTCTCCTCAGAATTACAAAGTATACAGCACCTTTCATCACTGCAGTCTACAAGTGCTGGTACATGGAATAATGACTTGTGATCTTCCTTGATTAATGTGTAAAGTTGCTTTAAGGCAAAGAATGAACTAATTTATAGCACCTCAAATGGCCACAGGACACAGTCTTGGACTAGAAGAGCTCACATTCGTGTGATCAAATAGTGGAAGAGAAACAGCAGGGGAAACTTTTTCGTAATTTTAATCTATGTTAAAGAACTCATCTGATTCACATGGAGAATTTGTAGCAGCCATAACACAGCACATACCTCTACTTGACTTTCTGTCCTTTTACTTTTAAATTGCATGCATTTGTGTTATTTGGATTTGCAGATACATGTAGCTTCCATTAATTTTGGCTGAAATCAGCTGGAGCTGCAAAGCCTTCTGAGAATCAGATTCTACCAAAAATCTGACAATGTAGAACTGCAGATTGCAGCATTAGCATTTTATTTTCAAATACTTATGCGCCACAGTCTCAAAAATTAATTTTAGACAGTAGACAACCCCTTTGAAAGTCTCACACAAAGCACCATACTGCATTTCAGCCTTTTATTATCTCAGCTGCAGTCACTTTATCCAATTAACAAACCTTGTCTATGCAGATTGATACATGAGTACAAAAAGGATTAAACAAGAGGATGCAGGGTGGGAGGGAAAAGAAACAGTCATATTCTCATGCCACACCGATTCTGGACTTCACAATTCTTGCTCCCAAATACTACAGATGTAATAAATGCTAGTCTTCTTATTAGGAAAAACTTCCCCCTATATTTATTCTGCTTTCTTTTTCTCTTTTCTACTCTTCTAGTAAAACACTGGAAAAAATGCTGTTTTACATACCGCTCAAGCTCCCAGTCTGCTTATCTAGAAGGGCCGGAAAAAAAATAAAAAGGACTTAAAAGTATTTGCTTCTTCACCTCTCAGCCTTCACCATCTTTGTAATATCAGTGTTGTTTTTTTCCCGCGTAATGAGTACTTTCTTTTTCTCTGGTAGCAATAACTCTATTAGTAGTTCTTTCATGACTAAATCTGATGCCTATAGAAACATATTGCTTTGTTTTTCTTTTCCTGAAACAGTTTAGAACATCAAAAATTACCTGTTCTGAAGTGGGACAATAGATACTAATGTATAGCTCAGAATACTGAATACCGACGTATTTAGAGTTATTAGTTAAACTGAATTTTATTAATGAATTTATTACATTACTCCATTAGTGACAAAGCATATTTTGGAGAAAGGCAAGTATGTAGCTTTCATTTTACAAATGGAGAACCTCAGACATTAACATTCCTTTTTCAAGGTTGAAGAGGAAACACATTGCCTCAGTTTCCCCATTCCTACCTGCACTAGCCCCCACTGACGATTCAGTTTTGGATGTACAGCATCTTGAAGACTTAATAAAGACAAAAATATTTGTGTTCTTACTGGAAGTCTCATCTGTGAAGTGACTTAGCTAAAATTAAATGTACTAACAGAAATATTGTTATCCAATAGTGAAATGCAAACCTTCTTTCAGGGAAACATGACCTGCCTTTAACCATACGATAAAAACATTTTGAAGTGAGGTTACAAGGGTGGACACCCAACTAGCTCACAAGGCGAGATGTGGTACTGTGTTACTGCTTTTTGGAGGAGGAGGGTGGAAGGGAGAAGGAGAGAAGAGTATAGAAGTAAAGTGGTGTTTTAATGGATTCTGCTGCATTAGTTGGCTGCAACGTTACTTAGAAATGCTAAGGCCATAGAGACAGGTTCATGACACCAATGAAAATGTGTATGAGGTGCCTGTAATTAAATCAGACATCTGTTGAGCAACAGTATTGAACTACACATAAGCCAATATATGGGTTGCCATAATTCTGCTTAAGTACTGTCCTGCTGAAAATACTCAGCAATTAAGAAACTACTAACTTCAGACTGAAAAAAAAACCCATAGTTTTGAAGGCTATTATTAAAGTAGTAAACTAGAAGACTACTAATTACACAAGTGTATAAATATTTGCAAGCTCAAGTTTTAATACGTAATGATTTAGATATAATACTCTGTTACAATTGCGTAAGATATCACGGATGCTTAAATTTATGCACATATCATTATAAATATTTTGCTAAGATAAAAAGTATGTCAAACTCCCACATGGTTCTAGCTCACTGGAATGAGATATTGGTTATTAGAAAGCATAAGTCTGTCCATAGCTTTTAATAAGACATATCTTATGCAAATACATAGCTTGGAAGAAACCACTAGAGATTATCTGGTCCAATCCCTGCTGTTCAGATTAGGTCCAGTCAGAGTAGCTGCTCAGGGCCATGGTCAGTGAAGTCTGGCTGTCTCCAAGGTTCTATCTATCTGTCTCTGTTTCTCTGGGCATGTCTTACTGTATCTGACCACCGCCACAGTGTAAAAAAAACCCCAAATCTCATACTTATTCAGAATTTACCATGTCTCTACCTGTGCTCATTGCCTATCATCCTTCCATCGTGCAACTCAGAAGATTCTCACTTGGTTTCCTCTACATTGTCCCATCACACGGTAGTAGACAGCAATAAGATCTTCCTCCTCAGTTTTCTCTACCAGTGGGCACAGCTTTGCAAACGCTTCCCCTGAGCAGATGGGAAGGATCAATTTCCTTGGCCTGCTGGAAATGTTCTTTCTAATGAGTCCAGGGTGCTGTTGGCCTGCTTTGCTGCAACAATGTACTGCTGGTTTATGGACAACTTAGGTTTATGGACCCCTATGCCTCTTCCTAAAAAGCTGTTTTTCAGGTACTTGGCCCTTAGCCTTTGCCAGTACACGGGGTTGTTCTTCCCCAAGTAGAGATCCTGGTATTTCTGTTTGAAACTCATGAGGTACCCACCAGCCTGTTTTCTGCCTTATTTAGGTCTCTCCTGTAATTCCTTACCTCTGGTGACTAGCCAATGTGATATTGTCTGGAAACGTTTGGCATGCACTGTATCCCATCAACCACTCATAAAGAAAAAAAATAATTAAGCAGAAACATCCTCAGTTTCTACTGGAAATAACACCACTAAGTAACTAATCACCAGCTGAATTTTCCAGTGCCGATCACCATGGTCTGAGCCCAGAGATAAAGTAAATTTTGTGAGATATAAGATGGGTTGAAAATTGGCTGAAGGTACACTGTGGAAGGATGTATCAAAACCTTTTCAAGAGTGAATTATTGAAGCAAAGTATACAGGCAGAGGGCCAAATCAAGGAAATTTGATATTAATGTGAAAAAACATTGGACACTGCAAACCCCCAATATTTGAAAGGGGTTAGTGTACTCCAACTTGTAAGTAAGAAGTAACGTAGCAAACTACAACCTGTTACAAATGGAGAATGAGGAACAACAGGACTGCTTCTAGGTGAAAAGTGTCAAAAGACAAGAAAGCACAGGTTTACTGGTGTGAATGGCTAAGGTCGAAATTACCATATAAGAGTGGAAAATCTGCAAAATTAGTTTGGAAAAAAAAAAAAAAAAGCATAAACAAGAGAGGTTGTTTGTTGAGCAACAGGAGGAAAAAAAGGGGATATAAGAAAAGTAAATAATTTGGTTGGGCTGTCTGAGAGTGCTGTTTAAGGAGAACCAAGGGTGGTAATGCTGTGTAATAGCAGGGAGCTGGGAGCTGAAACAAGAAGGACAGAAGGGCAATGCCCTTACCAACAAAGTCTGTGCCACAGTAGCTGAACAAGAAGAGCTAAAACAGACTGGGGATGGTAACCAGAGACAGCCAAGGGTCCAGGTCAGCAGACATTTCCAGGGTGAAAATGGAAAATCAAGTCTGTGGCTCAGGATGTGGACCCTAGGAAGGTATTATAAAGAGCTATTAAAACATGTTACGTATTAAAAAAAAAAAAAAAAACAAAACCACAAACTAATTCAGAAGCAATATGGCTTATTTGTGTTTGAAAACACCTATAAAATAAGAAAATGTATCCCAAATTTTCCCTCATCCAATAGTCCTCATAATTTTTTTTCCCTTTGAGTTCCTCCTGTTTTCTCATATTTTTGTAGACATCCATAGACTTCTCCTCTCTACTTCTCCTCTAAACTTGATATCCTTGATTCTTGGCAGGCATGTGAGGATACTTGATATCCAAGGACTTGATTTCAAGTACTGATTTTTTGAAGGGCTATGTTTTATATACCCTTTTTTTTCTTTTTTGAGAGTTTGTGTATAAACATATCCTAATTTCACTCTTAACTCATAGGAAGTGTATCATAATTTTAGTATATTGACCTGGAAATGTCAATGTTGGAATGTCAATAGTACAGATTAGTTGTGAGTCTTTGATACTGTTTGCATTATAACTTCATCAGAAGGTATAATGACATTAGAAGTGCACAGAAAGCCTTTCTCTTCTCATCATTCCAGTCTACACAGCATTTTTGGGTATAAATGTTGTTCTACAAGTAAGCTATGCAACCAGTCCTTCACACCTTCTTGTCTACAAAGAGGGGGGTTAGGTGTTCTCAGGACACCAATAGCACACTTTCTGAGGACACCGCAGAATCTATAGTTTGGTTTATTTTTTCTTTTACTTTAGTGTGGAGAAAAGCGTGGCTGCTGAGCTTCAATGTCAATTTTCTCCAAAAGTACAGTTCCTAGCTCTAGCACAAATTTATATAGGTTCCTGAAGCGTGTTGATGGCTGGTTCAGATTCACCATTCCCCAACAAAAAACTAATTGTTGATGAATGGTACAAAGAACTAAGTGCAGTATTTTAAACATAACTTCTTATTTATGAGATTTTCTGTATCACAAGCAACTTTCTTGAATTTATACCATCAATATATATGCCAATATCTATGTAAGCCTGTGTATTTGTAGGTGTATATCTTTGATAACAGAATTTCTTAAAATTTGAAGATGAGAGGTGCATGTGTTATACAAATTAATACAAAATGACCATACTTCTAAACTCTGCTATTATATTACAAACTTACCCCATCTCTTCCGCCTACTCTTCCCACAACAAAATATTATGAACATAGGGCTTTGAGATACAAATTATCCAGAGCAACTCAACTGAGCAGAATCTACTATGGCATCTGAGGAGAGAAGGAAAGTATGGAATATGCACACCCTTATTGGCATTAATGTTTTTTCAGAGAACCCTAGAGAACCATGAAAAATGATATCTGTTTGTTGAGTGCCTAGTCTCCTTGGCAAAAGGGTTTATTTGAGTTGCAAATATACTTCCATACCTCAAACTGTCATTTACTCATTTGAAGATACATAAGCTTTTCTGCAAGATCACAAACATGTGCCGGTTCAGACTAGTTTGTCTTCCACCTAATTTCTGCAGGGATAAGTATTATATGCTATGCAAATGCCAGACCAGTCTCATTCAAGGTACTCTTGCACAGGTCCTGAGCTGCACAAACCAAATATAGTCACAGAATTAGAGAATGGCTTTGGTTGGAAGGCACCTTTAAAGATCGTATAGTTCAAAATCTTTGCCATGGACAGGGACATCTTCCACTGGATCAAGTTTCTCAAAGCCCCATTCAACCTAACCTTTGAACACTTCCAAGGATCCATCCACAACTTCTCTGAGCAACCTGTTTCACTGTCTCACCCATGCTCATATCTTCTTCTTATAGCTAATACCCAAGGCTGAAGGGGTGAATCAACAGTGCTGCAAAGGACTCTGCTGAGATCATTTTCATGTTAATTGAGACAGAATTTCTTGTGGATAGGGAATACTAAAAGTGCAGAAGGAAGAAACTGGGAGGTGAGCAACACAAGTTGACTGTACAAGCCCTATTCATGTAAGCAGCTCTTAAATGGCCAAGTAATCTTAGTGAGGATACTGGAAGCTGAAGCATGAATAAAGACCACCTATGTCAGGGCTACACACTTGGTTGATGGCAAGCTGTGAAAGTAATGATTCAGAGCACTAAGCCTTTAGAACACACAGAGATGGCAATTTGAGAGACCTTAACCTGCAATAAACTCTTAATTACTTATGAATTTGAAGAATCATATTGCTTGATTTGAAAGGTCTCTGGACTCAAGCCCTGACTTAGATGAAATAGGAAAGTAATTGGGAAATGGAAAAAAAATAATTTAAATGAACTATACATTTTTATTTATCTTTTAATTCAGCCAGAAAGCCACATCTCTAAAGAAATTATGTCCTCGTAATAACCTGTTTCATTTTAACCTGCAATCCACAGAAAGTAAACAGTACTGCTTCTCATCAAAGGTTTGAGCCAGTGTTTGAAGGGAAGATAGATGTGGTCTTGTAAGCCTCTGGATTTTTTCCTGTCTCAGTGTGCTTAAGTAAACAGAAGCAAGCTGTTTGCTTCGTGTAAGAAAGAGAAGGATTGTAAAAATGCCTTAGCTCTGCCTGGAATTCACCCAAACTAAAGAAATTAAGTTTCTCTCTGTAGAAAAAATGACATTCATTCTTCTTTCACCAGTCACGCTTCTCCAAAATTTTAAAATATCAGCTTGAGCTGTCCACCCCTACTCTTTGGAATTTGATTAGGTCAGTTATCAAAACTGCCTTCATATATATCTGCTTGATAATTTCTAAGAAGGAGGAGAACATACACAGTTTTTTGAGCTGCCATTCACAAGAAATGATATGCAGTTCACACAATAAATTATTTTTCTTGCACTCCCACAACCTGAAATATGCCCTTTTTTAATTTTTTTATTACCAAGATGTTGCTTCTTCTTTTCAAGCATTTTTTCCTCATGGGAATATATTTTTTTTTGCTACAGGGAATTACAGTAGATCAAACAGAAACAGCATGAACAGAACAGTCAGTACTTCTTTTAACTTCTTCATTTCAAAATATGAAACCCAAACCAAAATAGAACAAAAATAATTTCTAATGTTTTCAGGAGTGTATTTGAAAGTCTTATATTTTCAAGAATATATTTTAAATTAAATAAATAAAATTAACAACAAAAACAAATTTGGCTTTCAAAATTTCTTTAACTGTAATTCTATTTTGTTTGAAGGGAATCCACTCTAAACCCCAATGATTTCAAGTTGTTCTGAAGGTGAACTGAATTAAATTGCCCTTTAAAATGTATAAGAAAATACTACTGAACTGTAGAAGCAATGTCACTGTTCTTCCCTAATTATCTCTTGATTTGATAAAGTTGATCTCAGAGAATCCCTGCCACGGCACACTCATAAAGATTAAATCCAGTCTGTAGGAATGTCTGTATGTTAACATAAGCATTCTGTTGCCATGCAAAGGGGTAGGGGATTGTCAGGGTGTAATGCTTCATCTGTACCACCTGGAACAGATGAGGTAATGAAATGGAAAAAAGAACATTTTCTCTCACTCTAGATCTTTGTTTGACATAAAATACGTGAATGTGCAAATAAATCAGAAGGGGGTGATCAATTTACTGATTCAATTTACTGAATGCTGACAGAGCACTGGAACAGGCTGCCCAGAGAGTTTGTAGAGTCTCCTTCTCTGGAGACTTTTTTACTGTGCAGTCTGTTCTATGTGAACTCGCTTTAGCAGGGAGGTTGGACTAGATGATCACTAGAGGTCCCTTCCAACCTCTACTATTCTGTGATCCTCTGATTTTGTGATTCAGTCTTAGCTCTTATGAAACTTAGGGTAACAGTCAGGTTACTGTCAGCTATGCCGTACTTCAGAGTTGGTTTTGTGCTCAGTTATCAACAGCACAGATAGAATCAGGCACTGTACTGTGTTAAGAAAAAGTAATGATGTTAAATAATATCTATTAAAAGAGTTCCCATCTTTTCAAGCTGTAGCTTCCTCTGTTTTGTTTTAAAAGGTCTTTGAATGCTCTCGGGCTTTCCTTACCTTCATTTGTATCATCATTCATGTGCTCTCTGCAGCAAATGTTATGCCAGCTCTGTCGTTTTAAACTACTGCTAATCTTTAAATAGTCAGCCTTGAAAATTCATTTCAGGCAAGGGCTTTGCATAAAGGGTCTTAGCTTAGAAGATTAAAATGAGTTGCCTAATTGTTGCATCCTCTTTTCCCCCAAGATAAGCAGTCACACACACTTTGCTGATTCAAAGGATTAGGTTTACTATTTTTTCATATCTTCAGCTATAAGAGGGGAAAAATTAAGAACAATGTTGGACATAGCAACTGCAAAGCTTCCTTCCAAGTTTTATGCTTAGCTGTTTCTGAATTTTTTCAGTCAAAATACAGAGACTGTAATTTGGCTTTTTTTTTGTTGTTGTTGTTATTGGCAGAATGACTGTTTAATATACTATTAATCACCTAACTGAGAATCCAATAATCACTATACTTCTCCCACAGCAGTGACATCTTTGCTTCTGAGAATTTTTGCACTATTTTATATTGTGCAATGTATCTTGGTAGTTAAATAATATCTTGCCAGTGAAACAAACCAACAAACAGACCTTCTCCAAGGTAGTATTTTGACCACTTCAGTGCCTGTGCAAGTTTTTTCTTTGAAAGAAAGAAAAACATACCTGAAAGGAAGTATTGGTGGATATGCTCCTTAGGCCACATGTTGCTACAAAACTAGAGTAATTCCTCGACTAATACACAGTGTAAACAGCAGCAACATAAGTAATTTCTTCCTGATATTACTTAGTATGTTCTGCAGAATACTTGTTCTCAGCCTGTTGAAGGTGACTACACACAAGGGATGGTTCATTTGAATCTGGGTTACACATGCCTTTAAAAACGGGTTGCCTCTCTAGGAAAAGGTAAACTGTACATATTAATTCATTCTGCTGTGTTTGTGTTCCAGAAGAAAGGAAATAAGTTTCTAAATACCTCTACAGTGGAACATAGTAGTGGATTTATTTCTTTATTCTCAAAGTATTATTTATACTTTGTTTCATTCTCAACAAAGTAGTGGTGGATGCCCCCAGAGGGAAGCAGTAATATTGAGCAGAAAGAGACACAGTCTCATCTAGGTCCTAGGGCCTCGGTGCCTGTAGACCAGGAGCTTGCTAAGGAGATCACTGCTGCGTCTCAAAGGGCACAAAAAGAGTTTTTTTTTCCTTGAGGTAGAGAACACTAAGAAGGTTCACTGCAATGTGGAAATTCTTGTATATTAAGTTTGAAAATAAGAACCTGACTTGAAAGCACAAAGCAGGAAAGAGGAGTGGCTTGTAATTTTTATTTTTGAAATTTTCTGCTTTGCCTCGCCTATTCTTTTTGAATTTTCTCAGTGTAAGAATTTGGATATTCCAGTTCATGTTATAATAAAACCTATCTCTTTTTTTTGTTTGTTTGTTTACAAGACTATACTGTCCTTTAAGGAAGTTATTCTAAGGAGAAAGGCCAGTAAGATAAATTGTGAAGCCAATTCAGTCTTCTGAAAAAACCTGTGTTCATTAGTGCCAATTCTAGATTTACCTAGAGAGTATCTTAACATATTTTATCAATCTGTACATGTATACATTCAAAGTACTTGATCTGCATGCACGGTCTCTGTAAGAACATATCCAACTGGATCAGTTCTGTGCGAACACCTCTGCAGGCCTCATTCTGGAAAGAATGTCTGGAAATTGTACACTGCATACTTTTTGTTTCAGAATATTAGATGTTCCCTCCTACAGATTTGTTCACATTGTACATTTGTTCAGCATTGAGATCCCACATTTGGACTCTTACAGGCTATTTATATACCAAAGTGAAAAATAATTAATTTGTTGAGGTTAAGAAAAAGGGGTTGTTAAATGTTCATATTATTTTATCATTATAATAACTTGTGTTGATGAAAAATCACTTTTCTACTGTATTTGGAAATAAAATAAAGTAATCACAGGGCCTCTCACCAGAACTGCTCAGTGTTTCAGATTTTTTCCAAGCAATAAGATAGGACACTTGTCAGAGTTATGTGAACAGAGAGAGAGGTAATTCATTACTTCCAGCCTTACCATCATACATAGTTTAGTCATATTATAACCACTATTCTTCCTTCAACACATAAAGTCTTTGAGCAGTGCTGAACATACTACATGATAAAAAGGTATAAAACCACGAATAGAATGATCAAGAATTGCAAGTCTCTGTGTGTTAACTTATGAATGTCTAGTTGATATTACACTTCAGTTTGATGGATATGAGTTAAATTGTCCGTAAAAGTCACTGTCAAAAGTCTGTGATTACATCTAACTTAGATTTGTAAGATAGTGTATTCTTTTTCACAAAAACATGGACTAGACATAGTATTTCCTTCAAAGTTTGTCTTATTTGACCACTTTGGTGATATTCATAGAACTGTAGAAATGTCTGTGAAGTAAAAGATCAGGAAATCAGCCCAATTCCCCACAACACTGAAAAAAGTATGCAGGAGGCCGTCCAGTTTGTAGGAGCAAAATGATTCAGGCTTGCAGCTTCAGTTAATTCATTCTGAGTTTCTTGATGACTTTTGCTTCAAACTTTCCAAAACTATTATTTAGCAAACTTTTCACTAATTTGAAATTTCTAACCAAAATGAGTAAGGAGCCAAACAAAGAAAATATAGCTTTTCTTTGCCACTGTTTTCTGAATACAGCCTTTTGCTAGCCGATAGAAAATTTAAAGGTTAATTTGGCTCAGTCTTTTTGAAGAAGTTATGAGTCTAAAAATACTTCCTTTAGAATTATTGTGTAAGGTGAAGAAAATAACAACAACCACCCTTTCTTTCACATCACCTCTGTGCTTTCCCATATTCAAGAACACAAGTAAAGGTTAAGATGGGTAAAGTAAAGGAGATAATTGAGGAAAAATCCATATGCTGTAAGCAGAAATAAGAACAGATTAAAAGAAAAAAAAAAAAAGTCGGCTGCAAATATTTTGTGTGTTTGGACAGATTTACACCAAGTTAATTCCTTATTTTATGCAAATGTGTGAGTTGAATCCAACCAGTTGAAATACACAGAGTGTAATACAAACATTTCCACTATCTCAGGTCCTTTCCTATACCAAAACGATTCTAGAAATTCCCTTTCTGCTCTGGCAGTTTCCAGAAGAAGAGGAATATTTTGCTCCTTATTTATCCTGGTATCTTACCTTCTCTCTGTTCCTGACCTTTCTGTGTGTGATGATTTATGGAGCAGAGAGAGTAAGAAGAGAATGCCAAGCACTGTTCAAACAACAGAAGCAACTTCAGCTGACCTTTCCCGTAACTGAGGAACGTGAGGGTAACTTCTTTCTTTCAGCTCACATATGAAAATATTGGTAAAATCTAATTATTTAATAATCTGTCCTCTCCACCATAAAAGTCCAAACTTTGGATAACACTTTAAGACAGTGCAAGTAGCATGAATCTCTGCAGGTGACAGGATTTCTTAGCTACAGAAAATGTAGTTTTCATTAGATAATGGAAATTCCTTTCTTTGTCAAATGCAAAAGGCTGGCACACTCTCCAACGTCTCAGCCCAGCTGAAATGAAAAAGCATCGTTACTTTTCTTGCACATCTATAATTTTCTTATCTGCTGAGCTCTTCTTCCCTTTGTATGTGGAATCAAGTCATTAGTATTCGTTATTACACTGGGTTGTACTGAATGATATCTGACTCCTCCAGAACTTTACATTTTTAAACCATGGAAGAGTCTTAGAGATAAGGTGTGCCTGACAGGATCCACCTGTGCTGATAGGAAAAAATGGGTCTTTGTGTGGGTCTTATTGAGAGAGCTTTAAGCTAGAATCAATAGGCAAAGTGGAAACCAACAGAACTACAGCAGATAAACGAAGTGTTGGAATGGTACTGCCAGAGTGGCAATCCTAGTAAGAAGATTCACACGTCTCCTGAGTGCATGGAGGACTCAGGAGTGTAACTGAAATGTTTGTACACCAACACATGCAGTATGAAAAAAACACCCCAAAACCAAACAGGATGAAGCAGAAGCATTAGTCAGCTCCCAAAGCTGACAAATAACATTGGTATCAGTGAAACTTGATGGATTGAGTCTTACAGTTGGAGTGCTAGGATGCGGGACGGAGGGCTACAGGCTGTTCAGGAGGGATAGGCAGGGCAGGCAAGTGGCAGGTGTTGCTCACAGCCTCCTTCTGGACAAGTTGTGCAGCTGTTGGATAAGTCGATTTACAGTGCACTTGGTGAAGAACCGGTTGAAGAAAATGAGTTTGAAGGGTGACCACATTGCTCTTTGCAGCTTCCTGAGGAGAGTGAGTGGAAAGGGAAGTGTTGATCCCTTCTTTGTGATGTCCAGCGACAAGATACAAGGAAATGATTCAAAGCTGCACTAGAGGAAGATAAGATTAGACATTAGGAAGTATTTCCTTACTGAGAGGGTGGTCAATCACTGGAACAGACTTACCAGAGTGGTGGTCAAAGTCTGAAACCTCTCAATGTTTAAAAGGCATTTACACAATGCCCTTAAAAACATGCTTTAACTCTTTGTCAGCTCTGAACTAGTCAGGCAGTTGGACTGTTCTGTTTTAGATCACTTCCAACTGAAACAGTCTACTCTAGTCTAACATTTCTGTTGGTATTTAAGAGAAAATATTTTGCCTATTATAGCTTATTCATTACTCTTCCCTTTGAATCCAGTATCCCACTAACTACATTTCCTTGAGTTCTTTTAGTGGAGCAGATGACCACACATACAGAACAGGGTTAGAATGTAGTTGGTGCAAATATATTGAAGTAATTCATAGTCATGCACTTCCTCTCTTTTACCTCTACAGTGATAAGGATTGACTTCATTTCTCCAGGTTATATCATCACCATTTTTGCTCTCCTAAACACAGAAATACTAGGAAAACGACCATAGAAAATAAACAGTTTTCCAGCAAGTAGTAAAGGAAAAACAAGCAAGAGAGTGGAAAAATGTGAAGAAGACAAGACATAAATGTTTTCAGAAAAAAACTTGTCTTTAGTTATTTGTGTTCACTGTAACAGGCTAGGGAAATAACACTGGAAAAAGATGGAGTGGCTTTGCTCTGTGTTCCACGGGTACAAAGTGGGAGCAATGTGGGTTGTTACAAGTCTGCAGAACATAGTTCACAGTGGTTCCAAAAATTATCAACACCTACCAAGATGTAATAGAACCTCAGGTCTCTTTCATATGATTGACACTAGTAAGACCTGTAGATTTTCTTTCATTTTCGGTTCTCAGATACATCAACAAATATGCATACCACAGACACTAGGTCACTTTTCTGTTGTCTTCTTTAATTTATAATAAGAAAATGACAGAAAATGCAGAATAATTTGTGCAAATCCATTTCTAGTTATTTGCGTGTCTTGACTAATGAATCATTTTGGATCCACATTCAATTAGTGTTCTCGAATTGAATGTTACTACTAAGTCTCCAAATTTTCATAAATTTCATGCTGGAAATATACAGTTTGCTATGCAATATGTCTATTTTCTTTTTTTCACCAGTAAATATTTACTTCTACAGCAAAATAACAAGAAAGAGCCAAAAATTTCTTGGTGAAGTAATGTACATACGCAATGCAACAAATAATAAACATTATCCTGGAAAGAAAATTGGGTGATTTATTTGCAAACCATTTATGGGCTAAAAGAGAAACATAAATGTGAAAACCTGATTTTGATCCATAACCATACTTAGACTAAACATCAACTTCGTCTCTGAATTTGCTGAGCAGAACTGCAGAAGACTAATTTCCTTGCCTCACATAAATTCTAAGGAATTTGTTCTGATGGAAAACTGCTAACATAATACCTTAAGCAAAGGCTGATTCTTTATTGTCCAGCTGCAGTAGGAAGTTTTACACAGTGCTTAAAAATTTGTAAAGTATACTTAAAAGTCCTAGAAAATTTTGGAAAGCATTAGACATCCAAGAGAATATCCAGTTTTAAACTTCTAAATCAGAGGGACTGACTATGAAAATGCTTGGCACTAGTTAATCTCCTTGACTTCTCTCTGGAGGCAGCTGCAAGATAACCCAGCATTGTCTTGGGCCTAGGAATCTTTCTCAATGTATCAAACCCAGTCTCTCCCAGGCATATAAGGATTTAGAGCTGGATACCTGATTTTTTTTTTCTTTTGTTCAGGATTTTTCCTGCTTTTAAGGTGGAGTCAATGAATCAGCTCAGAAAACATGAGAGAGTAAGAAATTCTTTCCTAAGATTGCTATATTTTTGGCCATCTGGCTAGAAATTCAGACAAAGCAGAGAATATTTGAGTTTGGTATTTTAAAGCTAACCTCACTGACACTTTAAGGTAATGTGAGACCTTTCCTGACTTTTGAGGGTAGATGGGAAGGAGGAGTAAGTTCATCATCGTTAAAAGTCAGCATTACTCTGACCTTGACTACACATTTTATTAATCATGAACTATTTTCAGTTCAGATGCCTTTTCATACTAAAGAAGCAGCTCAGAGTGAATATGTTTCTTCCTCCCTTCTCTTCCCTGGAAAATAACCTATGCACTTGTTATTTATTACTAAATGTGACTTTAGGGAATCAGTTTTTCAATGAAAGTAGATTAAAAGTAAACTTTATTATTAATATTTACATAAGAGGAGAAAATAAAAGACTTGGGCATCTCCAAATTCTTGCTTTGATAAACTGTTGTTTTGTCATGAGATATATGAATGCATGATTGTTTAATTACACAACTTATATAGTGTTACTCCTGCTTTGGTTTGGCTGAAAGATTTCAGTAGTATTAAGACTGATTTCTCCACTGTACAGCAAAAGAAAATAGCTCTATAATAATGGTATTTCTTAGTTGGATTTGGAATTTGGGGAGGGAGATAATTTCTTCTAAATTCAAAATAAGGTAGAATTGTATTTCCTTCCTCTGTGCCTAGATGAGTAAAATCTTATACTTAAATAAGTCATGTAAGAGTCCAAACCAGCAGTCGCTGTGGTTCATAAAATTGAAATTAAAGAATGAAACAAAAAGTATTTTTATCAACTTTGATGGAAGTCCTCATCCAAATGAAGTCTTTAGAACTACATAAGGTCCATGGCAGTCTATGAACCTGCCTTATTTTCCAAGAAACATATTTTCCCTCATATTTTCTGGCTTTTGTCCCTAAGACTGAAAATAAGCCAGCAAAAAATATAATTATATCAATTCCTTATGCCTTAACTGTGCATATATATATATCTAACACTTAATGCTGATCAAGGAAAATTTGAGTGCTTTTCTACTTAAGTCATGTGTTAATAGGTAAAAACTTAAAAATAAATAAATAGCAAAATTACAATTGGTAGTAAAAGGGGTATAGTCATAAAAAGATGGATTGATTCAATACCGCTGTCACTGCACACACAACTTACTTGAAGACAAATATTCAAAACACTGATTAGGTTTATAATGAAGTCTGTCAGAAATCGTGTGATATTGGACTGTGATGTAATTTTAAGGTATCTGGCAAAATCAGGCAGATTATTCATTGAAATAATTGCCTAAGAAACATGCAGTATCACTAAAATGTTACAGAGTCAACTTGCTAAATGGAGTCAGGTAAAACTATAAACTTCCTAGATAATTGCGTTCTTCAATTTTAATACATGAGTAGGTAGAAGATAGAACTAACTGGTTAACTGCTAAGGGAGAGAAATGCAGAGTGAAAAATCTGCTTGTTCCTTCTTGTAGTTTTAAACACTTTTGCTAGCATCTGTGAAAAAAACAGCACTGAGGTATTACATCTTTTACCATCCAGAAACATAGGAAAACACATGGGGATGTGAATCCAACAGGAACTTTTTATTTTGTACCATGAAAATTAAGAAGAAAAAAAGTCTAGGCTTAAGAATATCTTTTGGCAAGATGTGCATTTCATCAATGATTCTGTACTTTACTGTAGTTTACTTTGTTTTGAGCATGCAGGATTTGGTTTTATTTTTAGAACACTAGAGGAGGCTCAGGAGTCAGGATTCGTTTTTTTTTTTAACAGGCTGAACAAATTAGAAAAGCAACAACTGGATAGTGTGCTGTAAAAATGTACCCATTGTTCCTTGATGCAACTTTAGGGCTTTCAGTTGAACTGCATGATGATTAATTCTGATCTTAAAGCACTATATTTATACAAGTGAACTTCTGGGGACTTGAATAAATGCTCTGTAATAATTCTCATTTCCATGAAAAATGCAGTTCTTGCTTTCTACTTCTCCTCCTCCAAAAGGCCTCGGAAGATATTTGGCATTGATTTAGGTTTACTTACTTTTTTTTTAATTTAACACTTTTGGCTATGAATTTGTATTTTAGAATTCATTTATCAACCTACTTCCTTGCTATGGCTGCTGCTTGTAAATTATTTTAGTGAAACATCATTTGAGACTAGAGAGATACACCTTATCTTTTTTTTTTCCTTCTAATTTTCAATTTCTTAATTTTTTTTTGTTTATAGTGTATTTGGAAAAACCTTATTGAAAAACACTCATGGGGTGTTTGAACAAATGTATTCTACATGGAAATTTACTTCCAGATGGTCAGCATTCTGGAAAAGCATAGCAGACCCCAATATTATAAAGATTTCATATTATCTTGGGGTTAAAGCAGTGCATTCTATTCAAGAGAATTATGATGTATTTGCTACTAACTGTAAAATATAGAGTAGATAAATTTTACAAGATAATTTAAGTGAATCTGCATCCTTGTCACTATGAGCACAATTCCCTGTACAATTGTTCTCCATAGAACATAAAGTTTGTCTACAGCATTTCTGCAGAATCATAGACAAACATATATCGGAAGTGACCTCCAGATGCCATCCAGTTCAACTTCCTACTCCAGGCTAGTTATCCTCCCGCCCTCTGATTGGGTTGTTCAGGATAATGTCTAGCTGAGTTTAAGCATCTCCAAGACCAGAAAACCCATAGCCTCTCCAGGCACTTTCTCAACATGTTTGACTACTGTTACAATGAAAATGTTCTCCTTGTATCTAGTCAGATTTTCCCCATGTTCCAGCTTGCATCCATTGCCTCTCCTACTTCCACTGTGCACTTCTGAAAAAAGCCTGGCTCCACTTTTCTATATTGTCCCAGTTCTTTGTTAATGTTGTACTGGAGAGCTCCAAGCTGGATGTAGTACTTCATATCTGATCTTGCAAGAGTTGAGTAGGGCACAAGATTCAGTTTGCACAGACTGTCGACTGTTCTACTCCAACCAAGTATGCACATAGCCTTCATTGTTTCAAGGGTGCACTGCTGATTTCTTCAGTTCAACTGTTTTTTCACCTGGAAATCCAGGTCCTATGTTCTGCAAAGCTGCGTTCTAGACAGCTGACACCAAGACTGTAGACCTGCATGAGTTTATTCCATTGCAGATACGGAAATCTATATTTACTAAAGCTGAACTTCATTCATTCACTTCCTGTTGTTCCTTTTCTCTGGCTAGTGTGGTCTTTTGAATAGTACCCATGCTCTCCAGCCTCTTTTCAGGTGACTATTGTCCAGAAACATACAGAAAATGCACCCTGTATAAGCATCTAGTTTGACTATGAAGACTCCCTAGGACACGAGATGAGACTAACTGGTCTGTAGTTCTGTGTTCCCCCTTCTTCCACATCTTCAAGACTGTGGTATCATTTCCCTTCTTAAAGCTATCAGCAACATCACAAAGACAGCAGCTAACTCCCCTGGCACCCTATTGTGCATTCTGTTTGAACCCTTGACCTTGTGTATGTCCGTATGGCTTAAGTGTGCCTTCACTCAATCTTATCTGTGTTGTTGGCAATGTTTTTCTGCTGCAGACTCTGCTAACAGACTTGAGGACCTAGGAGGCATGTGGGCAAACCTAGCTAGTGAAAAATCGAGGTAAAACAATACTGCATTCCTTGGCTTTCTCAAAGTCACTTATTACTAGCTTTCAGCCCCACTGAGAAGTGGTCCCAGATTCCTTTTGCCTTTCTTAGGTGCCAGTGTGCTTATAGAACCTCTTCTGGCTGCCCTTCACATCTCTCACTTGTTCCAACTCCAGATGAGCTTTGGCTTTCCTAGCTCCATCCCTGCGTGCTTGGACAACACTTCTGTATTCCTATCAGCTACGTCATCCCTGTTTCCACCTTCTGTGTTCCACCTGTATCTAGCTGAGCTTAATCAGGAGTTCCTTGCTGATCCATATAGGCCGTCTGCCATGCTTGCAGTGAAAGTCCTTGAAATACGACCTCTCATATTGGACTAGAATCTCTGTACTTCTTTCAAATTTTAGCCTTAATTTCACTTCTTCTTTTTTCTTTTTATTTTTCTGTCATTTAAATTTCAGATGATTCAATTTAGCTGCTGTGATTGCAGCTAAAAAATCAAATAAATCAATAAAGTTACACAACTGTGAAACAGGAGCGACACAGCAACGAGTCAGCTTATCACAACATCTTACACTTGCCTGATTGGTTCTTGTGGCCTACTGCTTAGTAAAGTGGAACTTTACCAATCCCCCAACGGTTCAATCTTTGGTGAAAACTTTGAGGATGTTTTTAGTTTGGCTGTTTCTAAGAATAAGATGGGGGGCAGGAGGAGGGAAAAAAAACAAACCAATAAAAAAAAAATGACCAAACAAAATTTCTTTCTTTACTAAAAAGAAATGCAAGCAAGCTTCATTTTGAAGAGCTTGCCACCACTGTGGTTAAAATAAATAATTTGTTTATCAGATATCATTTGCATTGGTCCCTCCCAAATCCATTCAGATACTGTAAAGAGTGACGGAAAATCAATTGCCAGTAACTGAATGCTTCATACTGGAATTCACAACTGTTTCCAAATGCATAGGTACTAGGATCTACCACATTACTCAGAAGCAAAGCATAGCTGACCAGCCTCATCTTCTGCAAAGCAAGAACCTACCAAAGAACATAATTCCCTGTGACTAATTTCTGCAGTGGGTGAGAGATTAGCTATCTGCTCTGGTAATGATGTGTCAAGACCCTTTTTCTCACAGATCCTGTCTGCTAGCTGAACTGGCCACTCTGCAGTGCCTGGCGCATCTCAGGAGGAACAGTTTTTTCTCTTCAGCAAAGCTGAGGCTCTCTTTGAATTTTTGTTGGCATTTCAAATATATACATTTCATAGTAAAAGTGGAATGAGGGTCATGTTTGTGTTAAAAAACAACTTAAAGAAAAGAGAACAAGTATTTGGCAATACTGTTTTAATATCACAAATAAATAATTTCATTGTAAGATGCTTGAACCATGGCTCAGCATAAATGCACACAGATGCCTAACTTCAACACAACACAGTTTATTGCTGACACCAGTGAGGTATTGCTAAACTGCTTCACCACACAGGTGGAGAGTATAATTTTGAAGGCTACTGAACACTGAATCTCCCAATGTATCACAGTTAGAGAAACACCTGTGTTAAATAACTTTGTGCTGATTCACTATGAAAATGCATGGTGTTCAATAGTCCTTAGAATCAACTGCCTTGCCAACAAGCCACAGGTGTACACCACAGGAGCACATAATAAAGTAATTGTGAAGGGTGCAATGACAGCTCTCCATCCATAATACCAACTTCCCAAGATGCTCTCATGCTTCTATTTTATATTTAGGTATTTTCTAGCTGAAGCTTTAGAGTCAAGCAGTATCAATTCTAAAAGGAGCACTAAACAGGAAAGAAACAAGCAGAAAAACCCAACGTAATTTTTGTTTAAAACTAATTTAATCCAGTACAGGAAAGGACAAAATAAAACCATACTTCTTTACCAACCCCTCCTGCCCTCCCTCCCCCCCCAAATAAAACCCCAAAATCACAAAACCACAACCTAATACTTTAAATAAGTAAGATAACTTTGACCTTTCACATTTTTAAATTTAGGGCCTGAAAAATGCTTTTCTCACAGAACTTCTACTACAAAAACTACTGAAAAATAAATACTTTGAACTTGCTTAACACTATAGCAGGTTAATTTAAAAATTCTGTGGCTATTGTACATGTCTATTGTTCAAAGAAATAGAGAGTGTTTTTTAAAGAAATTATTTTGGATTCTGTAGATACTGACAGATGTTAGTCCTATCCTTTGAAACAGAAGTTTTGCAAGGACTATCTACCACCCAGGAAGGTGTGGGGGAGTTACATGATGCAAAAATTCCAGAAACTTTCTGGAGCTTTAAATCAGGAGGTAGTGAGCAGTCTGAAAAGAATAAACAAGCATAGCTAGCAGAGAATCTTCTGGATTTTTTTGCAATAGCAATTGCAAAAAAAAAAAAAAAAAGAAAAAAATAAGTGTATAGATATTATACATACAAGGAATACACAGAAAATTACAGTATCCTAAAATTCTGTAGAATGATAAAGATGTCCATAGGAATTGTCAAATCACACATCTATCCATACCCACAAACATGTACTGCCTTTTGTTTATTGGTTTTGTGGAACACATAACCTAAAGGTTCAGCCAGGGAGATTTAATTTTCTCATGATTACAATTACAAAATGCTGCACTACCAGAGTTCATGACTGGATGAAGGTATCATCTATGAGCTATATATGACTCAGGAATGGATATGAGTTTGGCTAGCATTAGGAAGGGGAAGAAGGAAGTCAGACAGGCTAATTTTCCTCATGTTCTTCTCTGATGTTGGTATGGCTTTTGATCTGAATGTTTTCTATATTATTGGGTCAATTCATATCGACATGTACAGATATTTGCACAGCATCTAAACTGTATGAAACATTTTTATTTGTTCATGTGTTTTTTCTTCATTTAAATTACAAAAGTCAAGAGTAGCATCATCCCAAGTAGCAATAAATTTGTAACAAGTCGAAGCTCCTTGTATTGTAGTTCAAACACTGCCTTTAGTTCCGTCCCTTGTGTTTGCCTATTTGTAGTAATGATATTAATCCATATTTTACCCACAGACTAACCATTAAAATGTTGAATAGAAATTCTATGGAGATAAGAATGAACAAATCTGCCATCCCCCAATCTGCATGTTTACTAAAAGACTCAAGAAAGGCGATTGTAGAAGAAGCCCTTCCCATCCTCAATAGTCACTGTCTGTCAGATATACGTCATTTAATTGCCATAAATGTGAATTAGTAACTTCTTCTATTCGTTTGTGTCTAATTGTCTATTTAAAACTGCTTCAAACTCTCTCCTCAAATTGCTGAATACTAAGTAGTACAGAGATTTTCCGTCACACTACTGCTTCACTAATGTTCTCACTTCTGCAGTTCTGGCTCTCCTACATAAAGGACAACCAGAGACTCCGCCTTTATTAATTCCTCCATGCACCATGCCACATACACACAAGCACACTCTCAAGGTCTTCTCAACAACAGATTCTGGAATGCGTTTTAGAAACAAACATCTACCGTGTCATAGTCTTTATGGTACTATGGTTTTAATATCTGTCAACATGATTGATACCATGGCTTAACAATGGAAAATTTCAAGGGATGAAACCATGAGACTGAACCTGAAAACTCAGGGTCTCTAGTAGGACTGCAATAAGAGTCATACTCTCTGATGGGCATAGTGATGATAAGACACACTGAGTGGTGGATAACACAGCTACCTCCTGATGTCTGTGGATTTATTCAGAAAACATAAAACGTGTTCCCTTACATTCAGCTCCACAAATGGTGGATGACTCTTCTCTTCAGTCTTTAGTGGGTTAAAAAGTGTCTGCATGGCTACGCCAGAGGAGTTGTGGTGAATGGAGTTAAATCAGGTTGGCGGCTGGTCACAAGCAGTGTTCCCCAGGACTCAATGTCAGGTCCAGTTCTATTTAGTATCTTTATCAATGATCTGGACTAGCAGATTGAGTGCATCCTCAGTGAGTTTGCAGATGGTACCAAGTTGTGTGGGAGTGGTGAAAAAGGATCTGGGTGTGCTGATGAATAGCTGTCTGAATATAAGATGGTAGTGTTCCCAGGTGGCCAAGAAGGCCAACAGCATCCTGGTTTGTATCAGAAATAGCGTGGACAGCAGGGAAGTGTTTGTCCTCTGTGACAAACAAAAAAGGGAGTAAGGAAGTGTTTGTCCTCTGTGCTAGCAAGGCTGTAACTTCAAGACTGTGTTCGGTTTTGGTGTACTCACTAAGAGAATGACATTGAGGTGCTGAAGTGTGTACAGAGAAGGGCAATGAAATTGGTGAAGGGTTGAGTAAAAGTACTTTGAGTAGTGGTTGAGGGAGCTGTGGTTTAGTCTGGAGGATGAAGGGAGATCTTTTCCCTCTCTACAACCACATGAAAAGAGGTTGTGGCAAGGTGGATGCTGGTCTCTTTTACCAAGTAACTAGTGATAGATTAAGGGGGTATGGCCTCAAGTTTCACCAGGGGAGGTTTAGATTAGATATTGGGAAAACATTTATCACCAAAGGAGTTATTCACCACGGGAACAGGCTGCCCAGGGAAGCAGCTGAGTCACCATCCCGGAGATATTTAAAGGACAGGTAGATGTGGCACACAAGGATACGTTTTATTGGTGGACTTTGCAGTGTTAATTTTACGATTGGACTCAATGATCTTACTTTTCCAAGGTAAATGATTCTATAGTTCTATGTTTCTCTGCTCTTTGCTTTTGCAGAATTTATATTTTAATTAATACGCAGTTTCTCAGTTCAACTTCTCTTCCTGTTCAGTCTTGTAGTCAGACTCTAATATTGCTGTTTTGAATATCACAGCCTAAAGTAATTCAGTATTTTGTATTCCTTTCAAAGTCATAGAATAGGATAAGGCAGGTCATGAGGAAACAAATCTTGGCTGACAAGCAAATAGATTTGATAACCTAGCTGCCAAACATGACAAAAATCAAAAGGCACATGGAAATTGATTTAACTAAGCAATATTTCATTCTTTGCTTCTATGATTCTCATCTGCCCTTTCATCAGTATATAGAATAATAGACTAAAGTTTCTGTCTCAAATCAGATGAAAAACACGGCCCAGCAACACGGAAAAAAATTCCCATGCTTAGAAGTATCTTCATTGTACTCCCACATATTTGAACGAGCATGGTCATAAAGGAGAAAGTTAAGCACAAACTGAAGTCCTTTGAGGATCAGGGAATTAAAAACAAATCAATGGTATTTTGAAGTGAGTTCAGCTGTATCAATTTCTGTCTATATTGTCTAGAACATGGCAGTAAGGTATTCTCAAAAAACAGTAATCTTTTTTTTAGAGGAGTAATGTACAACTTACTATTAAAATTTCAATGGTTATCACTTATCCTGAGAAAAACACCTCTTTTGTAATCTAGGTAAAACACATTAAATAATGCAACCTATATATGAGAATACATCTGGCATGGAATTAAGTATGCACTTTACAAATTTATGAAAACCGTCTGCTGGCTAAATTATTGAGGTTGTTTAATTTGAAATGTATGGAAGCTAACAGGAGAAAACTCAATGATGGTGAGGTAAGTCAGTCTTCAAGCAAATTGATTTATTCAAACAAAGCTGATTTCTTAGCTTTCATAATTTTAAGTTGTATCCATCCATCCATCCATCCATCCACCCGTTGCCTCACTTGCTTCCCCAGAACAACAGAAAGAAAACCACTATTGAAATTAAAAGTCATCTCCCTTTTGCCAAGCAGATGATTAACAGACAGAAACATGGAAGTTAATAGATAGAAATACAAAAAGAGCCAGCCACATATGTTTTTAAAGTTTTTTTGAAAATCCAGTTCCACTCTAGGTCACTGTAAAAGCATTAACAATTTAAAGAGTCTTATGTGCTGCATCCTTCTTTAAAGTAATTTTTATCTGTATTCTTTCTTCATGTAAACAAATATCATTTGGTTAGAAATGTTGACTGATCACTGTACTCATCATTGCACAAAGGTCTCTGCATATGTGTAGGTACAATAGGTATGCACGCACTATGTTTAAAATAATTTCTGGTTTAGGACTGTAAAAGCCTGAAAATTGGTACTTCAGTGGATGCATTTACAGAGACCAAAAGGACAACAGCTGTGCAGCTAGACCTGTAATCATGACAACAGTTAAAAATGAATTCATTCTATCTACACGATTGAAATTCATTTTGTGTCCAAGCACAACAGTGTTAACTAAGCTTCATATGATAGTTACGATATTGCACTGTTGAATGGTTTTGGGGAAGAGATTTATCTTAAAGTAGCCAGAGAGTTTTGGTAATTTATCCTGTGTATAGACAGATAAAAGTATTCAAGATTGTACTCTGTAGTTCATTAGATACTACATCAATTGCTTTGATATTTTCTGAAATATTAGCTGCATAAAGTTAAAGGTTGTTGTTTTCACATTCCTGTTAGTCTAAGTCTACATGCAGTTGTTGCTTGGAGCAAGAAGACGTAAGCACTACATTGGTGCACAGGCTCTAAATACCTTTATATTGGCAGTTCTCCCTATTTCTATCACTATTCCAGTTTGAGCTAAAGTAGAATCAGTTTTCTAACTTCAGATAAGTCTCATCTAAGTAACTTCTTTTTCTGAAAGTTAACTGCATCTGTTTCAGACAGTGATTCTCTCTAGAAGTGATGACACAGGGAACTGTTACGTAGAAAGTCCATTGCTTGTACTTATTCCTATAGATACCAAGGTCATATTCAACCTAGTGGAGTGTCTTAAGTCAAAGAGGCAAAGAAGTTTGCACCTGCAAGGAGGGGCAGACAGGACAATTGATCCCAAACTGGACAAGAGAGTATTCCATCCCATATACGTCATACTCGATGAAAACCTGAGGGATCACAAGGGTGGATTTCTCTTCCTTGATAGCCAATGTCCAGTGAGGACCTTGTCTGTCTACTTGACCCGAACCCAGATCCATGCGTTCCTCAATCTAATTCATGAGTTCAGCTCACTCCTAGTCCTGAACCCTTTCCCATGTCTGCTCTGCAGCACCTGTGGCAACATGTTGTCATTGAGGGGTAGGTAAGCAATTTCATATATTTGTATATTATTATTATTATTTCATTAAAGCTTGTTTACTTTTAGTTTCCAATCCACAAGTGTTTTCCTCTCCCTTTTCCCCTTACCCTGGGGATAGGTGGGGGAAAGGGAACTGGGAGCCCAGCTTCTCTGTTTTAGCTGCCAAAATTGGCCAGGGAGGAGCTAAACTGTGGCAATCTCTAGCACCCAATTGCTTATCATGATCTCCCTTCTCACTTACTTTACACACAAGTTTATGAATTCTGATACCTAAAAAGAAAGATGCATAAGAGTACACACACACAGACTGAATGATGTTAAACAGATTACCACATTAGATGCTACATTCTGCCAGTGAAAATCAGTCTGATGGTTTTATTTTAGTCGGTATTTGCACCTATCACAAAATATTGATGTCATTGGCTGATTCCTTTTAGCAGATGATCAAGAGCACCTTGTGGAGGTCAAGACTGAAGTATGCATGAAGAACTATGCGAGAAACTGTTTCTTCTATTTCATGACCACTAACTCCATGTAAAAAAATCTTAAAAAGTCAAATCTCAGTGAAAAAAAAAAAAAAAATTCTTGCTGCTGCATCTACAGGCAGTTACGCATTCCTGTTCTCATTAAAAAAAAAAAAAAAGTGAATCAATAAGCAAGGCATTTCTTCTGTAGGTAATTCTTTGCACTTTGACTTAGAAAGATAATGTAGTAGAAAATGTAAGTCTGCTCCACTTGTGAATGTTTCTTAACACTAAGCCATTTCCTATTCTTAGAACATCATATAAAATGGCAGCAAAGATGTCGGAAGACTAGCTCTGAGCCCCATCTATTTTCCCACCATACTCAACGTATCTTGTGTCAAGTTATTTGATCCTCAGGATCATCTCTAAGATTATATCTAAAGGGGGCCAATTATCTGTGCATACCAAAATAATTCCTAGAACACCACCGCTAGACCCTGCAGATTTATTTGTTTGTATAGTACCCCTGAGTTACAGGTCTGTAACTTCCAGGTCCGTAACATTCATTCATATGTTTCATTAGGTACTGAAAAACAAAGTAACTATTGCAGACTGGAAAAAATCCCTCAGGTTCATGATACAATGCAAGCTTTTGTTGCAAATTAGGCTAGACTAAACAGAAGAATCACAGAATGATTTGAGTTGGAAGGGACCTTAAAGATCATCTAATTCCAATCCCCTTGTCATTGTCAGGGACACCTCCCACTAGACTGGACTGCCCAAGGCCCCATCCAACCTGGCATGAACACCTCCAGGGATGGGGCATCCACGGCTTCCCTGGGCAACCTCTGCCAGTGTCTCACCGCCCTCATTGTAAAGAATTTCCTCCTAATGTCGAGTCTAAATCTTTCCCTCTCCAATTTATAACCATTCCCCCTAGTCCTATCAATACAAGCCTTTGTAAAAAAGTCCATCCAAGCTTTCTTCTATACCCCGTCAGGTACTAGAAGATCTCCTCAGAGCCTTCTCTTCTCCAGGGTAAAGAAGCTCAACTCTCTCAGCCTGTCCTTGTATGGGAGGTGCTCCAGCCCTCTGATCATCTTTGTCACCCTCCTCAGGACTTGTTCCAACAGTTCAATATCCTTCTTATCTTGAGGATTCCAGAACTGGACACAGTATTCCAGGTGGGATCTCACAAGAGCAGAATAGAGGGGCAGAATCACCTCCCTCAACTTGCTGGCCGTGCTTCTTTTGATGCAACCCAGGATATGGTTGGCTGCCTGGGCTGCAAGAAGACATAAGAATGTTTTACTGTAAACTAAATTGTAGTGGGAGTAGACAATTGAATTTGCTTTCATAGCTAATAGTTACAGTACAAATTTTGATACATTATCACAGAGCCAAAAGGCTTTTTATTTTGTTAAGACAAGAAGGAATTTGTTCGTTAATTTTCTCATTTTCTGGGTATCTCCTTTTAATCAGATTAGTAAAAAATAGATGCTATCTATTATGTCTGGTAGCAGTTTGGGGAAAAAATAGTAGCGAGAGGAAGTTACCGGAATTTTACAGAATTATCTAAGAATTCAGTGTTCCACAGACACTTCACTCCTGAGAACTGAAAGGACAGCCAACTTAACACAAAAATGGTAGTAGAAGCAGGTGGGACAGGGGTCACAGTAGAAAAAAAACCAAACCAAACCACAAACCAAAAAAACTGTGAATAAAGGCCAAGGTGGGAGGGTAGTATACTCTTTTGTAAGGGTGAAGAAATATTGAATGGCATTTTTGGGAGCCTGAAAGTTACCTGAAGAGCCTGGGAAGTGACAAAAGAAAGACGCAACAAAAATGTTTAACTAGAAACAGCAAAAAGAGAAAATAGGAAAGAAAATGCAATTAAGAAAAGGATTTTTTTTTTTTTATTATTATCCCCTAGTTGTTGTCAGTTGTTGAAAGTTTCCTTGCTTTAAAGAAGTTGGAAGTAGGTATTTTCTTCACAGACAAAAGCAGTTCAAGTTTTTGTGGCTCACGCTTGCTTTCCTTTTTTACAGTTGACAAGGACTAGATAACATTTGTCAGCTCTCTGAAAGCTTGATCCAGCACTACTTGAGTCAATAGAAGTTTTTCTAGTGACCTGAATAGGCTGAAGATAGAGCAACAAATGAAAAGTCTTCTCTGTGTGTGCCAATAATAACAAAGTCATACCATACCCAGGGAGTGTATCTGATCCAATACCCTTCCCCTCCCCAAAACACAATATGAAGTGAAGGAGATTATAAGCACACAGCTGCAGCTGTGACATCTTAATGCATCTCATGTCAAAAGGTAATACAAAGCTATTAAAATGTCTCAGCATAAGTCATTTGTTACTAAAGCAAACAGAACATCATTGCTTATACTTTCACAAAAATCCTGTAAAAAAAAACATTGACTATGAGACACATGCCTATCCATTTTAGGGTATTAGAATTACCATCTTCCTTAGGAAGAAGAAAAAGAAAACATAATTGAAAGGTAAATGCTTATTAAGTGGAAAACAGCAGCCAACTGCAAAAAGCATTTTTGATGCAGCTGCTGTGAGATTGCCAAATTAAAAGGTGACAATTAGAAACATGCCTCAATAATAGTTAGTTCCTTAAAATAGCAAATCTGTGCTAGTTGGTGCAAAGCAGCATGGTAGTTGTTACGTTCTTTAGTTTTCCACATGATCATTATATTGCAGATGGAAAACACTAATTTGCCTATTGAATTTTAGAATATGCCTGTAAATAGTTAACGAACCATTCTTATCCTTTATTCATACAATTCTATCTTACTTTGGCCACAGATGGAATATTTGTATTAGACTTAGGTTTTATATTTCAATTTAACACATATGAAAAGAATTAGAACATCCACTCTGTTGTTATTTGATTTTGAGAATTAAAATCTCAATTCAAACAGATTTTTTTTCTATTGAAAAGTGTCACATTGTGATAGCCTGTGTGGATTTAGATGCAAGATACGTGTTAATTTCTTCCAAAATATTTTTACACACATAAATTATTTAATGTGTCCATGATGCTAATGATGTTATTAATGGATACTAATGCATTGCACAAAGTCTTTCATTAGTGACTAATCAATAGATTATAAAAGCCTGCTACTTATTTCAGAGTTGAGAGCTGTGTTTTGGCTAAAGAGGAATAAGCTGCTAAGGCTGAAGACCTTAGAGTATCATTGACCATTTAATAGATTATCCTGATTTGCACACCAGTATTTAATCTAAGGTTTTATCTCAGATCCCTTTCTGGTCTTACTCTAATTTAAACATGTATAATACTGTTTGAAGTCTATCTGTGAACTTCATACTGACCACATATGAAACGCTAGATAATGCAGCTGGAAAATTGCTAATGTATCATGACTGCTCTTCCTAGATACAACATTTTTTAATAGTTTTTGGGAAGACTTTCAACTGTTAACTTCCTCATTAGCTCCAGATTTCAAGCAGAGGAACAACAGTGGGTGTGGAGGGGCATCACTCACTGCTTTCACTACATCTGTATGCGGTAGACTGAAATGTTCTCATCCTTTCTCTATTCCATGCAGGCTTCTTTTTAAACAATGTGTCAGGGGACTAACCTGTAGAAATAGTGTAAAAATGATAAATCTGCAGTCATGATATCTAGAGTTCATGCACCAGTCTTGAATTGTTGTACAAGTTCACACATAATTTTAATATGTCCTCTTGAGGGGACCTGACTTCATCGATGGTGATTCAAAATACATTATCTGGTTTTAAGAAATAAGAGAACAATAAAAGTTATTGAAACTGTAAAGACAATATCTACATATGGGTGCATATGTTCATCTACACATAAACACACATATTTATAGCCACAATAGACAGTGTTTTATTAGACAACTACACTCAAGAGCTTTCACTTCTGCCTTCGCCAGCTATGTGTACAGCAGTTAGATCAAAGCATCAAACCATCACGCACTTCACGTATGAAGTCCCTGCAATGTTTTTCTCTGCTGAGGGCAAACAGACCAAGGAAGATGATATGCCAGTCACCTTGGGAAATATAAAAAAAAAGTTTGCTTTTTTTTTTTTTTAATTCACAGAGCCATTGAACTGCCACTGCAGTAATTAAAGATGACAGGGGTACAATGCATATCCTGGGACTGTACTGGTTTATCTCCTGACTCAGCCTGCTTCAGTTCTTGCACCTTGCATGTTAGGAAGGTTTTGTATAAGAGGTCAGAGTTTAGGTTGCTTTTTTGTTATTCATTTACTTTAATCTGCTGCTTATGGCTGTCTCTCTATGATTGATTTAGAAGCTCAAAAAGTGAAGGGGTTTCCATGCCTTTGGTTCAGCTATACTTTCCTCACCACTCTGATCATACAGAGAGAGAGAGAACTTATTTCTTGCTAGCATTTCTTGAAATAGACATCCATTTTTGGTTTGCTTTCTATTATTAAAACATCATTGAAGGTGGAAATAACTGAAGACCCATATGCTTTTCAACAAAAGTTAATACAAGATAATACAGTCCCTGTACAGTTGCTACAACAGGAACCCAAGGCTGCATACCCAAGATTCTATATTTTGTTTCAGTTTCTACCATGTCTATAATTGTATTCCCACCAGAGAGAGATGCCTCTAAGACCGTAAAGAAAAAAATTACTAGTACTTTCCTGTATAGAATAAAGAATAAAGAATGTGGTTTTGTATGAAAATCAAAGTCCTACTGGAAGTTGTTGTAACTCCAGTATTGTAACCCCGGAAATAAAGCAGAGGATTTAATCCCTTGTCTTTCATGAAAATAAATATATTTACTTTTACCATGGTAAATCATTCATAATACAGATTAGAGTTGAGCTATCTTCTTGGTTTAAATTTTAGGCTTTCAGTAGGAAAGAATCCAGTGCAATTTTTGAGGTCTGAAAGATCCTTAAGGCAATTGAATTTTGTGATTTTTATCCATGCTCCCTAGTGGATAGAATTCTATATCTCAAAACTTCATACATAATCGACAAAAAAATTTCTGTCAAGCTCAATTCTCCAAACTGAATTATCTCTCACTCAGAAAGAAAAGACAATCCCTACAGATCAGATTTGAATTATGGGTAGGATAAAGATGTTCTGAACCTCCCTGCCATCTTTAGTAAGCCCAAGGATAAATATAAGAGTTCAATGCCCAGTGCTTTTACAATATCAAAAATTTAGCTCTATTCTTTAAGAAGGAGTCAATCACACTTTAAAATAATGATGGAAAAATGTGCTGCGAGGCCTTGGGTGCATATATGAAGTCTGCCAGGGAATGAAATAGTTTGCATAAACAGTAAAAAATAATTATGGTAGTGTAATAATGTTACTGAAGCTGGAATAAGTCTTCCTGAATCTGAAAGAAACTAGTTCACTCTAGTGCAGGGTAATTTCTATCCCAGGCAAAGGGACAGCTTCTCGTTCTTGCACAGTTTTCTCTCTATGACAGCACTTTCATTCACACAGCCATATGTGGTCCTTACCTGATGTAGACAGCCAGTATATTTTATGTTGTAGCTAACATCAAAGGGAAGATTGCATTCCACTCAGGAGATGGTGGTAAATCAGCAAAGATTTACTGACACTACGCAGCATTTCACGACAGAGAGGAAGGCATTGCGCTGGCTAAGACAAAGTGCTGAGACGTTCTTCTCCCAGGCTGCAGGACACTGGTACCTTCATTAGGGAAGAGTGGATAAGCAAATTGATATATCATGGATCCAGGAATGGAAAAAGCCTGGAAAGCATTGCTTACTGTGCCTCACAGTTCTTGGGTTTGGAGTGGTTGTCATTCTGGGGGGACATTTTATTGGTGTTTTGGTCTTTTTTTCTGTTTATTATTTATTTGGAAAAAGAGATGAGGGGAACTTAATTACATAAAGGAAACTTAATTTTCATCAGATATAACCTGCTTTGCCATATCTTTGTGCTGAAATATAAACTCTTTTGTTCAAATATGAAAATGCATTGTGACCATACCAATATACCTCTTCTTGTATACACACAAGAGCATAAGTTTTCCTACCTAGTCTCCCTAACTTCTACACAGAAGGTGTTAGGAAAATCATTATATATGTACAAACACATCATCTATTGTCAAATATTTTGCTGTGGCACTAAGTTTCTATCTGGCACAGCAGTTTATAATCCTTTGCCCTTAACACATAATTTTAAATCACTTAATATTTTTATCCAAGGCAGTGAAATTGCATAATGGTATTTTTAGAATTCAATATAAGGGAAGGAAAGTTCAGAATTAATGAGAATAGCTAAGTGAGATATGGGAAGCAACTAAAAGAACCTATGTAATAAGGTCAAAAAAAAATGAATTTAGCAAAATGAGTGGGAATCCAGGAGGAGAACTGTTAATGGAAGCATGGCAAAAAAGAGGTTTGATTTCTTTTTTTTTTTTTTTAATATATTTCTACCCTCCCTCTTTAAACTTCTAAAATCTCAGAGTTAGAGGAATTGCAGTATTGGAATGTTACTGATGAACATTTTTCCAAACCACTAAAATATACACATGTAAAGGGGACCAAAAGAGAGTAAAGAAAAATAAAACAACAGCAAGAGCACCAAGCAAAATAAATTTCAGAAATAAATGCATGGAAGGCAAAATAAAACCCTGAATGACATTAAAGGTCAAAGAGATAACATATTTCTTTATGGAGAAAAACTTGAGAGAGAAATAAACATTGTGCTAGAGATGAGCGCAAAATTGCATCAAATTAAAAAAAAAAATCTATCCTAATTACCAATTAGACTGACAAGACGTAAGAAATATTATGTGAAAGAGTCATCTGATTACAGAATTGGCATAGCTAGATGGAAAGAAATTCAATATGTTTATTGGCCATAAACATAAGCATTTAGCTTCAAATTGATCTAAAAAAATGCATAAAAATAGCATGGCCTTTCAAACATTTCAACTACACACTTCATGGGAGTGAAATGTTGTTTCTAGTGATAAAGGTATAACCAGAGAATCTAATGGCATAAAAATAAGGCACTTGATAATACAAATTTATTATTTTAAATTACATTAAGAAATATTAACATGCCTGAAATTTCACAACCATTAGCAGAACTGAGGGAAACTTGAAATACCTTTTTAGGTGTTAACTTTTTTGACATAACAGCTGTTTTTTTTCTCATGGTGGCACCTCAAACAGTTGAGGATCGTGTACATTGATGGTAACTATTTATCTTATTCCTTCCTTTGAGCACGACAGAAGCACTGCCTGTGGAAGGGGAATTGAACACAGCTTTCAGCTGCCTTTGTGTGTGCTCTTTTTTCTGCTGGCATGAGTTCAATATATAGATAACTTCACATACGTGGAGGAGCTTGACATTTTAGCTGTAAATAACAGCAAAACATAATAGCTCTGTGTGGAGTGCATATGACTTCTAGGAGCCATCAGAGGTGAGGAATCTATCCCTGCTCCTAAACACTGTAATCACCTCGGAAGAAAACAAACATTACATTGCTCAGTTCACATCTATTTAACATCACATGAAAGAATTGATATCATGCATAAACTAAGGTGGCTACAAATCTTAGGCTTGCTGCAAAATGATTAAAATGGAGTTGTCCCTAAAAGCGAAGTAGTTTAAACTTCTTACACCTTATGGGTATTGGCCCCTGTAGGTAGCATTTTTTTCAAAGCCCACATCTGTTTGTTCAAATCTCCAAAAAAGTCCAATATGGGCTACATTTGGTGTGACGGTCTGTCTAAGGGCAAGAAACAGCTGTCTTGCCTCTGCTAAAGTCAGAAGGGTAGAACAATTTCCTTCAGGTTGTTCCAAGCACACGGGAAGCATAGAAAAAGTAGAGAGTGATTTTCCTTCGCTTGGATAGTCCCTGAAGAAACACAGTCAGTTTTAGGAAAGATGCTAAAGAGCAAAGAAGGGTTGGGATGCTCTGATTTACCTCACTCTTCCCTAATCATCCCCAGTGTCCTGCACCCAGAAAAGACAGAGTGAGATAGTTTTAGCTGCATCTTTCTAACAATGACTTACAGCTTTGGATTTTGAGTTGGCTCACATTCATCTGTATTGGAAAGCACTAGACTGTTTATCAGCATGAAAAGAACTGTACATATATGCCTTTCCTTCTCATTGTTCACTGGCTTTTAACAATCATTTATAACTAGAATTAATACAATATTCTTTGAGCCCATAAAACAACAAAAAAAGGCTTAAAAGATGTAATTTACTAAATTCACTGAGTGCTCCTGAATAACAGATTTACTGGTTGGGTACTCCTAAACATAAAAATTATTAGTGCCTTATTGACAGCAGAATAAACCTTAATATCTCCTAAATGACCCTGTGACATTAACATTTCCTTTCAGTTTTCTCTAGTTCCCTTCTTGAATGCTGGCAAAGTTAACTCATTTTAACCCTGTTTTGAAGCTAAAATTAAAGGATTTTCTTAATGGAGTTGAACTGTTGTAATTATAACATCAGTCTCAGATGGTGTAATTATAGTTCAGTATAAAAAAAAAAATCAGTTTCAGTATGAGTAGATTTCATGTATGTTGGTTTGGGCACAGAGGCTGAAGTGAGTCATAATACAAAAGTGAAATCAATATAATACATGGCATATACTCCCTCCTTCTTTTTCATTTAGAACACATACTGCTGACTTAGTTATTGCTGAGAGAGACGTTAATGTTCTACTGTTGCTTTGATAGTGTCAGAAAAGGTGTTTCCCTCAGACCAAGGCATTTTCATCCTCAAGTGCTGCTTGTGTGCTTGTATGACTGGAAATATTCTTGAAGGAACAGCTGAACAATGTAGTTTATTACATGGAAGTGTTTCTTGGATCATCATCTTGATGAACTCTTTCATGGGAAAGACTCTAAATGAATAATAATGATTTTTTACTTGATTAGTACCAAATCTGTTGTGTTAATCCTACAGTTTAGATTACTTACATTTTAACTTTTCTTCTAAAAAAAGGTTAATGCACTAATATGCAATGCTATGTAAACAAATAAGGTTTAAATATTATACAGTTGAAAATCCTTTTTTCTGAATATTTTTCTTAACAGATTTTTCCAACTTCTGCCTTTTCATTCCAGTTCATAATGAAAATGCATTTTGAAATGCTGAAATGGGAGCTATGAAAAGCCTGAACAAAAAATACCAACTAAAGGATTGTACTGGACCAAAAGTTACATTTTTACTATTTCTGGTTTTGTTATTGAACATTTATCAAGTGTCTGAGTAGCTCTAATAAGTAGTGGCAGAAAGATCCCTAAATCTCTAAATGCTCAGAATTTCAGTGATGTTTCCATGAGGAATAAAATTCAGAAGTTATTTTTTTTTGCTTTCCTGATATCCTATTTATGCAAAGAAATCTTACAGGAGTAAACATAGTTTCTTAAGGTTTTGGTTTTGTTTGTTTGTTTCAATTAGACTATAAAGAATTTAAATGCTATGCTATCTGTTTGGATACTAGAGTATAAGAAGGTCATATTTTTATTAACTGCTGGAGGATACTTTTCCTATTTTAACTAAACCAGTTTGCTTGGTTTTTATCCTGGTCTGAATGTTAGTAAACTCAGAACTTTTAGTAAACCTAGAAACCTTCTTCAAAATGCAATTTAACAAAACTTAAAAAAAAAAAAAAAAGACTGATAAGTAACGCTAATCATTTCTCCAGTCTATAGCAACAAAGATTTAGCAGTAAAGCGACAAATTAGCACAAACCTTCATGATCTCTGACTTGTATTATGCATAGCACCTGCAACTAGAGAAAAGTACTACATAATAAATGTTCTCATTTGGCTCTGTTTTCAAAAATTCTCGCGTATAGGAAAACTGCATATGCTTGCTTAGAGACCCAGTTGCTTTGAGGTCCTGGAAATTAAACCCACAGTGCATCAGTATAAATTATTGCTCAAAAATATGGCACAGTGGGAAATCAGGCTCTATGTTTGTGTGTGTGTGTTTAACTTTCATTTTAGATGTGTGTTTTATGCTTTGGTTTTATGTTACACTTATGAGGTAAACAAAACCAGCCATCACAGAATTCCTTCTGACAAGATAGGACAAGTTTAATAACTAAAACAAAATGCACACATTTGTTCAAGATAGTAACTGGGTCTTCAACAATGTTACTGCAGTACCAATGAGGCATGCAGGCAGCTCTCCAATGGTATATTCCCTGGCTGCACAAGCTCAGCTTGCATGAAAACACAGACTCTTACTTTGTCCCTTCAGATGGAGCTCAAAAAGAAAAGTCAGGGTTTTCTCCCAAATGTCACTGTCCCTGATGGCACAGACTCCAATCAAAGAACAAAATACATACTTTTTCATGTTGCCCTTTCTCTAGGTTGAGATGAAAAGACTTCCCCCATGTTAAAAACTTCCACACAGAAAGATCAAATGAAAAACAGTCAGAAACAAAAGGGAAAGGCAAAGGAAAGAGAAAGGAATATGGCAAAGGCAAAGGAAAATGAAAAAGAAGAAGGACATGGTTTAAATAATAACCTTCAGCAGAATAAACTTAAAAAGACACAACACAGATGTCCAAAACCCCAAGTATGTTTTGTTATGAAACAAAATAGCTGAGCCCTTCAGCCGTGGGTGGGCGCCTCGGGGAAAGCCGGGCTCAGAAAGGGCAAAATGCTGCCTGGCAGCCAGGGCTGAGCAAAACCGTGTGAGAAACAGCCCTGCGAACTGGGAACCCAGGAAAAGATGATGGTGGTGGGTTTCTCACTATCCAAACTATTTTAGTTAGCAAAAAATTAAATTAGTTTTCCCACAGTCAAGACCTGGAAGATCAGGCAGGTAGCCTGATTCGGTCATCCACATTCTCTCACAGTTCCACTCTTTCCTAGCTGTTGGATTTACTTCTAATAGAATTTTAGACAAAAAGAAGGAGTAGAGCCATGTATTTAGGCTGTCTGAACATAGAAGGAATGGTTCATTCTTTCAAAGTACAAAAATGAGAGTCAATTCCATGTTCTGTGACAATTTTATTTGATTTATACTGCATTACAAACTGCTACAGGAATTGAGAATTCCTTGGATGATATTTTACCAGCTAGAGTACAGCTCATACTGCCCTAGTTTTTGCTGATGTCAATCTGTTTCCTTTGCTGATGTGCACGAGGTCATTTAGTTCTGGGAAGATTAAATCAGATAATAATATGAACTAGTCAAATAGCTGCTAGGGCTGTAAGTAGGTTCATACAGCCTGTCCACTGGGATCTCAGCATCCAGTTAAAGTTAGGATAAATTTTAGTTCTAATGAATCAGGAGTCAGGCACAGTTCATGAACAAGGGTTGCTTATTATTAATTATCGATATTCCAGCTCCACATATAGGTCTTAGCTAATAAGAGAATTTCATTGTGCGGTGTAACTGCATCTACCATGAGACACTCCTCCTAAGCCTTATAGTTAAAATTAGAAGATTGATAAAGGCTACAAAAACAAGAACATTGGGAAAAAAAAAAGCACTCAGAGGTGAAACTTATTGCATGAGGCCATACTCCGAGGTCAATGGCAGCTTCTTCTGTCTTGTGATTGTCACGCTGAGCCCAAATGCTTTTACCACACATGAATACAAGCAGAAATAGGGAACCCTTCCTGCCTCAAACATTAATTGCGTTCTGATCCTGAAATCTTAAATGCCTCTAAATGTACCCACAACTTCTACAGTTTGCTCTCTCTTCCTCCGCTAAGCCCAAATTAGTATGCTGTTGATGGCTTCTTCCAGTAAGACAGTATTATCCTTCTTCTAAAATAAGACAGGCAAAACAAGCATAAATGGAAAATAAGGCAAACACTTTAGCTCTTCCACTTTCTGTCTCTGTCTATCTTCTCTGGAGAAGAGAAAAAAGCAGTTGTGTCCTATACATAATTTTGGTAGGGATGGCCACAGTTCAGCACAGAGGATAACTGGTATATCTGTGTATGTCATATTCCTCTTTTCTCCTTGTAGATTCTTCTAGCCAGATCTAAAATGAGCCCAGCCACACCGTTTTATCCTATTGAGGAAACTACTGTGAAGTCATAAACTTGATCTGTCACCGTCTAGAGTCAGAGTTTTGCCACTGACTTTCATAGAAACTGGATCAAACGTGAAGAAAGATGATTTAGCACACAATATAGTGAATAGCTTTTAAGCAGATACTTTGTAATTTAATAAAGTGTCAGTGCAATATTTCTGAGTTGACGAGGGCAAACCCTGTTAGGATTGAATTTTTAATTAAAATTATTACTGCCTCTTTCCCCTTTTGGTGTCAAATAGATCATTAACATTTTCAACATAATTTCCTTTAATATCTAAATAAATGTTCCACGTAATGAAAGCATTTAAGTAACTTTTAATGAAAAAGTGAAATATAATATACAGGATTGAGACTAATTTTCTTGAGTTTTAACACACATGTAGAACACGTTATGAACTAAGAAAAATATTTTGAACCTGATGGACTGTAAATTACAACCCTTGGTGTATATCCAATTTTTAATTAATTTTCTTAGTCTTTCTCTATAATCCTAATAGCTGCCTGAAAATAAATTGTAGATGCCTTGGGGCAAGCAGGGGGAGTGGGTGAGATTATACATTTACATTCCTAAGCTATTTAACAAAGACTTCATAGCCAACAGTAATAAATAAAGAACAAAAAATATTTCAAAGGTACTCATTAGAAAGCCTGTTTAGGTTATACTTTTATGTACAGCAAATGCCATTTTTCACTCCATGAATATAATTAGAGATTTATCTTTTCTTAACATCTTGAACTAAAATACTAAAGAAATATGCTCACTTCCATTGCATGAATATGATGATTCCAGGTGAACTGCACTACAAGCAAGCTCCACTTCATCTTGGATAGTGCAATATCATCTGGGAACCAATTAAATTGACCTCTATGTGGTAAATCTGAGACCAGTTTCCTTTTCCTTTGACTGTAAGGTAAAGATGTGAATGGTCAAAAATCTCATCGTTATAAAGATGTGTCCTTCGGCCACACATAGGAGCTGTGTGCTTATTGAATACACTTACCAAGAACATCTAAGTTTCTGAAAGATGAAAGTTTTTTTGAATTTTAATAGGTCTTCACGTGGCAAGTTAAAAAAAGTGCTTTTCTACCCGGGAGTTCCTAAACATCCTAAGCAAAAGGAGCTATTTAGTTATACCCTCTGGGACTGGGAGCAAAGTATTTTGCTTAGCTCACCTCCACATGCTCCACAAAGAGCCACAACATCCTGAGCAAAGTGGTCTTATGTTTACTTTGAGACATGATAGCAGCACTGAACCAATCAGACTTCTGCACAAAAGTAACCTTTAGTTCAGGCAATCTGTAGGACAACTTGAGTGCCTCTGGTTTTCAACACTCAGCTGTGCAAAACTGACTAGCAAGGATTTTTAGAGAACAGTTCACATTGTGGATGATGTTTTACATGCTGAGAATAAAATATTTTAGAAAGGGTGAAGAAATAATCTTTGATGTTACAGGCTTTTTATTGAGTGTCCAGAAGTACAAAACAAATGTTGAAAGAATGAATCAGTAAATGACAGATGGAACAAAAAGCAAACATGGTTTTAGCACATGTAGGTTGTGACATTTCTGTGTTACGTTTCTTTGAAGAAAATCAAGGACGTTTCTTTGATAAGGATTTGCTAGGCTAGGAAAGCTATTTAACTTAGCAAACGAACAAACTAAATGAGAGATGACAATAGCTCACATTAAAAAGTAGCATATCGGGCTCAAAGGCAGTTATGAATGAAGTTTCTTAAGGGGTGATCTTAGGCTCTGACTTGAATATTCTCATTAAAGACATAGGTACTAAAATCTGTCTGCGAATTCTGTTGAATATGTAAAGTAGAGATACAGTCAATACAGAAAAAGATCAGAATTTTACTCTGAAAATAAAGAAGTTCTTGAGGACTGGAACAAGGAAATGGCATGAGTTTTCATAGCAAACTGCAAGGTCATGTATTTGGGGATTAATAACAAGAATTTCCTCCTTCACATGGGAAGTCATTAGTTGGAAATGTCAGAGGAAGAGCAAGATCTAGGTGTATTAGTCAATTATAAGATTACTATGAACCATCTCAGTGAAGTAGCCATGAAAATGTCAAAAGCAATCCTAGGATTTTTCAGGCAAGGTATTTCACAAAGAAATATGGAAGTATTAATGTCATTGGAGCAGGCAATCCTAATATATCAACTGGAATGCTGCTTATAAGACAGGCCCATCATGTCGAGGAAGATGTATTGAATGTCAGGTATATTTCTGCTGAATGTTAAACCTGAGCTCACTGTTAGGAAGCCCACATGCCACTGCTGTGAAGTCCTGTCAGGCACTAGTATCAGCTGTGAGGTTGAGTTAGTTATTTCCAGCATGCTCCTCTTTTCTCTTTATGGAGATGGTCTGATTGAGTGCTGTCAGTTGCAGCCACTGCTCAGATAATACTGTGAGCCTAACCTGGAACATGAGCAGAGAAGAGCTGCACTGATGATCATCAGAGTAGATACCTTCTTTTGCAAGTAGAGCCTAAAAGATTCTGGTTCAATGTAGAAAACCTGGTGCTGTGATAGGACATATTAAATCAGCTCATTCATTCATTCGAAAGAATGCAACCTATGTATTTGAGGCAGAAAATACAAAATGTTTCCATATTGCTGGAGGAGGAAGGGAATCATGTTTTAAATCTGAAAGTCTTCATCTTTACAGAATTAGAATTTTCTGTTTTCAAACCCTTCTTTTCAAAAATATTGCCCCCACCTCCACCACACATGCAGAGACTTAGTATGCAGACACCAGGCTCCTTTGTAATTTTGACTATTAAGTTTTGATGTTTATAAAGCTTTCAGTTTCATAGTTGACTCAGTGAAATATGGCAAGGGTTGCATTTTCCAGTTGGAGTTAGCTATATCACACTGTGTAACAGCTGGCATTAAAATGTCACTATTGTTTTCTTTATTCAGTGTCTTCTTTCAGCCTTAAGCCTACTCAAACACCCACACTGAGTAGGTAAATGTGACTGCAAAGTCTGAAACCTGTTTTAGGTTTTATCTTTGCAAGTAGTATTTCAAAGAAGAAACAGCCTCCACACAGAAGGAATTTAGCATATAAGTGTAACATTGATTAACTTAAAATGTTTGACTTCCGGAAAAATACTTAGCAACCAAAACATTTGCCATAGCTCAAGAGCTGAATGATGTCTAGGATGTTAAGCTAGAAGGCTGACCTTCTCTACAACATACACACATCCTAAATAAAATAAATGGGACTTGTGCCAATGTATTTCAGGAAGAATTTAAGTCAAATTACTTAGTATTTACTAAAGAGCTGTTGTTAAATTTGAATAATTTGGAGTACCTTAAATGAAAGATGCAGGGCTTCAAGCGAGGTACTTGTGAGCTGCGGTGTTTTAGTATACATGTGGGACTAATTATTCCCTCAAGACTTTGTCCTTTAGTTATCACAGGGCATTAAAAAAAAAGCCCAAATGAGCAGCTTCTGCAGCACTCTTTTACTGCTTTCAAAGTCCTGAGCAGGAATTTGGAAAAAGATGCTTTGTGCTTGCTGACAGTATTGATGGAGGCCAATGCATTAACAGATATTTGCACGTAATTATGGCTCCACACCTGAAAGAATGGAACAACAATTTTTCAAAATAAGAAAGCAGCCACACTCTCCATATGCTTCGTTGTGAGAAGGGACTGGGAAGATAAGATAATGCTGAATCAGAAATTAATATTTTTTTTCCATGCAGCCTCTAGACGTTCCCAGGAAAATGAAGGTCACTCACTTCTATTACAAGTCCCAATCAAACTTCTTAGGCAAGTTAGAAATGTTCTCAGGTGTGATTGCTATTAGAAAAAATTACAGCACAAGAGCTTTAAGAACTAGCAATCGCAGCTCTACTTTGTAACAAATTCTCATGGTATATGGACAAAGTAGACAGAATAACAGAATCACACAGAAGTTTATGGAAGAATAAGTTGAAAAAGAAACACTATGCTAGGAAACAGGGGGATTCTGATGATGATCTTACCTTGTAGTCCCATTACACGTGGTGCACAGATCTACAGATCCTCAAATCAGACACATGCGTAAGGCACAACTGCCCACACAAGCACAAGTTGTCTCACCACTAGACCTGGAAGCCTAGCTGGATCAGCTGTCACTAGCATTGCTTCTAATATGCCTAAGAAATAAAAGTGATTATGTGCATAAGAACTATTTTAATTACACAATTGTACTCTTCACATAATTACCCCAAATCCCTTCTTTTAATGATTCACATAAAAGTATTTAGCAATAGTTTCCATATTCTGTTCCTAGCCTTTATTTCGTAAAATTTACTCTGATTTTCTTCAGTAAACCTTTCTGTGAACCTTCAAACCTCTTCTACTGTAAAGCTCCTACATTTTCCATCAGCTAGCTTTGACTTTACTACTGATACTAAAGACAAAAAGGTAATAAGCTTTCTAATAGAAGAGTGAAGTTAGTTTATTTAACTTTCTCATAGGTTTGTTTGGGGTTTTTCGCTGTTCAAATTCAAGAAGGATTGTGGGCTGTAATAAACAATTTACATTCTAATTAGGTTTAGAATTTACTATGGGAGTATCAGATGCAGGGGGATAGAAATCCTTCTAATAATTCAGCTTATTCTGCTTTAATAGAACAGAGGTTATGCAGAATCTTCCGGAATGTATTCCACATGGCTAATGTTTTCTCGTGCATAATCTCTGCTTCAAACTGGTTAAACCATAACATCAGTAAAAAGTTTTCTACTATTTCTGTTTTCTGTATTTTATTTAAATTTATGTAGTATCTTTGTGTCATTAAATGACAGACTCTGTCTGAGGTTGGTTTCTTTTTATGAGAAATGCAGTTCTGTTTTAAAACATTTAGTGGGATTTTGGCAGAAAAAAAAAAAAATCCTTGAAGCAATAGCATTGTGATTCTGTTACGTAATCATACCGAATGAAAACCTGTCTCTGTAAACTCTTATTCTGGTCCACCGTCGTTCGGACACCAAGCTAATGATGACTGAAGAAAATAACTCATTTTTTTTTAAAATGATGCTATCAGAGCAGCATGTTTTAATGTAGCAAAGGTTTGCAAAGGAAGACATTAAGAGAACAGCATCATAACACAGAGTACCTACATCAAAGATTAAGCTTTCAGTATAGAAAAACAGGGAGAAAAAAAAAGTAGAACAAACCCAAACTTCCAAACAACTAATTAAAATAAAGCTTCCATCTCACAGCTTATTTTAGTTACAGTTTGATTGTCTTTGTCAAAATTACTATTGTAAAACCAGATGTGAAAAACAAGGAGAGGATCCTTTTGAAGTGTACTCTTAACGGTTAATTTCACTTGAGCTCAGATAAGCTTCAGCTAGCCACTTTGGAGGATTTCTATTAAATGTCATGCATAATTACATAAAACTTGTAAAAATTTATAATCATCATACTTTTGGATGCTTTCAAGATTCTGGAGAACCTCTTAAGCATTACTAGTATGCTACTCAACTTTCCTGTTAAGGAGCCAGCTGCGTTGAAATTAAATTAAAAAATGTTTTTCTTTCACTTTCCAAATAATCAATTTAAACTTGAATAAAAATATTGAATTGACTGTGAAAAAATGCAGCTGCTACATTTCATAACAAAATATGACAGTTTGGCATGGCCCGTGTTTGAGCTTGGTTTTCCTAGATTACATATTGTAGAATTTTCATTTTAGAAGAGATTGTTTGGTTCTTGCCTTCTGTAGGATAAACAAAACTACTGTATCTGATTACTAAGGAAAAAAATATTATTTTCAGAAAATTTACCAAGACTGACAGCAATGTCATCATAGTGGCATCTTTCAATGGCTGTTTTACAAACCAGTTATCCCAAATTTCTCATCTGTCCAAACCGATCAACAGCTAGTTCCTCTGGTGTTGTTAATAAGCTATGTGGATGAATCCCACTTATAGGGCTGATCAGGTTCCATATTAATAGAAATGTAAGGTTCAGTGTCAGAAAAGGGCTGTATAGAAGTTTAAGAATTGCTCTAGAAGGCAAAAAATGCTGATTTGTATCAAAATAGTTTGTCACCTTCCAATAGAGAAGTAATATTCTGAAGAGTTAATATGCTGTTCACAGAATGTGTGTTACAAAGTCTTAACAAAAGAGAAGTCCTAACAGGTAAAGAGGATGTTCTAAACTGAGTAAAAGCTGAGGTTGTATTCAATGTAAGTAATTGTATACATGCCTAAATCAACAACCTCTTGAATGACAGGCCATCTGAATATGTGATGCTTATATAAAAAGTAAATCCCTAGTGCTGTACTAAAAATCACAGAGAGAATGTCTTTTGAGTAGCACACATGGTTAACAGCATCCTGATTTTTGAGAGAAGGAGCAATAGACAAGTGTCCTTTAATTTACCTGTGTCTATATGTCTCTACGGTACTTTCCATATACAAAATTATATATATAAACTATATTTTTATATTTGGTTTTTATGTTTCGATACGTTTACTTACCATGGCTTTAAAGGTGACAAAAAATTGTTCCGAGAGAACATACTTACTCTAGGCAATGCAGTCGGGAGTACTGTCTTCAGATTTCCTCCTTTTCCATTTTATCTTTTGGTGGTCCGATATATAATTTGTTGGTGCCCTTCCTCTGTCATGAGTCAGAAAGCGTAAGAATGTTTACTGCTCCTAATACACAGACTTTCATACCAGCTCATATCCTGTGAAAAAAATGTTTTGAAAATCAGATCTGGAAGGGAAAACAATATAACAGGTGATGCCTCCAATTTTCAAGTAGTGGCAGTGGTAAACAAAGCTTTCTGTTATATGGAGAAGTCTTTTAACTCAAGTGTCTCACAGTTTTGCTCTATTCATGAAAAAGCCCTGGGTTTCATGAATTGGCTACATAAGAAATTACCTCACTAAGGTATTTTTTAATTGAAACCGTCTCAACAGGCACATAATGAAGGTCCTTAGAGTCAAAACTAGACTTAATTTAGGAGATTACTGGGAAAATGAAAGTTTCTGACTCTACAGCACAGGGTCCTATCCTAGCTGCAGGTGAGGACTTTCTTCAGATATTTAGTATGCAAATCCATGGTGTGATGAGTGCTCCATCATAGCCTGGTGACTGACCAAAGAGAAGGCACATAACCAGAGCTGAGACTGAGCTCAGAAACAGATTGGACATCTCAACCCCTCATTTGAGTAATCTGATCGGGCTTCCTGCTGCTGCCACCTAAAATCATTCCTAAGTATATGAAACATTTGGCTATGTTTTCACTTATCTTGGCTACTGTGCAATACTGTTAAATTCCACACCCCCTCCCTCCCTGCTGTGCTTGTTTGCCTTGATCATATTCAGGCCAAGGTGCTGTGCAGTGATGCGTGTGGCAGTAGTGCTGCTCGTGTGCTAAGCACTTCAGGTTGAATTCACATGTGAGCAGTACAATTGTATTAATACCAGGTCAGAATCAGTTCTGATTTCTTTTTTCACCTTCCCTGACTTCAGGAATATGACCAAGCACAGAAACAGGTCTGTTTGGTTACAATGCGTTATCTGGTATATAAGATAAAATTGTGAAAATGAAACCAAAGTCAAAATGTGGGGTTAGGGTGGTCTGAGCCAGTTTAGATAGCCTCATAGTTGCCACTATGCTTTTGTGGTCCTAAAGATTGGTTCTCCCCACTCACTGCTCTTTTTTTTTCACTCTGATATAGGATGCAGCTTTCTATGAATTTATCTTAAAGTTATGGTTGTTTGCTGCCTCATTGTGATTATGGAAAGTGCCACAGCATGTAAGCAGCTGTTACACAAGGAAACACAGCATTCCAGCTAGTGATGAGTTTTTCTGGAAAAAAAGTTAGCTTTAGAATTAACTCTGACTAACAAAACACTTATGCTGAAAAGTCTCTTAAATGCCCTGCTAGCTCTAGCAGAAAAAGAAGGATATCTGAACACACGCATACTTTTGTTTTGTGCCCTAGGATATTCCAGGCAACCTACTTCAGATGACTCACTTCTCATAATATAACAGCCTATTAAGAGTGGTATAATAGATCAGCAAGAAAATGCAGTGTCTTCCAAAGCTTGATGTTGTGCAGTGATAGGCAACGTGCAATCATAGTATGTCACTTTCTTGTATGATATTGTTCTACATAAGTATGAACATACTCCCTGATGTTAGCTACAATGTACAGCAAACTGCACTTGTCTTTGAACCTCTGCTGACAACTAAAATACTGAATGGAAGTATGAGGAGCTTACTATTGTGGGTTGGAGATAAACAAATCAAATACAAATTTAATATTTCTTGTAATTACCCCTCCTTCCAATATTCAAACAGGGGTTGTATGTGTACAGGGGAGATTCATTTAAATTGGTTTTCTCCTTTATTGAGCAAAGTAGTCTTCTTCCTGAAGGGGTCTCCAAGGTCACTTAACCGTTGCTGAAATAGAAATGTCAAAAATTTCTGACAGTTTCATTTCCAAGAAATATTTCACCCTCTCCCTGAACCATTGAATTTCTACCTAATTATGGAAAAGATGAGGTTGCTTTGTTTCATTTTGTGTTACAGGCAGGTCAGCAGCAGTGAAAGAGGAATAAAGCTTTCTACAAATCATAATGGACTAGGTGCGGCATTCTCCTTTCAACACAATAAGACAGTCCTCTGCCGTGAGTTGAATTTGGACATTTTGCTTCTCAAAAGTCATTCATACCTGGCGTACTATTTCAACACTGTTTCAAATGGAGAGAGGTGAGACAGGAATGGTGTGAAGAAGGTACACAGAAAAAAGACAAAGATTGAGACTCTTTACATGAAAAAAACTGGGACTGAAGGTACTTTGATAACTTCAGTAAAAGCTAGAAAATGCAAACAGAAAAATTTTTCTGTTCCATTGACAAGTCAATGTTGTTGGAAGACTGAATTTTGCCAAAAAGTGTTAAAACTAAAGAAAAAAACAGAAATGAGAAAAATCTAACATCTCTCATTTTATATTAGTAGCACAAAATTTCATTTTGATTTTCGTAAGATTGAAGTATTTACTTTTATTTGTACCAATTTGATCATTCGCATTTGACTATAGTTTAAATTCAGTTTTGGAATTTTAGTGTGTTGGAAAAGTTGTGAAGAAATAAAATTATTTCCTAGCCACAAAATTCTGTGACATTGGTACAAAATACAAATACCAATATTGTTTCGCTGTTAGTGTTTTAAAACATACATGCAGACTTCCTTCTAATTGATGCAACTTAAAAGACTGAATACTGCTATTTGCAGATTTAGCAAGCCAAAGTAGTAATTACGTTGAATGTTGCTTAGCAACACAGAAATACAACCAAAATTTCCACAAAATATTGCATTTGATAACTTAAAATTTACCTGACTGATCCAGGGTTACAGTGTATGCAAGGGCATAATTCATCTTTATATGAAATGGCACAGGACTTTAATTTGCTTACAAAATATGAGAACTATCAATGTTATATTATTGTGTATATTGTAACTAGAGATGTAGACTGTCTCTTTACCAAAATTTCAACTTGGAAAAAAAAAGGGTTTTAAAATACTTACAGGTTCATACAGTTAACAATTTCAGGCTGCATTGCTCTTCTTTTCCATCTGCTTTAGCATGGCTTTTGATTATTATACAAGACTCTCTACGTTAAATAGTGTGTTTATTTTTTCTATGCATCTAAACGTGTACAAAACAACAGTAAAACCCCCAAACACGAACAAAAATATATTAAAGGTGAAGGTTGTCTTACAATTTCAGGATTGCTAGGTTTAGACAATCATGAGGACAGTCTTAAAGTATGAGTATATTCAAGCATGACCAATGACCTATAACATCCATGAACACTTCAGTGTGACCATGTTTCTTAAGCCTTTTGTGCCATTCAATCTGCCTGAGCTCTTCTGCAAAGATTTGCCCTGACAGATTAGCAACAAAAGAAACAATGGCCTTTACCTAAATAAAGAAGATGCAGCTTTGGGCAGTCTGCCTTTACAAGAGCTAACAATATTTCTTTCAAAGGCATCTGCTGTTACACATCAACTTTACCCTGCAAAAGACAGTAACAATGACAACATCCTTTTTTTTCCACTGTGTGAAACCACAGTCAGGAATTGTATAGCGATGACTTTAATTTATGGCACACAAACAAGCCTAGGTTTCCTGAAAAAAAAATCATGAATTATAAACATTACCAAAAAGGGTAAGACAAAACAAACATCTTTAATAGAAATTAACTCACAAAACATTTGTTTTAGAAGCACTCACTGTATTCCCAGTGTGTGCAAACTAGCTTGAAGCTACAGGTTAGACCCCCACATACAGAAGGGACAGACTAGCAGCCATTACCATCTTTACTGCTTTAGTGTTTGTCCAGGATCTTTGAGTTAGCTTTTAGATAGGGAAGAACGTAATGTAATGGTGAAATGAGAAAAGTGCCATCACAACAGCTGAATTTTAACAACGCCAGTTCCCAGGACAGCATGTCTGAAAAGATGTTCTTAGTGAAAACATAAGGATTCATCACTTCTGTGCTGGAAGAGTATTACTGGAGCTGTCAGAGAAACTTGAAAGATTTTCTGAGATTGTCATCAACTTTGCCCTGTGAAATGACCAGAAACCTCTATCAAGACCAATGTTTTAAGTATCCTGATAACCACAACCTGCCTTACAGCCTTACTGAAGGGTAGGGGCTTAAAAAGCACTAATAGGAAATGTGGTGTACCTGAAAGCAGAAGAGTAAAAGATTCCGAAACCAGAAGCCTATCTGACACTGAAATGTCTGATTTTTGTGTTTTCCTAGTGTCAGCTTTTGTTGCATGCATATCAAGAATAAGTTGAAGAACACCGAGGAGATGCAGTTCTTTAGAGCAGAATGGTTTGGTGCCTGAGACTGCTGCCAAGATCCAGATATTAAGAAAATATACTTTGGATACCTTTTCTAGATAGTGATTTTTCTCTTATTCCTTTATTGATTGTAAGAACTATATATATTAGCCTCTTTTTTAAAAGACACCTCTTCTAATTTCATATGGGAGATGCTTCTTAGGAACGTGATTGATCCATTTTTTTTCTTCCCTAGTTTATACTCGCATCATTTACGAAGAAAGCATGCGCAGCAGTCTCTTAAGAGTTCAAAAATCTTTTTGTCCTTTGCATTTGTGAAAGACAACGAAGCTGCCTAGTAAAGCAAGAATGTCTTTCTATGCGGACCTTAGAAGACACTTTACATGCCACAGAAAAACTTCAGTGAAAGAGAAAAAATCAACAATCAGCAGGTATGGATACCTATGGTATCCATACAGAGAGGTGACTCTGTTCTCAGAGCTGAACAAATTACTGATTTGATTATGGCATTAAGGAGTTTCTTCAAGGGTCACAATACTTTTCCACAGTTTAACTGGCAGAGGGGCAGAGTAGAGAGGGAGAATAAAGAAGCCATCATTAGATGTATTCTAATAATAGTGCCAAGTGTTATGGGTGAGGTAACAATTACCTAGAGCACAGAGATTTCAAGACTGGTTCAAAACAGACGTCCATCTAATCCATTGTATTATTTCTGAAAACATATAACCTTGTAAAATGTGGCCTCTGCATGATGTTTTCAATTCTGTTATTCCAGGGACGGTGACTTCATCTTGATCCCAACTCTCAATGAATTTATTCCCTGAAGCACTAAAATTTGCCGCTCTGAATCAGGTAGTGCAGCCACAGGTGTGAGCCTTTATTTTCTTAATTTAAGTGTGTTTTGTGTTCATCTGCACTCTCACGGTACAGTAAGAGACATTGACAGATTCACAGCTCTGTCATAATTTGTGTTTTCAAGTATAATTATCTAGCTTATGACTTTTTGAAGATTCTAATCTTTCATTACATCTAATTAAAGTCTGACCTCCTCAAAGATATTTGTTTAGCCTTTTGGAGCTGTCTAGTTGCTTCCTAGCAATATAAATGAAAGTAAATAATACATATATGCAAACTGTTAAAATGTCCATTTTAAAATTATTTGCAAAGTCTTTAAAAAGAAATCATATATTTGAAAATTCCCATCTATGGCATCAGAAGACAAAAAAATGGATTACCTGCACACTTTTTTTCTCTGTTACCAGTACTCCATTGTTTCCAGAAGTCAGTGGATTTTTTGCAAGGGTTTTCTTTCAGTTTCTAGTTAGTGTGTTTGCATTTTCTAGAGAAAAACACACAGATAAAAGTATAGGTCTTGGTTGTACAACTACAAACTTTAAAGAAAGCTAGCTCAAAGGCTGATATTTCAGTGTGATTATAAATAAACACAGAAATGCTCATGCTGAAATACAGAATTGATTTAGTTTTCTTTTTAGAGCTAGTGCTGAAACATATAAATCTTAATCTGTAAAATCAAGCATCTCAATGAAAATGAGACCTATGAAAAAGTGACATAATAACGATAATAGTATTGTGGAACGTAAAGGAATTATTTTTGTTTTCTTTGATGAAAAAGAACAAGTAATTACAAGACAGCAACAATTCAGAAAAATTCAAATTATATCACAGATACAAATGTAATTGTTCACAATAACACATCAGTAATATTAAAATACATCTGTCAGTTTTAATGTTCAAAATTCAGGTCATGTGCCTACATATACAGTAAGAAAAATAAAAGCTATTGTTTACCTTGTACGTTATCTTCATAGCTATGAGCACAACACAAAGCAGCTTTTGCTCAGCAATGTCTATTCTCAGAAGATGAAAGTATGAATTTACATTTCCTTGTCTTCTGAAAAAAATTCCAAAAATGTTAATTTTATTTCTTTTATTTAAGAGTGCATAACTTAATAGGCAGATCATTATTGCATTGGATCTTTTTTTCCCAAATCAACAGAAAGGATTTCTAGTAATAAAAGGAAAAATTATGTATATACTATACACAATATTTAGAATGCTCTGGTATTGTGAAAGGCTGAAATGTAGATCTTCGAAGTACTCAAAGGATGAGTTTCAGTAATAGATCATTTTGGTATATCAAAGAACAATTAACTTGTTCATTAAAAATTTAGAAACATGTCTAATTTCATTCGTGAATATATCTAACACTTATTAATTAAATTTCTCACTTGAGAAAAAGAACTATTCAAGTATAAATTTAAGTGTTTTCTTATACACTTACATTTCTTTGAAGTCACTGAAATGTAAGCAGGTGTTTTCACAGACAGACATATTATTGTGGCTAGTGAAAATTATTTTTCAAAAGAATTACATGTAAATAACTAGCATGTTCAGGGTTAAGTATCCCTAAAATTATGAAAAGTTTACCAAGAAAAGAAAAGGTCTCTGCAGTTTATTTTGATGTGTATGTCATGACTGCACTCCCTAGACTGGAATATACATTTGCTTAGTGTGTTCAAATCAGAATCTGAAATTCTGAGCAAGTCAGAAAACATTACTTTTCCTCACGAACTTACCCTCACAATTCAGCGTTAGCAAAAGATAGTACTTGCCACTAGGGATAGTAAACAGTGGAAAAATAAGCTATTACATACTGGAGATTTGGTAGAGTTTCCATTTGATCCCTCATTTTTTCCACAGTAACTTCAACTTCACAGAATCACAGAATCACAAGGTTGGAAAGGACCCATTGGATCATCGAGTCCAACCATTCCTAACACTCCCTAAACCATAGCCCTCAGCACTTCATCCACCCGTTCTTTAAACACCTCCAGGGAAGGTGACTCGACCACCTCCCTGGGCAGCCTGTTCCAGTACCCAATGACTCTTACTGTGAAGAATTTTTTTCTGATATCCAACCTGAACCTCCCCTGACGGAGCTTCAGGCCATTCCCTCTTGTCCTGTCCTCTGTCACTTGGGAGAAGAGGCCAGCTCCCTCCTCTCCACAACCTCCTTTCAGGTAGTTGTAGAGAGCAATAAGGTCTCCCCTCAGCCTCCTCTTCTCCAGGCTAAACAACCCCAGCTCTCTCAGCCGCTCCTCGTAAGACTTGTTCTCCAGCCCCCTCACCAGCTTTGTTGCTCTTCTCTGGACACGCTCCAGAGCCTCAACATCCTTCTTGTGGTGAGGGGCCCAGAACTGAACACAGTATTCAAGGTGCGGTCTCACCAGTGCCGAGTACAGAGGGAGAATAACCTCCCTGGACCTGCTGGTAACCCCATTTCTGATACAAGCCAAGATGCCGTTGGCCTTCTTGGCCACCTGGGCACACTGCTGGCTCATGTTCAGTCAGCTGTCAACCAGCACCCCCAGGTCCTTCTCTTCCATGCAGCTCTCCAGCCATTCTTCCCCCAGTCTGTAGCGCTGCATAGGGTTGTTGTGCCCCAAGTGCAGGACCCGGCATTTGGCCTTGTTAAACCTCATCCCATTGGTCTCGGCCCAGCAGTCCAGCCTGTTCAGATCCCTTTGCAGACAGTCAGGTTTCTCTATGAATATTCCCTATCCCAAGACTGCCCAACATTTCTATAAGTAAAAACTGGTTCTAGTCAGATGCAATTTATAAGCTTGATGTTTAATTGAGACTGACTCATTTTTTAATCTGCTATGGTTTGCATGTCAAATCTTATGCAAGTGGGAAATTTATATTTGAATACAATGTATTTCTTTTTTAACACAATGGGCAAATTTACCTAAGGATTCCATTAAGCAAATGAAAAGTTGTTATTCTAGCAATATATTCTCCTGGATATATGGTATAACATATCAGTACCATTTTTTACCTTTGTTTGTTATTTTGCCTTGGCTGTGCCACCACAGCTTCTAGGGATCTACACAATAAATATAACTACTTAACTGATTTTTATGAAGGCTAACTTGAGCTTTTGTTTTTCGTTGGTCCATTTTGTTACTTATCCAACAGGGGCATCACATTTACACAGCAGAGGAGACGGGAACTTTTTAACCTACCTTGCTACCTTTGACACATCTTGGCTGTGAGATATGTCTGTCTCTCCTGCCTGAAGGACGTATACATTGCTCAGTCTGTCACCATTTTACTTTAATGTACTTCATAGTATGTATTGAAACACATTCCTTAGGATTCAATGGCTGAAAGCTGTATTTCCATGTAAATGATGTACTACAATCTGTCTTAACCTGTGGTTGTGGATTGATTTCAGTTGAATTAGGAAGGATACAAGGTGCAGCAGAACTTGCTTTCATGTCATAGAGCAAAGCCCTGCAGCATAAGACTTGCTCTCCTTTCGTATTATAGCTCTGCATCCCTTCACTTCTGTTTCTGTCTATGGGCTATAAATGTAGGTCATTTGTACCAAGCCTCAAGAGGACACTGATCACAGTGTACTATGAGTTTTATCCTGCCCAAACCAAATAATCTTGCCAGGAAGCATATATTGGGGCCAGGGATGGGGAGCAGGGAGAGAACAAACAAAGCAAAATAACTGAAATATGTTTGGGAAGGATTTCAAATCAGAACGTAATAAATTAATGGCATTACAGTCATTCTCTGGCAATCTAATTTGACCAAATAGCATTCACAATCACGATGCTTTTCTTTTACTAGGTAGATTCCATGCATAACAATATTTGGCTATGTCTAGGGGATAAAGGAGACACATAAATATGATTGATGACAAAACCTATAAAGTCTACCATCTCTTCTTGCATTTAATAATGACAATATGACTTTCAATCTAAATCTGCAATACTCAAGAATACCCCGACAGTTTTTCACACTTACTTGATGAGAACTAAAACAAAAAAAAAATAATTTGGGGACAGTTGAATCCAGTCCTTTACTTTAAAATATGTTTTGTTTTGATATACAAGACACTTGCAGCACTTTAAAGTGTTTTGGCAAAACTTCATAATAGGCAAGACTCTCTGTCTGCCTCTGAGCTGGCAGAACTATATAATCTGTAAAACCCACTAGAATAATGCCAGTTGTGTGACAGGATATCTCAGTAGTAGCTGAGGAACTTTACTATATTTTATCTCTGGCATTGCAAGTTTTTCATTTGGGCAACAAACTGCTATGATGGAAATTACATCTTGTGTATATTTTTCTTTGCTTACTCAAGTATTGTTTTTCAATTACAGAAGACGGCAGAATCATTTATCTGATAAATCCTCTGTCACAAACCACTCATTTTGTCTTTCCTGCAAAGACTGCAGTGGTCAGAAGACTAAGAGGTCATTGCTGAGTTTACTTGCATGTAATGAGACTTTTATGTACCACGTGTGGAGGGAAGTATTTCTGGTCTATTTATCCAGCTATGGATTTGCTGAACCAGTTCAGAATGAGACTTTTTTTTCATATAGAATTCACATATATTTGTTTTAATTCCTCCCGTCTCCCTAAAAAAAAAAAAAAAATGAAGACATTTGTACATATATTAGACATGATATATAAAATTTTTGGAAATAACAGTGTTCAAGAATATCAGTAGTCCATGGGTGTAAACTCTCATCATCATTTTGACATCTTTTGTTTTGGCTACAGGTATACCAACTTGAAGTGGTATGCAGCTGTACAGCCCCTAGCTCTACACTGTCTTGCTGCTAGATGCTATTTCCTTAGAATCGAAAAAAAATATTTATTAACCCATTTAAGTGAAAATGAGTTAAGCTAGTTTATAATGCTTAAACTGTAGGTCTTTTAATCTGAAACAAGTTAACAAGTCATCACAAACCACCTCAACTGAAAGATCTGCACAAACTGTCACAAGGAACAGGATGAGGTTAGGTCTAGTTGGACACAGACATCTGTCCAGAAAGCACAGGCAGAAAAAAACACTCCATCAAAGCCCTGAGCCAAAATCAATTCCTCGTTTTTACTAGTTCTCCTTTATTCAAAAAAACAAGGAAAGAGGAGAACCAGAGAAATGCAGAGAAATGTGAGATTGTGCACAAGTGGCCGTATTCATATATGTATATGAATAATATATATATATGAAATAGTCAATAATGTGTTAAAGAACCAATTTAAAGATAATTTTGATTCCTTCCTTGCAATATTGAAAACCAGAAGTTAAATAGATTCATAAGAAACTCCTATTCAATTATGATGATCGGTTATTTATTTTACACCCACAGAGTACAACACTTCTTTCTAGTTCAACCAGGTACAAGGCATCGCTTTTATGAAAGGAAAAAGTCTTAAAACCACAAAAAGTACTGCAATGAAATGTGAGGAGACATGACCAGAGAAATATACCTCCCTGGAAAGAACACTATTGATTTTTATAGTGTTTGTTCTGCAGGGATTTTTTATTCAGTTCTGGCAGCCATTCAAAATCTGCATTTAAACAAAATTTTTTTAAGTGATGATCCTTATCCATTTTCTCAATGTCAGGAAAGAAAGTGTATTCTTAATGAAAAAGGCACTCTAGACATAAAATATTTAAAAACTTCATGCTAGAATATTTACTGTCTAAAAAAATGAGGTGGGGGTGCAGAGGAAACTTAGATTTGTTTTAGTATACGAGTGCCAACAAGCAATTCAACCAAGAGGAGACTTAAAACCTGCATTCCATCACGATCCATCAGGCCCACATCTTTTATTGAGGATGATGTTTGAAAATTATTGATGACTCAAGGTGCAAAAACTGTTTTAAGCTTCCAGTTTCCAGCTCATATGATGAGAATGTCACCACAAAGATGTCTGTTCATTGATTCCCTGCTCCTTCTTACTTCTCCCTCCTTCCCCAGGAGCTATTACCTTTTAGTGGGTCTTCCTGTATGTCATGTACTAAGGAAATGATAATGCCAGGCTGTTACAACCGTAGTGCCTTATTGTTAAAAATAAGTCTCTCCTCACCAAATGCTTAGACACTGCAAAGATTTTTCCAATTCTTCAATGTTGAGTTTTATGCTAAAGAATAAAAAAGGTCAACAAAACAAAATCTTCCTGTCTCTCATGCCTCCCTCCTTTCTGTATGTACTCTGTAAATGTTTGATGAGAAAGCCACAATAGGGAAGTTTCCCTCTTGCTTGTTTATTCTATTACAAATTCAGCAAGAGTTTAGAAGCTCAGAATCACATCACATTTGTCCGAATTTTTCAAACCGGTACAGTAACTACACTAGATCACACTATAACAATTCTACTCCCTTGAATTAAATTTAAATACAGCAAATAGAGTTGCATGGTGGAGGAAGTAAGACCTGGGTACAGCTGCCATCATAGGAGAGACAAGAAGAGCGGCTGGAGTGTGGTAAAAGAGAGAAGGAATCCTTTCCCAAGAACGCAGTGGCTACCGTGACACATACATAGACTCTTATATTCTTTTCCCTTTTCTTGTCATCATTGTCATTCATCCCATTCCCCCTATCATTCCCTCCCTCCCCTCCGCTTTCCTCCCTTTCTCTCTTCCTCCTTTTCTTCTTTCCTTCCTTCTTTTCTTGCTTCCCTCCCTCTTTCCATTCCACTCACATCTAAGCAGCATGGGAGCATCGGGTACCTGAACAGGCTGCAGTCAGGGGCAGAAGCAAAAAGAGGACAACTGTGAAGTACACATTTAAATCAGCTCTTCAAAATCAGATCAGTGAAGGGGTTGCAAATTACATTAGAGAGAGAGTTGAGTGGGGGGAGAGCAAAGAAACAAAAAAAGGCTTCTTGCCCTTCCAAATTCCCCATAAGTCTCCTCGTTCTCACCTTTCATAGCCTCTGCCAATGCCTCTTTCCTCATTTCGCAGCTACTTACCCCCTTGCCCAACTACCCTGAAAATCTCCACCCTCTCCCTTATCACCATATACCACTGCTGTAAAACTGAATTTTATGCATACTGTTGAATATCATTAAGATTTCTCCCAAAGCATTCTATCATTCTATCTCAAGCTGCCTCTTTAGGGATCTACCACAGAGAAAGGACATTAAATTCTGCATTTAGCATAGAAGAAGTTTTGCTACTGACACTGCCTATCTTCAATTCAAGAGAGATCATATCATTTTGGTCATTTCCTGCCTTACAACTCTCTTAACAAGGAGCTTATATTTTATTTCAGTAATATGAATTTTGGAGTGTTGTATAAACATCTCCATGTATGTATAATAGGGAATCCAAATTGCGTCATGCTGGAAAAGAAAGAAAATAGTCGTAACTAATATTTTATCAAAGCCGAAACTACTTCCATGCAAAGCAGTTCCTACTATTAAGGAACAGAATGCCTTGTGGGGTTTTGTCTATTAGAAATCTGTATATAGGGAGAGCCAGTAATGTTCTTTGAGCTGAATTCTACTGAAATCAGGAGGGAGGGAAGTGACACAACATGGGGGAAAGAAGAAAAATATTTCCCACAAGATAGCAGTGTCATGTTTCCAATCGCTGTATCAAATCTACCTCACAATGACACTTGCCCCTTGAAAAAACTCTAAGGAATTTGAACACGTCCATCCCACTAAAAAAAAGCATCAGCCTGAAATACACTATGACATTCAATCCAAGTACCTTAAAAAACAAATCATACTGTAAAAATGTCATGAACAACAGCAGCAGCAACTATAAAAACAAAACTAAAGTTTGCACCTCTCTTACAGGTATGTATATATACAAATAGTTTCAGACATGTTTCTCATTACATTAACACTTCATGTGATATCAGAAATCTCACTAATGATTGGGCTTTTGTTGTACGCATACAATTAAATGCAAATGTTTTTTTCCAAGTTTAGCATCTTTATAATGTCAAAATATAGGTCTATGTTGTAATTGTATAAAGTTAGAAAACAATTTTAGTTTCAATGTTATGTATATGTGAGACTTTGGTCTTTATTAACTTCTTTCTTCCTTGACTAGGGACTCACGACTTTTCCTGTATGTAAGTAAGTAAAGAATACATTAAAAAATATTCATACACACAGTTTGAAAATAGAGTTAAAACCCTTATTTCACAATAAAAAAATACTGTCAAATTATACAGATCTTTCTTCAAGAGACTTCAAGTTCTAAAGCAATGGTGAAGAAGAGAATTATTCACGTCATATTTTAGAGAACACATTCTTAAGCCTGACAGCAAGCTATGGTCATTTTATTTTACCTGAGTGCCAACCTGGAGAACAGCACAGTGGGAGATAGGATTGAAGTTGTTCAGTGTCACTTTGGCAGACAGTGCTGGCAACATCATCTTTCTCAGTGAACAGTGATTTTTATGCTATGTAATCTAATAGCAATAGTAGGCACAGTAGCAACAGTTTTTTTCTCTGACATGAGGAGGTACAAGACAGTTTGTATAGCAGGGATGTCTGAAGTAGCCCATTAGGTCATTAAAAAGAAATAGAAAAAGCATATGCAAAAAAATCCAGACACCAAATAATAAAATAGTCTTTAAACTTGTCGGTGAGAATAGAAGCAACAGGTGTCGTTGTGGTAGATATTATCTACCACTAGTAGATATTATCTGTTACTGGTAGATATCATTATCTATCTCTATTATCAGGTATCATTAGAGTGATTCTTAAGAGACATGGGCATGAGATAATTGTAATTGCCTCTGTAAATATAATGGTTCATATTGTATTAAAGAAAAAACTGATAAAGGTGGTTCAGTTCAAAGATTTTCTTCTACATCAATAGTAGTGCTTTCTGAGGAAGAGCTTTAAAAATATATGAACTGATCGTTAAGCTTAAATGAAACCTCGAAATAATGATAAACATTTTTAAAATAAGTCATGAATCCCTTGAGTTATTCCCTGAGTCCATGAAGAAATGCTAACAAAGATAAAATCACTTATATCAAGAATGCAAACCTGACACGTCAAAACTGTAGTGAGTGTAGGATATAGATGTAGCAGCACAGTAATATGAAAATTATAAGATGAAGTGTTATCAAAGGATATTAATCCTGGCTTGGATTTTATTTAGCACCTATTTCTTTTCTTGTTAACAATATCTTTGACGAGTGCACTCACTATATTATTTCACTGGTTCTCTGGACTACAGATCCAGCGTAGAAGGTTTTGACAGACTTACCCAGCAGTACATCATTGTGGTTGCCTAATGAGTGAAATCACAGGGATACACTACCTCAAAGATAAAAGTGTCTTGGTGTCTTTGTAAAATACAAAACCAAGAAACATTTCTTTTATTCTAAGTAAAGTTAATAAAGTCCCAAAAGGCTTTTTTGAGTGTTCCAGCTGAAAGTTCTTCCTTGATCTGAAATATTGAAAGCAGCTGAGTCTAGATAAACTCCGAATCTTAAAGAAGGTTTGGTTCCACTCATAAAAGCAGAAAATGGGGCATCCTGAAGGCACTGGACCAACCTGTTTATGATTCCTATTTGAAGATTAAGATGCGTTAACTGAATACAGCTGATGACTTTGCTGTCTGCATTGTTCGGCTAACAAGAACTTTGTAAATAGATCAGAAATTCCAGAACTATTTTTTTAGTTAGTACTTACTGTTGCTTAACTTGATTTTTCTGCCTGTATGTCTGTGACATTCTTGAAACTCCTTAGTGTTTACATAGCACTATAGAACAAAGAGAAATAGGATTAATATATCCTTTTTTGGCTCACATTTTATTGAGAAACAACCTAATCAACTGTAATCATCTATTTCACAACAGACAGAACTTAGATCTTAATGATGGAGGAGGGCGAAATAATATAAGACTGAAAGAAAAAAAACTAAAAAATATGAATTCAGGTTACTAAGAAGTTATGTTAATTTTCAGTCTTTGAGTGATAATAGTCTGAACTGCCAGTGAGTAACTGCTCTCTGACTAAGACAAGTCTCCAATTAACCTTACATTTATTTTCAGGCCAGCTAATATCAAAGCACTGGAATAACATCAAGGAATAATGCTACATTTGCACACTCTACTTTAAGTAAATTATTCTGTTGTTGGTATTTCAAGGGTAAAAATAATTTTGTAAGACGCCTTTTGACTGTTAATGGGCAGACAAATGTTACAAACATGTTCTCTTCCTTCTGGCAGCATCAAACAAACAGGAAAACATCCAGGACATGTACTTTGAAATTTGTATTAAAGACACTAAAACAGTGTGTAATAAGAAAGGAATCTTTATACTTTTTAATCTGTTAGTCTTAAACAAGCATAAATGAAATCTTCTGTCTTCAATACAAACAGACAGTGTTTTACCTCAGTAAGCAGACATGATTACTGCTGCTCTGTCGAAGAGCTGTTGCTTAAATGTCTTGGGCTTTCAAATCAAATTATACATCCTCTCCCTCCACTGCACTGAAAGACGATAAAATAAACAAGGCAGTCACAAAACATACTCTCATTTTTTTTTCTACTGGTCTGGCAGAATCCAAAGGAGGATGGACTTGAAAAAGAGAGTGGATAAATCCCCTCTGGACCCTGTGTATTAGATAAAGCAGGGTAACGGAGAGAGAGTGATCGCTTTACAGCAGAGATGAACTTCTTGCAGGAAGTTTGATAAATTGACATCATTCCAGGCAATTTGAGGTAATACAATCTTCATGTCTGAACAGTGTAATTACTAGATATGTTTCCAGCATTCAGAAACACTCTATTAATCACCATGAACAGTTTTAGCAACCATTTCTTTCAAGAAAAAAAAGGAAGAGGGGGCAAAAGAGAGAAAGCAAAAGATGGAAAGAAGTATTAAGCAGTAATTTAGAGTTTTTTTAATGGTAAGCAAATTAATACTGCTGGACGAAACATATGTCATCTCAGTTTGAGGCAATGAAGAGAAAGTCTGATGCAAGTGAGATGGTCTCATCAAGGACACAGCCTAACTGGTAGCCGATAGATTTCAGTATACGTGCTTTAATAAAAGCTAACCTCAGTTCCTCAGTAAATCTGCAGCACTTTTGGTGCTTTTAACTATGATCCTAGACTACTTCTCCTGTCAATCTCTGTAACTCCCAGGCTTGACACTTGAGCATTTTGCCTGTTGCTGTGTGGTGTAACAGTAGTGTCCCATTTTTGAGGGACAAGCGGTGGTATTAAAAAAGCAGAACAACATAGAAGCATTTACTGGAATAAATCTATGATGTGTTTACATCACGGTCTGGGTGTAAGAAAGTAATTTCCGACACCTCCTCCAAAGAGAGAGGTAAGACTGCCTGCCGGGTGGAATTGTAATAAATTAAAACAACTTAGCTATTTGGCACTTTTCCTCCACGTTCATACAGGAAATGTTTGCCCCACTGACATGCTAAATTAATTCCCAGCAGCGTGTTTTCAAATAACTTTTCTTTATTCAGTTCCATATGGAGGGCGTAAGGTTAATTTGTCAAGCTACATACAAGGCTGAAATTAGTCATATTTCATTTATAATGAAGTTTATCAAATGGCAAGAACCTCCACTAAAACATGTACTAATTGACCCTCTTTTATTTATAATGTCAGATAAAGGGCAAGAAATAAAAAATGAATGACCGTTTCGTATGTTCCATGCAGAATATATTTGTATGAAGAAGAATCATTAGAATAGCTCTGAATAAGTTCTGGACAGCTGGTCAAAAACATTGTCTGGACTGAGCTCCACCCGTTTTAATTTCTTAATAAGTGGAACAAATCTAAGCTTCTTGTTTCTTCCCATTGCATGTTCTCAATGCTCCACTTTATTCAGTGATGTTGCTTTACCTCTGTATGCTGAGTGTGGAGTTTGGCTCAACCATACCTATAATTTACAAAAAAAAATTGCTTTCCAAAACGAATCTCACTTGAAGAAAATGTTATTATAAACAGAGCAGGAATCCGTGTTTCCTCCATTAAAGAACAAAAGTGTAGATGATATAAGCAGCTCAGTTCTAGGTTTAGTTTTAAATTTCAGGTTTTACAGAGAGGTATGGATCATATTTGTCTGATCAGGATGTTGTAAAACTGACAGCTAATGTCCAAGTTAGGATTTGTTGGTTTTTTGGTTTTTTTTTTTCAGACTTATATCTACCAACTATGCAACTTTTAGGTCCCAGGCAATAAATTGAATGGCATTTCTGAATTCAGAGTAGACAGCATCAATCTTACACAACACGATATGTAGGCGTCTGCAACTAACCAGAGCAAGTGGAACAGTTATCATTTTTTTTACTATTACTTTTTTTCAGTGAAGCTTATTGTCTCACAAGGAATCAGATGGAGATCACTTTGATTTCTGCAGATTCCTCCCTAAGGGAACACAAGGAGGTTTTCTACTGTATAAAATATTTTCTTCTAGTTCAAGCTAATCTAAAGTATTTTTATACATTAAAATTTGCAATAAAAATAAGACTCGCTTTTTATCCCAATCATAAGGTTATTATCTAAATGGAATTTATCCATGCTGGTTGCATAAAGACAGTAATGAAGAAGTTCAAAGCTCTGGGAAAGCTTGATAAAGGTGACAGGACTGCTACCACGAACAGCAGAATTTTGGCTACACAATGGGAGATGAAGCACAGCTTCATTTAAACACCCAACGAGGAATTAAAAAAAAAAAAAAAGACAACTTAAAAGAAAAAAGCAAAAGTAGACAGATAAAAGATTCCAGGAAGGAAAAAATGTCTATGGATTCAAATACTCACTGAGCTGCATGTTAGCCTACTGCTGGGCTCATTCAAACAGACTATTTTTTCGAGTTTTGATAAAAATATTTCCTGTAGGAGTTCACATAGCTGTTTAGAGATGTGACTTGAAAATGGCTGATAGGAATACCAAGAAAATGGATAAGATTTTTCTGCAAAAAGTAAAAATATGTTAGGAAGCTCAATGGAGTTATCTCATGACCCATGTAGGAATAAATTATAACAATATATAGGAAATGATGTGGTCACAATGAAAACTTTTCTTCACTTTTCATAGAATCATAGAATCACTAGGTTGGAAGAGACCCACTGGGTCATCGAGTCCAACCATTCCTAATACTTCCTAAGCTATGCCCCTCAGCAACTCATCCAGCAGTCCCTTAAACACCTCCAGGGAAGGTGACTCCACCCCCTCCCTGGGCAGCCTGTTCCGGTGCCCAATGACCCTTTCCATGAAAATTTTTTTCCTGATGTCCAGCCTGAAACTCCCCTGGCACAGCTTGAGGCCATTCCCCCTTGTCCTGTCCCCTGTCACTAGGGAGAAGAAGCCAGCTCCCTCCTCTCCACAACCTCCTTTCAGGTAGTTGTAGAGAGCCATAAGGTCTCCCCTCAGCCTCCTCTTCTCCAGGCTAAACAACCCCAGCTCTCTCAGCTGCTCCTCATAAGACTTGTTCTTTTATCCATATCATGCAGTCTGTAGCCTTACCTTTATACTGACACATACACAGAGTTTCATCATTATAAAGCTAACCAACAAATAAGTTTTAGTATAATCTCTGCTTTATATGTTGCTAGAGAAACTGAGACACTCTCAATTGTTATTGTCTTTGATAGAAAGAATTTTTAAGAACTCTATTGTGTTCTACCTTCTCATTTAATCTCTGAATCTTAGATTGTTACGCAGACTTGTGCTTATTGCTCCCCTAAAATGGTTAGAAAATGAGTTTGTTTAGGAGCAGGAACAAAACATTAGCAAAAGCCACAGCAAAAGCAGATGCAATTACCTTGAACTAAGAATGACACAAATACATTTTTATTAGTGCACAGTAGATATGATAAACATCGAAGACAGAAAAATGATGTCAAAACTAACTTATTTCACAACCTCTATTACTTATTTCCATACAGATGCATTTATACATGCATACAATTCTGTGCTCACGTGTCTGCATACATGAATATATTCCTTCCAACTCTCCAAAAGTCATGAAAAACATGCAGAAACACATAATTAATGAACTAGTAATGTATCTATTACTTGAAAATATTTAAATTACAAGTATTAAAATATTTTTGTTTTAAGATTTAATTTTACCATTAAAACCATCAGTTTGCCTTTTCTTATATAAAGACATTAACCAGTGAATATACCTGCTCCAACTTTATCAGAATATTAAAACAAGTGAAAAAACAGCCAACAAAGAGTAAAATCAATAATAATGTATCAACAGAACTCATAGACTGAGATTTTCAAAGCCATGTGAAAGATGAGAATGAGCAAATGCTTTAGGAATATTTCTCCAGAATAGTGTAAACTTTGAGGCATTAGTGTGCCAGAAAAAAAGAAGTTTTGCTCTTACTGGTCAAAGACTGTGTTTATAATAATAAACTGCCTTTGATTTTGTCTAATTTCAATAAATGTCCACATGCTCTTCTTGAGATTAAACTGAACAAAGATTTTTATATAATAGACTAATTTTGAGAATTACGAAGTTCATGTTGAATTTCATATTTTGTATCTCTCTAAATATCAAATCTAATTTTATTTAATTAATTGCAATGGTATCTTTGCTTTCTGAAAAGGTTGAATAAACTTTTGGATAGCCTATAACATAAGTTGCATATGATTAAGCTATGTGTTTTATACAAGTCCTATAAATATTTTTTATTGGGTGAATCATATGCCATTTCTTGAGTTTTTTTTTTTTTATGAAGGAGCTGCATTATGAGAAAAAGAAATTAAGAGAGAACGTGTATTGGAAAAAAGGATTAAACCCCCAATGTCTACATCATTATAATGCATAGCATCATATATATTTTATGTATTCTTAATACATATGATATACAAGTGTATTTTTTACTTATGCTTTTACATATGTGTGGATGTGCATATGTACACATATGGATATTTTATACATGTGGATGTGCATATATACACATGTATATTTTATATCTGCATATATATGTAAATGCGCACATGTAACGTCTGTATACATAGATACACATATTTTGTCTGTTTATATGAATCTTGATATACATACATATGCATTTTATTGAAACAGTTTTAGTAAAACAGAAAAAGCCGTGTCAAAAAAGTGACAATAGAAATAGAAATAGAAACTCTAAGTAATGGTATAAAAAAATAATTAAACACATGAAGTCAATCCAACAGAGTGAAGGACTGAAAAGACTGCAGAATGGACACAAATGGAAGATGACAGAAAACAAAAGGTAATTAAAGATTTTAAAAGCTAAATATGATCAGCTGCTCTCCTTTCTTGCAATGCCAGCACAAGGAGCTACTAAATAAAGCCAAACAACCAGAACTAATTTTAGTGAAAGAAATCTTTCTGATATCACAAATAACCAGTAATATCTTTGCCTTATATGTCACTTAGATTGAGTGACTGGCTAAATAAATTAAAAATAAGAAAACATAAGACATTTATATTGTTAGAATAACCATAGTTACCATATATAGACCATCAGAGCAAGATTCATCCATACATTTAGAAACCCATATGCTAAGGGAAAACTTTTCTGTAATAAGTTACTACATTTAGTAATTATGATTTTCAAAAGTACATTGGAAGCTATATATTTTTTCAGAAATAAAAGAAAACAAACCCCACATTCACTTACATGTAGTTCATTTTAAAGATAAGGGCGCTAACATTTTAGTATAGTGACTAATAACAAACGTGAGCACAAGAGCTTCTACACAAATATGACTACTTGAGGCAAGCATTGTTCAGAATAATCTCACAATATTGGCATAACAGACTTAGGAACTAATTTAACCTGTTCATATTACTAGAAGTTTGTGGATGCAATCACTTTTCCACTTTTATTCTGAGCTTGAACACAGGCAAATGAGAAAAGCTCCATCTAATTTTTAGAAGACACGTGAACTGGATATAATTATCTAGTGAAACACCTTGAGAACGCAAATTAACTTCAACACCATTGTTTCTCAGCTTCAGCTTTTACCTAGGAGACTAACAACTAAATGCTGTCTGGGTAATGAGGTCATTATTCCTCCCCACATCTTTAAAGCCACGCTGAAGCTCTGACATAGCATAGATCTACTAGTAGCACTGTTAGGTTCTTTGATTTGCTTACAGTTTACACTGTCCTAATAACCAAGCTCGAATCCTGTGTGACCAAGGAATGACAGTGCCACATACACAATCCCTCAAGCTGCACATACCCTCAAGATTTATCCAAGCATGGTTTGCTGCTTGCACTGTAATCAAAGGATGAGCATACTGTAGCACAATTAAAGCACACGGCAATTAACTGGAAGCCTTTGGAAATAAAACTTCAAAAATAAATCATATGAATTTGGAAAGCACACTGAGTGTAGCAGCTGTTACAATCTACGTTATTATTAAACCCTTTAACACTGTTTAGCAAGACCACAATGAGATATATAAGATTGACTACTTAGGTTTAATAAACATTTTAAAGATCCAAGGAGTTAAGAAGGGGACATTTTTACATCTACCAGCATGCAGAGGAATTGAAGATCACATCTCATTTAATTCTTTTGAGTTAATTGAAATAATGTATTTTGATCACTGAAAACAATTTATTTTTGCTGCCCATTTTTCAGAAATATCTATAGATGCCATCTATTTGAATGGATTCTGTTTCCATAAGCCATTTAAAAACCTGGAATAGATGGATAGGGATAGAGTTTTCCAGGTCCGTGTGTCTGTGCACGTGTGTCCATGTGTGGGTCTATGTGTAAGGGTTTGGAGGAGGTCAGACAGTCTAAGCAAGAACCTGTACAAAAAGTTACTAGTTCCAGAGATGCTAATGTTATATCTATTGAAAAGTTACCCAGAAATTAAAATGAAGCTTTCCCTGCCTACTTCACCTAGCTCTAAAGCTTCATTCTTTTCCTCACTCTCTTCTTCCTAGAATGCAGGAAATTCCTTACCCCTACAGTAGTAAATAACCCTCATAGAAAGTGACAGACACAACTCTTGTTCTCTCATATCATTCCTAAATATTTTATTTCAGGTTAAAACCAAAAAAATAAAAAGATATAACAGTTACAAATATTTTTAGTATTCCTACACTAGGTACATTATTATGTTGTAGGGTGTTCTTCCCTTCCTTTTCCTTTGCTAACTTGAACCATAATATGCTTCCTCTAATATTTAGATACTAACAGAACCACACTTGATATCTGCTTCTCATCCTATGCTTCTTTTTACTGAGGAAGAACTAAACTATCGATAATCCACACCAAACAGTTAGAATTTTCATAAACATAGGCTATTAATGTCAAACATTTTCAAACCTTTCCATGAACGTTTGTTATTCAGAAAAAAATATGTTTGATTCACACCAAAACATGCAAAATTATTTTTCTTTACACAAATACCCATCTCTGAATTCTAAATGAAATAATTTAATAGCTTTTAAAAATTAAATACTCTCTATGCAGTCCTGAACATAAAAAAAAAAAAAAGAAAAATGGTAGTTAAAAAACCAAACCAAACAAAACCAAAAATCATTCAATGCAATATAACTACAGTTATACATCCATATTTGAAGTCTGTCCAAGACTGTTTTTAAGAAGGACTCACTGCATGGTAATTAATTTGAATTTCTGTAGCTGCAAAGGGAACATTTCTTCTCTTAACAGCTCTAAACCCAGCAGGTCTATAGAATATCAGCAGACCGTGATTTCTAGTTTGATTAAACTTTTAAGCCCATACTGCGTGGGGCTCACTAACAATAAGACTTGTAAAATGTATATGTGTGTGGAACGAAAGCAAAGAGATTTGTTTGAGGCAAACCAGCTTTCAAAACTAAAATGATGAAAAAGCAGTTTTACTCCTTGAAAAGATCATACTTGCTTTTTTTAATGTACATATACATCTTTAAATAAACTGCTAAAATGCTCAAAGATGTATAATTACGTTGTTCAGAATGTTAAGCAATTATTGCCAGTTTTCAAGGCTCTGCTACTGTAACACGCCTAAGGCAAATACTCTGGGCAATCATGAATATTGGAAAAACTAAGTCATAAATCTATAATCTGAACATAAACATCTTTCAAGCTGCCTGTAGTCTAGGGGGTTTTACTAGTAGTAATATATATTTCACTTAGAGACTGCTGATTTTATTTATCTCCCTCCAATTACATAGTTTGTACAGTATTTCTATCTGTAATCATCTATCCACACATACTTTCTAAATTAATAAACTATAAATAAATAAAAACTAATTATTTTAGTGAAGTAAACCACAGAATGGAAAAAGACACAAACACTGTGTGTCCGGTGTTATTCACTCTAAGCGGTGTCACTGCAATGGAGATATTGCCTTGTCCTACAAAAGTGCACTTCGTACAAACCATACTTTTGGCTGCATTGAGCAACAAATTGCCAGGAGAAGAATGAATGTTCCTATACCATTAGAGCAATTTAAGATTGTCAAACAAAGGTAATATAGACAAATTTATCCATTCAAATGCCATCCCAAGCACAGAAAACAAATCCTAGATCTCTATTTTAGAAATGGTTACACTATACTCTTCCAGAGGAAGATAGAGCTGATCTTTTCTAAATTAAATTACCTCTTACTCTTAAGAGTATCTCTTGAGAGTATCTCTTAAGAGAGATACTCTCCTTTAGCTCCAGCCTTCAGGACATCCTGTGTGGACTATCCATCTTGTTTACAGTTTAGGGATGAAAACAGGCATTTTTTATTTCCTCCCTTTTGAAAAACTGATATTCAGTGTTAACAGTTGATGGAAAAGGAAGAAGGTGAGGAAGGCTGGAAGGAAGCACAGACAGCACAAACTGTTTCACCTTTCCCTTCTTCTATCAGTGGATATTCTTTTCCCCAGAGACTAAGAAGCCCAGGCAAGAAAGCCAACAACAATGAGGAGAGTCCACAGTGCTTCTAATTGGAAACCGTTGTCAAGACAGCATTTCCTATATGCTTTTGCTTGGTAAATGATATAGTCAGATAAGTAGAAATTGTAGTCTTTTCTTACACTTCTCTCCAAATGGTAACAGCAAAAACAGAGGGGCTCTCCTGAACTTTTGTTCTGCTCCAAAATTGCTCAGTTTATGCGAAACTCAAAAGCCAACGCCATGTCCTATCTCAGTCTGTATGTAAAGAAAGACGTGTAGGAATTTTCCCTGAATATAGTGAGTAAGCGTGTTAATGCTTTGGTAAACAAAGTCAATTGCAAAGTAAATAGTCATGAGCTGTCATCCATGTGATCTTCAGGGGACACAGGCTCTGTTTTGTACTACCCAGTTTCTTCCATCTAGTCCCAAATGAAACTCTTTAAACATGAAGAGCAGTTACGCCTGAAAGACTCATGTATGGTAAGCCAAGGAAAAGATACAGTACAAAACATCCAGATTTCAAGGGAACCTCAATGATTTATACTACTATTTCATAGTTATATTACATACTGCACACATGAAACCCTCCCTGAACTTGGACAAACTCAAGAGTTTAATCCAGCCAATGACCATGATGCACTGGATATTAATATTTTTATGTGCCAGTGTAAAACAAGCATGCAAACAAGCAAACCCCAACCTGGAGATAAGTTTTTTATGCTGCATGCAGCATATAGTACAATTGACTCTCTTGAGGAACTTGCAGATTAAGTGGTTGCTATAGCCAGTTAGTCAAAGGACAGTTCAGAGTAAAAATATCTAACTCATTGAGAGCCAGAATGATTCATCATCTTTGCTGTTTTATGCACACAATGACCTGAATGAATTAGATTCCATTTTGGATTCAAAGCAAGACAAAAACCAACAAACATAAATGAAAGAACTGTGGCCAAATCAAAACCAAGCAGCAGTTCTCTTCTGTGAGGAGAGTAGTTTTCCTCTGTGTGTTAAAGCTGCTCTGCCACACATAGTTTTGTCTGCCTCTCTAAACAAAATCTGGGTAAATATCTTAAGTTGCAATATACACTAAATACATATTTCACTCAATATATGAAAAGGAAAAAAAAATGGAGTACAGAAAGTTTCTAATTCCAACTTTCCATTTACTGATTGTTTTCAATTGAATGTAAGTACTTTCAAACTGATGTACTTATATTCTTATGTCCTTAATGAATTATTTATGTATCCACCATTCTCACTATAATGAGCAGAGGCTAACAGTATGCTTAGAAGTAAAGATTTACTTATAAAATGCTGCAATGCAATATAAAGATTTTCTTAGGCTTAAAAATTCAAAGAAAATTCCTCTTTTTGAAAACCTAACCATTTCTTGACCATTAGTTGTAATCAGGTCCAAGAATATTGTAAAAGGAGTAATTCAGAGGCATACAGGAACAACCTGGATTAAGAGATTTAGCTTGGGCTCCTCACAACAGAATGCGCAGGTCCTCTGGTTTAAAGTACGCATGTCCTACTCCAGTTTGTGGATCCACAGAACTCCAGAAGGTCCCAGAGGAAATGTGTGTTTACACGTTAAAGCAAAAGTGGTAGAAAATGGAAGATGAGTTAGAATCAGATTGTCATTCAAATTGTATAGAAGGTAAGCACAGAACAAAGCAAAGAATGAATGTGTTTGGGGGGGGGGTGTTAAAAAAGAAAAAGCACATGGCAGAAAACAGAGAAGCTAAACGCATGTGAGAGAGAAAGACCTCAGAAGTCTGTTAAATAGCATTTTTTATGGAAGTGAAAGGTTTGGAAATGAGCTATTCAGGATTCATTTCTTAGTTAATCTAGTATTAGACAAGGACTAATTTCACAAAATGTTAATAACGATACTCAATAATAAAGATGAGGGGATGGAAAGGGAGAGTAAATCTAGATTTCCACATCCATTTTTTAGGAGAAAAACTTTTCATTAGAATGACAGCCTACAACAAGAATAATAAAGATTCATTCTTTGTATATCAAAATGTTGAAATCTGTAAATTTCCTTGATTAGGAGTTTTTTGTTTGTTTGTTTATTTGTTTGTTTTCTGGATGGCATACTTTTTTTAGCTAATATTATTCTACACTGCTTTTATCATGGTCATTTTAAGCTAAGAAAATACTATTCTAGTGTATACTTTCAAGTTTAATATTTTTTTACATTTTTCCCCTTGCCAATCTATAAATTTTTTACTTCTTTGGATTGAGAAAGTAGCATACATTGTTTGGGGAACATAGTATAATGTCGCTAAAATGACTGAGAAAACAAAAAGCAATAAATCATAGAATTTATCGAAGTAAAACAAATGTTATCTTTACTGTTCTGTAAGGGAAGCAACATTTTTAAAGCCTGGTTTCAGTTTTGCTGGAACACTAATTCCATGATGAATTCTTATGATTAAAAACTTATATTTATATGTTTAAATTCTATGATTAAAAGTTATATTAAGTCAAATCATTAAATGTGTAACAGTCTGTCTAAACACAAGAAGTATCTTTCAAAACTGGCCTTCCTAAGTTAGCACAAAGTGTTATAGCCTTCTATTTAAAGACAAATGCACATGCCCAGCTGGTGGAACAAGCATTGGAAACAAAGTTGTAATTCCAAAAATAGATCTAACACACCTAAAAAGCTGGTTTTCCTCTTCAGAATTTTCTGTTTAATCAAGCTTATTTTTTGCCCAGTACTTCTAACTCATTCTCTCTTCTCTTTACTGGTTCAATAGATCTCACCTTACTTTCTCAATAACTTATTAAACCAATGTTTATTTATTTATATATTAATCTACAATGTAGTGATCCAACAGTTACATATATACATTGCATACCTCCACAAAAAAGAAAAAAAAATCTGAAAGCTCAGGCTAACAAGGTAATCTGTTCATTTTATTTCTTCAGTTACTGATTGTTAACTGTCCTGACAGTCTTCCTTACATTATTTATGGCACAACCCACCTAATTTCTGAGCTTCCTGATATCTATGTGTGTACTATACAACACAGAGGTGAACCACTGGAGAAGAAAATTAAATATTTCCTCATTCTTCCCCCCCAAGAAGAAAAATCAGTCAGAAAACTAAGTATGATCTTCTTTGAGACTACATCTGCTAGTATTCAGCTGCTTATTCTCTCATGCATAACTGTTTTCAGAGACAAGGCTTGAATCTGACATTCACCATAATAACCAGGTTCCTTCCCCAGTAATTGTCTCACAATTCCTATTACAGCACCTAGGAGTTGCACTTGTATATCTGCAGGAAAACTTGGAGCAGAACAAGGCTTTAACGTATAGCAAATTGTTTTTTATCTTTATTTGGTACGGATCTACTGTAAGTAATCACTGAGGGTCAAAAAGCAAAATTTGTAACATTTTGATGTGAAATCAAGGGCCAAGAAAATGTAAGAAAAAGCTAAAGCAGACATATGATGAGAAATTCAATTTAAACTGAGAAATAATAGGTTTTCAAGACAGCTGCAAATGCTGTAGCTTTACTATCAGCATGGAGTATGTGTGCAAAGAAAGTGGTGATTCATGAGAAATTAAATTAATAGGTGTGACATTAAAGAACTGGTTTAGCAAAGTTCAAAGAAAAACTTAGGTGATTTCAGTATGATTTGAAAAATAAGTCTTTCAAAGTAAATGAAATGATTGAATCTGTTTTACAGATAAGTACAGTTAATTGGTGGATGTTTTCAAGGGATTTGCTATTGCTGCATCTTTCAGATGCAGAGGTGTCATAAGAGGTAGAAAATAAAGTTCCAAGAGCATGCTAGGATGAAGGCAAATGAGGTGTTATGGCTTGAAAGGAAAATAATATTTAGAAACCTGTGAAAAATATAAAGAGATAACTTAAAAGACAATGTAATCAGATTGGAACAGTATGAGAATAAAAGCTCTGGAGGCTAATGTCTGCTTTCAAAGAAGAGCCTAATGCTTATTAGAGACAAATAAATAAAAATTCCTGCTGAAAAGTTGCATTCTCAAATAAAGGAGTTTGAATTTCCTTGAGAATGGATTTAAAAGCTTGCTACATCTGTTACTATAATTATTGCTTAATACCTGTATTACAATAGTGCCTGAGGCTCCAATTAAAGTTTATCCCCCATTATGCCGGATACTTATAAATACATGATAAAAATTACAATCTGAAGGCTACTAAAGGAAGTAGATAACTGGGGAAAGAATTGTGATCTCTCTTATATGCTTAGGGAATGAAGAGACAAAGGTTAACTGCTTACTTCATGTTGAAATGTATGAAGTATGTGCCTAAATTACTGACCTGCTTAAGAAAATTTTAAAGGAGATTGCAAATAGGGAAACAACACAATACAAAGGAGAAATGATTCACTGTGATTTATTTCCCAGAAGTTGAGATTGTATTAATAGAGTGGCTGGATTTATCTCTTTCACTTCTGAAAGCAAGATTACTATTTCTCTGTTGACAGTGAAGTGGGTCACAGAAGGAGGAAGGAGTCAGCTTTAAAACACCCCGGGGGTAGGGAGCAGGGAGGGAGGGAGGAGTATTAAAATCAGGGTATTACTGGTGTGTTTAAAAAGCTTTCTCTTTGCAGAAGAGACAAGTTTGCGATATAATTTTCAGAGATCCTCCAAAAATTGAAGAAAACTGTTATTTAATAACCTAGTAAGTAATTATCCACCAATACTGCTATTACTTGGAGGCAGTTGTCGAAACACAGTTTTTTCAGGAAGTATCTTGCTAGTTCTAAAAAGAGAGATTTCATTAGAAGTAGGAAGTAGGAAAAATCAATTTATGAAAAAAGAAAACGTATGTTTTCTAAAGTAACTAATTTTAATTTCATTTTGGAAGTGTCTAAGTGTTTTTTACAATACTTGTGCTCTTCATGAAGGAAAAACACATTGGTAACCAGAAGCCTAAAATCTTTTTAAAATGAGGGCTGAGCTCCTTACACATGGACTGCTGAAGGTTCTTGGACACTAACTGAGAATTTCAAGGTACTACACCTCCTAATTTGATAAAAGACAGTTAGATCCTGTATCTATACATATTAAGTCCTGTCTGTACTTCTAACAAGCAAAGTAAAAAATCTCAGGTCCTCAAAAGAAGGATGGGCCAGATATTTTTATTTTTTGTACCTCCCAGAACTGTGAAGGGAGTTGATGAACTAGAGCTGGATGCTTTAGTACAATGTAAAATGAACAGGGGTACGGGTGCCCAGGTGTACAATTCATGATATTCATCTTCCTAAGCCCAGGGAAATGCACGAGCCAGGCAACCAAAAAATGTATATATAGTGACGATCCATAATGTTGCCTCCCTTTTTTAAGTTCTTAAGTGCCACCTAAATTATGTGCTTGTGTGAAAGTGGGATTCAGAAGCTAACAACCCATCTGCACTTATACTCCTTTGATTATGGAAAATGGTTTCACCCTTTTCACTTAAAACCTGTCTGTCAAAGGAAAAGGAGGAGAAAGTAATATTAAAATAGACCAGAGATTACAGCAGTTTCTAAGGAAACCAAAGTCAATGCCCTCCTCACGCAAAATAAGCAGAAATTCATACCTCTCTCCTCCCACAGGAATGCCCCCTCCAATGCTCACCTGGGGCTAGGGCTAGGCCTAGGGCTAAGACACACATCAAATATAGCAAGTACAAAGCAGGCGCTGTATGGTAACTATCCAGGTACATGCCCTCTAATCCCACTATATAATCCTTTGATGTTATAATCTTATTGTTTTGGGGTAATCATTTGAGAGAAAGCTATATCTGCAACTGTTGTAACACTAATTTCAAATAAAAGCAAAGATAAAGGAAAGGCTAATGGATCAAACACAGAAATGGATCAAATAGTGGGGGAAAAAAACAAGAATGCTGCACACCCTCAATAAAATCACTCCAGTAACATGGGAGTTATAACTGAAATGGTATTCTTAGAAGATCACACAGACTGGGAAAAAAAAAGAAAAACAAAAAAACAACCAAACCAACAACCCAGAAGAAAAATTAAAAAAGAAAAAAATAGAACCAAGACAAATAAGAAACAAAATTACTTATGCTCTGGGACAACAGATATTTCTGACCCTCTTTTAGAATAAGAATATATGCTGATAGAGTTACTCTTCATTTAATAACTGAGAGACTGAAATTGTAATAAAGATGACAAAACCTTATGCTCTATTGTAGACATATTAAACATTCCCTTATCAAACACTAAATTGCATATTTAGTATGGAAAGCCAGTTTTAAAAATAGTTGAAATGAACAGGTCTGCTTTTCACGAAATTTTCCTATTATCATTGTACATACTCTGTAAGGTTGTAATCAAAACTTTAATTTCTAGAGCAGCAGAAGAAACACACATATAGAAGTTAAATGAGGCAAAGCAAGAACAGATGTTCCAACATGCTGAGCATACAAAGAAATATGGGGCTGAGAGGGAGACCATGAGGCTGTGGGAATCACCAAAAGCTAGGAGAGAAATAAAATAAAGCAAGGTATGAGAGCAGTAGAGAATAACAAAAAAAAATAAATTAATAACTTTGGAAACAAGAATCTTGAAATTTAAGCATGATGATAACTAGTAGCCCCCTGTGAGTTAACAGTAAATGTCATACCCCTACAATTATCATTGGCTAGGCATTAATAATTGCTGGTCCCAAAAAACAGTCACTGAATTTAGACTATAGCCTACTGAAATTTGCTGGAATTTTCCCCAATTTTATATGCTTTTTATCTTATTTTCTATTGTATGTCAGCCCCTGGTCTGTTCTGTTATTGCCTCTGAAATTTTCTTAGATTGCTTGGAGAGCAGTGATAAATGGAGTTAAATCCAGTTGGAGGGTGGTCACGAGTGGTGTTCCCCAGGGCTCAGTGCTGGGTCCAGTTCTGTTCAATGTTGTTATCAGTGATCTGGATGAAGGAATTGACTGTGCCCTTAGTAAGTTTACAGATGACACTAAGCTGTGAGGAAATGTCAATCTGTTTGAGGGTAGGGAGGCTCTATGAAGGGATCTGAATAGACTGGATCAATGGACTGAGACTAACAGGATGAGGTTTAACAAGGCCAAGTGCCCAGTCCTGCACTTGGGACACAACAACCCTGTGCAGTGCTTCAGGCCTGGGGAAGAGTAGCTGGAAAGCTGCCTGGCAGAGAAGGACATGGGGGTGTTGGTTGACAGATGGCTGAATATGAGTCAGCAGTGCCAAGTGTCCAAGAAGGTCAACAGCATCTTGACCTGCATCAGAAACATTGTGGCCAACAGAACCAGGGAAGTGATCGTACCCTTGTACTCAGCATTGGTGAGGCTGTACCTCAATTACTGTGTTAGCTTACTGTATTTGTCGAGCTTAGCCCCTCACCACAAGAAGAACATGGAGGTCCTGGAGCACGTCCAGAGAGGAGCAATGAAGCTGCGGAATAACTTTTATGAGGAGCAGCTGAGGGAACTGAGGTTGTCTAGCCTGGAGAAAAGGAGGCTGAGGGGAGACTTTATCATTGTCTGCAACTATCTGAAAGAAGGTTGTAGAGAGGAAGTGGCCTCAAGCTGCACCAGGTGAGGATCAGATTGGACACTAGGAAAAAAAATCTTCTCTGGAAGGGTTATCGAGATCCTGAACAGGCTACCCAGGGATGTGGTTGAGTCGCCATCCCTGGAGGTATTTCAAAGATGGGTAGATGAAGTGCTTAGGGATATGATTTAGTATTTAGTAGTGGGCAGATAGAGTTGGTCTTGGTGATCTCAAAGGTCTTTCCTAACCTAGAGATTCTATGATTCTATGAAAGCAACCTACTTCCTTAGAAAACCAGCTTACCAGTACGAGTCTCTTTAACGAATCTTAAAAACAAAACTAGCAGGGACTCTAAATAACACCTGCCAGCCATGGAGCAATAAGATGCTGGACATAAAACAAAGGGAAACTCGATGGGAATATGTTCTTAGAATCAGGAAATATTTTACCTTTTTTTTTTTTTTTTTCCAGACAGAAGTATCATTTTCCACTCTCCTAGTATTTGGTGCCAGAACTGGCATTTACTTAAAATGCGTTATGAAAAACTGCCTTGTGGAAACAACCACGCGTTTAAGACCTTCAGTAATTACAGCACAAAAAGTGTGCCTAGAAATTACTGATTAACAATCACATTAGTGTTTTACATTTTGTTTTCAAAGCTAATTTGCCAGCATTGTTACAGCACTTATGGTACATTGTGGAATGCTGATTACTGAGTTAATCCATATCACTGTAACCTGACATCTGAAATGCCCTGACAACGGCTGCACAGTTACGTTACAGCACAGCATTACAGTTACTGAAACCACAGAGAATACACAAAAACATAATGTTTCAAAAAAATAAAGAGTAGAATCAATAATATACTTAAATGTAAGAAGGATTAACTTAATTTTAAAATTACATGATGGTAGTTCATATTGTTTAATATTGTACTTGGCTTAATATATAAGTAAATCTCTCTCTTATTAACAGCTGTGGGTGTCTGAGTTATTAAGAATGTTTAGTTTGGAATGTTTAACCTTAAGGAAACTTAGAGGTGTAAGCCGACAATTCTAGAAGCAAGTAAGTATACAAGATGTGAATGAGGGTATTTGCCTATACAAATGTAGGAAAGGATATGTTAGCTCCATCTCCATTCTCAGCATGGTGAACATGAGGCACATTCAGACTGTGTCAAGCAGTATAATTTACCCTGCCAGTTCATGTCCTGGCTGTTCAAAATGCTACTTCAAAGTGGACTACAACTCTCTTTGCTTCTAAGAGAACAGGCATATCCCTGGGGACGCTGAGAGCCTTTCTCAACCAACTCAAAATGAAAGATTATTTTATGGTTTGCTGAGAAATAAAAAATTGGTAACCTAAATGTTATAAAGTATTGTTTATAGCAAGAAACTATGAGAAAACACTAATTAAATAGGAATGTTCAATGAAACCAGACAGATTTCTCTATGTCTTTATCCCATTGATTTTGTCCTTACTTATTTTACATGCTCTATATTTAGTTAATAATATCAATAAATAAGAAATCATTAAATCACTATAAAGGTATTGTATTTGAATAAATATTTTTATTAGCTTCCTTCAAAGATGTTAGTGCTATAATACTTGGAATATGGATGCTATCTAGTTTCAGAGTATTTTGAAGTTTTTCTCATCTTCACTAATTTAATTTCATTTTCAACTAATGTAATTTCTGTGAACTATTTAGATAAGAAAATAATTGTTTTGCCCTATTTAGGCTTAAGAAGAAATGATAGATGGGTCTACTAAAAGATCAAAACAAAGCAGAAATCAGAAACTGAATCGGCAATTTAAAGTTGTCATTTGTTAAAAATGCTATGGTTGCTGCTGAAGCTTCTAGGATCACACTAATGAATACATATTAAGAAACTCTATCTGTTTCAAAACACTATATATTACTGTGCAATACAGAGAAAAATGTAATTAAATAACAAAATAACAGAAAAAAATTAAATATTAAAAAGTGCATAATACTTGAAAGAACCAAGACAATACATTAAACAGAAGGATTTAGTTTCCAGCAAGAAACCCAAAAAATAGTTATGTGTTGCAGCAAAAGCTGGCTAGGATATTATCATCAAGAATCTCTTTTGTGAATTACAAATAATTCTTAGTGAAAACTTTTTCAAGATCATTTAATTTTTAACAAAACACCTATAAGAAATATTTTTCAAGTTTGCAAATGGAGATCTTCCGTAAAAAGTTCAACAATGAAAGAACCTGAACCGTCTGCCAAGCTCTTCAACTGGAATATTTGGGACCTAGCCTGCATAGAACCTAAAATTATTTGCAGCTCCCTTTACTACTCACAGGTTAATGTTTTGAAACTAAAATAGTCCTTTCAATTTTCATCAGAAATATTGATAATCCTTTTTAACATTTTCTCCAAGTCAGGAGGACAAGAAAAAATTAAAATCTCAAAGACTTTTGAATGATGTGCCACCTAGCTTTTTATCCAATACTAACTGGAACAATAAACATTTTCATTTGGCAGTTCTTTTTTTTTCTTCTCAGATAGTTAACAATTACATCTGTTCTATTTAACAGAGATGTAATTAATTATTTTTTATCTCATTTCCCTTGGACCTAATTAAAAAAAAAACACCAAACCAAAACACCTGTTATGTTGCCTGTTTTTCACTTGATGCAGCATTTTTCTGGATAAAACATTTTTAACAAAAATAAGGTACAAAAATATCTGGAGTGCAGCTTGTGAAATGATGCTACCACCGCTCTCTTTACTCTTCCATTTTTTCATCCTGTGAAACTATTTTACCTGCATTGCACATTATTATCTGTCCAATAGTCCAGAGCTTTTGTTTCCAAAGAACTGTGAAGAGTCACTGCGTTTTCTCATGCACTTTAAAAATCAGCGTTCTGAGAGTATGCACCAGACGTTACACACTGTTTCTATAGCACACACATGCTCTCTCTGTGCCATTTTTTCTTCCCCAGTGTTTAATAGATAAGAGATCCTGTAAAATTTATGACTTTGTCTGTCTCTGAAAGCTGTTGCAGTGGTACCTTACAAATTTGTGTCCTGAATGATCTGCATAGCAGCTTCCTATCCTGCTTTGAGGGTACAAAGTGTAGTAAGTTTTTCTTCAGCTTCTCTGACCTTCTCTGTCCATTCCATCTGTGCAAATAATTCATCTTCTTCGGTGCAGTCTGCAAGCAGAACTTTATTGAGCCAGTTGACTGGTGTCAGGGATTTCCCTAGCTGGCTACCCCTTTGCTCTTTCCTCTGTGCTGTCGCAGCAGAGAAATGACTGTGTGGCAGGCTAAAGCTGATATTTTGCAATGAAGGATACAAATTGAGTGGGAAAGAAAAAAAAGATACTCTGTGTGTGTGTAGATTTTGAGGAGGGGAAAATGCTGACGGTTTGAAACATAAAAGACAAGTATACGCTCTCAATTTTGTGTTGTACAAATTAAATGTGTTGATATACCCAGAATTATACTATGGCATGGTATAATATTTTTGTGTTTCTTGCCCTGTTTTTAAAGGATTATAAAACTGTTTTTTCAACAAAACTAGAATAGCTTATTTCCGTAGAATGGTATTATAGCCGCTGGTGAAATATACTGCACGTAACAAAGACAGAAAATCTTTAGAGAGAGTATATTAGCTACATCAGATATAAAAGAGGGTTGAAACTGAGACTAAATCAATAGATTCACAGAATCATAGAATGGTTTTTGTTAGAAGGGTCCTTAAAGATCATACAGTTCCACCCCACTGCCTTGGGCAGGGACACATCCCACTAGATCAGGCCACCCAAGGCTCCATCCAACCTGGCCTTGAACACTTCCAGGGAGCAGGCAGCCACAACTTCCCTCAGCAACTTGTGCCACTGTCTCACCACCCCCATTGTACAGAAATTCTTCCTTATGTCTAGTCTAAATCTGCCCCTCTTCGATTTATACCCATTCCCCCTCATCCTATCACTACATGACCTTGTGAAGTGTCCCTCCCCAGCTTTCTTGTAGCCCTCTTCAGGTGCTGGAAAGTTGCTATAAGGTCTCCCCAGAGACTTCTCTTCTCCAGGTTGAACAACCTCAAGTCTCTCAGCCTGTCCTCATAGCAGAGGTTCTCCAGCTCCCCTGATCATATTCATGGCCCTCTTCTGGACCCATTTCAAAAGTTCCATATCCTTCTGCTGGGGATTCCAGAACTGGACACAATACTCCAGGTGGGGTCTCATAAGAGGGGAGTAGAGGGAGAGAATCACCTCCCTTGCACTGCTTGCCACGCTTCTTTTGATGTAGCCCAGGATACTGTTGGCCTTCTGGGCTGCAAGTGTACATTGCCGGCTCATGTTGCGCTTGTCATCAATCAGCACCCCCAAGTCCATCTCTGCAGGGCTGCTCTCAATCACATCATCCCCCATCCTGTATCGAAGCAGTGGATTGCCCCGACCCAGGTGTAGGACCTTACACTAGCCTCATAAGGTTCACACAGGACCACTTGTTCAGTTTGTCCAGGTCCCTCTGGATGACATCCTGCTCTTCTGGTGTAATGACTGCATCACTCAGCTTGGTGTTATCTTCAAACCTGCTGAGTGTGCACTCAATATGTGCACTGTATTATTGATGAAAATATTAAACAGCACTGGTACCAGTATGGACTGTTGAGGGACACCATTTGTCACAGATGTCTGTCTGAACATTGAGCCATTGAACACTACTTTCTGAATGCAACCATCCAACCAATTCCATGTCCACCAAACAGTCCACTCACCAAATCTGTATCTCTCCAATTTATAGATAAGGATGTCAAAGGTTTTACAGAAGTCCAGATAGATTTCATCCTTCGCTTTTTTCTGTGTCCACTGAAGTTCTTACCCCATTATAGTAAGCCACGAGACTGCTCAGGCAAGTCTTGCCCTTGGTGAAACAATGTTGGCTGTCTCAAATCAATTCCCTGTCTCTATGTGCTTTAGCAACTCAACTCTCAGCTTAAAAAGTGATAGACTGAAAGGGTCATGCCACTGCAATTGGGGCTCTATTTTAATACATTAATTAATAAATATTTAAGGTATATATGATCACTTTTTTGCATGTATGGCAAATTATGGAAAACTTGGAATGACCTGTACATTGTTTTAAAAACTTAAACAAAACCAAAACCACACTTCCCAAAAGAGATGTCATACAGGATGTCAATGTAAAGTACTCATAAATCACCAATAACAGCAACACAAAATCCGTATGTCCTTAGGATCACTAAAGGTTAAAGATTCTAAAGACTTGTATATGTCAAGGAGTCAGATCATTCCTGTAAATTTATACTGCTCTCTGCAATTAAGTAAATCTACAATACAAATACAAAACTGCAATTTGAGAGGTTTAGATTATTAACGGTGAAAAAACTGTTCAGATACTCCTAACAGCTCCCTTCTTCCTATATCTGATACCTCTGCATACCTTTCTCTTACATATTTAAAAAAATAATATGCATATATACATGTTAATGATATGCATATTAATATGCATATATCTACTATCCAAATTTAAAATGAAAGCAAATATATCCTAATAATATCAGGCAATTCTGACTTCTGAACTGTTTAAGCTAAATCAAAGCACAGCAGTAATGCTGCAAAGGTACACTGTATGTACTATTGTGTTGAGCTCTATCACACTTCATCTCTCCTGTATGTGGGATGACAAGCATAAGCGGCAAGAAGTGTAGGAGCTGAGGAGGGTCAGAAGGTGCAGAGCCACAGCTAGAAGAATGGATCAAAAGGACAATGTCGTACAGTAACAGAAAAGTAGCAGTCAGATGCAATAGTCAACACCAAAGAGGATGAATCATCATCATAGCAAGGTCCCACACAGTTCCAGACAGGAAGAACTAGCTGTCAACACTTTCTAAGTTCAGGAACCGTGCACCAATTAAGATGACTAAGGAATGACTCACTATCCATTAAATTCTCCTGGTGATGCTTAAGATTGGAAAAGCAAACAACAACAACAAAAGTGAGTGCCCACATGAATTCAGTATTTTAGTGTTGACATTTTGCAGAGAAATCAAAGCAGTTTTCAAGATGAGGCAAATGTAAATAATTTTCCCCATGTAATTCCCATTTATATGGGGATTTATAAGACCATATCTATTATTTTAATGATATGTCTAATTAAAGCAAAGCCTAGAAAAACATTTTGTCAAACTGAGCATCAAGAAACTGAAAATGCTGGACAGTGAAGTGCATGAAAATGCAGTTAATACAGCTGAAAACTAAGGGTACATTCTGGGAGATGCATTTTAAAAAAATATTTAGCATGGGGAAATAAAATAAAATAAATAAATACAAAAATAAATAAATGCAAATAAAATGTGACAGAAAGACACCATCAAGTCCTTATTTCATGCCCACAATGAATGGGAAAGGTACATATTTCCTTCATTGGAACTACATTAAGGAGTCTTGACCAGCAGTTCTTTACTCCTCCTTCTCTCTGCACTTCAGAGTGCTACCCATACAGTTTTACCAGCACAACAGCTTGTAGGGCACTATTCAAACGGAGTCACTAAGATAATTTTTTTGAAATTACACATACAGACATCCAAAAACATATACCAAAATCATGCTGTAAATTTACTTTTAACTTGGTTAATTTCTGTGATGTCATTTGCAACACTGCCCCACAAACAGCTACATGGGGAGAAAACAGAGGGATGGCAAGCTCCATTTCCTACCTTAAATGTGGTAGGAAGGAGTCCTGAGTTTGAGTCAGGCTAAGAATTCCTTTTTTTAAAAAAAAATGAAAATAAAGTCTGTAACGCCATCTTGGGAATATACACTTGTAATCATGCTATATTTTATCAGATATACTGGGGGAAAAATCCACCCACTCTATTGGCCTAGAAAGTGGAACATCAGCTTCTTGAAGTGAAGAGTAATGGATTCAATTACTTCCTTTCTCCTATCCTACAAGTTGTTTACCAACTTCTGCAGTGTGTCATATAGAATGTGGATTATTATTGTCTTTTTTATTATTTTCAAGATCAAATCTTTAAATGTTTGTTTAAAGTGAGACCCTTCCTGGAGTGTATTGTCCAGTTCTGGAGTCCCCAGCAGAAGAAGGGTATGGAACTGTTAGGATGGGTCCAGAGGAGGGCCATAAAGATGATTGGAAGACTGTGAATATGATCAGAGGGCTGGAATACTTCTGCTATGAGGACAGGCTGAGACAGTAGAAGTTGTTCAGCCTGAAGAAGAGAAGGCTCTGGGGAGACCTTATAGCAACCTTCCAGTCCCTGAAGGGGCTACAAGAAAACTGGGGACGGACACTTCACAAGGTCATGTAGAGATAGGATGAGGGGGAATGGGTATAAACTGAAGAGAGGCAGATTTAGACTAGACATAAGGAAGAATTTCTGTACAATGGGGGTGGTGAGACAGTGGCACAAGTTGCTGAGGTAAGCTGTGGCTGCCCACTCCCTGGAAGTGTTCAAGGCCAGGTTGGATGGAGCCTTGGGTGGCCTGATCTAGTGGGAAGTGTCCCTGTCCATGGCAGGGGGGGTTGGAACTCTATGATCTTTAAAGTCTCTTCCAACAAAAAACCATTCTATGATTCTATGATTCTGATTCTATGATTGTGTGCTGTGAAAAAAACCAAAAAAACAAAAAACCCAACCAAAACCAAAACAACAAATTCAAACCAATTAATATCCATATCATTACACAAAGGCCAGAACACAGTTGAAAGAAAATCTCTTCGGTAAACTATTTATAAACACATGTTCAGTCTGTGGAAGAACTGACTCTTCAACCCCTGGATGGTGAAACTTGAAGAAACGACAACAGCAATGTGCAGTGTTCTGCTGTAAGCTGAGGAAGACTCCCCAACAACAGAATTATATATATGTTTGAAAGGGCTCCTCTGGAAATCCTTGTGCAGTAGATGTACCATAGGTCTTGCTATGTCAAATATTACCAAGGTATTGGTTGGGAATTCTACACCTCAGGCTGGCTTTCTCAGCCACTTATGTCCCACTTCTGCAAACCTTAATTCACTCACGTTAAGAGTGAAAAAAATCTATTAATTTTGATATATTTGAACCATTTCAGCACAGCTGGGAAATAAAGACAACTTGAAAGAATGAATCACATTTAAAGTAGCACCATCAACTAGATCTTCAAACACATTTATTTATATACCAGCCAGATTCTTATTAGTAGCTCCAGCTGCTTGGCTGTGTCCTGGCAATCACAACATCTTATCTCATTTTATCCACTAGATATAAACAACCTAACACTGTTCATGACCTGGATCTACAGCTTTACTAAGAAATCTGGACAAGCTGAAATGGAACACATAAATAGAAACACAATTTTATAAATAACTAAAACTTAACAATTACAGAGCTTTGTAGATATATTAAATATCCACTGAATCCTCTAAGTGTTGAAATAACCTCAGTTATGAACCATTTGCTCAAACACAATGCTGTATAACAGTGGCAAACAATTTCAGAAACTATTTACATGGAAATACACGAAACTTACCTTTAAGTTGATTTTTTTTTCCAACTATACATTATTGTAACAGTTTAATCTATTAAAGAAACATATGCGGATCAACACTATCTTGAATCTCTGATATAATAAAGTAATTTAAATTGATCAAACATTTTTATCCTTCATATGTGCTGCTACAAGCCTTTTATGCAATTTACTAAGGCAATCCATCTGGAAGTAATATATTCAATAAATTATTATAATTACATCTCTTTCTTGAAAAACATTTCTTCTCTTTGTGTAAATATTAGCATGAGATGCCTGTTATTTCACCATCCTCAATTACAAGAGTCATTTGAGATGTAAGTTAAGTGAACAAAAACTAGCTACCAGGTATGTTTTAGCAAGAAAGTGAAAATGCATGTCTATCTCTTAAAGGGCAAGCGTGTAATTTATAGACAATTAATCAGAAAATAGAGAGCAGGGAAAAGAGTGTAAAATAATGTAAGAAAGAAAAGATAAAAAGCCTTTTACTGACAGTAAATTCTTAATACAATCAGTTTTCCTTTCAAAGCTGAACCACTTTACTTAGTACTTTCTCAACATGTTAGCTTTCAACATTTTTGATCTTTAATCTAAAGATTAAATGAATAAACAACACATTTCATAATGTGTGTAATGCTAAAGTATGGAAGTATGGGTATACTTTTAAAATAATACAAATCAGAGTTTCATGTGTAGATTCAACCGGTTAAAATATATTATTAATCAATAAGAAAAATAAACACACTAGTGATTCATATTTTTCTTTTTTATGTAGTTGGGTGAAACTTTTCTGTATTAGACACATTATATGTTCGTTAAGTAGATGGTTTGTAAATATTACTATCTAATTTTGTCTTATTCTCTGTGCGGCTATTTGTGTTCTGATTACAATGAAAAATGCACAGTTATTTTTAGCCTCTATCTCTCCATTCTCTCTACATCCTCAGAACTATATCTAAAGCATCTGTCTGTTATAATGAGAGATGATAAGCAACTGACTATCAAATAGGTTTTTTTTAAATTCTGAAAGGTACAGTGTTATCACATATTCAGTGAAATACTGCCCACTTTTAATGAATCACACCTTCCTGAAGAAACCTAGATGTTTCAATAAAAAGAAAAAAAACCCCTTTCTGTATGTCATTGTCCCTTCGATTTCTCTTGTCACTTTTTTATCCTCTTTTTTTCCCTTTTTTCTTTAATTCAGTCTACACTGACTTGTCTCCAAAAATATATTAACAAACACCAACTGGAGATATCTAACTGAAGTTTTTAACTTGCCAATCACCACTTCCTTTTAAAATAGGGGTGAGACTATTGTTTCCACATAAAGTGTAGTTAGAAGACTGAATTGTGTATTATAAGAACACAGTTGTGATGCAACGATGACATTTGTCTCTGTGTATTGTGAACGTAAAAGAGACCTCAATTCACCATGTCCTTCAGCATGCAGCTAGGCATCTTCCTTCATCTCATTGCTTGCTAGTTAAGTATGTGATTAAGTAGTTCACTAACAATGGCTGGGATAGCAGCTGGAAGGATGCAAATACCTAACAGTCACAAAAGAATTCAAATATTTTCCAGAGACAAAGCTGATTCATTTCTGCTTCTGACTGCCTCACCAATTGCTCTAAATTCAGTTGCTTTACCACACATAGGATGTGAGTTTGGGTTTTATTCAATGAATGAAAAGACTTTGTGTAAAACAGAGTAGGAAATTCCATGAAAATAAGGATGTCATTGTAAGTTAACAACTTTTTAAAATGCTTGTTCATGTTTATTAAAACTTCTATCGGACTTTATCTGAAATCTCAAATCTAATTCAAAAGACATTTGTAAGACTGAATTTTGTCTATGATAAAATACATGTTTAACATATCACATAAGTCATAGTCTACATGACAGAAAACACAGACATATTCAACTTTTTGCTCTTATATAAGACAAAGGCAAGTTTTGAAATCTTAAAATGTCTGCCATATTTAAATTTTGTTAAACTGTTTTTCAACAGGTGCCAAATTCAGTTTTTCAGGATGTTTAATCATTTTCTTCTCATGGGTTTGTTTTTTGTGGAGTTAGTAAACTTATGCAAGTTGTGGAAGTTTTCATGTAAGATATTTTTAATTTCTTCTTTTTCAAGGCATCTCATTACCTGAAGATATTTTCATATTACCAGAGATGACTTGCCAAGGAACTTCTTTGTAAACATTTTTCAAGGTGTCTGATCTAATTTTTTCACAGCTCCTAAAACATCTGCCATAAGTGATTAAAAAGTGTAAGAATTCATAATATTCTCTTTGAAAAAATAATTAAACCAGCTCCAATAACATGAGAATTACCTGAACTTGATGAGAGTTTCTTTGATGCTTAAAAAAGTCAGGGTCATTTTTTTCTTTTTCTACTACGAAAGATTTCATTTGTGTTTTCCACTATAATTTCAGATCCAAGTGGAATAGAAATACCAGCTATAGTGATAGAATGTTACTGCACTATCTCCGACCTTTGAGAAAGCAAGCCCCAGAAATTTCATTAACCTCTCTGTTCTTGTGAAATTTAAATTCCACATTAAGAGATGTAGACAGTTTGTATAATCATTGTGTTCTCAAGGTTATATTTGAACTGAAATTCCAACTGTTTTGAAGATTACTTTTCACAATGTGCAACATGGTACAAGGTAAATCAGAGTTAGAGATAATTTGAGATCTGAGTGGCTGAATATGCAAGCTCTTTGTTACTTACACATTTTTCTACAGTACTTTATCCTTTGAGGAAAATATATCTATTTATGACACTGCCAAAACATGTTCATGAGCAATTCCGTGTTCAAAAGTCAGAAGGAAAAGCTTATGGAATAGCCGATCGAAGCTGTTCTGAAAATGTACATTATTTTGTAACAAATCTGCTTAACAAACAAGAGGTGTTTCTTTGGAGTTTGTTTGTTTTTGGAAGGGAAGGGAGATTTTTGTTGTTGTTTCCCAGCAAGTCTGGTTTTGTCTTTGGGGAAAAATGGGGAAATAAAGAAATAAACACAATGTCCCAGTTTTTCTCAAAAAGCTGGAGTTTGCAAAACCAAGCTTGCTTCTAAAATAAACCCCATATTATATTTTAACATTCTTATTTTAGAAATGAAATCAGCAGACTATCCTTCAGAATATTTGCCGTGTTCAAACTAAATTCTTTCACTTATTTCTATATTTACAGAGGAAATAATCTAAATTCTAAGGATAATATTTTTATGAACTTTATTTATTATTTGAATCAGAATTGTGCAAGAAGTGCTACATGGATCGTGGAGCTTACTGTGATAGAGCTGTAAACTGCATCAGGACCCTAACTTCCAATATTCATCAAAATGTGCTGCTTTCAAGAACATCAGGCGATCTAGGCTATCTTATAACAGGAAAATAGAATAGTTTATTTCATCCTCTGTCCCTACATTGCATTCAATAGTTTATAATTCTTCCTCATATCTAAAGGTGTCTTCCCTTTGATACTGCACAAAGTGTGAGTTTAAGAGGTAATTGCTGCATTTAGATAATTGATCCACGCTTCCTGGCTGCACTCATCACCCTCCCATATTCTATAATACTGTAGGTAAACACGCAATACCAAAGTCACTTGCAGCCAAGCTATGAGAGATTTAGTGACAAGTTTCTTTAAACATTTATTATGTCATCTTAGACCTATAGCTATGAACTATACAACATTGTTAAGGGAACACTAACAAATATGAACCTAGTTTATATTATTTTATGCACTGCTTCTGAATTTAGACCAGCCTGCTTAGTCTCATTTATGTTAACAAGATACATACTGGGGTTTTCTTATGTAGTGTGTAATATGTCTTTGTTTCTAGCATACAAAGAGTGGGAGGAATATTTTGTAATTTCAGAGGTTTGCTCTGTATGAAACTTGACTACTCTATAATTAATCGTCTAGGTAGCCATAAAATCAGAGAATAGTATTGCTTTAATATACAGGAAAAAATATCTACTTTATTCGATGAACACTTGCCAAATAAACAATATATTTGGAGTTAATGGAGCTTCTATTTGTCCTTTAGGCAACTTTTTTTGAGGTGATTATTAAGATCTAGAGCCTGTTGGAGGAAGACAATGGATCTTTGCAGAGAGATGAGACAGGTAAACAAAGATTGGCGGATAAATGAAAAATAAAGATGTTAATTTCTGAAAACTTGTAGATGAGAGTTTTCAGATATTTGGAATGATGGACTTAATAACATCAAAAAAAATTACTAAAAGAAACCATAATTTGTTGGAAGTCACTTCAGATAGAGCTGCTAGAAACAGCTGTAAGGCCTTTTCTTGGCAATAGTGCAGAACAGCTGAATGAATGACACATTGCTGTGTGATATAGAATTCTCTCCTGGTGCTGAAATGAAAAATGAAAAAAAAAAAACAAAACAAAAAAATCCCAGAGCAACAGATAACAAAGGAATAAACATCTGTTCATTGTCCAGAATTATTATTTTAATATTCTTTTGCACTGGGGATTAAATTATTGTCAAAGAAAATGAAAATGATTCATCTCTATCCACCTCAATATGGAAATGGTCAGATTTACTACTGACGTTTGCTAAGTAATGGCTTTAAGCTCTGGAAAGCAGCACTAGAATTAGCTACCTGTAATAATAATAATTTTACCTATGCACAATTGTACTTTAATGCTTGTTTAGTTGAGAATGAAATTAAAAACACTGCATCACCAAAATGAAAAGAAACTAAAAAAATTAGTCTAATTGTTATCTACTCAGAACCAACTGTTCAGAACAGCTGGAGGAAAGCTTTATAAAGGGGCTGTTTTGAAATAGGGAATGAGAGAAAAACCTTAAAAGTATTTCTGCAGCAAAATATTTAGAATTAACCAGATATTTCATAAATGAAAAGTACACAACAATACTATTAATGATGAATACGTATCTGGCCAAGCCAAAATGGTATTGTTAATTCCCATAAATGCGGGAATAAGAGGAAATGGATTTGCAGGACTGCAAGGGACAAGTCTTCTTTTAGGATGCCAAACAGGTCCTCAGGTTTCTGCTTTTTCATTAATTTTTGACTGGAACATGATAATTTTCCTACATACCTTTCTGTCTCTCAGGACATGTCATTCATTCTTTATCTGAGGTAGGCAAGAAAGACCTCATCGCTTATAAGACTTCATGAAGAAGCAGAGCCATTCTCATCTTTCTTGTTATCTGATGCCATGGATGTCATCCTGGTTTTGCAAGGTGTGCATAAAATTAATAACAAACCATTCCCTTTATTTTAAAACGAAATTAAATAGACCTTGGAGAGATTCTTCTCTAGTGTAAGTCCTATCCTCTTGCTGACCTCAACAGCTTAACTCCCTCTCACAGTGGTGAAAGATTAAGAGTGGAAATAGATGATAGCATTTTTTAGAGCACACTTTGCTTAGTATCTTCTCAATGTTTAAGCTATATACTCTGACACATCTCTTTGACCTGTGAATAGTCTGTAACTTTGTAATTCTGATAGTGCAAGTACAATAAGGTTATTTTTTCCTCTAGAACAGGGAAAACCTAAAACATCGAAGCAATATGGTATAGAAAATTGTAATTCATGGAAGAAAAAGCCCACCAGTCAAAAATCTCTTTGAAGTGTTTTAACACAGGTCCTGAACTGAAGAGATTAAACAATAAAGAAAGATTTTTTGTTGAATTTTTTTTAGGGTTTTGGCAGAAAATATCAACAATTGAAAATGCTGCCTAAGAAAATAAATTTATTTTGACCAACCACATTTTTTGTAATGTACCAAAAGTTTTGGACTTCCATCTGTCAACTGCACTAGTCAAAAAAAGTAACTACAACATACTCAGTTAATATTACTTTTTAACTGCCCTTTCCATGTATTTTGTCAGTGTCACAAATCTTTCTGGTGCACTGAGTTTCCAGCTCTGTCAACTACACTGTAGCATCACTCTTCTTGACCATTGCAGGTTGTAAGTAATAAAAAAGATTCGAGTGGAAGCTTTGCCATTATGGAGAATTTAACAGCTGAAAAAGATTTGGGGCATGATCATTCCAAAACTTCTTAAGGGAAAAGTAATTGTAAACTGTCAAGAGCCATGTTTATGCAATGCAATTTTATTTACTTATTTATTGGTCAACTCATTTGAAGGAGAAGTCAGTCTTGGTTAGTTTGATAATTATTTAGCTTCATCAGTAGCATACATTCTATTAATACTACTTATTCTTATCTATACATTACCTCTTTTTCTGCTAACATCACTCCTTTAGACACAATTTACAACGTCCAAAAATTGCATTTTGATTCATAAGAAAAGCATAATCTCACTGTTGTTTTTATTTTCCACTTTCAGTGTTCTCAAAGCAATTTACTTTCAATTTTAAAAGTTTTAAAAAGCAGCTAATTAACTACTCAGTGATAGGCATCAACAGCCAAACATTAAATTTAAGATACCCTGCTGTCTATAGCAACAAAAATCTACTAACACTTTCAAATATATGAAAGCTACGACACGGTAATTCTTTTGAGTTCTTTCGCTAAATTATTGATTTTTCCTGTTTATTATGTATTTCTCTCTGTTTTTCCAAAAGAAGTAGATACCAAACTATCTGTCTCTGGCTCTTAATGTATGAAATAATCAAGCATTAAGATGCCACACATGGATACACACAAAGACATAATGTATGCATGAAATCACTTCTAAAATTGTTGTTTAAAAAAGGGAAAAACCTAACAGACTAGAAAGCTTTCTAAAGTGATCAAGTACTTTTTCATTTATTACTGCCAATAAAATTTACTGAAAGTATCTCCTAGCTGTTCAAGATCTCTTTCAGTTGCTATGTAGTGGAGATTACAGTTTGCACAGTCGAAAATACAAAATTATATCATTAAAAACTCCATCATTCTTTCTTGCTCTTCTAAATAAATTAAGTACCTGTTAGAAACGGTGCAAATTTCCCATATAATAGCTTTGCAAATTTGTATATATTGTCAGTGTATGTCCAATAGCAAATAATTCACAGTTCATTTCCTTCTTAATGTATTCATTTTTATTCACAATTATTACAATGCACATAGTAGCAATATAATCTACTAATAGTATATCAATATGAGTAGACATACACTTTGTCCACCTTTGGCTAATTTATGCTGTTATCTCTGATATCTGGTCCTAAATTAGCCAGTTTAATGAGGCTATCTTTCTAATATCAAGGCAAATATTTCCCTCTCTTGCCTGTTCTGGACTTCCACTAGTGACTCATTATAGACAGTAGACCTCTCTTCATAATCTTGAAACTATTTTGGCACATATAAAAATCAGCTTTATTGGCTTGTTGCCTGTATTCCATTGGAATGCACTCATGCAGCTCTGCTACTACCCTTTCTGTAATATTTAATGGGCACATGAATTACATACTGCAGTTAAGACTAAATTTTAGATTTTATTTCAAGTAATATTTATTTTCTTGTTACTTCTAATCTTCAGAACAAATGAGCAAACTAAATTTGTTCGGAATTTGCTGTTTAACTTTTTAATTTGTTTTGCAATTTTTTTCTGCAAATTGGTACAGTTATTTTCATATATATGGAAAAATAGTTACTAAAAAGCTTCTTCTATATCTCTCTATCTGAAATGTTCTGCAGAAACACTTGGTCTGACTAAAATTATTCAGTTTGTGTCTAGTTCTTAAAAAATTCTTGGGAATGCTGCCAATTTTAAGACAACTAATTCAGCATATCTAAATTTAGAAGCATTTACAGAGGAGGAAAAAAAAGCTTTTTCTATATATTACTCTCTTTCAATTAATCCAATCATTTCAGTCAGCAAGTGTTGGACTTCGTCAGCTGTATTATTTATGTTAATTTGTCAGTCTTGCAAAGATTTTAAAACATAGCAGGTATAAATAACCACTGAGTAAATTACATGCTGTTCTTTATAGTTACATTTAGTTGTATCGCATATGCTTGGATTCACAGTCTTACACCAAATTTAGGGCTTAATCAGAGTATCATTCACTATATGCTTCAGACACTTAAAAAAATTATTGCTGTTATAATAATAGTTACCTATCTTCATTAATGATCTGAGAGAGTACTTTGAGTCTGCTTCAAAGCAAGTGAAAAAGGTAAGACTAAAACTATGCAAAATCATGTCTCCCACACAGAAGACGTTCATGATAAAAAACAATACGATGATGAAGATTGCATGTACAGAGGCTAAATTAGATTGATAAACAGATTGAATCTTTCTCTTAGCATCAATATAACTGACCTGATAGTGATAGGAGACAGATGAGAAATATCTCAAAACTTGACCCTACGAGAGAGGGGGGGATACATGTATATAAAGAGAATGTAAATTTATATTCTACTTGTTTAGTCATCATGGCTGCATAGGAAAGCTAGACAAAGTCAAGAGAATGCATTCTCTCTTATGGATGCCCAACTCAAAAGGACGAGCAAAAGCGGATCCAAAGGCAATATCTTAAAATAAAAACCCCTAAGTGATTTAGTACAGTAATCAATAATAACACAGGAGAAGTTCTTAGATGTTTTGATTGTACAGAGCTCTTTAACTTCTCTAGCATCTATCAGACCTCTGCTGGGTAAAACTAGCCATAAATTTGAGTTACATTTTGGTCAAACGTTTGTATTCTCAAGATATAACCAGAAACTGCCCAGAAACTGATTTTCTCTTTTTTTTGCCATTTCTGCAGATCCAGGATGTTCATTGAATAAACTATTTTCTGCCAACTCCTGCAAACACAATATGTACAAAGTACGTATTCATGTAGATATTTTATTAATTAATACATGGTCAGAAAGAAAGCAACAAAAAAAAAAACCATACAATTTTCACAAAGAAAAAAAGAGTAGTAGGATGCAAGTTGTTCAATTATTTCATAAAAGATATAGAAAAAATGTTAAAAAATAAATGGCAATGTCTCTTTTGCACAATTTTATGTCATCTGTTATCAAAACTGACTCTAAGTAACTGCAAAGGCAATCTGTACTGAATAACTGAGAGATTAAAGAGCAAATCAAATTTAGGGGAAAAAAAAAATCTCAGTTAATGGGTGCCTTTACTTAGTATTCCCTGACCAAAGGTCACAGACAGTAGATTTCTGAAAAGACATTCAGAAAGTTAAGTGAAGTGTAAGGATTTAGCAGAAGTGATCAGGAAATTATTGGTTACCATTATACAGAGCACTGATATCCCTTAGCTCATTGCACTAGAGGAGAAAGTAAAACAAACAAGCTAACAATGCTTACCATCATATTAATGCTTTTATTCATAGTTATCTACCATGCGGCTTTTCTCCAAATCTGTGAAACCCAGACTGGTGTGTCTTAGCCTACTTTGTCATGTCTCATTTGGAATATAATACTCTAATACACTTTAATACATTATAAGAATTCTGAATCTTCCAGTACTATGGGCTTTTTTTTGGTTTGGGGTTTTGGTTGCTTTTGGTTGCTTTTGGGTTTTTTTTGTGTGTGAGGTTTTTGGACTGTGGGTTTGTTTGTTGTTTTTATTTTTCCAGAGAGAGAAGAAATTAGAATTACTAACAATATTCACAATGTAAGCAAATAGTGCTGATTTCTGTTTTGTTTTCTCTTTGTTCATTAATAATTCCTAAAATGCTCTGTTTGTTCATTATGTTGTACCCTTTTCTCCAGCATCTGCCAGTGAGCACACAAACTGATGGAGACAGGGTACAGGGCTGGATGAGCCTTTGATCTGGTGCAGCATATTATGCACATTCAGACAGTGGAAATGTAAATTATTACTAGCTATTTAGCTGAGATCACCAAGAAACAGTGACACAAATAAATCTTACAAGATTATAAGAAATCCTTCACTGATTACGGTATCCACAAAGGAAAGCTAAGTACATATATGGAAAAAATTTCCTCCAGAAAAAAATGTTTATTATGCCACATATTTAAAAATGGGAGCAGTAAACTTGTTAGTAGGGAAAACTTTCATATTGTTTTACAATTTTAGCCATAAAAACATGGGTCAAGAGTAGAATGGTTGAAACAAGACAATCTTTTTATTGTTGTATTTATGAAGCCTATCATCCCAATGATTCCCCAGCCTTATAAAGTGATGTAAGAAGTAACTAGCAAAAAAACTGTGAAGTTAAAGGAGTGAGCTATCTTTTGTGAATCTTTACTCTGCTATGCAAATACCAGTCTTAACTCTATTCCTTATTAGATCAAAACTGAACACAGTATTTGAGGTGTGGCCTCATCAGTACTGAGTACAGGGCCACGATCCCTTCTCTAGTCCTACCGGCCACATTATTTCTGACTCAAGCCAGCACTGAAGCTGTAATAATAATATCACTGAAGTTGCAATAGCCTTGTCACCTTCTGCTTTGTATTCAGATTAAGGATCACATTCATGCATTTTCTAACAAGTTATCTTCTTAGATATAGTATACTAAAAGGACATCATATCCCTTTTAAAGCTACAGTTTTGCTCTCTTTCACCCTATAGTCCTTTTCCTGGGTATGACACCTGCAACAGTATGCATATTTTCACTGATTTTCTGTAAAGTCTGAAAAACATCTTCAATTTATGAAGATAAAAGTGAGTTGCTTTTTTTAAGCAGGATTTCTCTGCAGATTTAGAATCTTACCAATATCTGTCATCTGTAATTTTACTGGCAGTTATTTTATTTATACTTCAAAACTAATAACAAAAATAGCATGCTGAAAATGGATTTCTGATTAATCTGCCAGGATGCTCTGGATGAATGATATTCCTTACATGTTTCTATTTTCAGATCTATTTATTAGATTAAAAATAACTATTAAACATATTTTATGGTGATTATACTCATTGTTTTTAATCATAATGCCGCATGGTACTTAACTAAATACTTCATAAACCAAAAAGTACATATAAACAGAAACACAGCTTAAAAGAAATTGTAATTTAGTAAAGCAAACACAAAATTTTTTCACTATTCTTAAAAATACGGTGATTGACAATGTAGGATATTATTTTCTAATTCCCTCTGGAAATGGCCTTACCTTTGTTTTTCTTTGGTTCAATGTTATGTACATAGATGGCAATTTAATTAAATTATGCTGTTAATTGTTTCCCTTGCATTTTGCAACTCATTAGATTCATGTCTCAATCCCTACATTTGTAAAAAAAAAAAATAATCTTTATCCGATTTTTCTAACTGTGAATGAGGAGGAATTACTTTAATTATATAAGGAAAGTCCACTAAAAAGTAGATGAGCAGTAGCATTTGGTGAAAAGATTGAATATTTACTGGACTACACAGTTATTATTACTATGCACACGTAATTATTTTTACAGGTAATGGAGTATGGAGTAAATTCATTTGATTTGCTATTCACCAACATTTTTAGGGAAACACAGGTATTTATTATTCGACATACCTCATGCACCTTTCAGCTCTTGGATGCTATGCTCTGCTAAGATTGTAGAAATCAGCTGTCTACACTTTTAAGGAAATCTATCTTCCAACAGTCTGATCACCCACTCCTTGACAGAAGCTGTGTGCTAATCAGTTTGTCATCACAAAGGGTAGAAGAAGTTACAGGGTAATTCTCTGCCATTGTTCACACAAGGAATTGCTTCAGGGAAAAGCAGCTGTCCCAAGTAGTCACAGTGAAATACTGGTTAGGAAATGGCACAGCAGTTTATGTTACTGCTGACCAGAAGACGATCATTCTGGTAAAGATGTTCAACATTTGAAAGAGTGCTGAGTGAAAAAGAACTGACTGGATAAATGTCTTTCTAAACAGAAAACAAAGTTTGTGTCACATGTCTCACCAACAACACTGGAAATGTTCTAAGAATGCTTCTGGCAAGCTGCTGGAACAACCACGGAAATTGGCATGAGAGCTATAAATTGTTTTTTAGGCTTTTGTTTGTTAGTTTGGATTTGAAAGCCAACATAACCTTTAAAATTACCTTGTATTGCAGAGTTTTACCTTTTTCTACAGTGAAATTTAGACGTCCTTTTGGCACTTTCATATGGTCACGTTTTGACAACAAAAGCCACTAAAAAGAAAAAAGGCAATTGATTGACACATTTTTTTTTAAGTTTTAAGTCTATTAGAAAACGTTATTTTTGTGGTTTTAGTATATACATTGAAACGTCTGATGACAGGCAGTTGTGAGAAGGGCTGAGCACAGCCTTTGTGTGTCTAAACTTTCATAGCATCATTGATTGTGGAAGTCAGCATGGGCAATATACTACTTCTTCAAGTTTAAACCTCCAGAATAATTTATCCCCAACAAAAATTATATCTATCAGCAGAGGCAGTGCTCTGATCTCTCTGGTAGGTTCCACTGCTATTTTAAACCCTCCCTAACTTTGGAACGTGAAAATGATTCTTCTGCTTAGTTTTAGCTAATGTGTTCTTGTATGTGCTTATGTAATATTTGGAGAAGTATGCATTTACTTGTAGGACCAGTGGACATTGGAAATAAATTGGTGTGTATGGTAAGGGAGAACAGAAAATGTGATTATTTATAATATGGATTATTCAAATTATTTCATTAGCTAACCAAGTATGATGCTTTTCTTTGGTGTAGAGAAAGGCATATTTCAAATTTCCTCCTCCTGCATTACTAGTTAGGTAATGCTGAGAATTAAAATTGTGCAGAAGGAACGGTCAGGATGGAGGAAGGTTTTCCTTTCATTCTCTCTATGTGAGGGAGGGGACAGAAACAACCACTGCTTTAATATTTTTTGTTTGCTTGTTTTACGTATTGTCGAAGTAAGAAAGATGTTAATTTTTGGAAGTTAAGCACCAAATTTGATATCACAAAAAATATTTACTGTTTAGGACTCCACAAGACCAAGAGAATGTATTGCTGCAAGCATAATTATGAACAAAAAATTGCATGTCGGTTATTGTTCTTTCCATCTGCCATTTCATGTAGTAGTCTCTGAGAAATGATCAGCATCGATAAGAAAAGCAGGCACTACTTGGCATATAAACCAGAAAGTTGTATTACAATAAACCACTTCATTTCTTGTGCCAAAGAAAAGTAGAAAACTATTCCTGATTTGTACATTACAAATATTATTGATACCAATACCTCTGATAAAATACTCCCGCTTTAGCAACAGCAGACAAATGCAAACACTGTCATCTTGAAGCTGGAAGTGTTTTAGAAAAAGACAGGCAAACATTTATTTCTATTTTGAACATGAACAAGTAGACCAAATGTATTAAGCAGTCTGTGTATGTCATATGAATCAGTCACAGAATCTGGGCTTGTGACTCCTAAACATATTTATTCATTAGGTCATGAATTTCTCGTCAGTGTCTTGAGCTTTTTAAGTATTCATCCTTTCCCTACCACTCTACACCTCTGTCTTTTATGCTGCAATCCTATCCATTTTTATTGTGCTATAGTGTGACTACATCAATTTTCATGTTGTTCTTGGTGATGTAGCTCTTTTCTGTTCTTTTTAGACTGATTTTTTTTTTATAAATACATGCTTGAAATGCGTAATAACTTTCTTCTCATAGCTGTGGGTGCTCTTTATATCATCTCCAATTCTATGCTAGTGTACTGTTGAGGTACCTTCTTCCAGAGGTAGCTGTTTCTCAAATACTGACCTCACACCTATGTAAAGTTTAGAAATCTTTTAATATGCAACTTAAAATAAGTTACATCTGAAAGGGGTTTTATTTCACGCAAGTAGAGTCATTTGAGGAGAGAATTCAAAAAACTTAAATGTTACTTGGCATTTAATCTTTGTGTTATATATTTTTCTAAATGAACCTGTAAGAAATAATAATCCTCTCACATCCTAAAATCCAAAGACAGCCAAAACCTTGAAAGACCACAAAGATTGGGATTATCATTTTAGTCAAATATTAGACACAAAAGAGTGTATCTATCAATAAAATGTCTATCTATGATGCTGCACACATTTTAAGAGGAGCAAAAAAAAGCAGCATCTCACAGGAAGTGGATTTTTCTTAAAAAAAAAGAATAAATAAATAAAGTGTATGGAAAAGCAAAGCAAACAAAAATTATTTTTAATTAAATATGAACTGCATTAAATGCAATTAAATTTATCTTTTAAAATTACATTTCTGATAATTATTTTCATCAAGAGAAAACCATTAGTATATGAAATAGCTTTTTCAATATATTTTAAAAAAGAAATCTCAATATTATGAGTCAGTATATTAATTATGGTTGGGAAAGATACAAGTTTCAAAGTAAAGATACTAGCACTCATTATAAGAATAGTCACCACATTTGGGTTTTTTTTAATTATTAGAAAATATGTGACATTGCCTACCTATTAGGCTTCTAATGAAATGTTTGTCTTACCCTTTGATTTTTATGGACGTGCATATCAGAAGCAACAATGTTTATAGATGGTGGCAGTAGTGTAACCAATCATACTGACAACTGTTAATCATGATAACTCCTGCACTTTCTGAAAAATTTAGAAAGAAGTGGAAATGTAGTCAATAAACCAACAAAAACCTATTCTTTTGGAGAATTACTAAGACATCAACAGCTTGTATAACACTTCTAATGTAAAGCAGCTACTGAACAGAAAACACTTTGTAAACGTTGGTGGGATACATCCATTAAATGTGGTTTAAATTCCATAGTAATTATCAATAAAGTCTACCAGTGCTCAGTAAATAACTCTGCTGTCTTTTTATATTATTATACCCATCTCTACTGAACATTTTAATTTCTTACATGGAAAATTTAAGATTTTTTAAGACACTTTTATATATTCACGACAATTAAACTCTTAAGAAAAGAAAAGATTATTCACTGAGATATAGAAATCAATGCTGCAAATTGGTTATCATTCTCAGTAGTGGAGAAAGGATACAGAAAAAAAAAGAAAATTTTAAATAAAATCATGACCTAACTGAGAGAAAAGTTGAGCTTTTCAAAATGTGGTACCATCTTTGTCTGAATGTATTTGAGCAAAATGCTCAATTTAGTTTTCAACCTTTGATTGAGAGTAAGTTTTTCTTTTGTCACCATATGTTCTATTAAGTAGTAGGTAATAGATTGTAACGTCACATATATATACAGGCATCTACAATGGATATGAACAGAAATCTGGTATCACTTGGATCGTTTTAGATTTCTTTATACTATGAATTGACATAAAACATTCAAACACATTCCTTAAACTATCTGCAAGGTCCCAATTTCACTGCTGAAAATAGTCTTGCTTTTATTGTGTACCTTCAGAAAATTACACCTTTAAAATTAAACTGCATCCTTAAAAATATGCACTGAATGATGAACCTCTATTTCAAATATTCTGTGCCGAGATGCATAAATTTATAGAATCATAGAATGGTGTCTGTTAGAAGGGATCTTTAAAGGTCATGTAGTGTAACGCCCCCTGTATTGAACAGAGAGATTTTTAGGTAGATCAGATTGCTCAGAGCCCTGCCTAGCCTGACCTTGAATGTTTCCAGAGATGAGGCTTCTACCACCACACTGGGCAATGTGTCCAGTGCTTCACCACCCTTATCATAAAATATCGGTTTAAGAAAGACGGATCCTACTTAACCAACCTAATCTGCTTTTACAATTGGACCAGCTTATTAGACTAGGGAAAGCCTGTGAATGTTGTCTAGGGTGCATGTCATGACAACAGGAATCACAGAATCACAGAATCACAGAATCACAAGGTTGGAAAGGACCCATTGGATCATCGAGTCCAACCATTCCTAACACTCCCTAAACCATGTCCCTAAGCACTTCATCCACCCGTTCCTTAAACACCTCCAGGAAAGGTGACTCGACCACCTCCCTGGGCAGCCTGTTCCAGTAGCCAATGACTCTTACTGTGAAGAATTTTTTTCTGATATCCAACCTGAACCTCCCCTGATGGAGCTTCAGGCCATTCCCTCTTGTCCTGTCCTCTGTCACTTGGGAGAAGAGGCCAGCTCCCTCCTCTCCACAACCTCCTTTCAGGTAGTTGTAGAGAGTAATAAGGTCTCAATAATAAGAGGAAGATATCTCTCATTTCTGTTTGGTAGATTCATTCGGCCTGGAATGACAACCAAATGACAACCATTTCTGTTTGGTAGATTCATTCAGCCTGGAATGACAACCAAATGTTCAATCCATTCTCCACACATCACTGCCATGTGTCACCTGCTTAACTTACACACTAATAACAAAATGTCCTATATCAAATGACTTACATACGTATGTTCACCTGACATAACATACAGTTATATTACGGTTGACTAAGGATCCATACTGTGAATTTAAAGCCCCGTTCCATGGCAATATCTCAACTGCTCACATTCTCCTTTAGGAGTTACCTTATGTTGCTTGAAACCAGAACACTCAAGTAACTATTGCCAGAATAGAATATGTGGGTTCATGTTTTACCTTAGAGAGGGATGTAAACCAGACATCTCTACTAGCTGGGGATGGGGCTATTAATCAGCACACTAAAACACAGAGTGTTGTTATGATTCAGAAAATACTGCACAAGTACGAGGTCTAACACACAAAACCTTACAGGTTAGGACATGTTCTATAACCATTTCCTTGTCTCTCCCCTCTCAATCTTGGTTCCAAGCTATAGGGCCATTCTTGGATTTTTTTGGTGTTAGACTTCATAAATAAAAAAAATCATTTCCAGAGATAAATTAACTTTGTTTTCTAAAATTGAATATGTAAAACAATTATCTGAATTACAATTTTTTCAAATGACTCTTCCTAAATATATACTAACAGGTCAAGAGAATGTCTTTGGCAAAGCAGACTGGACATATTTGTTTTCCACACTGCAGTACCTAGGATAAAACTGTAACTACACAATGACCTTAATCCACTGTCTCTCCCATTCAGATGAGCAACTTAAATTCAAAATTATTTAATCTTCTCATAGCAACCAGGTAGTCATACCTGTTGTACCTACTACTTTTCTGGTTGTGTGATTAAATTTGTTTCTATTATGCAAAACAGCAATTCAAATATACAAAATTTAAATAGATGGGCATGGTACACAGCCCATGTTCAACCTTTACAGATTACCCACAAATCGATTGTCTTTAGGAAAAAGGTAAAAAAACAAATGCTCATGCCTAAAGTACTGTATCCAGGATAAATGACAGGAAGAAGACATAATTCTTACAGTGACCTTTCTCTTTCCTGAGGAAAATACTGCCCTTGAAGTCAAAACTATCTTAGAAACTTTTGTTAGAAACTTACCTAGTATATTTTGATATTTCTACATCAAAATGCCCAGTCATCCAGGTCTAAATTAAATATGTAATTCATACATATCATAAATGTGAACATGTGGATGGGATGAATATGTTAGTTATCAAAAACTCTTTTTAAAGCTCTGCTATCCCATGGAGCCAATTCGAGGGGAAAGCCTTTTTATCCTGTGTAACACACAGACAAAATCCTTCAGCACTCTCAATTTCCATCAGAGTCAAGCAGCTTAATTTGATCTCTGGCTACAATGTCACTTTTGAACAATGAAGGCCAGCAGGAGTTTTAAGTATTTTATACAAAGCTGAGCTAAGCAGAACACAAATATATACTGTGAAAATATTTTGAACCGTTAAACAAATAAGTGGTTTTATCATGAACCATAAATGACACTGCAGGTACTTTTCAAATGGATTTCCTACTAAAATCTTTGTATCCCCTTCAATAGGTTTTCTCCTGTTTTCAATGTGCAAGTTAGTATATCAAGAGAAAACAGAGACTTTTGATCAATCAACAAGCCTTCCTTGACTAATAGCCTTCAAAACTTTCATCATTGCCCCCTTCACTCCCACAGGGGTAGTTCTACAATACAGCAATTACAGACAAAATCAAGAGAAGCCTGCCACTAAGTTTAGAGCCAGCATTTTATCATAAAATTGTTGTGTATACATAGTACACAGTCACACACACACAAACATATATAACAGGTTTAAGAATATCTTACATTTGCATTTGGCAAAGTACAGACATTTCTATTTTACCAGGTCTCTCTGGCCCTCTCTAAAAAGTTACTTCTTCAACAAGTAATAACACTTTTAAAAAGGTGGATGGGAGAAAAGGTCATTTTGCAAAAAGCATTAAAGTGACGTCCCTTGAACAAGAACCAGACATTAAAGAGATAATTCAGGACTTTGGAAACAGATGGAGTACTTAACTTGTGAAATAAAATAAGATTTAATTTCACCATATTTGGGGCTACTGAGTTTTTTAAAATATCTCATGCCTCATTTGCTATAAAAGTTATTCAATGTCAGTGAAGTATCAAAAAAGAAATAAAAATAATCAATTTTATGGGAGATTACCAGAATAATTTGATTTAACTACTTTGCACCTGGTTATTTTTCTTTTTTTTTGATTGATCGCTTTTATAATGACTAGCCATCCAGCTTTGGACCTGCGGGTATTTCAGTAACAACATACTCTGATTAAAGCAATTGTCATGCTTTGCTGGTAGAGGAAAAAAAAAGTAAAAATCCACCACATAAAGCCTCTGGAGTGTTTTAGAACACTGACAGTAATAAAATTTCCCAGACTGTTTTTTTCAGAAGTGCCAAAATCACAGTCCAATGTCAGATAATAGCCCCACAAAAATTAATTCAGTTGTGATAGATAAGTTTGTTCCACAACGTTATTTTAAAAGTAAAAATATACACATTACATTCCTCATAGAACCCGAGCCAGTGAATTACTAAGTTCAGTTGTTTATTTCGTAAATCCTTGAGGAGGAAAGAAATACAAGAAAAGTTGCACTTTAGAAAGTTTGACTTTTAGTACAAGGCATTAGAACCAGTCTTAGAACTTGAATTTAGCCTTGTAGGTCAGTGCACAAAAAAAAAAAATAATATTATCTAAGCACTTTATTCATTGTCCTAGTGTAGCCCTTAGCTGGCAGCTAAAGAGTAGACAGCCATTCTCTCACTTGCCCACCATCAGGGTAAGGGAAACACTGAAGGTCAAAATAAAACAGTTTTAACAAAACAATTAAATAATAATAATAATGTTAATAATAAACCAAAAATACCAAACAATATTTAGCCATCCTGAACAAACATTGCAGAAATCATACTCCAAACAGTGACTGTCAGATGGTGGATACAGTGTGCACAGCAGTTTTGGCATGCATGGAAGTTAGAGCCAGAGATCACCAGGCACTGGAAGCAGGAACACCAGGAAAAAGGGCAGAAGGAGCCAGAGAAAGAGCTGAAGGGTAAGAGAGCTCATCTTCAGAAAATTTCCCATTTTCTATTGAGCATGACATTTTTAGTATGTAATATTTTCTTTGGCCGATTTGGGTCAGCTGTCCAGCATCACCTGCCTCTAGCTTACTACACCCGTTTACTTATAACATTTGGGAAACTACCAAAAAAAATGTGTTATCAGCATTCTTCCCACAATAAACCAAAGCAAAAGAGTTACTGAGAAGAAAGTTAACTACCCCAGCCAAAACAAGGACAGTTGTGCAAGCTGTAACCCAAAGAAACGTTTTAGTTCAACACATAGTGGACAACATTTTCAGAATTATCTATGTTGTAAAAAACCATTAATTGGTTATTTTGTTGTTGGTTTTTTAATGCAATAGTTACATGTAATTTTATTTCCTTCTTTGCTGAGAAAAAATTGAAAAAGTTCTATGTAAAAAACATATTAATACAGACAACATAATTAAGCACATAGTTTTTATAGGGGGTAATTTTTGAAAAGTTGCAAAAAATAATTTATGCTATTCTTGCACAATTAATATGCTTTGTGAGTTTATAGAACCTTCCACTTATAAAAGCAGACAATGTGCTAATTCTACTGATTTAAAGTCTAGAGGCTGCCCTGTTTAAACTATGTAAATTACCAATCTAGAGCTATTACTTCGTCTTATTGTCATCACACCATTAATTCTCTACAGGTTAAACAAATTTGGATTCATATTTGCAACTTCTACATTGCATCAACAGCTCTTCCAGCACACTATTTCATGACAAATTAATTAAGACAAAATGCTATTATAATTTGACTAAAAATTGCATTTTTCAGAAGAAAAAGAGAATCTGATATTGACACTAAGCTATAATATACTGCCAACTATACTGATATACATCTCAAACATTTAATTTTTAAATATCTACATTCAAGCTAGTATCATCCTTATGAAAAATACAGACTGAAAAACATCCAAAGCCACATGATTTTCTCAGGAATGTCTCCTGGTCTTAAATCTTCATACACTTCACTTGTATAGGATTTTCTTTCCAAATATCACCTAATATACAAATGCACTGTCATGCACCGCATTTGCTGCAATTTGATCCACTTGTTTGAAATATTGACAATTTTTATCACAAGAAAAACGTACATTGGTAGAAATGAGACCTAAAATTTTGAACAAGAGAATGGTGTTTGCACTGTAAGATTTCAGTGAGAACTGTATACTGAACGAAGACTTCTTTGTATACTACTTTGATGATCTGGCAGAAGAACATTTCCCCTCTCAACCCATTCTTAACAGATACATGCCAGTTAATTTATTCATATTATCTTCACCTCTTTAGATCTACTTTCGAAACTACATGTCTGAACACTCTATTGCTTGATTTAAAGAAAATTATGTAATAAAATAGATTACACAGTCTTGGCTAGTTTATTTTATTTTGACTATTAGAGAGAGCTGTAAATTTTGGCAGCAAAGTAGTGACAAGCCATGGCTGGTGGGCTGAAGTCCATAATCCTTTCAACTGATACAGTGGCTACGTGAAGAAGACATTGCACCAAACTTTAAGAACACATATGCTTCAGAGCAGAAGCAACTATCCACAGAAGCTACTGGAGAAGTGGAAAATGTCATAGCTTTGCCTTACTCTAATGCTGCAGTGCAGCCCAAGGACAAGCACCGTTCAAGTACATCATGCTGGAAGAATGAAGGATTTGAGTTTACCTCCTAATCTACTCATGCTCTTCGTGAATTATGAATAAAGTAATAGTACCATATGGCTACTTGGAAAACTTGCACCATGCAGAGTAATATCTATCTGTATTTTTTCTTTCTCATTCTCTTTCTTGAAATATAGGGAATATACATTAATTATTAAACTGTCATTGAAAAAATCATAAAAGACTACTTTCGACTTATGGCTTTTTATTTTTCTCATGCACGTCATGCTCACCAATTCTAACTGCAGCAGTACTGCTAAGATTTCCTTTAAAATCTTATTTTGTACTAACATTTTCACAGACAAAGACCTTTCTAAATTTCAAATAATAAGCAAGATTTGCTGTGCTGAACCGAATTCATGAAAACATGAATTCTCGGTAGAATTAAAAGACTTCTTTATTAGTATTCAGCTTTAGAGTAAAGACATTACATTTCAAAAGACAGGTCTTTTACAGTACTACAGACACCTGCCTTGGCTACTGTAGTCACAGATGCTCTGGTTTAGGACCCTGCATTTTCTCTAGTAGAAGTTTGATCCTTGTGCCAAGTAAACCAGCAATTCCAGAGGCTGAAGCCAGTTCATTCCCTATATCCTGTCTGCCTACATATGATGTATTTTTCAGGTTATTAAATGGAAATAGAAAATATATCTTTTATGACAAAGTGTAAAAATAAACTAAAATAGCGTGCATGGGCACGCGCACACACACACACACACACAAATCCACTTGCTTAAACTCTAGTTCACTTCACATAGTTAAGCCTTCATTATAGAAACATTGCCTTTGGCCAGCATAGATAATGAGGTTCATCCAGACACACTGAATGAAAACCTTAATGGCTGTGAAGTCCCATAATATTAGATTGGCCCTCTCCAAAAGAAAAAAAATTGAGAGATATAAATATAATTACAACAGAGGATGACAGTGCCTTCTTATTCTGTTTTTTTTTCAGTCCTATGTTTGACATTTTATGGGCTGCAAGGCTGAAGACAGAAAGACAAGCAATTTGGCATTCATTCCTTTGCTGAAAATGAGGAAAAATATAAAATTTTGTTCAGCTATTTATTCAAGGAGACAATTCAGTGGACACAGGACAATAAAAATTTAAACATCTAAAATTTTCTGACCATATAAGGACAAAAATTTGGTCACTGTACCGCATCATTCCTTTTATAATGTATCTCCCAGTATGATGCAAGTAAGAAATTTTGCAATTTGACTATCATATAAACCTTCAAATATTCACATATTTGATCCAACAAAGATTCATTTCAGGAAAAAATATTATCTGAGCCTCCTTTAAGACTTTTCTTTCATGCCAGACTTTTGAAAAATACTAAACTGGAGTCTAATCTCGGTTAGAACAGCACAAATTAAATAGCTCCTGTGATGGAATTTTAATTTAAAATATATATGTAACAAAGGTTTAAAACATTATATTTCAATTGTTGTAGTAACATTTAATTAACTTCTGAATTATGAGATTTAAAATAAATCATTTGGATTGAAAGTTGGCCATTTATTTTTTAATATTATATTAATACCACAAGAGGTTATTGGTATTTTCAAGATCAACATTTCTTTCCAGTAACTCCCTTCATTTAATTTTAAAGTTCTTACAGGACTGTAAACTGGAAATAGATCTTATTTGTGTTTTCAGTTCAAAAACAGAACTTATCCCAGGGCAACAGTCAAATTTTCACAGGCTCATAAGATAAAGGCAACATGACATTGTACATAGAAAGTAAATGTATAGAATGATTTTTAGAAAGCTGTTCAAATGAAGTACATACAATGTTCATCTACAATGTTGTCATTTTATTCCATGACAGGCTTTGGGTACAACTGAATTGACAGTAAAAATACTTTGCATTTTCTGATCTTTTGAGATTTTTAGCTGACAGAATAGTGCATGCTCTGCCATGAGTTTTTAAACAGAACTCTTACTGGATGAGGTATGAATTTCAGATACTAAATCAGCAACAGAATATGGTTCTAAGAATCTCATTAGATGAATTTGCAGAGAGTTTCTTGGCATAATAGGCTTATGACACTATAAATACATTCTCATTCACCATCCAGATGCAGATTTTTTCAAAAAAATTACCTTAAAAATGAATCAAACAAGGCTACCTATTTCTCCTTCTCTGCTCAGTTAATATAAATCCACAACTGGCAAAAGGAGAAATTTATCTATTTTATTTAGGAAGCTAATGTCAAAAGTATAATCAAATTAAAAAGTAGAATGCAGGTGGAACATAAAAACTCTCTTCAACCACCCACTGATCAAATAATTACTATGCAAGTGCTGTTATTATCGTTGTTGGATTTTTTTTTTTAATAAAGTAGAAAGCCTTGAACTTCAGGTGATTATTAAAATCTTACCTCTACGAGCCCTGTAACAGAGAAGAGACAGATGCTGCATGCCAGATCAATCTTTTGTTACTCTTTAGCTTACACATTTCTCTCAGTCTATACAACTTCATAAACTGTGGAAGAAAGCGGTCTAAGATATTTAATATTTTCCTTGGCAAGAGAAATAGTTTCAAAAAAAAGAATGTATTGTAATTCAAATAAAAGTGTATGTTTCAAATCATGAAACAATTAATTGGGGAAACACAATAAATATCAAACTAGGTTTTCTTCCCACTCACATTAATTTCATAGTATTATAGACCCATCATCTTTTAATAGAATTTTTCCCAATTTACCATTATCATAAGAAGTGTGGTGAATTTTAATATGATACTTCTGTTCAGGCAACATTATCATATCAAAGAATAGGATACTGACTGAAAAAGAAAGGATTCACAAAATTGTTACTAATGGAGGAAAATACTCTTCTACTACATTGTTTGGAAACTCTCACTAACAAATATCATTGAAGTCAGCAAATAAATACATTCAAAAAAATCACAACATCACTAGCTAAAAATATCCAAAGTTCTAATATTAACCCCAAACCAAAGTTCTGTTTCTTTTTAGTCAGTCATTGTTGATATCTATAAGCCGAAGAAATGTAATTACTTAAGATTATCATTCTCCTACTAACTACTCTTTTCCACAGGTATAATACAGTTAACAATGATACCCATATTATATAGTCTATTGTATTCTATACATAATAATAGTCCTCAAAAACCACAGAACACATTTTAACACTGGTTTGGTTGAACTGAAAGGGATAGAGGGACTGAGTCTAAACAGCTATAGTGTACCAAACTCCTGACTGTGAGGAAGGAGAAGTAGATCCTACAGGCTGTATCTGAGAAGCATTACATCTGAATAGCAGATAGTTTTGAATTAATCAAATAAACTTTGAACAGATAGCTGTTCCTAGCTGTTAGAAATTTAACAGGAGACTTTCTATTTTCTCAGAATAGAGATTAATTTGGAGTGGATGGACTGAAGCAGTTCAAAGGTAGCTCACGTGTGCCTTTCCAGCATACATTAAGTTGTCAGGACTAAGTTATTAGAGAATTTTGCCACATTACTGCATATGCTCCTGTCCAAATTGTAAACAAATACATTAAACTGCAGAAGAATCTGACACTAGGGAGTATTAGATCTTCTGCACTAACTTCGTAGAAATAACCTTATAGAGAGAAAAATCTCAATTTTCAATGTATGCACTTTCTGTATGAGCAAATGTGCAAATATAAAAATATAAAAATAATATGAAGAGTTGTGAACAGTACAGTGATTTTTTTTTGCTTATTTATGCTTTCACTTTAAAGACTACAAAGGCCGTGAAAGTCCATGGGCTTATTTGTAAATACTTTAGAACTGGTTGTTGAAAAAAATATAAGATGTACAACTCTAACAGGACTCCAAGATACGGTGAGGACTATTATGAAGGTCACTGCACAGTCTTTCATGTAGTGTCCAGCAGATTACAAGATCCTGACTCAGACCTATTCCCATAAAAGAAGTTCAAAAGTGGTAAGGAAAGCTTCCATAAATTAAAGGTAAAGAATTGCTACTCTCTTTTCATGAAAAATCCCACTGTGAGATGTCTCATTTATTCTGGCTTGTCTGTCTTTTAGTTTCTTTACATGAAAAACAGAGATAACACTAGACTCCTCGGGTGCATGAGGGAAGAATATGGTGATAGATAGGCAGTTAACATTCCTGAGACACTATCTAGGTGTTAAAATATTCTAAGATAAATGGAAATAAATGGAATAATCTGTCAATTTGCATTACAGAAAAAAATTATGGTTTTTAACCCACAGTTGAATATATTTGTTTACACTCTGGACAGTGGGATATACAGCAGTGTTGCAAAATGTGATAATGACCCCAGTCTTTCAAATTAGTGAAGTCCAGAGGAATGAAACAATATTATGCAATTTGTCAGGCCAATGGCAGGTTGAAATTGTACAAGTCAAGTCACACTGTGAAAATTTGCATGTGTCATATACGTTGTTGAGTTTTAAATTGACTGTGTCTACTCAGGCAAAAGTCTTGACATATCACTGCAAGTGAGCACACTGAAAATATTAATAGTGCTGAAATAGCTATAATAGAAATATCATCAAAATGGTAAGGTGGGTAAAGATACGGATAGAAAAAATTTTTCAGGAGGAATATTAATTCTTTTGTCCCAGATATTATTGTGTTTAATTCTATATACTCCAACCCAACGTCAAATACTGCAGAAGCCTGGAGGGCTACAGATAGATTTGGAATTACAGCTGGAAGTAGGTAAAGAATAATTTAAAAATGAAATTAATTAGAAGGGTCACTGTATCTTAACTCCGTTCACAGACAGCCGTAAAGACTAAAAGCATTTAATGACTGTCAAAGAAAACAGAGCCAGGCCAGCTCAACAATTCTCATTTAGAAAACTAAACTCTGTAAAGACTGAACAGGAATAAATCTAAAATTTATTCATATAAGTAGCCTACAAAATACCACTATGAAAGACAGAGTTCAGAAACTCAGCAGAATTTAGAAACAAATGAGCGCTTAGAAAAGGGGATCCACCATAGACATAGTAATTTTGTACTATGATGAGGGATATAGGTCCCTTCTCCATCTAATTTAAATGTAAGTAATTTTTTAATTATTAGCGGTAAAAAAAGAATTGTATTTTAGTGCTTTGCATTGTGCAATTGTTCATTTTGGGTTTTAAAAACCTTTGAAAATACCTTCCTATCCTCACAACAGTTGGAACTTGTTATGGTTCCTAATACTTTTAGTCATCAAATTAAATTCTGCAAAATGTAAAGCAATTTGTCCTTTCTGAATCTAGATTTTCATTCAAATGAAAGGTTTCAATTTAGAGTTTCTCTTTTCCAGGTAGTGGAAGAAAATCACATTAGGGCTAAGAAAAGGATGGGATGAAAAATGAAGATAGCAAAGCCATCGAGTCTTCTCTCAATGTTGAGAAGAAAGAGACTCAGTACAATTGCATTGTAAGAGCCAGTCAAGAAAATTACTTCATCATTTACCTCTACCAGCTGTACACAGGTGTCATAAATTCACCCCTTCTCTACCTTAGAAGACTTCACGTTGCCATCCCCCTAAAGCCAAGAAAAATAATGGTTTTGCATGTTGTCGCTCCTGATCCCTCTGAAAGCAGCATCAAGATTAACTTAAATTTGTTTAACCACATGGCTCAGAGTTTGCAGCACCAGGGATCACTCCTCCCTTCAACTATGATTCTTTCCCAGTCCTCAGAATTCAATCCTGTTTTGCTTCTCGCTGATTATATTAATTTCTTGACTTCACAAAAGCAATCCTGTTTTTTCTTATTCTCTGAGAAAATGTCTTGAGAAAAATAAATTCAGTAGTGACAGGTTTTGTTATTAGGAGTGGGCTGGAGCATAAAACACAATTGTAATGAGAAAGCTTCTTGCACAAAGGAAAGTTTAACAAATGCATATTGTACTATGGAAGTGGTAGATACAAAGGTTTATGTCTTCAAGTCTGGTATAAGTGAATGCTTTTCTCCTTCATTTCTTCCACATTCTGACACCTGCATCTTTTCTGATCATACTCCTTCTCCAGTTAATGTAACTGTCCCCAGAACTTCTGTTGTTTTGCCTTGTTTTCCTACATCCCACTTGTGAACAGTTGTCTCCCAGAAGACAGGCAGTTTTTATAGCTGGAAAAATAAATAGAATTGTGACTCCCTCTAAACAGAGTGTCCCCTTCTGTAATTTTCCATGATATTTTAAGATATTTTGAGGTTTCCTGGTTAATAAAACTTTATGCTCAGAACATTTGGCAAGAGCATATCCCTCATCTAAGTATTCTCCCTTCTTCTTTGTGGAGGGAAATCAACTGCCTGGGCAGCTTAGTTTTTTGTTATTTTGAGGAGAAACCAAAAGAAGTTATTACTTTGAAAAAATAAAAATCTATATATAAGTACACAGAACATTGTGCTTCCTTTGGGTTGAAGAAGAAAAGGCTCTTCATCACTCTGTTAAAAAGAATCTGTGGAGGAGGTATAGAGTTAGCGTTAAACAGCATACGCAAATAACGTAGCTCTCTAGAGAAGGAAAAAGACCAGAGGGTGGATGGAAACGCTAAATTCAAATATACGGGTAACTACATGTCTTTATACTTTTAAATGCAACTTCTGCCGTGATATAGGTGTGAAACTAAATAACAATAAAGAAATATAGTAGCAAGAGGCGCTATCAATCAGTATTTGATAAATTCAACGTAAGAGATATTTCAAAAGAGACACCAGGTTGGATGAAGTGTGCTTCTGGTGCAGACTTCACAGCCTGATCCAAGTGAAAACTACATTGAACCAACAATGAAAACAGATGGGACAAATGCAAGACTGTATCCAAAGAGCAATTGCCTTTGTCAGTCTGTGATGGTAAGCATCACCTTCAACTGGACTATGTTGCTGAGTTAGCAGTATTTGTCTATCATCACAAAATGCTTTGAGATTTTACCCTAAGAAGCTTTGTGTAAAATATGAAATTCTGCTAGAGGGCTGCCTCTCCAAAATTCAAGATGACTTCTGGTGAGGAAGGACATGACCATAAAGAGGTACTGTACAGTTTTGCAGACACCGAGGTATCCAGATTATTCTGAAAAAGCAAATGGGTGCAGGGATCCCACATCAAGAGAGAAAATTTACTACAAAACAGAAACCCAACAGAACCTTCTCTGACAGATGCTGGAACCAAAGAAGAGGACTTATACTGAAGTCATGGTTTAAGCTGAGAATGACAGGAAAACACACTGCTTGCATTTTTTATTATGACACTATTCAAACATTTAAGAATATACAAAATTGACTTGCATTTTGGGATGCACGCTGCCATAAAATTGAAAGAAGTGTTACAATGAGTGAAAAAGCCACATAATAACCCAACAATTTTCATGGAGGATTCTTCTTTGGGGAAAAAGAAGATTAATAAGACTTGGACAATCAAGGAATATCTCGATAACCCCCACCTACTTTTAGCATGAGGATGAACCCACTCCAGCCCATAAAAAGTGAGCAATTAAAAGAAAATATAAAAAGGCAAAGGGCACAGTAGAGGATTACTTAGATTGCAAAAGAGCCAGATCAACACTCACACAAGGAGTCAAAAAATAAATATAGAACTATGACACCTGTACACGGCACTTATCTGTATAATATGCCAATGAGATACAGAAGTATCATTCTCCTATTTTACAGCTTGGACAATTTGAGGTTCAGAGGTTAGCAACATTGTTTTGAACTTTGTGTGCAGTGTAAGGTTTGGGTTTTCTTTTGTTTCACCAAGGACAGTATCTCATAGACTTATTTAGTGATTTAACAACAGAAACTTTCTTATAAAATTATTTAAATCCATGCACATGGTTTATTCCAGAAGTACCTAGTAAGAATAAAAAATAAGAGATATCCATAAAACACCAGCTATAATTTTATCCTGTGCAAAGAAAGGTGTCACTACTCAAGTTGTATCTTACTGCATCTGAAGGGCCAGGTAAGTATAGACTTGGATTTGTGTTTAGGGGAGTAATGAACAAGTTATATAAGCATAACGAATAACTACACTTATTCTTTTATTATTTATTATTATTTTACACACTTTCATGTATGTGTTCTTAAATCTTTTTATAAATATGTTGTTAACATAATCAATAATTTTGAGAGAATTAGAGCATAATTTAATGATATTTACCTATCTATGAATTACTTTGATTATATAAATTTTATATGTGAATATGAGAGTGACATAAAGGATAAAAAACACTGATAAGAATTGAAAAACAATTAGTCTCAAAAATGCATTAATTCTGAGTCTAATAGAAAATATCATACATCCTCTCTTATGGAAAATAAATCTCCAAATATATTTTATTCAGAACAGAAAAAATACACAACTAAAGATATATAAATGGATTAAAAGCCATGGAACACTTAGTTCCAAAATGATGATATGAAGCAAAACTTTTAAAAAGATATAATTAATTTACTGGTTGTTAAAACATAACTTTAGCATTTAGTCAGGAAAAAATGTATTAAAGACCTATAATTTACATTAGAAATTTATATTAAAAACCCCTAAAAGCTTAGTCTGTGAGAATCCCAAGCATTAGAACATCCTCTCTTTAAGATTTGATTTTGTAAACAGTATTGAAACAGATAGATACTTTATTTAGGTTAGTTCATGATTTTTCCTATTATACAGCTACCAAGCAATTTAAATTAAACCAGATAAATCACACATTGTTTAGGGATTAAACTTAGAGTAGAAACATATAGAGAAATTACTTGGGAAAAGATTTATGGCTGTCAGCATTAATGAACCCGTAATGGCCATGTCAGAGATCTTATTTAATACTGAGACCTTTCTAAATTCTTTAATGCCATGTTTTCAAAATACAATGGTAATTACCACATTCCAAACTTCCTTGGTGTTTTAAAACAGTGAGTCCCTCTTGAACTTGTGTAAGTGAGGAAGAAACGAAAACAGCTTCAATCAAATGGCAGCGAGGTGTTTGGACCAGATTTCACTCACTGCTTGTGCCAGCTTCTTTCAGTCCTGATCTCCAAACACCTGTTTGCCAAATTGAGGGACTATACAAAGCAAAGGCTGGCAGCTGCATCTTTGGTGACATATGTTTGATTTGTTGAGTATTCAGGCAGGGAACAGGATGAGATTACAAAACATATCATTTGAACCTTTTGGTGCAGTGCTTAATCGATGAATTGGGGACTGAAAAGGAAAGAGAGAAAAAAACAAGTATTTTGCCATTTGATTGAAAGTATTTAGTAACAGAGAAATCCATACTATTTTGTATGCCTTTTCAAAGCAGAAGTTCTAGCCTATCTTTTTTTTGTATTGTGAAAATGGCTACTAAACAAAAAAAAAAGCACATAAAGCTCACACTTTTTCCAGAATTCCCTGTCCTTGTATAGATTATAATTTAATCCCTGGTTTTCAAACATATATCTTAGAAACTAAGCATGAATATTCTGTCAGATTTAGTAAGTAAATTTAAAGGGTTTGTATTCATTTCAATTCAATGCCAACGTGCTGCCAAAGAAATCTCTTAAACTGCATTTATTCTCAGTAATTTTACAGCTGTGGGTTTTTTCTACAGCTGATATTCATTCAGTGCCATTATAATTATTCTGCTTTTGATTCTGAATTTTTAATTTCAATTAATTTGCTGAAAAAAGAAACTGTCATCTCAACATGATGACAAAGGTCAACAAGATTTTTTAAAAAAATCAAAGAGAGGCTTGAGAAAATAAAAGGTATTTACAACTTTTTTAGCAGTTTTCAGCTTGCACATAGACCTTACAGATTTTTTTCGTTTCTCTACATACAGGTGATAATTATATACACTATGAATCAAAACAAAAATTTAATTGTGATGGGAAAATACAGTCTGACAGGGAAAGCATAAAATCATCTTGTGCAGAAGTCGTGTGTTTCTTCTTTTACTCACAGAAGTTAGCGCTCAGAGAGCACAAAAGTTACCTGAACTCAGTGACATGTAACAATACATATACATGTGAAAAAAAAAAATAAATCCTTCTTCATTTGCTCTGATCACAAATGATAAATTACTGTAAATGTTGGTCTTCTGGTCCTATTACAACTTTCTTTTTTGCTCTCCTTTGGAAAAAGAAAAGTGAGGAAAGAAGTTTATAAATTGTATTACCCATAGTGAATTCTCAGTTTTCCTGTAACAATCTTCTGATGTTCTCTGCATAGGAAACCTGTAAATATCATGCTTTGAGGTGCACTGTCTACATCTCCATTCTAGCTCTGCTTGTCAGAGGGACTGGATTGGAAGGGAATGCTGAGAGAGGTACAATGGGGAAAGCCCCACATTCACCCCTCATCTCTGGGGTAATCAGGTCCACTGCCTAGTGATTTCCACATGCTAATTCCCACAAAGAGTGATTACAGGTGATACCTGCCTGAAGGTGCCTGAAATAAGACTGCACTGAGCTAATGTTTAAGTAAGCCTGACGCTTGTAGCCACCTCAGAAGAGGCAGAAACTTAGCTCCCTTTCTTCCAAGAAGCCCTGTGGAAAAGCACCATCGAAATCATAGAATCATCAAATCACCAGGTTGGAAAGGATCCACTGGCTTATCCAGTCCAACCGTTCCTATCACTCCCTTAAACCATGTCCCTAAGTACTTTATCCACCCATTCCTTGAACACCTCCAGGGAAGGTGACTCAGCCACCTCCCTGGGCAGCCTGTGCCAGTGCCCAATGACTCTTTCTGTCATCATTTCAAAAGAATTTTTTTCTGATATCCAGCCTGAACCTCCCCTGGCGGAGCTTCAGGCCATTCCCCCTTGTCCTGTACCCTGTCACTTGGGAGAAGAGGCCAGCTCCCTCCTCTCCACAACCTCCTCTCAGGTAGTTGTAGAGAGTAATAAGGTCACCCCTCCGCCTCCTCTTCTCCAGGCTAAACAACCCCAGCTCTCTCAGCCGCTCCTCATGAGACTTGTTCTCCAGCCCCCTTACCAGCTTCGTTGCTCTTCTCTGGACATACTCCAGAGCCTCAACATCCTTCTTGTGGTGAGGAGCCCAGAACTGAATACAGTACTCAAGGTGCGGTCTCACCAGTGCTGAGTATAGAGAGAGAATAACTTCCCTGGACCTGCTGGTCACACCGCTTCTGATACAAGCCAAAATTCCATTGGCCTTCTTGGACACCTGGGCACACTGCTGGCTCATGTTTAGTGGGCTGTCAACCATTATCCCCAGGTCCCTCTCCTCCAGGCAGCTTTCTAGCCATTCTTCCCCCAGTCTGTAGCACTGCATAGGGTTGTTGTGCCCCAAGTGCAGGACCCGGCATTTGACCTTGTTAAACCTCATGCCATTGGTCTCAGCACAGTGGTCCAGCCTGTTCAGATCCCTTTGCAGAGCCTCCCTACCCTCCAGCAGATCCACACTCCCACTCAGCTTAGTGTCATCCGCAGACTTGCTGAGGGTGCACTCAATGCCTTCATCCAGGTCATTGATAAAGACATTGAACAGAGCTGGACCCAGTACTGAGCCCTGAGGAACCCCACTTGTAACTGGCCTCCAGCTGGAGTTAACTCCATTGACCACTGCTCTCTGGGCCCGGCCATCCAACCAGTTTTCAACACAGGAGAGTGTGCACCTGTCCAGGCCAGAGGCTGACAGTTTCTGAAGCGGAATGCTGTGAGAAACTGTGTCAAAGGCTTCACTGAAGTCCAAGAAGACTACATCCACAACCTTTCCCCCATCTAGTAGTCGAGTCACTTTGTCACAGAAGGCGATCAGGTTAGTTTGGCAAGATCTGCCTTTCATGAACCCATGTTGACTGGGCCTGATACCCGGTTCTCTTGCATGTGCTTCATGATAGCACTCAAGATTACCTGTTCCATCATCTGATAGATAGTAGCAGTTACAACTTAACGGCACCATGGCGAAGATCAAAACCGTGACAAACTGTATGTGGGGTTATACCATGTTTGGTAACCATGTCACAGTGAGAGAAAATTCACATTTGTGGGAACAATAAAAAGGCTGTGTTATTATGAAAAGCAACAGGACTAAATTAGTCCAGGGTAAACAGTCACCCAAAGCAAAGAAAAAAGATTTCAGCTCCATGTTTTAAGAATTACAGGTTTGGAGGATTACAAAAAATGTTTGGTGTAAAACATATTTATATTTTTTCTCTTTGAAGCAAGAACACTGAACAGTGCTTGAAAAAAATGTGATCAAAATCTATGGAAAGTCTGCATGCTATACATACTCTGCTAGGAATAGAAAAAGCAAATGGACAAAGGCTTTCACAAAGGCCCCACAGTTATTTACAGCATTGTCGAAAGATGTACAGAGATGGAATAGGCCCAAAAGACCTCTAACAGCAAGTGCAGAAAAAGAACAGCTCACATCACAGGATTAGCCACCCAACAGAACTGGTGACAGAACTGAAGTTTCTGGCAACCACACCCATAACTGAGGTGCCACTGCAGGAGGTGTCTAACATTGTCCTTACCAAAATACAAGACAAGAAAACTAAAGGATCAAATGTCATGCAGAAGTCACAGAATGGGTGTTATCAGCACCAACATTTCCTTTAACTGAGCAGAGGAGAAGGTTATGCATACTTAGGCTGAAGAGGTCTGGAGTAGACCCAAACAAATCTTTCCTGACTGGACTTAAAGACCCTCAACAGGTCTGTTCTCTCTCCAGATTAAGTTTTTCTATTCCCAAGCAATCTGCAGACAAGAAGCTCTACTCTCTGCACACCAATCTGTGAGCAAACATGGGAACTTTGCCAGTTTGGAGAGTGTGGCTACCCACTCTCTTTGGCTCTGTGTCAGAATGCTGTGGTGAGACAATGCAGTGGGAATGCCATCATCTCACAATCAAATGGACATCTGTTTTCTTTTCTTTTTTGCTACTAAGACCTATGTCATTCTTACGGAGTTGTGACTTCACTCGCTAGCTTCACGTTAGGCCATAGAGCTAATCCTGTGTGTCACTAGCACATATTTTAAGGAGCTGTTCTAAAAATCTGACACTTGTATAAGTGACAAACACAGAAGAATTACATAACAGTAAAGGAAAATTCTGCAATAAAATGGAAAGAAAAAAATCAGAGCAACCAACATGAATGTAAGGAGAGAATTTCACGCCAGATGAACTGCTGGAAGAAACTGAGAAGAAAAGGTTGTTGTTCTATCCTTTATTTCTCTGTATATGACCTCTAAGAAGGGAAAGCCTTTATCTTAAAAGTAAATACTCTCACTCTTGACAAGACTAGAGAAAAAAGATGTACAGGTAGCTACACAAAGGATAAACATCCTCTGGGGAAAAGAAGAAAAGTTTTTTTGGTTTCTTGTGGTTTTTATACCCCCTCTAATTTCACTTCCACACTGACACTTCCTTCCACTCCATCCCCTCTAAAAAAAAAAAGAAGAACATTACTGGCACTAAATAAATTACTTCAAGTTCAGTTGAAAATACAGACTAAATTCTCACTTAAGTAAAATAAACAAAGCAGATCTTCTTCAGAACCCTATTTCTCTTTAAGAATATATATTTATGGAATAGCAATTATTATTTTAAAATGTATACTCTTTAATATAAAAGATAATAAAATTTCTCTAAAGAGTCATTATTGTTTCGTAGAATCTATGGTCAAATTCTTTACTACTGTCAATGACCTAAAGTATTATCATTATTATTAATTATATTATTGTGATTTAAATTATGCAGGTGCAAGCACTCAGACTAAGTTCTAGATTTTCATCCAGTCGTAGAGCTTCGTTTCAGCCTTGCATCTGTCATGACTCTTCAAGTGAAACAGGAAAGTTCATCCCTTTGAAAGATAAATTTCAGTTTAGAGCACAGAACAGAACATTTCTGGCTTAAATTAGACAATTTAAGCAACAGAGAATATAGGAGATAATCACCATGTTTGGAAAATAAAGTCAGACAAAAATTACCATTATGATCTTCTATTAATTCTTTTTTGCTTTTAACGTTACATCTCTTTTAATGATCATTTCTGTACTCCCCTCTCTAGGCTTTTTATATGAAAAAATAAAAAAAAGGAGCTTGCACTTTAATGTCTTGGCAATATGCTTGTCACAGAGCAAAAGAAAGATCTAAGTGAATGGTTTCCTTTGATATCTGTCTCTCACAGTATTGTGCCACATCTAGCAGTGTAAAAAATAAAATAAATAAAAACTTGTATGTCAAGGAAGGAAAAAAAACCCAAAAGTTTATAGTACAGAATACAAGAAAAGGTGACATTTATACTCATTTATTTGGAAAAAAAAAAAAAAAATGCAGGGTTAGATTGCAAATTGACTTCCACAGAAAAATTAATCCTGTCTGATGGGGAAACTATTTTAATTTTTTTTTAGGAAATCTAAAACAGTATTAGGACTGAAACTGAAATAAATATGTCAATAATCAACCCAAAAAGCACTGTTCAAGAATCTTACTATAGGGAAGCACTTTGACATGAATATGTTGCAGGCATTGTAAGATCATGCAGAAGTTACTTTTTTTTCTTTCAAACAGCTAAACTCACATTATTATTACAAGAAACCAAGCTAAAACACTCAGCTCTTCCACAGACACACATCTGTTTTATTAAAGCAGTTTTAATTGTATGTTAGGAAAATTGACCTCCGAATTGTTGTGGAAGCAACACACAATGGCATTTTTCCACTCAAATATTGCTCTTTTTGTGCTCAAGTTAATCTGAATAGAAACATTGCTTTAGCGCTTAGTCAAGTTTTTAATGTTGTTGGAGTTTAGGATTAAAAGTCTTGAACTGAATCACTTTCTCCCTAAGAGCCCCATCATTAAAACAAAACAACCCCAACCTCCCCCCCCTCCCCCTCCCCCATTAATCTCAACTTATTTAGAAGTACAGAAAATTGTTTACGTGTCAGGAATTACTCCAGGGTTAATGTTGCACCTATGCTTCTATTATTAGCACACCTCATTACCTACTTCATTAATTTTTTTTGTTAAAGAATTCATCTGAAGAGGAGTAGCATAATTTCCCCACCTCATTCACTTCCATAATCACAATTCTGTCAAACAATTAACTTTCAAATTAGAACTCAATATTGCAACTTTTTTTTAGAGCTGCCATACACATCAACTGTGGTTGTGCCCAGCCTAGAACCTCAAATGGTAAACTCTACAGGATACTTGAGGAGAACACTTTACAAACGCATCTGCAGAATATTATTCCACAATGAAACTATCTTCAGAAAGTCTATGGAAATAGAAAAGAGAGCAAAATGGGATTGTTAGCTGGCAATTGTCCTTCTTCCCGGAAAAGATTGTGCAAAATTTAGTCTGATCCAATCAGAAAACTCGAACTATTTATACAAAAGAAAAGAGCATTTAAAAAAAAAATCAGAAAGTATCTTTCGACCTGAAGGATGACAATGTGCTGCTGATGTCACTCATAATAAAAAGATGATAATACAAAATTTATTCATTTTTAATGCAGTAACTGAAGCTTATGACCAAAAAAAAAAAGGAGGCAGACAAAAAAAATCACAAATTGATATTTTTAAAACAATTTCTTTTCACTGCTATGACTATCAATCAGGAATGAACATGAGCCAGCAGTGTGCCCAGGTGGCCAAGAAGGCCAATGGCATCTTGGCTTGTATCAGAAATGGGGTCACCAGCAGGTCCAGGGAGGTTATTCTCCCTCTGTACTCGGCACTGGTGAGACCGCACCTCGAATACTGTGTTCAGTTCTGGGCCCCTCACCACAAGAAGGATGTTGAGGCTCTGGAGCGTGTCCAGAGAAGAGCAACAAAGCTGGTGAGGGGGCTGGAGAACAAGTCTTATGAGGAGCGGCTGAGAGAGCTGGGGTTGTTTAGCCTTGAGAAGAGGAGGCTGAGGGGAGACCTTATTACTCTCTACAACTACCTGAAAGGAGGTTGTGGAGAGGAGGGAGCTGGCCTCTTCTCCCAAGTGACAGGGGACAGGACTAGAGGGAATGGCCTGAAGCTCCGTCAGGGGAGGTTCAGGTTGGATATCAGAAAAAAATTCTTCACAGTAAGAGTCATTGGGTACTGGAACAGGCTGCCCAGGGAGGTGGTCGAGTCGCCTTCCCTGGAGGTGTTTAAGGAACGGGTGGATGAAGTACTTAGGGACATGGTTTAGGGAGTGTTAGGAACGGTTGGACTCGATGATCCAATGGGTCCTTTCCAACCTTGTGATTCTGTGATTCTGTGATTCTGTGATTCTGTGAATAAGGTATAGGGGAGATAAACTCCACTCTGCACAGGATAAGAGGGATTTGGGTTTTTAAATTAAATATTAAATGGTCAAAGTCGTTATCACAATTTCAAATTCTAAGCCAATGCAGATCTGGCATATCAATATGAGAAGGAATCTGGTGCAGGAACAACATTAACAAAACATATTCTTTTACTTTTGTGGGTCACTGGGAATTGTTCAAAGAAAAGGGAATTTCTTTATGGAAAACATGGTTATTAGGGCAAAATATAAAGATAACAGTGTATGTCACACATACTTGTTAATACAGAGAACATATGCCTCAGCTCAAATGCATCAGGTAAATTATGAATGCACATGAGCCAACAAAAATAGCAATGTAGGTAAGAGTGATGAGAGATGTCTTCAGTCTGGCTTTGTTGTCTTAATTACAGCAATAAGAATTTCAGCCACATCCACTCAAAAAAAAATAAAAAGAGCAGATAATTTATAAGAAATATAACTAATTTCACATTATTTTGGTAATAATTATTCTTAACACAGAGTTCAGATCTAATATTAATCAGGAAGCTCCTTTCATACCATCCTTCCATACCACCCATTGAATTTTTGGGGATACTTAGGACATTTCTTAGTCTAGATTATGAAGTCATAATCTGAAAAACATTTGGAAATAACGTACACAAATTCAAATTCATGTCAGCTTTTCAGAAATGTATGCTTTGTTAACATAGTAGGTTTTTATTTTGAAAGTTAAACCGTGTGCAAACTTGTTTAATACAGATGTATAACTTTTTTTATCTAAAAGCTTTCTAAAATTCAGTAATGAAAAACATTTTTGAAGCAGAAAATTAATTGAGTATCATGAAATTTATAATTTTGATCAGCTGAAAGATCTGGTCATTGCTTTAAGTGAAAAAAAATAATAGAAAAATCTGTCAAAAATGACAAGTTCATTTTTATAGATAAGTATCCTGGACAATAAATAAACAAAAAATTAAAACCCACCACCACCTGCTTGTCAGGCCTTACTTGGAATACTGTTATGCTATGCATGTAAACACAAGACGCTAGTTGATTAAAGTGGGAAGTTTTTTTCGCTGATAAAGAAAAACAATAGAAATATAAATGGAAGGTGAAGATAGGAATGTTACTTTTGCTAATCATAATATGAAAACCAGCAGCTTCCCTTGTGAAGAAAGAGAGAGAGAGAGAGATGGGAAATGAGCAGTCAGTGGCTACTCATGGCCCATCTTCAGCTGTTGTATTCTTGTAGCTAATTTGTTCCAAGCCATTTTTCACACCAACAAGAATATTCTCTGAAGCAGTTATGATTTTACTTGTTTCTGAAAGAATTTATTTTAATAGAGAAGTTCAAAATAGATGGGATTGCAGCCTTCTAATTCTCTACAGTGTAGTACCATGTTGCAACATGGTAGAAGTCAACTTGGAAACCAGACTGAAACATACAGAAAGATCTCAGTGAAATGATTTGGACGTAGTGACCAAACAAGCTAGTAGGTGACACGGGAAACAGAGTCACAACTCAAAATTGCCTGTAAGGAAGTTTACCCCCATTATCTCCTTTTCCACTCTCCAACAGTTTGTAAAGAACTTTTGGACCATCTAGTATAACAGATGTCAGAAAAATATATAATCGATCCCAATTATTGAAATTAAGCATATATTTGTATTTATGTTTATATAAAGGAACTTACTCTCATGAAAATCCTGATGTCTTAATATTAAAAGATAAGATCACCTAATCTATTATTTTATTTTTTATGAAAATCAAATTAACAAAGGAATTTAGGAACAAAGGAATTCAGGAACAAGGGAATTCAAGATATTAAACAGTTTTTTTGCTTGATGTCTTGAATTCCAGACTATGAAGAGAACCTGAGATTCAAGATAGGAAATTGAACTGACCTGTCACAGGAGGGTCAAAACAGAAAACCGAACCACTGACTGTGTCCTCCTCCTCCTCCAACAAAAGCCTTCGAGCTTACTGTATATTTTTTGATTTCTGAAATTTTCACAGCTTTCATGAATAATGAGCTACTGAATAGGGGCAAAGCAATGCTAGTGATCTCATTAAGTCTTCCTTTACCCAAGTCACAACAGATCAGCCAATATCTAAATCATTTTAATACTCCCTGCTGAGATTCATATAATAGAAAACTATGCTCATCTGGAAATTTACTATACAGAGATAGACACACTGTAATTGACCAAGTGGCTTCTGAAAAATTATGCCATTTTGACCTCTTACTTGTGAACCTTCCAAGTATCCATAATTCTACACAACTGTGCTAGCACAAATGTGCCAAACAATATTTAAAACTTTCAGCTTTTCTTATTTGAAGTACAGCATATTTTTTTAAAAGAAAATGTACACATGTAAAGACATACTTATGCATTCAAACGTGTATATGCAGATATATAAGTATATACAAACAGTCGCACATCATCTTAAATTACTTTCCAGGGAATAATAAATGCTTGCACTTGAAAAGTGCCAATCACTTAAAAAGTCAGAGTATTTGAAAGTGTTTCAGGAACTGATGTGAAGGAGACAGAAACATAGGTCTTTTGTTCCTAGATAACAACCAACCACTCAGGTTTATTATCCATTTAATACTATTGCCCAAAGCAAGCTGTGCAACTGAGTTGTTCAGAGCTGCTCTGGAAAGCTGCTAGAAAGTGAAAAAGGAAGAATAAAACAACTTTTATCTTAAAAAGACAAACAAACAAAAACCTTTACAAAATGGCAAAGCCGTGTCTTACTCTTCAAATAAAGGGCAGAACAAGTTGTTTCAATGAAGTCTGTGTAGGTTTAGAAATATACCTCTGCATCCCTATGTCCCTGATGTACACCTCATTCAAGGATTTTCACTGATCATTTGCAGCCTCACAGGAGTTGTGAGGAACATTTCCAACAGTTTCAGAACCTGCAGCACAGAAGATACTAATGCCCATCAGAGTATTTATTAGATCAGAAACTGTTCATACACAACTGCTTGATGTTGGACAATTATTTGTTTTATTGAGCTTAATTTCTTTTTGTGGGACAATGGAGGACTTTATGCCAAACAAAGCAAATTATTAATTTAGCAATTATTTATGCAATAAGATTGGAATGATTCACAGAAATCTGTCTTAACTACCAATCTTGGTTATTATCTTATATTTAACTTACCATGTAGTAATGACACCTATTGAGATTTTAATGATAAATTAAATAAAGGTATATAACCTTTTGCCGGATGACAGGGAAAGACTCTCGAGCACGCATACATATCATGTTATGGCTCCAATGGAAAAAAAATAAGTACTTGTATCTCTTTATATTTGCTTAACCTTTTGCTCTGAATATTTTTAACTGATCTATAAAATGAGTTGAATTGAAAAGGTAGAATTAAATCTCAAATAAATTGACATTCATGGAATTCATCATACTCATACAAATAAAATTTTGTGCAAGCACTATGCAGTTCAACAAGGACAAACCTACTCACTGTACTGTAAAAAGCTAGGCTTACTTACTTTAAATGTAGTGCTCAGAAGAGTAGACAATGCACAGAAGATAGGAAAAAAAAAACAACAAACAAACAAAGGGAAAAAAAAAATTCCCACTACACAGACAAAAGTAAAGAAGGAATTGAAAAGGGGCATAACACAAAATTCTTTATCAACATTTGGTACAAATGGAAAAATAAAAATGCTTCTAGTTTAACAACAACATAGTTCAAACATGGCTTTATAATAGATACATCCTCAAACCTATTAAAGGTACAACTATTATAGCTGTCTGTTACAAGAGTATTATAGTGTCTGTTACAAGGGCTTTAGATGATAGATCCATTGAAAAAGTATTAGACTCATCTTTCATCCCTAATTTTCCCTGAAGACACTGACATTAGTCTGGAAATAGGAAATACCTAATAAAGATATATGACTCATGATTTCTTGCATGTTTGAATGTTTTCTGAAGAGTTTAAGAATGAATCCTCTATGTTCGTTAATAATATATTTCAAAATAACTCAAAAATAAAGTACACTTTCATACATGCTTTCTTAGTAAGTTCTTAGACTCTCTCTGGGGCATATATGGATGTGACTACAGGATGACTGAACACTGGCATTTTCTGGACATGTTGTGTGTCAAACTGTTGAGCTTTTCCTCCTGAAGAGCAGCTCAACACAAATATTGAACCTTAGGTAACCTGGAAACTTCTGAATTCAAGTCCTTGAATGCCTTAAAATTACACACTATTTTTCATGCCATGTGAAGGCTACTTACGTGCATCCCTCTAGACTGAAGCAGTACTTGCCTTTCCATTATCACTTAAAGTTATACTTACCAAAGTGAGATGATCAATTCCTTTCTGGATTATTTCTACTTTATTTGGGGGGGGGTAAGGCAGTGTTTTCCCTCCAGCATTCCTTTACATAAAGAAGGCTTAACCAGAACCCAGAAAAGACAACAATCATGCACATTCAGGAATTATTAGTCTGTTTCATCTTTGAATTTCAAGATCTATAACTAATAATTATTTATTATAGTGTGCAGGAGAATGTTTGCCAGAATTTCAAATTGCAATGAATGAAGCCCTAGGGTTCATGAGATTAATGATGGTCGCCTACACAGCTCACTTTTCATCATAAGCCTGAAAGTCCCAAATAGTTTTCTGATGAATAGGAAGCCAGGCAAAAACAGCTGAGGAGGAATTAAAAAAACCCAAAACCTGAAAGAAGACAAAAAACCCACACGCCTTAGACATGATCCAAGCTTACTCAGAGATTCAAGAGCTACTGAAACATGAGTTGATAAAAGCAGCAGGACTAATGCACTTTGCGGTGTACATGAGCTGAAATTGAGACTACAGCAGGAGGAGAGGAATTGACTGAGCTTAAATGTAACACTCCTCTCTTTCCCTTTGGGAAAACTTATAATTTGAAACATTAAAACAGGAAGAGAAATGAAGAAAGATGAAAGCAGTAGAAAAAGATATTTTTTCCAAGAGTGACAAGTATGTCCCCGTGAAATGAGAATCAAGAATAACAACAACAACAAGAAAAGCTTTCTAGTTTAGTTTAGCACCAAAATGATGCATAAAGGCAGCAACTGAATTATGAATAAAGGCCCTCAACAGTATGAAAGTGGATTTTCTTGTCTTTTCAAAAAAAACTCAAGAGACAGCACACAATCTTCTGCAATATTGTCCCAAATAGTGATGTGACTTGTGAATTTGGCAAATGTGCACATCTTGACCAATCAAGTGGTACTTCTACATAAAACAGTCAAAAGAATGGAGAAAATTTAAACAGCTACAGGGATATATACAGGTAGGCAAACTGTAAGGGCATCAACCAGCCTATGAGAACACTTAGAACACAGACAAGAAATTACAAGCTCAAAACATCTTTTGTAGTGAAGCACCACATTTCTTTTTTAATTTTCAGTTCAATTAAAAAAAAATTCTGATCTACTACTATGACTAAAATTAAGTCATATCAAATTAGCAATCAGTCATTATAAGCTTCTAAAGGTAGAATAATTTTCACTTTTTCTTTCAAGAAGAAATAAAGCTATTTGATTCACACTAGTTTGATAAAGTGTTCTGAGATTATAAGTACTTGGATCTCTGAATTGAAGCTTATTGCCAAAGCAAATCTATAAATAAAAACATGGAAACAGAGAGGACACGGGAGAGGAACGGTAAATATTTCAACAAAGCTGCTAGCATCTACTAATGACAGATCTTTGGCAGACCTGTGCAAGCCATGTACAAGACCAGATAAATAAGGAGTGTTCACAGCAGGTTCGGGTCTGGACACTGACTTCACCTTGTGAACAGAGCTGGAGAAACCCATCTGCAGCTGGTGAAGCACTGGGTCAGACCAGAACTAGAGGTATTAGGCCCTCTTCAGGTCTCCCTTGATATGTTATACAGTCCTCAGCAAAGGATTTAATTCCCTTATGAATTTGATACCCTGTTTATGCTGCCTCAAATACATAGACTAAACCTTCCCAGGTCCACTGTTTTATTCTATATTATGATAGAGTCACATGAGTACAGTCTTGGTTAAAAAGTCAGAATTAGCAATTTTGAGCACAGAATACATTCAGAGCAGAGTGGAAAGAGACATGCAGCATCTAGAGGACAGTATGTGAAGGAGGTCAGTGTCCTGTTGAGTTTAAGCTTAGGGAGATGTAGGAGCAAAGACAAAGGATCCCCAGAAGAAAGAAAAATCCTTCACAGTAATGTCTTGACTTCTTTTGAGGGGTTATATTTCCAGTCCCCAGGGAATTACAAGTGGAATACTTAACCTTTACTTTGGGAAAGGAAAATACAACCCAGCACGTAAACCCTGAAAGATTTTCAGTGTCTGCTTGCACTGGTTTCTATGCAAATCAATAATACTCTTGCCCTGTTCCCTTTGATTACAGGTTCTTTTTATTCCTCTTAAACCAAATAATTTTTATGCAGTTCTCTTCCATCTCCAGTGAAGCATACCGTATCCAAGATTAACACAGCCTGATGCACAATAGAACATTACAAAAATTATGTATCTTTTTCCCTTAGTGAGACTGCTGCCACCAACAGCAGACTTGAATCTGCCAATTGTAATTACAACTCTAGAATTTTATTGTCAAATACATTTGCCAGATAAATGGTTCTTGCATTTTGAATGATTTTGACTGATGGGCTGAGCATAGTGTTATCTTTCTTTAAAAGCTGGAACACATGGGGTAAAGCAAATTCTCTTGCTTTTTTACAGACTATACAAAGACTTTTTACAAATGCATTTTTATTTTTAGTGCTTGTCTCTTATCTGTATGGCTTATTTTACATGAATTTGCACTGCTTTGCAGCAAATCAGATTCAAGTGTATCATTTATAAGCTACATACAAAACCAGCAGTAAGAGCATTAATCTGTTCTTTTCAGCACATGAGGTCTCAAGAAGCTCCCACAATCCAGCATTAACAAGCTATTTATTTCATTTACCATCTTAATGACTGAAGAAAAAAAAAAAAGAAAATGATGATTGCTTGTTTGTTAATGAAAGGGTTCTGTGGTTAACCACCGGAAAGACTATTAAGCATCATAAAATTGCCCTTGAAATTCAACACTTTTAATATCTCATCTAATGTGCCATAGTAGCAATGAGAAAGAAATAAAAAGATCAATAAACTTTTCACCTAACTTACAATTAGATAATTTCATGGATTTGGGGAAGAAAACAAAAAGAAACCAGAAACGATAAAAAAAAAAATACTAGGGCAGATAGGATTATTGAACAGTGAAACATTATGTGGATTCAGTTTTCAGTCTTTTGTGATGCTAAGTTAGCTGCATTATAAAAATGAAGATCTATGTATTTGTTGTATCTATTGCCTACATTTTTGCTTACCCTATGGCAAACTTGCAGTCCTTGCTAGATTAACAACTATGTTAATAAGAATGGGGAAAAAAAAGAAAGACTTTTGAGTTTAGCTTGCCACTCTTTAAATTTTCTCTGCTCTCTGTATTGGGAGCCTTGCAGAAGACATTGTACCGGGGAGTCAGTGACCTTGAACAGTCCATGTTTTCTCTGTCTCCCTCATACTACAACCTTGAGCAGCCCATATGGCGCCACGAGCAGCCGCTGTAGGGGAAACTGCCGGCATGCCCCCTGCTAGCCTGTGCTGTGCCGGTAGGTGTTATGACAGAGCTAGCATCCAAGCCTGCCATGAAACTTTCCATTAGTTGAACATCTTAATATAACCTTTAATTTGTCATATGTTTAGGAACAGTAAAATCTATGTAGAGAAAGGGATGCAATGTAGTGATTCTGACTGGAAGGACATTATACCTCAAGGAAAAGGTGATCCACATCACAGTTAAATTGAGTACATACAGATCCGTTCTATGTTGCCTGTCCAGTGTGATTTCGTGCTGTACTGTGCTGTGCTGCACAAAGACTATAGTTGTAAGGCAAATTCAGCTGCCCCTTCGTAAAAGAGGAACCTGTAGACAGCTCCCACTTGAGAGCAGCCATTACACTGCCAGTATGGCCTCACCTTTATCTAGAAGTGCAGCAAGAAATCCTCATGAGAACATAATCTTGTAAGATAATTATATATAATAGCTCAAAGGATCAAAGAGGAACCTCTCTCCTTGGACAGAATCTCTGCAGCCTCCATGAGAAATCCAGTCACAGTCTATCTGATGATACCTGAACAGGAGATGCCCACCACCTGAAGGAACATAAGATTTATTCCCTATATATAGTCTTTCATTTCTATCTTATTAAAAATGTTATTTTATTAAGCTATTTGTTATTGGCCCATCTCTCTCTCGCACTGCACCTCACCCCCCAGTGCAGAATAGTCTCTAAGGTTAAAAACTTCCTTTGCCAGCAGATTATTAGAAGTAGATTACAATTCTGGCTATAGATGTTACTACACTCTCCGCTGATTTTATCCTGTCCCAAAACCTTGCTTAATTTGAACTACTCAGTTCTCACCTAGTGAACTCTACAATTATCATCAGAAACTTAGTTCTGCAAAGAAAGAGGGTGAAAGCTACAGTATAATCTTAATACCACAGCAATCTGGAACATCTGAAGTTAAGACACTGGGGAACAAAATGGGACTCCCTGGTAAGATTAGCAGTTTTGAAGAAGTAACTCAGAAGAGCATCAACTCTATTAGCTGACCAGGTGTAACCTAATCTAGATTATCTGTAAACCATCTATCTGTAACCTATAGGAAAAGCTTAGGAAAGAGATCTTAAATGCCATTTCTCTCCCAGGCTTGGTCCCTGTGTTTTGTAGTACCTATAGACACTTCCGTCATGTGAAAGTGTCACTGCTGAACATGCTGTCTTGCAGGTAGAAGCCTACATGCTGTTCTTCTGCACAGCAAAGAACTAGTTTCTTCCTTTCTAGATAAAGCCATAGGAGGCTGAAAGGTAAGGGGAAAAATATATTGCCCCACGCTTTAGGGTTCATGCATGAAATTGGAGCCAAGCTGTATCAGGACTAGGATGGTTCTAGAGCTTCAGAGAAAGAAGACTTTAATTATAAAAATTAACTATAAATGTCAGAATGCTCACAGGTTTTGGGTAGTCAGCAAAATTTTGAATATCGTGTTCTGGACATAAAAAATATAAAAGTATCTAAAACTCAGTTCAGACTCCTAAATCCTTTCACAGATTTAGACATACACGTATAGAAAAAAAAAATCACAGATGTTGGAATTACTTTACTAGTCTGTCAGTAAATACCAAGGTATCTCTCTATGGATTACAGATTCTGAGAAGCTCCTGTTTACCCATCTTTTATGCATCAATTACACTAAAAATAGAAAGCTTAGAAAGTATACATTCACAGCTTCCTGTTACTATAAGCTCTGTAAACAGTAAGATCTACGATTTTGCTTGCTGATTTCTCTAAGGAGGCTGAGATTTTAAGTACAGCCAAAGCCCATTTATGACAATAGATATTAAAATTTTCATATGAAACATCAATAAAAATTAGAATATAGACTGATTCAGGGAGTTTATGAAGTTTATAAACTCTGCCAATTTACTGAAAGGGTTTATGTTCTCTGTAAGCACTACATTTCATGGCTCACAATTTTTACGGAGCGCTCTGAAATAAGGGTTAGAACTTATATCTCAGGGACATACTGAATGGTATGTAAGAGATGAGGACGTAACTATAACAATAGTATTGGCATGATCCAGACTGTCACTCTGGCAGCCTAACTAGGGTTTAATTTTTTCCAGCTCTGTGGTATGAACTTATTTATATCAAGTATAGAAAAAAAGGTGGACACCAAATCCATACTTCTTTGCAATGCTCAGCTCTATAACTGAGTAATATTCAAGCCTATAAATTATTCCTTGTATGGAAGTTATCTGGGAAGGTTAAAAAAAAAATAAAATCAAGCAATGAACATTTTTTTCCTTTCCATTAATTCAACAGAGAAATGTACTACTTTAGTACAGAAGGGACTAACAATCATGGGAACATCCTCCTCTATGTAAACCTCTAAACTTTATCAGGGCTTAGCATGGCCATTTATTAATATAGTGAAAAGTTGTGAAAAATATTGCAGAGATTGTTTTTTAACAAAACACCAATACCCTACAACAGAAGAACGGAGAAAATATTTATATTTACTGACAGTGAAAATGAAATATTTCCTTACAATATGATTTATGCTTTTAGATTCACGAATGAATAAACAGTACTTGCATGTAGTAGGAAATTCCTTTAAGTGTAATGATACAGCAGCAGTTTTACTTTATCAGAAATCCAGAGACAGAGCTAACTTTCATTTCTTGTCTAAAGAAAAACAAATGTGCATTTGAATAGCACGTGGAGGAAGGAGGATTGCAAGTTACCCAGAAATGTACCTAAGAAAAGTACTTTCTTAACAGAGCTTTATGACTTATTTTAACAATTGCACATATTGATTGTAAAGCATCACTTAGCTATATTCATTACCATAGCTACATATGATTGCTATTGGAATTCCATCAGAAAATTCCATTACTTGTTATAATGTTTATTGTTACCAATCTATCTTAACCTTACTCTTCATTACTAACAAAACATAATTATGACTCTACATTAACAGAAATGTCCCATCTGTAATTTAATTTCTACACAAGGTCAGTATAACCTTTCCACATTTAGTTTCTTTGGTGTCAACAGTGCAATTTTCTTATGCCAAGCAAGCTGCCTGAGTTTTTCTTACCTGCATTTCTGCACAGTTAAAATACTTGAATATAATCAGCCCTTCTTTATTCTGAGCTTCAATGGATCCTAATGCTTCAACGTAGCCTTATAAAGATTACAAATATTTCACCACTCATTTGCACCAGTACCAGAGCTATAGGCTATAGAAGATATGAAACAAGTAAGTTGGTCTCTTCTCCAAAGACCTCACAGTAGGAGATCAAGTATTAAGATAAAAGAAAAACAGCAGCAGCAGTGAAGCTGATAACGAGTACAGCTCCATTCATTGCATCAATGAACGATGCAAGACCAAGAAAACAGACAGCTTTGTTAATGTGACTCTGATATTGTGACAGAACCCATAGTAATAAAGGTAGGAAATTCACAGGTGGAGTGTTGGAGAAATTGAATAGAAAGAGTCATCTGGGGATAATATGATGAAGTCTGACTCAAAAGAACAAGAGGGGTGAGGCAGCGTAACAGGAAAGGTTGGTGTAACAGAAATAGCAGGAGAAGTCAAACACCTTAAACAATTTTTCAAAAGTGCCATAGTCTATTTTCAATTAAAATTATCTATATAAGGTATAAAGACAATGCTTGAAAAAGTCTGTGAAAACAAATATTTTTTTAGAAATATATTATTAATTACTTGCCTTAAAAAGTGAGAATTGAACAAATAGAACAATAGTGAAACCAGGACATCACTAGAGTGAAAAAAATGTGCCTTGGAAAAAAAAACCAGTCTCATTAAACTACTGAAATCTGAAAACACTTTTTTAAAAATTCAATGCATTATTTCACTCCATGTGTCCAGCCCTTAATTTTGGAAACACTCTGCTTTTATCCAAGTAGTTTTTAAGAAGTCAGAGGGCAGTACCAGTGTTTCTAAATGCACAAACAGCAAGCAAACTATGAAAAATTATTTTGAAGGGAAGAACATTAGTAGCAACCACTACAATAAGAGATTCCTTCAGGTCTACGCTTCATGGAATTTTGTCTTGCTGATAGTTCCTTAATCACGTTTGAATGCAAATCACCTGTTAGAAACAAAAATTGAGAAAACAAAGACAAACAACTGCAACTACTACAATATCATGATTTAAAAACTCATGAAATCCTTTCACAACTAAGATAAAAATGTGAGAGTAATAGACTTTTTTTCCTTTTTATTAAGTACACAGTACATATTAAACAAATAATTCATAATAAATCTAATAGCTAGTCTTAGGAAAGTAGGAAAATAAAACAGCGGGAAATGGGAAATTATGCATGAAACAATACTATATAAGCCTCCCAGTGCATCTGAGTTTTATGCTTAGATCGTATGGTATGCTGTAGTAGATAATGTGAGTCCCTGGGCAATTTGTACTGGACCTAACTACGTCTCATCAACTACCATAAGGATGTAAATTTTACCTCTAGTATTTATTTTTTTCCTACTACTTAGCAAGGAAATAGCATTAAAACTGAGTGTGGTGTTGCAACAGCATTGCAAAATGCCACTGAAATACTTTTGTTTATAAAAAAATCAGGCTACCTTCCAGCTTCATTGTCATTACTCGTGTTGTACATGTGAATCTGAGCAACACACCATGCTTCGTCCAGCTGAGGTTACCTACCCTGCACCTCCTTCACAGAATGAGGACTGCAGGTAAGATTCAGGCTTAAAGACTGGGCATTTATTCAATTCCTTGTGTGGCATGTTGACCTTGGCTGGTTGCCCAACACTGACCAAACCACTCACTCACTCTGTCCTCAACAGGACTACGGGGAAACAACATTCCTCCCCCTTCTTATCTGACTTTAATGTTCATAGGGTCATTCCCCCCTCTTCACTCTTTGTCTGTGCAATGTCAGTACATTCAGGCATTGCAGATTTCTCTGTTACAATTTGCTTCAGAAGCATTGATCTCCCTTCCGAAATATCATGCCTTATTTTAATCTTCCGTTCCACATGCACATACATCCCGATCCTTGGGCTTTCTACTTAATTCTTCACATTCAAAGGGTACATGAAGTACAAAAGGCTTACATCAAGAGACTGGCAAATTTCTACATCTAGTAGATGTATTTCTATACATCTATACTATATGTATTTCTACACATCTATACTATATGTATTTCTACATCTAGTAATACCGTTTCATGATCACTGCAAAAAAACCATGTCATTGAAGTGCAACCTCATTTCCTACCTGGAAAAAAAAAAAAAAAAGTCCTATTTATACACTTAGTCCTTTCTGTGTCTAAGTGTCTCCTTTACAAACTGGTCTTCAACATTTCTTTTCTATTCTTGAAAATCACTTCTTTAAAAGTTGTTCAGCTTGCATTCACTCAAGATCATTTGGGGAGATATTTTTTCTGAATTTATTTATGTATACTGTATAATTTTTATATATGCATAAAAAATCAAACCCCCTAGTCAACCCCCCCCCAAAAAAAAAAGTCTAACAACACCATGAAATAAATGTAAACAACTGCCTTCTACAGTTTTCCATAAGCACAGATCCTTCCTTCAGATACTAGCATCTTTGGTCTTCCTGCATATACATATTGACAAAATCTCCAGATGAATTTTTAAGTGTCTGTTAAAGAAAAAGAATTTCAAAGAGATTCAATAGTTGATCATGAGGCAGAGCAGTAATAAAATTTTAAATACTGTATACAAACAACCTGTACTTTGCTCACTCCTTCCTCCGTCTGATTTCTTAACCAAACATTTGTGAAAGAAATTATATATAAAATCCTCTGATGTCTGTTGATTAGTCAATTTTTCACATACAGTAAAAACATATGTTGTTTTGTTTCAGTTTAAAGTGTATGCTAACTTGTGTCATCCACTCACTGTATTTTGTTCTCTCTAGTTAATAAATGCAAGTCACACAGAATGCAGGTTTAAGAGTAGTTCTGCTCAGGCAGTCTGTACAAATGGCAACTCTACATTTAGAGACAAGATAATTAACAATATCTCCCAACTTCCTCCTAGGCTACTGTTAGGTAAAAGAAATAAATTCTGCCTTGTTCAAATTAGCTCTATAAGTTGAAGACTTGGAGGGAAAGCAAAGGTTAAGGGCAACACACATTTCACTTTGTTATACACAGAACAAGCAGCTTTCCTTTTGCTGTCTCTGATGCTGTGGGCAAGATTCACTACGTTCCACATTAAACAAAACAATGGATTGCAGTTGAAGTCCTGGTTTCCAGTTGCTAATTAGGGTTTTAAACAACATTTTCGAAGCATAAATGGATCAAATTTATAGCAAAGTATCCTGGAGGCACAAATAGGTTTCATTCCTTTTTTGCTGGTAATCTCTCTCTGTCCTGTATATCCTGTAGAATAACTCATTTCATTCTGATGGCTACTTTACCTCAAAGGTCTAACCCTCACCGGGGTGCCAATGGACTAGAAATTTACTTGGAGTATCACTAAGTTCCCTGATGTTTTTAGATTATAAATCTTTGTCTTCCAGCCATGCATTTCTTCTTTCCCCCTCTGTATTACAGGAAAGAGTCATTCAGCAGTGTCTAAACACAAATGAGAAAAAAATCAAGGTAAAGCAAGAAAAAAAACCCTAAATCATAATACAATTGTCATACAAAATGCTACTGTAATCTCTCCTGGGAAATATCATGTTTTCTTGTAACTTTTTGTCTCTCCTCGTGTCACACGCAGTATCCAAGTGTAATTGGAATGACACGAACTGTTTTATTAGCATCTTCCTCCAGCAATCAGTTGCAAAATGACACAGTATAATTTCATCAGATGCTAAAACGGGAATATAAGACCTCACTATGATATTCTGTGTAAAGAAATAATATATTTATTCAACAATTGGTAATTTATTGGAAGACTATTTTCTATGGAAAGAGACCTTTACATGATACCAAATAACAATTATAGCCACTCAAGTTTTAAAAAAAAATTCAGAATGCAGCAATCTATCACTACTCATTTAGGTACACTCTAAGAGTAAATCTAGTTTGCAACTCACCTAACTTGCAAGAACAAAAAATCTTCTAGACCCTAATCACTCAGTGACCTCTCTTTGGAGCCTTATATATGCACACAGGATTTTTTAATAGAGATTTAAAGTGTTTATCTGCATCATAAAGCTGTACTTTATGTCCCAAAGAGAAGACCCCTCAGACTATCAAAATCAAGATAGAACTTCTGGGTATAACTTCTTAAAGTATAAATTCAGAAAGTAAAGAAGCATTGATACTACATTGCTTAAAAGCAGATAAAAAAAAATCTGTAAGTTTTAATAGATTTACGTAAACCGATATCCACTGTTCCCCTCCCTGGCTTGTTTTTGGTTTTGTTTTTTTTAATGCAGAAAAGTATGCAAGGGAAAGCCAACTGTATGACTTATGCTACGCAGGCTGTCCTCTTTCCCATAAGGCAGGCACCATAAACTCAAAACCTTTATGGAACATTGGACTCTACTATTTGAATATTTGCTTTTCACTAGATATTCTAGGAAAGTTACATAGAAAGAGTTGCTAGATTAAACACTCTCTCATCACTTCAAGGAGCTGTACTCCCTGCTGATGTAAAACAGCACATCAAGTACATTAACTTGAGGTCTTTTGGGTGACAATAGACATGAGCTCTGGTCTCCTCAAGCAGATAATAACTCTCACATTGCAAGAGCCTTCACCTACTTGACCAAAAGAACAATTAAAAAGTTCCTTCATCTTTATAGAAATAGTTACAAGCATAAAGATATTACAGACATATAGAACAAAACAATTTTAAGCCAAATAAATCCCTTATTATTCAGCTATAAATCATATATTTCAGTTAAATAATAACAGTGTTTATATAGCCTTTCCACCAAGGCTCATTAAATATGAATTCCAGTGCTGTTCTACCATCTTGGAAAAAAAAAAAAAAAATTATAGTCCCGTGTTTTGGTTGAACTGTTCAATTCTGTCCTATTTAAGATGAAATGACAGTACTTTCTCTCCTTGGTATTCATATTCTCCCACTAAGCAAGAGAATATGCGAGATTTGTGGCCTGCAGCTGAGGAAAATTGGACTCTATAACCAACTAGATCCCTGTAGTCCAATGTCTTCTTGTCACTGAACATATCATTAGCTCAATTACAAAGGGAGTTTACAAATGAATATTGGTAAATTTGTTGCTCAGTGGATGAAATAAACCATGAAGACTCTAATATTTTTCACCAGGACAAAGATTTTTGCCTTGAAATCTAAGAATAACAATTATCTGGACTTGTTTCAACATCATATCTTAATTATATATGTAAATCTTGACAAGGTTCCTAAACCATAGAGAGATTTCTGCTTTACCCTCAAATGTGCCTAACCCCTATATATTCTGGAGGCAGAGTGATCTGTCACGCCACAGTCTTAAGTAATGTTCAGAAAAGATTACTAACTGGAAAGAATCCATGAAGCTCATTGTTTACCACTCCCTTGCTGATGATAAACGCTTCAGGCTTGGAAATGAACATGGCAAAAAAATTTCATTCTTCATAAGCAGGTTTTCTTAACAATTATGATTACGTAGTGTTGCTTCATGAATATACTTAACACACACAAGGTAAATACATCAACTCCCCTTCCCCCCCGCCTTTTTTTTTTCAGATGAATTTTATTTAAGATATGCACGTTTTCAGCTCCATGCCTTTACCTCCTGTTCTAGCTCTCCAAACTCTCATAACATTAGTGCCTGGTAATATAAAATGTTTTGCACAGGCACCAGGGATATCTTGCATAATGAGGCAGTGATTTAAAATAAAGTCTGCCAAAATAGCTACAAAAATGGCAGAGAAAGCTCAAAATATGCATTCACAGGAGAGCAATGAGCTTTGGGAGTTGAAGTTTAAGTCTGACAGAGATCAGAAATAAAATAAATTAGTTATGTCTGATTATCATAGGTCCTCTATTACAGCCTACCATGTAAAACATGGGTAATCTTGGCTGTGATCAGGCATGCTACGGAATCCAGAAAGACAAAGATCTAGAATACTCCAGGGTTTTTTTGCTGTTATGAGTCTCACATTTACAACTGCTCAAAATGACGTAAATTCACCTCAGAAAAAGCACCATCTGGCTATTACCAGCTGCAAATTACCAGTTGTAAAATATTGCTATATTAAGAATGTCAGCCAAAACAACAGCTGACCTCTTGTGCAATAGATATGCAGTATGTAAACCTAGCAAGATTTTTATCCAGATTTAGATTTACAAACATAAGTTACACTAACTTTGCCTTTTCTCAGAAGGGTGCATTTTTTTTCAATACTTTATGGATAAAACACGTCTTTACAGAGAACCAACAAAAGACTGATTTTTTGAAAGCTATTTTTTTTCCTTATTTTACAATAAAGTCTAAAAGATAGATAATCCTTTGCCAGTTTCTTGCACAGGAGGAGATTTCTCCTTAAATAGCACAGCACGAGTTATTTTCTGAGGATGTTTCACTCCCATGCCTTCCGAGTATCACTGAAATTTAGTGGAGGATTTGTCTTCTATGATAAAGTCACTTGGCTAGTGAATGAAGGCAAGGCTGTAGACGTAGTTTTTCTAACTTTTAGTAAGGCTTTTGGTGTTGTGACTCCCAGAATCCTTTTGGGCAAGTTGCCTAACTGTGAGATGACTAGGTTCACAGTGGGTGAAGAATGGGTTGAAGGGCAGACCTCTAAGGGTTGTAGTGAAAGAGGATGGCAACAGGTCACAACAGTGTTCCACGGGGTTCAGTTCTAGGGCCAATCTTGTTCAATATATTTATCAACGATCTGGATGGAGGAGTTGAATTCACAATTAGCAAGTGTGTTGATCATACAATACTGAGAGGAGCTGTTGACGGTCTTGAACGACAGGAAACCTTGCAGAGGGATCTAGATAGATTGGAGCATTGGGCAATGACTAGTGGCATGAAATTTAAGAAGTCTAAATGCTGGATTCTGCACCTAGGATGGAGTAAACACTAAGCGCCGGTATAAACTGGGAGAGGACTGGCTAGAGTATAGCTCTGCAGAAAGATATCTTGGGTTGCTCCTTGAGAGCAGGCTCGATATTAGTCAGCTGTGTGCCCTGATAGCAAAGAGGGCAAAATGCATCCTGGGGTGCATTAAATGCAGTACAACCAGCTGGTCAAAAGAGATGATTGTCCTGCTAATATTCAGAGTTGGTGCAAACTGACCTTGAATGTTGTGTGTAGTTCTGTGCCCCAGAATCAAAGAAGGATTTGAAGATCCTTGAATGCATCCAGAGGAGGACAGGAAATTTGGTGAAAGGGCTTGAAGGAATATCCTGTGAGGAGCAGCTAAGGACGTTGGTTTTGTCCAGTTTGGAGAAAAGGAGGCTGAGGGATGACCTTGCTCTCTACAGGCTCCTGAGGAGTGCAAGTGGAGAAGGAGGTGCTGATTTTCTTTGTGATATCCTGCGATAGGATGCATAGGAATCTTCAAAGCTGCACCAGGGGAAGCTTAGACAGGAAATTAGGAGGCATTTCTTTACTGAGAGGGTGGTCAAACACTGGAACAGTCTTCCTGGAGTGGTGGTCAACGCCCCAAGTCTGTCAGCTCTTAACAGGCATTTGGAAAATGTCCTCAACAATAGGCTTTAAATTTTGCTCAGTGGTGAATTGGTCAGGCACTTGGACTGGATGATTGTTTTAGGTCCCTTCCAAATGAAATGTTACATTCTATTCTATTCTACTCTACTACACATTTGAAGATAGATACTGCATTGTAATTTAAACTATTTTCATTCCTGTCTTTCCTCTACATCATTATTCCTTCCAGAGAAGTTGCCTGGCTCATCCTTCAACAAGATCATTAAATGATCTGGTTTTATATATATTTTTTAATAAAACTAATATTCACATGAAAAGAAAATAGTTTTGAGGAAAGAAGATGTGTTGAGCTGATCGTCTAGGGGATTTTGGGGTATGACTGGGCAGAGAAGGTGTATTGCTTTGTTTTCTTCATTCCTTTGTTGAGTACTTCACACATGTATAGATAAAAAAGCTTTTTGGGAAAAGTGTTGTAAATACTAATATAATTTCCCATGGCAAAACAAATGTTGTACATTAAAGCTTGGGTTTTTTCTACCTATATTAGCTGGTCCAATAGAAGAAAAAAATCTTTCAAACTTTGCCACAGTATATCCCTTAGACCTTGACAAATACAGCAACATCAGTATGACATAAATTCAAGGGGGAAAAAAGTAATACTGTGCACAGTTTAGTAGAATAGCAGAAGGGGAAACTCTGAAGATTTCTCACAATGGAGAGGATTTGAGCAGCTGTTTAGGAAACTTTGACAAAACTTTTACTTTTATCAGGTTGATCAGGTTGTTTATCAACTATTAGATTACTTCTCCCATGTATTGTTCTTGATAGATAGAGTATATCATGAAAAAAAAAGTTGAAAAAACATGGTCCCGAATTAATGAAACTTGAATGACAAAAAGAAACATGCTAGACTGCACATATCCTTTTCTGTTCTATAAGTGTTATTTAACAATGAATATTAATGAAATATCACAAAGATTATTAATCCAGAGAAGCAGCTTTGTACTGAGGGTTTTGTACACAACTGAGTAGCCATTCATTAAGTCAACTGCAATAACTGGAAAGTATGCATGCTCTTCGGCCACAGAAGTATACAAATGATCTTTTATTCAGATTTAAATCGGTACATTCAGAACAGACTTGGAACACATGGCTAATCATTATGGTTCAGATAACAAATGGGATTTCATTTTACTCTATGATAAAAAAATTGTCAAGGTGAGCCCATATTTCATGCTGGTTTTTCTAAAATCCAAAATATCATACTACCTGAATGGCTTCTAGTATAGATGTAACACTCATGTTCTACTACCTCATCATCCAAGAAATATCATTGCAAGATTGGTACTTCTGTCACTGCTTAAGGAGACTACCATCAGTTTTCTGTTACTGCCTAACACAGCACATTATCTGAATGTAAGAAAAAAACATAATAAAAAAGGGTATATCCTACTAAGCATCCAACCTAGCTTCCGCCTCCAAATGGTCATATTGTTTCATATGATCATGTAGATCTGGCCACTTTCTGTTGTCCCTTCCACTCCCTCAAACCACTCCAACACTGAGTACTGTTGCAGCAGACTGTACACTGAACATTTCAGAGAACTATCAATCCAAAAATCTCCTCGCTTTGTTTTAAGTTCCAGTTTGGGGTTTGGCATCTTTTAGACATGCTTTAGATTGTTCTCCCCTGAGTTAACCTGCCTGCATTAATTATGTATGTGGAAGCTCATCTAATGCTTTTCTTCTTTGTTTTGTAAAGTTCTTTTGAATTTCCTTACCATTAGCACATTTTTTGGCTTACTTCAGAGGTTACTGTCTATCATCTGCAAACTTGGAAGCTTCACTGTTCATTCTCTTTTCTAGGTCACTATTGAAGTTAAATAAAACTAATCCCATCACCAACTCTGCAGGACTCCACTGCTGTCTCCTGTACACTCTACCTTATCCTGAAAAGTTATAGCTAAACCCTACTCTTCTTCTCCTTTAGCCAGCTTTCAGCAAAGGAAAGGCCTTCTCCCAAAGCCACGTGCCAGAATAGAATATACTCTGACCAAGTTCTTTCAGATTTTCCATGTGTGGTGAGTATAATGTTTAATATCAAATTACATTCTTGGATATATTTGATGTTACATGGGGCTTCTGATTTATTAGAGTGATACAAGATATACTGAAAACACGACATACAACTAAATTATTGTTTACAGTTCAACTTGATCATCTTAAAGGTCTTTTCCAACCTAAATGATTCTACAATTCTACATTACATTTAGAAAAATAAAGCAATTGTAAAATACATTTCAGTTACAATATGAACACAATTCCCATGACTGGTCTTGTCTCTAAAATATGCTTACTGCCACGATGCTGCACATTCTGAGTCACTGGGTAGGAAATCATGGGCTGAAAACTATCTCAATACTTGCTTTCTTCAAAATAATTTTGCTAGGTTTTATACTCTGTGTTAGGCTGAATCACATATTCACAACCCCCATTCTGGTCTGATTTACTCAGGGAGACATTTACACCTCCAGATAATACACTGAGCTATTGTTCATCTAAAACAAAAGTCACTCTCCAGTCCCTTTTGAGTAAAGACAGAAGTCAGCTTCTCTGGTCTTCCTGGGCACATCACCCTTGCTTATCTTCCATGATGTTCTTCTGTTATAGGGGTTTGTTCATTGAGTCACATTCCGCACCTAGGGGCTTAATCAGTCAGGCCACAGGAATCGACTTTCTTCTCTACATTTACTGTATTCGCTTTATCCATATTCTTTCTACCACAGTCACAGAAATGTTACACAGCTCAATAGCGAGACAGTTCTTCCCTTTACAGAAACTACACTGACTCCTAGACAGCATGTGCTTACATTTGTTATTACAGATTCCGCAGTCTTAGAGATATACACCAGCCTCGTTGCTCTGCAGCTGACAGTACATCTTCTAGAGCCCTTTTGCAAACAGGATTGTAGTGGCAATATTCCAATACAACTGTACAGCAACTATTCGTAATGTTGGGCTGCAGAGCAAGGTCAGTAATTTCACATCTGAATTCCTCCAGAATCCTCTAATAAATATCATCCTATCCTTACTTGATGGAATTTGTCTATCAAATCTAATGTAATCCACATATTTATTTTAAATTTATCCTACTTCTCTGTTCTGTCTGTTAAAAAGAGTGGGTCACTGGGAATCTCTCCAAAACCTATAGCACTAAATACCAATGTAAAGAATTCATCCTTACTTCTCTGATGTATCTCTTGCCCTTTTGCCCTCAGGTCCCTTCTTGTTTTCCAGGTATTGAAGTGTTTAAAGAAATTCTTCATATAAGCTCAAGCATGACATCTGTCATATTTTGTGGGCTTTCCTCTTCTTCTCTCTTGAAGATTTCGTTTCCAATGCTAATTATTTTTTTAGTTTTAAAATGTTGACATTTCAGTTTATTTGTTTGAACTGCAACTTACTTGGTCTTCTAATATGAGGGATTTTTAACAGCCTCCAGACTACTTGTGTTTTATTGCACTGCTTTTTTCTAGGGGATTTCAATTTTGGCAATTTTTCTTATTTTCACGTAGTTCCAGCTCTTAAAATTGAATGTGCATGCACTGATGCACTGGATTTGGTTTGCTTGTTGCCTTCTGCTACAACATTGAACCTAATTGTACTATGATAACTACTACAGAGCAACTCAGAACTGGGTGCTGAGCAGCACTCCTTCTAAACTGGAATGGCATATTTACTTGTTCCAAATAGTTTGTCTCAGAAACAGCCAATTATCGCATCTAAAAATGGAATTATTCTGCACATAATAGATGAAGTTTCCCACTATTGCTACCTGTCTTATAGTTACAAATTGACTGATTTTGTTTAACACTATATTCATTAGATTTCCTAATGAATTTACATTTCACACATTTGTGGTGCGAACAGCACAATCAATACAGTCTTATTATTAGAATCTGGGAATTCTACCCATACAAATTCCTTAGTATTTCTCTTTTCCTTTGAAACTTGTCCCATCAGGGTTGCAAAATGCCACTGCAATACTTTTGTTTATAAAACAACTCCACACACTTCACATTTCATAAACACAGTGTCACTCCTTTCACCCTCATGACAGTGTAAACTACTTTGATTCCTGTAAAGTTGGTAGCCTGCTAATATCATGTGCCGTTGGATTTTGTCCTTCTGAAATGCCTGCCTCCAGATGTCACTTAATACCTTATGTTCTAATTATGCTATCTTACTTTCCAGAATTTAGGCTGGTAAAAAGTACTTTAAAGCTTTTCCATCACTTAATATTGCACATATGAATCAATCTGCACTACAGGTGAACTAATTTACCTCCTTTGGTTTTTTGTGTGCTTTTTATTTCTCTCCAGCTTTTCAAGAGTGCATTGGACATTCTTCACATCAGTTTAAACCAGGTGATCTTCTGTGCCTTTAAGCTTTCCTCTAGCTTCTAAGTTTCAATATTCCTCTGTAACCTTTCTAATTCAGTGCCACCAGCCTGACTCCATTGTGATCAAGATGTAGCCCATCCTTCCTATACAGTTCCCTCTTGTTCAGAAAGTTTCCTTAGTTCCTAATGTAACTGAATCCCACCTTTACATCATGTACTCATCTTATATCATTTACCACATCCACACATTAATACTTCATGTCTCTGCTTGGCATTTCAAATAAAAACACAGATGATCCTATGGAAGTTCTGGACCATTGTCTCTACTAAGCAGCCAAGTTAGACTCCTAAACACATTTCCTACACCTTTATGATACCTATATTGCTGCTACCAACTGTCAGGACCTGCTTCCAAGATACCATTAGTGTTCAGGTCTTTTTCAACCTGCTCAGTCTAAGAGGGAGGTTTGTTATGTGTGCAGCAATTTGGAGACCTACTACGTCCCTCAGTGTAAAATCAAATGCAACATTTCTTTTGGGTACAGCCAAAATAACAATCTAGATACTCGGGTGCACTTCTGAGAGGCAACTTCCCAAAGCTGCAAAATCAGATTTAAATCTGGTCAGATTATCATCTGATATCTTGAATACAGCCAAAGTCACTTCGATCCAACACACACAGCACAATGCTGGTTACAGAACACACAGTAAGATAAATACGGCGGAGGGAGGGGAAGAAGTAAAAAAGTCCCCACTCCAATGGGCCACAGCAGTTTCTCAGGAATGTGGTCCATCTGGCAGCAGCTCCAGCAGCAGTTCTTCAAGGCTGCATGCTCTGGCAGTTCTTCCAGGCTGGTCTGATTGGGATGGTAGGCGAGCGCCACATGCCTTCTTGTAAGTTCATTTCTATACAGCAAGTTAATGTCCCATTAAGAGAGGAGGGGTGGTCTATGCATGGGCAGAAGCTCCTTCAGGAAGGTCTGGGGTCTCTCAGGCAGTCAGGTGTGTTGGGAGTGGTGGGGCAGCACCATCATGGTGAGTCCATCCGCAGGTGAAGAGGGGAAGGGGACGGGGAGACAGTGCTTACTCCTACACCTTCCCCTCTTATTGAACCCTGCACCACAGACAAGGCCCTCAGGCACAGGCAGCCAGCCCTCAGATTTGAGGCACAACACAATAGACTCAGCCTTTACACCAACACTGTGCCCCTACATTCCTGAATACAACCTTAACATTCATTACTTTTGTGCCTAGCACATAAGTTACCATTGCAGTCCTACGGGATATCAGGAAGCCCATGTAACTATTTATGGGTGAATTTCCCCTTAATACCACCTACTTTTTCCTACTTGTGACCAGACCTTTGCTGTATCTTCAGTAAAAGAGAACACTGATCTCTCCTGGAGTGTGGATCTCATCCAAAAGATTTCTTGTTGGTAGGGTGTTCTTTATCTTGAAGTCCTTTTCTGTAGCACAGGGACTGCCATAATAGATGTGAAGCTCTCCCACAGCTTTCCGGTCAGCGACTCCTATTTTCCCGATTTGCTTAAACTCAGCAAATCCCAACTAAACAGCTCAAATCTGTTCAGTTGGTACTGGGGGAGCCTAATACTGCGTTGATAAACACAAAATCTGCCCCTGAGATCAGTCATTTTATATGCTGCTCTTTGTGACAAACTAGGTAAGCCCTGCTCTGCTACGGCATCTCCTGCCTGCATCTCAAGATTATTTTTTTTCCTATTATTGTTTTTTTAAGTCTTTGTGGACTAACTCTTTTTATATTCTCTTTTCATTAAGATATTCACCAATAAGTGAGAGATATTCAAGAGCATAGAAAGTAAATAGAGCTAAAGCTAATCATCAACTATGTTTTTAATTGAATCATGTCAAGGTTTTGATATTAGGAAACCAATTCTCTTCCTTATGCCTTTGGAAATAGGCTTTATGGATTTAAACTAACTTTAGCTGAGTATCCAGGCAGAATAAATTTCATATTAAGGCTTGAGTAACAACCTGCACCCTGTATTGAATATTTATGAAGAGAAACTGACCAAGACAGACATAGAACCCTGTATCAAGTGATGTTGACATTGATCTTCTGTATTTACTTGATACTAGAGAAAAACAATTAAATCAACTCAAGAGGTCTGGTTACTAGCACATATCACTTAGGTATATTCAAGCACATAGTATGTTGTCTGAAGCAGGTCTAGTTATATCAGTAATCAGATCACACAGAACGTGCCTACAACACTTTGTCCTGGGTCCGATCCAGAGCTTTACCTTGTAAGCATCCCTACCTTCCTCTGTAGAATGCAGATTATCAACCAGTCATGAACAGCGGGAGATGGCAACTGACAACACAGTAGCAATAAGAAACAGCTTGTTCAGTCATCCATCAGTTGTTTCTGACTGGGTGAGCACTTGTCTACTCCAGCAGCCATTTACTTACAATTCGTTGAAAGCATCTGTAGCAGTGATTTTTATGGAAAATGACTAGACTCAAATTACAGCAGAGAGGCTATTCAAGAAGCTGCTCTTGCTCAGATGTTTCTTACTGCATTCAGGAACCCATTTCTACATCCCAGTCCAACGTTTTACATGGCACATCATGCAGAATATGAAAGAGACCTCAAGCACACTAGGAAGGACAGACTTTTCTCAGGTTTAAAGTTTTTCCACAGAATGAAATCTAACACAGCCTAAGCTTGCTGGCTTAGCAGTATATCTAGGAAGTGATTTAACCCTACAGACATCCTCACAGAAAATTCTATGATTAGCCCCTCCAGCATTCTTTCAAAAAAAAAGGCAAATAGGTTTTAGCCTCGACACCTCCACAGATTAAGTTATTCTCTTATTTCCAAAAGATAGCTTTATGCAGAATACTTAACTAGTCTAGAAGAAACTGTATAAAACAGGAAGCAGATGTTATGAAGACTGTGTGAGGGAGTTGGCTAAAACAGATGTACAGTGGGGAGAAAAAGGGGAATTAATTTCAGATTTCAAAGCCGATTTTTGAGTTTGAAACAAATCTACTTTACACTCTATTCTTCTATTCCCTAATTTATTTCCATTGCTCTGGTGACTTAAAAAAAAAAATACACTTTGTTAAAGTCTTCCTTCACTGAAAGCCTGGCTTCAGTAGGAATAAGAAGGTTTTAGCAAGTCAATAGATTTGATAGTTCTTTTATTAATCTACCTGACAGGTATATTTAAACAAACAAGCAAAATGCACTGATACTTGTAGTTTTGTCACTACTTATGAAAGAATGAAAAGCGTGTAGGGGAATCAGTAAGAGTAAGTGCCCAATACAAAAACTGTAATTTTAAACAGCCAAGTAGTACACAGATAATTACAGATGTCCTCTCTTTTGTAGATCAGTTTCATGATCCCTACTGTCATGAGCTGCCATTAGTTGGACAAATACAGAAGGATATAGTTTTTTAACAGCCTGAGGGCTCTACAATTTATACTAAAATTTAAGATAAACACACCAGCTTATTATTATACTACCTTTTCTGTTTTCCTTCAAAAAAACTGATTAGTTACCATTGTATCCTGACTTAGCAAAGAGAATGAACACTAAGTTTTGCTTTAATACATTGAATTTATCGCACTTCTAAGATAAATATAATATTGTGTTTATAAGGTAAACTTATACTTTGCAGAACTGTGGGATACATAACTGCAGATTATCAGGAATAACCTACACAGCATCTGCACTCAAAAGCCCTAAAAAGACAGATTTGTAGCACTAAGAACTATAGTAGATATTAAACCAGGAATATTTTGCATGAAGTAACAAAGAGAGGGTCTTCAAAGGGATCTGAACAGGCTGGACCGATGGGCTGAGACCTATGGCATGAGGTTTAATAAGGCCAAATGCCAGGTCCTGCACTTGGGGCACGACGACCCCATGAAGTTCTACAGACTAGGAGAAGTCTGGCTAGAAAGCTGCCTGGAGGAGAAGGACCTGTGCGTGTTGGTTGACAGCTGACTGAACATGAGCCAGCAATGTGCCCAGGTGGCCAAGAAGGCCAATGGAATCTTGGCTTGTATCAGAAATGATGTGACCAGCAGGTCCAGGGAGGTGATTCTCCCTCTGTACTCGGCACTGGTGAGATCGCACCTCGAATACTGTGCTCAGTTCTGGGCTTCTCACCACAAGAAGGATGTTGAGGCTCTGGAGCGTGTCCAGAGAAGAGCAACAAAGCTGGTGAGGGGGCTGGAGAACAAGTCTTCTGAGGAGCGGCTGAGAGAGCTGGGCTTGTTTAGCCTGGAGAACAGGAGGCTGAGGGGAGGCCTTATTGCTCTCTACAACTACCTGAGAGGAGGTTGTGGAGAGGAGGGAGCTGGCCTTTTCCCCTAAGTGACAGGGTACAGGACAAGGGGGAATGGCCTGAAGCTCCGCCAGGGGAAGTTCAGGCTTGACATCAGGAAAAAAAATTTTCACAGAAAGGGTCACTGGGCACTGGAACAGGCTACCCAGGGACGTGGTTGAGTCACCTTCCCTGGAGGTGTTTAAGGGACGGGTGGATGAAGTGCTGAGGGGTATGGTTTAGGGAGTGTTAGGAATGGTTGGACTCAATGACCCAGTGGGTCCCTTCCAACGTAGTCATTCTATGAAATGCATACAAAAAACCTGATCGTTTTTTTTCATGTTCCTGTCTAATTTTTTCATTGTGACCTCTATTTGCTACCCCTTCCCAAGGTTTGTTCCTATTTGCAGACTGTTAACAAAGCGAGGGCAGCAAAGGACAGCAAAGTGAATGTCCCCTCTCTTCTTCCATTCTATTACAATCCTAGTTGTGCCCCATTATTGTAGTTTGGTTTTCTAAGCATTGCTAATTCCAGACAAATACTGACTGAATCACCCATTTGATTTTCTCATTTGCCAGGATCCCGAAACTATTGTACACTCGCATTTTTATCTTTTTTCTCCATTTCATGTTTACCACTTTTTTACACCACGAAAGGTAACTTTAGCTTGCTACAGTTCCTACATGTTCCCTTTGTCTATTTCTGTGCTATGCCTTTCCTTTCTAAGCTAGCTAACTTATCTGGCTATTTTTTTTTCCCCCACTGAAAGAGAAAATTGAAGAATCAAAAAGAAGAGCAGCAGTTGCTATGATATGTCTGTTAAAGACATCAAACAGCAACTGTAAATGCCATCTTTTGCTTCATTTAAGATTTTTAAGTAGAAACAGAAAAATGTCAGTGTTGTTATGGAAAACTGCTATGCTCTTGGCAGAAAGACTGAAAGACATCTCTGATGTGAGTCAATATACTCATGCCCATATGAAATCTTTCAGTTACAGTATAATTAGCACACTTCTATGTTTTCTTTTCTTCTTTGTAAGGACAAGAAAGTATGTCTTCTACTGTAAAGAAATATGATCTTGTTTAATTAAAACATCCTTATAAATATATGTACCATTAAAACAGCTTTCAAGGTTTAAAAAGAATTAATATCAGAATATCTTGCAAACTAAGTAGCTCCTTTAATATATTTCTAAAACAGAGATAAGAGTTGAGATAAAACTTTTGAAAGAGAACAAAACAGTAACTTCTCTGAGTCTTCAAACTTTCATCTGCAGACTGAAAATCTGCAGGAAAAAAAGGCTCTTAGAAGCAACACCAGGAACACAGGTTCCTCTAGACAGGAAGAGGAAACCACTAATAAATATGAGATTTACCAGAGATACACAAGCTCCTATTAGATTCACTTTTAGGTCATAACTTTATGATGAGCTTTGAATCATTTAAGAGCCCTACCTGAACTGGGAAAAGGACTAAAGCACACAATGTGAGCAGGATGACGACATAGTGGCTAAAGCCAAGTTATTTGGTTGTTGGGGGTATTTTGTTGTTTGTTGGTAGGGTTTTTGTGGGAGGGTGGGGTGAAGGTGAGGTGTATGTGTGGTGTTTGGTGTTAGTTTTTGATGTGCTTGAGTTAGTGATGCAGCTGGAAGCCAAAAGTGTCCCAAGTCAAGACTTCTTGTTCCTCTTCTGGACAGCAGAAACTACATCTTCATTAAGGCATAACACAGAGCAATGCTCTAAGTCACAATCTATTGATATAAAGTAGAAAATTAAAACAGACAGCATTGTTTCCATTTTGATCATGCCTGCAAACAAATCCAATCCAACACAGTATGTTTGTGTCAAGACAATACTATATTCTCAGCAAATTCTTGCAAAGATATAGTTATGTAAAAAGTCTCAAAATATTTCATGCTAGTGTTTATTATTTTATCTTAATCTTAAGTACTACTGCAATTAAAAAATCATTGTAGGTTATCAATTGACCCATCCATGAACATTTTGTAATAATTAAAAGAATATCACCCCTCCTCTAATTTTCCCTAGTTCCTTGAGTTGCATAAAGATGCCATGTACCTATTTAAAACCGAAATACCTAATGGGAGCAATTAAAATTTTAACAAATCAAACATTTAGCAGAAGAATCAAAAACTGCAATCAAAACAGCAATCAGCCAACCTCCTTTCTACCATGTTTTATATATTTTTCCTTCTAAATTCAATAGCAAAGCCTGGGACACATGCAGGAAATCAATTAGTTTGCTACTGGCTCTTTGCAGGGATTCATTAGAAGGCAGAAGAAAATTAGCAGCAGGTATAGTACACACAATTGCTGCCTGAATTTCTAACCAGAGGAATTTGAGCTGATAAAGAAAAATCAGCTTTTTATTGGGTTTTCCTATTGGTTTTCTATTCTCTCTGAGTTAACTTTCATAACAGCTGACCAATAGGAAAATAAAACAGCAGGAGAGGATTTTCCTGTGAGTCAAACCGATGTCCACTGAAGTGGTAGCCACTGCTTGCCCCAGTTCTGGGCACCAGAGTGCTCAGGGACTGAAAAATAAAATGTCAGGCAAGTTAAAAGTCCAATTCAAGCTACATGGCATATCCGAAAGGTTAGTCATGTCTATTCTCTCGTGTTGCTGAAGCATGAGTAATATCCTGATATCAAAGTAACTTTCATAAACATGAGTTCTGATTATTTTAAGTTTCATCTTTTAAAGATAGTTTTCAACCCAGTCTCAGGTTGTTATATCTCTTAAAATAACTGAAGAATCATGCAAATTTTTCAAACAAAGGAATCTGAGTGCCCTTCACAATTCAATCGGGCTTCCTTAATGACTCCTGCAGAGCTGGAATCTCCTGGGGCTTTTATTTGAAATCTGGTATAACAAGTATCCATTTTGGAATGTAAGATTGGTGTTCAAAGTTGAGCTTTTATCTAGCAGAGAAAAAAATTAAAAATTAAAAGAAAAAAACCAAAACAAGTCAGAATTATCTTTATTTACAGAATAGTTTGCCATTTTATGTTTGGATTAACAGTAACAGAAAAAAAAATCCCACTGAATTGTTTTCTTAGCAGAAGGAAAATAAAAAAAAAAATCAGAAAGAAAATAAAAAAATAGCAGAGGTTGACTCAAACCCATATCCTAACCAAACTGCTCAAAACCTTATAGTTACGTTGACACAAGAGATATTCACACTGCCAGTGAGAGGGAGGCTTTTGAGATGCTTTGAGGATATTTTCCCTGTTCCAGCAAAGGGAAACGTCTCAGCTAGGAGAAATTGAGACAATGTATGACAATTGTCCTTCTTTGCTATCCAGTAAACAGCTGCTGATCCTTTACGCTCTCCTCTCTCTTTCATGTGCACAAGTATAAACAATGATGGACTACATGGTCTTTAGAATTAAACTCTGCATCCAGATTCAGATTAAACTTCTTTTCTTCCTTACTTCTAAACATCTTTAATGTTGTGGGTGGTATGGAACCAAGTGACTTACTATTAGTCAACCTATCCTGATAAGTTATTTCTTCAGTATAGTATCTTCTGGTAGATCCTTATTTGAACTCTGTATTTCAGTTGCTTTATTGTTTTCACATAAAAGAAGGTGCTTCGCTAATCCCTTGTTTGGATATCCAGGAAGGATATTCGAACTAAAGCTGCTATCAATTTGAATTTAAAGGTAGAAAACTGCACAGCAATAATAGAAATGGGTGTACTTTCTTAGACAAGACTATCTAAAGAAGAAACCAGCAGTTCTCTATATTTCCCCCACAGCGTTATTGTAGTACTTTGTCTGTAATAAGGACTGAATGACACTGAGTAAGTAGCACTACTTAAAATCTTCATGGAAACAATGTGATTATTATTTCTGATTGGTCTAATCTGGTTAGAAACTACTTATCGCATTACTTTTGGCTACTACAGTTAGTTTCACTACAGTGCCAATATCTGCACTTCTCTGTTTCCAATAAAGATAACTAGCATGCTGTCCATTCTTTTAACAAGGTTTACAAAACAACATTTGTATCCCATTTTCAGTTTGTTTTTCAACTGTGTAAAGTTTCCATTGTTCTGGTGAAATTTTCCATGTTGGCGACGTGCCTAATAAAAGGTATTTTAGGAATCTTAAGCTAAAAATCAGTAAGCCATATCTAAGAATGAAAATGGCTGCAACTATTTATTTTTCTCATTTAGGAAAAAGTCTGTTCAAGTGTGCAGCTGATAGTCCGTAGCATCTCTGCACATCTGTGCAGAAAATAAAAATCTATCCAATGGAAAATAACAAGAACTCAACAACACTAGCTCTGATATTATCATAGATTGTTTCATAATGTATACCCATAACAGGAGAGAACTATGATTATTTGCATAATGCAACATCACTTTTTACAATTTTTCTGGCCTTTTACTGCTTGGCTTAGCAACTTTACTGTTCTTTTGCATATTGTTTGCTTCTTGTAAGTACCCCTTGCTGCAAAAATGTTAGGCTTTTGGGTCGGTTCCATTTGGATTGGTAATGTTGGGAAAAAATTAACAGAGTTATTCTCAAAGTAATTAATTTATTTACTGACACAGACTGAAGGTCCCTTTTCTCTCAATAACAGTATAAACATGTAGAATGAATGCACTTACAATGCTCCCATGTCAACCTTTTCCTTCTCCAGCTAGGTGCAGTCTTCTACCTCTTTAACTCTGTCTTAAAAACAACAAATAAAAAAATCCATATTCCTTCATTCTTTTTCACTTTTCATATAGTTTATTACACCTAAAGTCATCCTCTTGTCATTTTATGCTGTGTATACACCCAATTCCTGAAACTAGGAGCTCGTCATTTGTAGATCTTACATTTTTAATATCTGCATTTTTACAGAAATTTTTATGCAAGTTATTTAAAAACTAGCTTGTAATTCTAAGGCATTTAGTTGAAAATGCCTAAATTTTCACTGGACACACAAGAAGCCTATTTTGAAAATTGGGTTGTTTAAGATGTCTCAGATGAAGCCTCGACATTAATCCACTGTTTTGTAAAAACTTGCCTGGAAATAATAGCCTTCAAACACTTTGTTACAACACTAATGCCAATGTAGTTTTTGAAATTAAAATGCACTGAGTTGGAGCAGTAGAAGCCAGAGAAAGACTCATTACAAATCTAGAAAGGTTTCTCAGGCATCATATGCCCTTACTCTTGTGGGAGGCTTACATGAATTTTGACATCTCAGATGGCAGCAGGGAGCAGAAGAGTGGTTAAAGTGAAACTTATGCATTTTCCAGAGGAAAGATGAGAACTGAATAGGTACTTCAGAAGATAAGCAAGATTTAGCCACAAATCAGAGTTTGCTGAGCCCAGTTCATTTCCCAGTCCAAAGAATAAAATGGGAAGTAAAACTTAAGCTACTTGAAAAATTCTAGTTTTCCTGGCAAATCACATATCCAGACAAATAATTAAACAACTTAAATTAAATCAGTGGTTTTTTTCTGTTACACTACTATTTCATTTTACAGTCTTGGTGACATTTTCAGATGTGTAGCTACTGCAGGATTACATGTTTAATCTAAACTCATAACTGAAAACTCATCACTGGGAAGCAATGACTCCAGGAATACTTCCGTCAGAGAGCAGAACAGAGCTTGGATTCTTGACAGCCTCTAGCAATATGCATAGATACCACTCCCCCATACAAAGGGAATACCAAGTGATGGTTCACAATTAGAGCCATCTTGGTAACAAGCTTTTTATTTCCTAAGCCTCTCATCATCTATATATCTGCATTATAAATACGTAATTACTTCTCCATATTATTTTTCCCTGTTCATTGCTGGTGGCAATACCTGTACACTTTGGTAGACTATAGGCACACAAGAAAGCTCAAGAACAGTATTTTGTAGGTTCCACTCTACATATGCTTCTGCTCATAAATCCTTGATGCTTCATCACTGCATGACCCCCTAATCTCTAGGCAGCTGGAACTTATGCATCATAGTCACCTTTGCAGTTGTTACTCATGACATCAGACCCCTTAAAAAAAGGTCATTCAGCAAACTTGTCTCAATGACATCTCCTAGGCAATGTCTCTGCAAGACACCGTATCTGGTGACAGACTTGAAAAAGCACACAAATGTGTAAAGCAAACCAAAGCCATGCTGTGGAACAGAACCGACTCAGGCTTTTTTTCCTGACACAGGTAGTTTCCTGCATTGAAGCCTGTTCATTCAGATAAGCAGGCTGAACATGACATAAGCCATAGCAATAGTTGTTCTGGAAATTTTAACTATAACGCAGAAGGCAAACAAGTACAGAATGAGCACAGTGAGAATAAGAAGAGAAAAACAGTGGGAAAGAGTGATGGAAATATACATATCAGATATGCAAGAACAAAATAGAAGAATGAAAAGTTATTCAAAATACATCTCTGCATTATAACTAGTCTAAGGAGAGTAATAATACCTGTAGTACCTGAAGTCATGATTTGCACAGATCTGGAGAGGTAGAGCAAACACCTCTAGTTAAATTTCTGTTTCCTGTGATAAAGTTGATTATAGGAAACAAATAAATCATATAGTATTTATATTTATGGGAGATAACATTAGGTTAGAACATTAGGTCCACATGTATACAAATCCATTCAAATATTTCAAAGATTTTTGTGGCACTATACAAACAAGCCTTGCCAAGGAACCACCACCCTAGCTAGAGCTGAACAGCTGTGTTCTTGTTGCCACAGACAGATGTGAGTGAACTAGCAGCAGATTACTCATGTTACCTGTCAATCAGTCATTTTCCATGAGTTTGAACAAAGGCACCTGATCTTGTTGTTGTCACAGCATTGTTCCACTCTGTCAAACTACGCTTTCCTGACTGCTTTCACATCCAAGAGCTATGTTATGGGGCAATATGCAACTCCAGCCATGTGGGCATTCTTTGCAAAAATTGTTTGCTTGATGTAAACAAATCTGTACTTGAAGCCAAGTGCAGTATCTGTCTGTTCCCCCCTGCACTCCTGAGAATTTAATGTGCTTTGGTTTGGTATTTTTTAACAAAAAAAATATTTTCGTACTGCAGAACATCACCAAAATGCAGAATTAAATTATTATATCTAGTCCCACACATTCTCTGTACAAAACATAGGTTCATAAAGAGAAGTGTTCTGAACTTCGAAAACACCATACAGCTTTTAATACTTATTTAGTTCCTTTCTGTACATGTTATAACTCCATTTTTAATTATAAACTACTCCATAAGATCCCTGCTTAAATCAGAAACTCAGAAAGGATAACAGTTGCTTCCTGGTTGAGTAGTCAATATTTTGCTTCCTATTCATCATCTATTTTGTGACCTCAAACTTTATGCACTACCTGCTGTTCAGGCTTTATTATGAAGAGAGAATTATTAATTCCCTTAATAGATTTTTCTAGAGCTCTAATTATTCTGGCATCCAAGTACTTCACAAAAAAATAATAATGGCTACAAAACCTCATGAGATGCAAAAAACCTATCCCATTTTACAGACATGGAACTAAGGAAAAGAAAAAGTAAGACGCGTAGAACTTCAGACACCTAGAACAGATTTTTCAGAGTAACTGATTTCAGGTTAGTATTCATATCTTTATAGAACACTGTGCTTTCTTTCTCAGTATGGCTACTGTAAACAGTCTTACATTCAGACAGTGCAGCTACTCTACCATCACATGAAGGCCAGCCTTATTATTCTGATAGACTTTCTGTAAGGCAAAGTAATTGCACAAGGTCATGTCTGATTCTTATGGTTATTTTCTCTGTAGGTCCTCAAGTGATTAATAAAAACTGACCTTATGGTATAGCCTCTCACTGGAACCATTTGTTTATGATTCCCATCTTAAACTGTATCAGTCATCTACTTTCAGAGACCCTGCAAGCCCCAAGAGTCCTATCCTGGCAGCAAGTTTTGCGGAATCTTTTTCCTGAATGTTTTAGGAAACACAATTTTAAAAATTAAAGAATTACCTCAAAGGAATAAAAAAGAAAGCAAATTTGTGAATTCAAAGTATTTACTCTTCTCTCTCAGCCCCTTAAAGAAAACGGGGCATAAAAGAGGAAAGCTAAATATAGCTTAACAATAATCGAGAAATAACTAAGTGCTGCTACTGCATGGCAGGCAGTACTAACACAAAACTTCCATTTATATATATTACTAAAAGCTTCCTTTATATCAAGGTATCCTTCCTCTCCCCACACCTCCCCCCACCCAACTCCTGAAAGAAAGCATGTTTGAGGAGAGTGGAGTTACATCAGGCAAACTGCTACCTCAGTGAGCAGATACAAGTCAGAGAAGTCATCCACTAGATTCTTTCTTTAATTTCTCTTCTACCTTCCTTTTAGAACTGATTTTAGTACTTCAGTTGCAGTTCACATATAGATCCTTTACACTGAGTTCACCAGACCTCACTATCTGTAAATAAAGTATCTCACTTAAATGAATTGTCTGAATTGTCTGGACTGTACATAATCAAGAGCTGCCAGATTCAAACACCTTCTTCAGGACAGGCTAAGTCAACATCTAGAACAACATACTAATTGAATACACAGCTTGAATATCTAAGCTTCATACTAAGAACACTAAAGACAGAAGAGAGAAACAGGCCAACTTACTTTCAAAGCGTAAGTAATCAGACCATAGGCAAGCTTAAATTATTAGCAACTACTTTCCTAGCCAAAAAGCTCAGCTAAAAAATTGCAGAAATACTCAGAACTATAAAATGAAGCTGCCTTCTTTAATCCAGATGACATGAGAAAAAGAACCAAACAGTCCCTAGTCAATTTTTCACAAAGCTTTCATAGGAGACACCCCTTTTGAAAGGACTGATGTTCCTGGACATTAACCTAGTCACAAACAATTCATTTTTTTCACCTTCTCCTTAACAAGCCTTATTTTCTGCTTATCAAGTCAGACCTTTCTAACCTCCTTACACTAAAGGAGAGAAATACCAATAGCAGTTGACAAATCCTCTGGTCACTACATCGAGAGCAAATATAACAGTTTTCAGGAACCTGGTCTGAAAAAAAGCCTGTTAAAAACAGAGAGAACAACACAGGTGTGCCAGTAGCAGAGCTAATAAACAGCACATGTTCAGTTAAAACCCTTAATTTAAAGCCTCTTCTGAGCCAAGAAAATCTTTGGAATGGAAATAACAGGCAATCAGTGACCTTGTCAGCCTAAGAAATCAAGACTTGAATTCAGCTTTATTGCCAGTGTACTGCCAGGTCACTACTTACTGGGTGGGTTTGTATTTATTTCATGGAGGAAAAAGTGATGTTTTTATAGTCATATAATCCAGAAAGAATTTCTAACAGTAACACAAAATGATGAAAGGCTTTGAACTGTTGTGCACAGTCATACTGCTTTACCTTATACTCTTTCTTATTAACTTGCTTTACTTGGAGGCTGAGAACAGTTTTAGGATAATAGTTAGGAGGCCGAATAAAGTTTATCTTCTATGCACACGTTACTTGTCCCACCTTGGACTTAATCCATGTCATTAAGGTCCACACCAAAGTGATCACAAGCTTATTCAGGAAACTGGAAAAGATTTGGGTTTGTTCCACTGTTGCCCAGACAGCTAAAGTTCTATCAGCTTTCTGCCCTCTTAGCATTGCAGCTTCTTATAACGAAGAGAAAGCATGTTGACAACCGTGACCAGCAAGCCTTAAAGAGTAGTTAACGGGCAACTGCTTCCAATTCCTTTTGCTTTGCCCTTTTAGAGATGAGGAGGAAATGGTGGAGCACAGACTGATGAAGAAACACCTAAACTCAGAGACAGGAGAGAAAGCCCTTTTTTTTTTTTCTTCTGACAAATAAAATCTGAGAGCCCTTCCAAAGCAGGAGGAAGCATTCACAGGCATATCTGTCATCATGTCTGTTATCTCTGCCCTTCCTTAAGGGCTTAAACAGGACAGAACTGAAGCTTTTCCTAAAGACAACAGAATTGTTTCTACGAAAGAAGAGAAGATTTTGGAAGACCTCCACACGACGGAAGGAACATTTTATGCCTGGAAACATCTCTGTATGTTCCTACACCTAGCTTTGCCTCCCCACTGCCAGGTGGGATGAGCTGCAAAGGTCGTTATTGCAACAAAAAGAGCCTCTTGGGCACACGTGAAACCTCCTGATTTGAAGAAGATCCAGCACGAATACTCTGCTCAAACACTCTTGGCTGGGCTTGCCCTGCTCGGCGGCACGGTCTGCAGGGATCTGCTGCCTCCTGCTGCCCGGCATCTGAGGTGGCTTTTTAACTTGCAAAGCGTGGCTAATTTCCAATGAATGCAAGGAGAAATTTGACATGAAGGGTCAAAGAGGACCACAAATTACAGGGCTTAATACCTAAGTCGTTAATGCTATGTGCTACAAATATTGAATATGATGGTTGAAGGGGTCAAATTGTTGCTTGCATGAGTTCCTGGAACTCTGTTCTGCTGGAATGGAGGCCGCAAAAGCAGTTTACATGAAAGTGATTACCTCTCCAGTCCCTTGTTGCTCAACATTCAGGAGTTCTCATGACATTCTATGGTGCCTCCCTGACCGTGACAGTATCTAGAAAAAGCATGGTGCTCTAACCAGGTTGAGATGATGGCACAACTGTACTTTGTTTCATCAGAACTCCCCCTCTTCTTACTTGCTTAAAGGGAACACTCAAAAACATACCAGAATTACCTGCATTTCTGGGTCAGAGACATGCAGGTGACAATCTGCTGATAAGCTCTTGTCTCATAAATGCTTGCACACTGTTTTATAAAACTCTAGTAGCTTTTAAAGGTCCTAGTTACACAAAGATTACTACTTTGTTGATAAATATGCAGTTGTTCCTTGATTACTGTCTGAATTCTTTTTCTCCTTTGCTAACTTTTATTAGAAATCAGCTCAGAGAATCCCCTGAGGTTGTTTGTTTTGGTCCATAGAAATAGATTGGTTCTGTAAAATGGGGCAGAGATAACTCTGCATTGAAAGTGTGGCAAATTCTTTATATAACTTTAATTTTTACATAAATGTTTTTAGAAAGATGGATTGCTTTATATGGGTTAGCTTTAAAGTATATTAAATGCCATAAATCTTTGTCTGCAGAGATCATATTTGGAAGAGATGATAGATTCTAAATGAATACATTTTCTTAATGTGGGGAAGTTTGAAACAGTCGTGACAATAAGTCTTTTATAAGTTGCTGCAAATGAAATGTTTGTGCTCAACTTTTATCCTGACCCCTACCACACACCCAATCCCCATTTGACGTTCCATATGAGAAACTGAAAGGTTTACTTTATCCAAAACAGAGGATTTTCAGATGTAAAACTTTCTTGCAAAGTATTAGATTTTTCATTATCTCATCTGGTCTTTTGACAGAATGCGTAGTGGCTGCGTTGCTCTAGCTAGATAAATGGATAATGTCCAATGACTTTAGTTATCAGCCTGAAAATCAGTGTTCTTAAAAAGCTGTAAACAAAGCAAGTAAACAAAAAAACACATTGGTAGACAACAAAACCAAATGTCTACAGAAAGCAGGGCAAATGCATAAATCATGCACACAAGCAAATAATAAATCATATGCCTACGCATTCTAATAAAGAAAGACAGTGGCAACTATAAGGCTGTAATAATCTTACACTCTTTTGTTAGGAGCTATTGAGCAGAATACAGATTTTGGTACAAAAAAATATAAAAATAACCCCAGACTGACACCACAAGCGAAGAACTACTCTTGCTAAAGAGCCTGGAAGGCTGATGACTTGCATCAGCTCCACCTTTCTGCTTATGGAAGGCAGGCACTGTGGACCTTTGGACCCAAAAGGAGTTATCAAAATACCAGAGAAAAGGGAAGAGTTTTGGTACAACACCATTAGCTGGCATGAGGCTTTTGAAATTATACAAATGTTACAATTATTGTAAGTAGATTAATAATAACAAATTTGCTGTATTTTTTATTAGGCTGTTAAAAATTAGACAAACATTGAATCCTTAGCTATACCTATACATGTTCCCTTTTGCCCATAAGAAGATTTTTGAGTATAAGAGCTTGTGCTGGCCTAAATCCGTGCTGCTGCTGAAAGAGTCACTACATTTCCCTTAAAAAACATCAATACTTATGCTACTACTGCTATTTCTAGTCAGATGAGATCTGTGACTGAGCAGCCATACTTACTGGGGATCAGTGGGAAAGGATGTGGTACCATTCCTTGCAGTGCAATAGAAGTTGGGGATGAGTTTAAGCCCACATCTGAAACATCTATATTTGTGGCTTCCCTGAGTGGTTTTCTGTAAGCAGCGTGTTTTCAGGAAAATTCATAAAAACTCAAGACATATTTCTAAAAGGTGAAATAAAGGCACTTATCCACAGCTGAATGAGGTTGGAGGGGATCTTTGGTAGAACATTTTTAGGTCGGTAGTTTGTTTTCACTTTTAATTTCTTTCTATTTACCACAGCTACATAATAAAAATCTTAGAAAACACAAAGACACAAAACACAATCTTCCAAGATAAACACATTGGAGAGTCCTTCATTAAAACAAAAGTATTTACTCCAAATTATTTTAGGATTTTAAACAGCTGTCTTGTAATTAATCAAACACTTTAGAGTAAACAGAAAGCCCCCTGACAGTCCAGTGCCAAATATGGAACAAGTTTTATGCTTGGAATAAACAATATTATTAATAATCACAATTCAGTGATTGAACCATAGCAAAACATAAATCCCTCACTTACAAACACTCCTGCCTCAAAAGTAAAGGAAATTGAGACAAAGGGTTTTAATTTAACCTTGATGTTATAGGTGTTAGCTATGTATATGTTGTGTTCTTCAAATAATAGACATGGAAGTATTTCTAATGTGTACTAAAGTTAGCGTTGTCATATAACAGAAGATGATGCTTTGTGATCAGATCCTCAAGCACGGATCTTTTTTTTGTCTTCCTACTAACTGAAAATCAGACAGTGGGTTTGTTTTCTCCATCCAAATGCTGCACAAGACTCTTGTTGCCTGGAAATTAAACCATTGCTGACATGCACACATGGTATTAGGTCTCAAAGAAGCAATCACAAACAAGGAGAGAAGAAATAGGAAAAGTGTGATTTTTCTCTGCTTTACTCTGACTTAAGCCCAGGATGTGGCCAGGAAACATGTATGAGCCTGGTTATTTGTAAGAGTTCTCTGCATCAGTTCAAACAGAGCTTTTAAGCTAACTGTTTCTACTTGATTGCTCTTTGGGAAAGAAGCAGTGTGAATATTTGCAAGTTCAAGAAACCCCACAGAAGTAGACAGGCCAGCTGTAGAGTAGAAGTGTGGGGGTGTGCTAGAGATGTACAGAAGCACACAGTATTTTGCATATTTCTTATGAAGTGCTGCCTTGGGCTTCTGTAACACACATGGACTGATTTTTCAGTTCATTTATATTGAGTAGGCCTGATTTATACTGCACTTTAAATAAGCTTCAACGTATCTCAAAGATGAACTGACCAGTTCTGACATCACGTTAGAGGAGCTGGTAGTTAGAAATGTTAAAGGCTTTCTTAGTGGCAAGAAATAGCATTTGAACACAGGAAAAAAGTACTAGAAATGCTTCCCACATCCTTTCAGAGACAAACACCACCCAAGCCATTACTGCAGTGCTGCAAAAAGGGTACATTAATATTAAAAATGCTATTCACTACCATATTGAGATTCGAGCAAACCAGATGTGGTTGTTCCAGTCCTTATGCCAGTGTTATTGGCAACATTCACACAGTGGTTTGGAAATCTGTAGAAAGAAATACCACATGAAGAGCAACATTATTAATATTATTATGCTTTGTTTGGAAGGTTTGAGGTCTTTTGGTTTATTTTGTTGTTTGATTAAGAGCCTCAGTTGCGTGTATACCAAAGCACTGAAAAGATACCAAAGAATGCTTTAATTATCTGTTATTTATTATCACTGACCAAAGAGGCAGATATTACATTTTCAAGAAAATAATTCACTGCCAGAAATAACAGTTTGAGTAACATTTATTTGGAAGATTCAGTAAGAACATGAAGCTTTTAATTTATTTTTCTTTTAAATATAGAACAGAATTAAGCTTTTGTACAGTAGACAAAAGTGCTTTTATTACCTGACCACCTAAGTTGCAAGCCTTCTACATTATGCCATAATTACAGTTCTGAGATGAAAGTGACATACAACATTGTAAACTTTAGTGTTTCTGCTATTGACAGTGTTAATGTAGAATAATAAAGACGTCTTTCATAATAAAGGTAATTGTAAACCACTTATAACCACCTAATAATTTAGAGAATGTTATTCAATAGGTATACAAAAATGCATAGCTTAGGTTATGCCCAGAAAAAACAACTGCAGAAGTGCAAGAAAACCCCAGGAATTATAGACAGTAGATACTTAAATTCACAGTCATACCAATGCGGATACACTAATGTGAGATAATTCATATTTTCAAGCAGCTGAGAAATGGAAGTTACACTGAGATGGGAATGCTTTACTTTGAGTGTAGTATTTTCTAGTGCTTCTCTGAAACAATATTATTGGGAGACTCTTTGCTTCAGATATATATGTGTTCATGGTGAAATCAGAGCATAAAAAGTCTGTGATCAAAATATTTTTTATTTACTTGCTGACACCAGCAGCAAACAAAACAAAATTTCTGTGGACTTACAGTTGCAATTTTACACCTTTTTAAGCAAGAAGTTAAACGAGTAACTCGTACTATTTAGCATGCAATTAAAATGTTTCAAGTTGACCCTACTTCAACAAAGTAGTGTAGTTCATGCTAAGACTGATATTCAGTAAAGCATTTAAGTACAAATTAATCATCGAAGATGTAAACAAATTTGAATATGAACTTCTAAGCATGTGCCTGAGCACTGTCTTAGCAAAGATAGTTCAATGCCAACGTATGACTAAAAGCACCTGAGATTTTCAGAAATGGCTAAGTTTGAAAATTAATTCTCAATTAAATTCCAGAAGTAATTTGCACTTGAGTCATAACTAAGTTAATTACTATGTATCTTGCCCTTTACAAAGCTAAGCCATAGGATCAAAATATAGACCTTTGTCATTTATTTTTGGTATTTATTTGGTGAAAATAAAATAATTTATCACAATTCTTGTTGTAAATGTCTGAGCACTTGGTGGAAAAGAAACTGTGCTGTGTAACGCAAATATATTGCTGTGATGCTGTGGATCTTTGTTCCTGAGGAAGACTTTACTGTTTGGCTGTACCTGATGGTATTCTTTCTAGCGTTTGTATAGAAGGGAGTGATGGAGCTCAATCTTTTTTCCTTACAAACTCAGCAATATCTAAACAGTTAAAAGTGAAATCTTTCCTAGGTGAAAGTTTAAGAAAAGATCAGGGATTGTCAACTGGTAATCAACATCTTTGTTAGGTTTTCTTTCTGTCAGCAGAATATGAAGCCCACATTATTTAGGTAGATTTTCCTTTTTTTGTATCATCTGTAATGAAACAGAAAGTGTTCTGCAGATCTTGCCATGTCCAGAAGGATTCAATCTTCCATATGCTCAGGTCAAACAAGCAGTATACAACTGCCATATGGACAAAGCAGGAATCTCAAAGTTATTTTAAAGAATATAGCTTGTCAAAATATCTTCTAAGGAAAAACAACTTAAAAAAATTAATAAAGTAATAATTATCACAGGAGAATTTGATGACAAAAATACTATTGTTTTCATCAAGAAAGAAGAGAAGGGAAAATAAAGCAATTCAGTTCAAAACTTAGAATCAGTAGCTACATCTGTATTCATATAGCAGTTGTTATAGGAAGACGATTATTCCTTTTAGTAAATAAAATTAACAGTACTTCCTACCTTTTTCTAATATATCTTTTTTTTTTTTTTACTGAATTGTCTTACTCTTCTGAGTACTGAGATGCAATGACTAGTAGAAGTAGAAGTTTGTCCCAACTGCACAGATGCAGCAAATCTATTTCAATATTGCCTTGAAGAAAAGCATTTCAGAAAACATTGGAGAAAACATGGCAAAAAAAGAATGTAACAATACTTAAATGTGAAGGAGAGTAAATAGAAGCAATAGGTTAAGACTGTAGAAACCTGAAGGAAAGAGAGACAAAGATATTCATTGGTAATAGTAGGAACAGTGTAGAAAAGAACAGTGATAGCCAAAGACAGAATGTTTATTGAGAGATAAATTGAGGAGCATTTGAGACAAAGAAGACAGAAAATGAGCAAATAAAAGCCCACAAAAAATACCAAACCAAAACAAACCAAAAGCAATGCCCACAACACTGAGAGTTCCAGTCCTTGGACAGGAAAAAGGGAAACACAACCCCCTCTTTAAAAAAAGGGAAAAAAGGAAGACCCAGGGACCTACAGGTCAATAAGTCTCACTTCTGTGCCCAGCAAGATCATGGAGCAGATCCTCCTGGAAACTGTGCTGAGGCACATGGAAAATAAGAAAGCAATTGGAGACAGCGAAATTGTCTTCACTAAGGGTAAATAGTGCCTGAAAAATTCAGTGGCCTTCTACAATGGGGCTACAGCACTGGTGGATAAGGAAAGAGCAACTGACAACATATGCCTTGACTTGCGTAAAGCATTTGACACTGCCCCACACAAAATTCTTGTCTCTAAATTGAAGAGACAGGGACTTGACAGATGGACCACTTGTTGGATAAGACACTAGCTGTGTAGTCACACTGAAAAGAGTTGTGGCCAATGGCTCGATGTCTGAGTGGACATCGGTGACAAGTGGCATTCCTCAGTGGTCAGTATTGGGACTGGAGTAATTTAACACCTTTGTCAGAAACATGAGCAGTGGGATTGAGTACAACTCAGGAAGTTCAATGATGACATCAAGCTGTGTGACACATCCAGCAGGCTGAAGGGAAGGGATGCTATCCAGAATGACCTTGACAAGTTTAAGCAGTGGGTCTTGTGCAGACCTCATGAAGTTCAACAAGACCTAGTGCAAAGTCTTGCACCCGGGTTGGGGCAATCCCAAGCAAAAATACAGGCTGGCTGGAGAATGTGCTGAGAGCAGCCTTGAAGAGAAGGACTCTTGGGGTGCTGAGGGATGAAAAGCTCAACATGAGCTGGCAAAGTACACCAGCACCCCAGAAAGACAACAATATCCTGGGCTGCATCAAAAAAAAAAGTGTGACCAGCAGGTTGAGGGAGGTGATTCTGCTCCTATTCTGCTCTTGTGAGACCGCACCTTGAGTATTGCATTCATTTCTGGTGTCCTCAGCCGAGGAAGGACATAGATCTTTTAAAATGGGTTCAGAGGAGGGCCACCTCCCATATGAGGACAGAGTGAAAGAGTTGGGCTTCTTTAGCCTAGAGAAGAGAAGACTCTGTGAGGGTGGTAAGACACTGGAACAAGCTGCCCAGAGAAGTTGTGAATGTCCCATCCCTGTATGTGTTCGGGATCAGTTTGGATGAGGCTTTGAGCAACCTGATCTAGTGGAAGGTGTCCCTGCCCATGGCATGTGGGCTGGAACTATATGATCTTTGAAGTCCCTTCCAGCACAAACCATTCTATGATTCTATGATCCTATGGTTCTATGATTCTATGATTACATGATTCTATGAACAAACAACGCAGGAGATGAAACTGCAGAGTATTTAACAGAGTGAATGATGGCCTACTTGGAAAAAAAAAGTAAATTTCAACTAAACCTAGGAAAAATTATCATTCTGCTTCCCATTTTGTTCAAAACAGTTTAGTTTAAACTTATATCCCTTCTTAGAAGCTTAGCTAGCAATCTCTTTCATGTAAGTGAAATAAATCTTCATTATTCTCTATATAAATACTAGGATACACCTACAAGATGTCGTATGCAGTGGTTATTGGAATTCAGTTCTAGAGAATGTTTCTGTGCAAAGAAGTACCTACCTCTTTTTGACATTTTCTGTTTTAATATAAACCACTTAATAATAACAGCAGATTCCAAGAGGGTCTTGTGAGCCCATTATATCAACAAGAGCACAAGCATGAATTGAAGAAGCCATACCAAGAAAAATCTGAATTCAGCCTTTTTCATACGTCTTTGTGTTGCTCCTCTGTCAGAGCTGCTGTTCAAGAGGAAAACAGAATGCTTGCATTATGACTTAGGTGTATTTACCTCATAGCATATGTCTGTTACAGAAGTTGCACACGAAAATGACAAAGGAAGAGGTCTGAAAGAATAGTGTTTTATTCACATTCTCTGCAGCAAGTATGGCTGCATTGGCACATATATTGGCATCAGAAAAGAGAAGGTACTTTAGCTTGTATTTTATAGGCCTCAAGGCATGGATTACCTGAGTTGCCTACACTCCGTGAAAATGAAGCCATCAAACTTCAGTGAATTTAAAGGGAATTAGATGCCTATTACATGTTCTTTTAAAAGTCTTAGCCTGAGAATTAAACCAAATTTAACTGCTACAAATGCATAAATATGTCAGGAATCCTGGTGAGTGAACATAATAAAAATTACTTAAAATAATAGTAAAATTGATTTTGTTTGATTGTTTTGCATGTCAATATCACGTTTTTTGTTTTCAGTTTTAGTACCTCTTGTTCTTTTCTCTCCTTTTTTTTTTTTTATTTATTTTTTTTATTTTCTGTGTGTAGACTCCCAAGCCCAGAAAGTCACGGAAAAAGCCTACTAACTGTGACTGAGATAATTTTGCAAATGGTCACTTTCTACTAGGTACTGAGTGTGCATATCATAGTTGGCTATTTCTAGATTAAGCAGATTATCATTCAACATCTAATGAAATTCTACCTGTGCTAAATAGTTCAGAATCAACTTAAAATACATACTTTACACATTATTTCCTACACCTTGGAATGCAGCCATTGCCTATTGACTCCTATGCTGTTTCCTCTTATATAGTGCTTTAAAATAATAGTCATCTATTATCTTTTGTATTTGATATTAGATGTGTTTTAGTTTTCTAATTGAAACAGATGTTTCTAGACACAGATGTTAAGTGGTATGTTTCAGTCTGGATTACTACATTTTTTAAAATCTGCATGACTGGAATTACCAGAGATAACAATTTCTATCTGCTGAAGAATACAGATACTCTGCAAAGAATCCATATGTTAGAATCACCAGGTGAATCATTATAGCCATTCTGGAAACTATTTGTACAGAATAGCTTATTCTACCAGGGTGTCAGTTTTAATCACGCTTTAAAATATTTTTTTCCTTCTTTTCAAGCATATTTATTCCTTTAAGACCCTTTGCAGTAATATTCATTTGGAAGAGAAAGCCCAATTAAGCAACGTTAGCCAAAAAAAATTAGACTAAAATGTGTAACAGATAACTGTATTTTTTTCTTATTTTATAATATTCATCCAAATTTCTGTGGCAGTGGAAATGAGAGTGCCTATCAGAAAGCATATGTAGTCATAGAAATTATTAGCAGGCAGCTAATTAGCTATCCACATTTAAATTTTACTTATTCTGTAAGGATATTTTCATTTTGAGACCTAAGCTGTTCCCTACTGTGACAACGGTGTTCTGTAGATGAAAATATTTTATCATTCAACTAGTTAACTAAGATGGTTTTTAGCACTATGGACATAGAGAGCTCACTAAGAGCTACTTCATTTACTATTCTATACTAAATTTCACACTCTCCTAATCTTATTGCTAGCAGTATTGAAACTTATCCAGTTTTTTCTCCCATCAGCTATACGGTGTCAGAGTAGGTGTACCTGGTCTGAAGAAATTTTTCTGCTTCTATAATAAAGTCAAAATCTTTTGAACAAAATACATATACTAAATAAATGAAGCAATGGTAAATTATAGGTATTTTTGATTTGTGATTATTTTCCCACTTTCTACAGATGTAGTTAAAAAAAGTTATTTTTTCCAATGTAAGTTTTACATTTCAGACTTAAAGCATAGCTGTACAGCTAAAATGACTAAAAACCCTCTTTTAGAGTGTCATGGACAGTCTGTAAATTAACAACAGTAACATTAGGAGAAAGAAAGGACAGCACTGTAGTTATTTAGACTCTTAGCTGTCAGCATTTCATTATTTGAAACACCAGTGATAATAGTGATTTTGTCATCAAAAATCTCCTGGTTTGGAATGACAAACAAAAATATTTGCATTCAACATTGTCATCTTCTTTAAAGGAGGGCTGAATACTTGTGAATTCTGTGGAGCACTTAATGGCATCTCTTGTTAGTGTTCCTGCAGGTGCCTTACGAGGCACAGCGAAGCAGCTTACAGGACATACTCCAACTGTGTGCTGCCAGGATTTGCTTTCAGAAGATGCTATTAAAGGATTTTTTTTGTTTATGTACTGTTTTCAAGGGGGAGGAAAGTGATTTTTGAAGGTTGAAAGAAAAAGTTATAGTGACTACAACTGTTTTAAATTTTAGCCTCAGGAAGATTTGACAATTAATGACTATAATACCAGGGTGAGATGTGAAGAAAGACCTTTTTCAGTAAGCAGCAAAAGTTTTTTTCAGATTGATAGAAACGTATTTCTATACAGGACTGAAAGAGTCTTGAATTTTGGAGAAAATTTCCTTGTAAAAAACTAAGGGACACAATCATATGATTTTTACTATAAAGTAGTATCCTCAAAAAGCCCTGAGCAATTAGAGCAAATAAAAGGCACTTGCAAGGACCTCACTGTCTGCTTGGTCCATAAAGAACAATGCAAAACCTGAAGCTACATGCCTGGATATACTGCACAGTGTCTGTAAAGAATCTGGATCTTTTGCAGAACAGTTTCAAAACCATGTTCACACTGAGCGGAAAGCAGCCAGATGGCTGATACAAAATTCCCTTAGAGTTTAGATGTCTTATGCAGATTTTCAGAGACATAATTTTTTTCAGTTTAGGATATCAAGGAATGAAACACAGCTTGAGATTATTTTTTATCTGTTCCAAAATTTGGCTGCCATAAGAGCCATTGTGACAATGTTCATGGTACCACCTACATTTTATGGAGTAATTCAGAGGCTTTGAACCCTCTCAGGAAGCTGAAGTATAACATCTAGGTTGTTTTCGGCCTAAGAATATTTAAAGCCATATCTCCTATTTTTAAATTTAGCTTCTGTTAAGAAAGTTCAAAACACAGGACTGTTTTGGAAATGTCTTATCTTTTGATTTTTTAATATAAAATTTCCAAACTATGATGGAAACAGGACTCATGATTTGTCCCACTTTTTTTTTTTTTACTTGCATCATAATGAAATAAAGACACTGTGACTTTTTGAGGAATATTTCAATTTTAAAGGAAGCTTCTTATCTTTGTTCATTTTGCTTCACAGTAGTAGCAGCTTTGCCTGGAAAATATAAACAGCCAAGCCTCACAAACTTTATGCTACATCTGTCTACGCTGTATCTGTATAGTCCTATGTATACAAAATCAGGTAAGGAGAAAAATCAATCTAAAGGCTACGAATGAACAAGTTCATTAGCTTGTATAAGTGAAATGACATTAAGAACTCTCCGTTGCAAGGTAAAGTGAATGAAAGCAAAAAACAAATATGCAAGCCAGGTAGTAATGTAAAAATCTTCATTAAAATAATCAGAGCATGGAGAGTGTAGGTTCTTGCAAAAAAAAAAAAAAAAAAGTGTGCATGTTATTTCTGTTGTGCATTTAATATCTAAGTTGCAGTTACTTGTTTTAAATAAGAGACTATTTTTTAAAGCCCGTATCAAGACATTTGCAAGGGAAAGGAAAGGAAAGGAAAGGAAAGGAAAGGAAAGGAAAGGAAAGGAAAGGAAAGGAAAGGAAAGGAAAGGAAAGGAAAGGAAAGGAAAGGAAAGGAAAGGAAAGGAAAGGAAAGGAAAGGAAAGGAAAGGAAAGGAAAGGAAAGAAAGGAAAGGAAAGGAAAGGAAATTTATATGTATTTCTGGGTAGAATTTTTAACAGGGCAAGCATTACTTTGTCACCAAACTTCCTAATTTGGTACAAATGAAGAGTAAGATTAGAGTCTTCCTTGAATATTAATGTCACACTTGAGTATTGTTTTGAAGGAAAAAACAGAGAGATGGATTTTTATTCACCTAAAACATACATAATCCGGTGTATACTTTCTGAGAGATTATTTTTGTTTAATTCTACAGGTAGAATTATTTTTTTTTTTCAGAAGTGAACCAAGTATTGTCATGAATTCACTATTTCAATGAATCATTCTTGTTAATTGTCAGCTGTAATTTTTTTTGTCTGTTTTCCTGCATTTTACATTGAAACAGAATTGAAAAGCTGAAATAGGTTTATGTGCACAAAAGTTCCTAATAGTCTTGTTATTTACATTGATTTCTATCTCCCTGTTTCTTTTGTTAACTCGGAAAGTGAAGTCTTCTAAAACGTAGTTTGCCTGTGTGACTAAAAAACTCAAGAGCCAAAATGAAGTTTGCACTTGAATAAATTCCTCCATAGTAGTGAATTAGCAAATCTGATAGAGCTTCAAAGTCGTAATTGGGACACATTTTCTTTGCACTAGACACTTGTAGGAGTATCAAAGCAATAAGTCATTGGAACCGCTTAAAAATAGAATTCAAATCTTATTAACTCTTTGGGAGACTCAACATGCAATATTTTACTCCTGACAAGACAAGCACAGAAAACAGGTTGATTTGGAACACAAAACAATACACTTAGTCCAAGGTGGTGACTTTTAGTGCAAATACTAAATAAATCACATGCACAGTAGAGCAACATTAAAAGTGGCTTTTTAAAAGCTAGTGGTAATATCCATTTGAAAGAGGCAAAGTAGAGATTTTGGGGAAAAGGAAGGTAAGATATCTTCAAATGAAACTGATGCAAAAATATTTGCATTTTGTGTCTTATAAATAGAAAAAAAAATCAGGAAATTTCAGATGTGCTAGAAGAATCAGAGTGAAATAACAATCCGTTTTATGAAATATGATGAGAAATAAATTCTTTTTTAACATGATATTTAAGCTATTAACACTTTAGCCTTGGGGAATAAAGCCAAAAGTTAACATGTATCGTATTTTGTATGGCCATAAGTTGTGTTGATTTTCTGTAGTTTTCATAGGTTAACAGCATTATTGTCAGCATTTTGGTAGATTTATGATGAGTATTTTAACTGTTATTTTAATGGCGTTTTAATTCTATTACCTTATTAGGAAATCAATCAAATTGCATGTTTATATACCTTAAACTTGCTGAAGTTACTGCAGAAAAGTCAACAGCAATATCTCAGCTGTCATCAAAAACAGTTTGGGCCTTCCCATACAGAAGCTACTAGCTGAGATTTTATGATTCATCATGTAACTCCAAGCCATAGCCCTGTTGCACAACATTATTCTCTAATACAAACTCAATCTATTTATCTCTTCAGAAAATCTGATCTCATTAAGGATATTTTCTTAAAAATACCTAACCTGTTCCTGGGCCCTGTTAAGACACAACCACATTGGGTTAGAGCAGAGCTACATATTCATTATGTAAGCCTTCCTATCACTATGAAACTTCTGATACAAGAGAAAGTGTGAGAGACTAAATGCTATAAAAAAGAGGGCAGTGATGCTGGTGAAGGGTCTAGAGAACAATTCCAATGAGGAGTGGCTGAGAGAATTGGGATTGTTTAGCCTGGAGAAGAGAAGGCTGAGTGGAGACCTTATTGATCTCTTCAGCTACCTGAAATGATGTTGTAGCAAAGTGGGTATTGGTCTCTTCTCCCAAGTAAGAAGTGACAGGACCACAGGAAATAGCCTCAAGTTGTACCAGCAGAGATTTAGGTTGGATATTAGAAGCAAATTTCTTTATTGAAAGAGTGGTAGAACATTGGAACAAGCTGCTCAGGGAAGTGGTGAAGTCATCATCAAGGTGTTTTTTTGAATTGTGTTGTTGAAGGTGTTCAAAAAATGTGTAGACATGGCACTTCATGACATGGATTAGTAGGCACAGTGGCACTGGGCTGACAGTTGGACTGGATGATCCTGAAGGTGTTTTCCAACCTTAATGTTTCTATGATTCTATTATTCTATTATTTACTCACTAAAGAAAGGAAGAGGAAGAAGACAGAGAAAAAGAGGACAGATGCATTGTGTATCTGAAGGAAGGAGAGACTCTTCAAAGCAAGACATTACAGGCCAAAGTAATTTTTTTTACTAGTTCAAAATAGCTTGCCAAAGTTTCACAAGTATGAGATTTCCAAGGTTAACATTTGGTGAAGATATTTTTTCATTTGATATCAATGATCACTTTTATTTTGATCTTGTACTACCAGTAAGGTCTGCAGATTTTTTTTCTGCTGGAATATTAGATACAGAAATGCCAAAGACATACCCTGATGCAGTCATTTGAAGATGAATCCCAGTAATAAAATTTTGCAAAGTTTTAATTTCTAATTCAAAATGTGGGCAAGATTTAGGTAACAATGCAGGAAAAAAAAAACCCCTGATTTATAGTTTGAGAATAAAATAATAGAAGATTCATAGATTGGGAGTTTCTTTATTTGGGTTTGGTTATTTTTTAACCCACTTTAAACTGAGCACTTAAAATACTAAAAAAATCTCACAGCTGTGTGTTTAACTACATAAAGGACTTGGCAGTAGTGGCTGAAGAGAGTGTAGAGTTTCATGTAGCTCTAAATAGTTGTGGAAAATCTAATTTTCTTTTACTGTGAAGGTATTGGTGTTCTATGGAAAATTGTGTACACTGTAATAATAAAACTGCTGAAGTTGATCCTTACCCTGAATGAAAAATGCTGTGTGGTGCCACCTACAGAGAAAAAAAAAAACGTTCAGAGGAAAAACTAATTTCTCCTCTGTCACCGCAAACATGATATCGCATGCTACAGACCAAGTAACTCAAAAGAATCTAATCCAATAGCTTAAGGAATCCTTCTGCTGATTGCACTGGGTTTTGGATTGGGCCCCTAGAGAGGGTCATCCTGGTATGGAAGCTCTACTGTGGTCTATTTATCACACTGGCAGATTTACTTGTGCAATTTCAAGATACTCATTCATAGTGCAGATGAAAGCACTTCAGAGTAGAAATAGAAAGCAATTCTGTGATTGAATACATTAGGTGGATGACATACCCAAGCCACAGTAATTTTGCTTGTGACTTTGTGTATCTGGTTCACAAGTCTTTATATTGCCATTTGCACTGGAGGTTTTATTTTTATATATGTACATATAAATATAGTATGTTATATATCATAATGCAAGGGTAAATGGTTAGCAACCTTCTACACCACTTAGACACACACAAGTCTATGGCTCTGGATAGGATCCACCCAAGGGTACTGAAGCAACTGTCAGGTGTTCTAACCAAACTACTTCCCATCATGTATAATGAGTCCTGGGTAACTTAGGAGGTCCCACTTGACTAGAGGTTAGCAAATGCAATGCCCATGTACCAGCATGGCTAGAAGAAGGATCTGGAGAACTACAGATCTGTCAGCCGACCTTGGTGCTGCGGAAAGTTATGGAAAAGATGATCTTGTGTGCCATCATGTGGCACTTACAGTATAGTTAGGTGATCAGGCCAGTCAACATAGGTTCATGAAAGGCAGGTCCTGCTCGAGGTAACCTGATCTCCTTCTATGACAAGGTGATTGTGTAGTGGATGAGGGAAAAACTGTTGATGTTATTTACCCGGACTTTACTAAAGCCTTTGACACTGTTTCCCACATCATTCTCCAAGAGAAACTGGCTTGAACAGGTGAACGCTTCACTGGGTAAAAAACTGACTGGATGGCCAGGCTCAAAAAGCGGTGGTGAATGGAATTAAATCCAGTTGGCAACTGACTCAGTATTAGGGCCAGTCTGTTTGATATCTTTATCAATAATCTGGACAAGGGGATTGAGTGCACCCTCAGTATGTTTGCAGATGTTGTGTGGGACTATTGATCTACATGAGGGTAGAAAGGCTCTACAGAGTGATCTGGACAGGCTGGATTGATGGGCTGAGGCCAGTTGTATGAGATTCAACAAGGCTGAGTGCTGAGTCCTGCACTTGGGCTATAACAACCCCAAGCAATGCTGCAGGTTTGGGGAGGAGTAGCTGGAAAGCTGCCTGGTGTGGGTCGACATGTGGCTGAATATGAGGCAGCAGAGCACCCGGGTGGCAAAGAAGGCCTGTATTAGAAACAGCATGGCCAGCAAGTCAAAGGAAGTGATTGGCTCCCTCTACTTGGAACTGATGATGTCGCACTTCAAATGCTGTGTTCAGTTTTGGGCCCCTCGCTACAAGAAAGACACAGACATGCTGGATTGCGTGCAAAGGAGGGCAACAAAGCTGATGAATGGTCTGGAGCACAAGTCCTGTGAGGACTGGATAAGGCAACTGGTGTTTTTTAGCCTGGAGAAAAGGAGGCCGAAGGAAGAGTTTATCACTCTCTATAACAACTTGAAAGGAGATTATAGAGAGGTCGATGTCGGTCTCTTCTCCCAAGTAGTAAGTGTCAAGACAAGAAGAAATGGCCTCAGATTGCACTAGGGGAGGTTTAGACTACGTATTAGGAAAAGATTCCTCACTGAAAGGGTTGTCGAGCGTTGGAACAGCCTGCCCAGGGAATCGACACATTCACCTTCCCTGCAAGTATTTAAAAGACATGTAGATGTGGAGTTTGGGGACAAGGTTTAGTGGTGGACTTGGCAGTACTAAGTTTATGGTTGAACTTCATGATCTTAAAGATCTTTTCCCACCTAAATGATTCTATGAGTCTATATAAAAAATATGTTATTATATAAGATGTATTATGTAACATAATTACATATGTATAAAATATAATACATACTACTTTCTATATAATACACAAAAACATATTTAAACTTGAAATCTTGATGAAACAGAGTTTTTTCATTGTGCACTTACTTCCCTTTGATTGTGCTTTTATGAACAGCTACAGTGCCCTGAGCTTTGTGGTAAGGGGTATTTGGTGCATAAAATCATCATAATAACTTCTATTAAACTGATATAACTACCAGTTGTATCAGTTACCCATCCCTCCTACCGATTCCATCCACCCCCAGCTATACCACTAGGAATTCTAAATGTCACTTCTATACAGAAAGAAGCTGGAGACCAATCTGTCATTCTCTCCCATTACATCCTCATTAACAACTTGATAAAGTGCAGACTAGATAAGTGCAGAATGAGATGGAATGAAATCTGGCTCAACGGCCATCCTCAAATGGTTGTGAGCAGTAGCACGTAGTCTAGCTGGAGGTTAATCATTAGTGATATGCTCCAGGACTTGATATAGGAGCCAATACTGTTTAACATCTTCATTAACAACCAGGGTGATGGAATAGTGCAAGCTCTGCAAGTCTGCAGGCAATACAAAACTGGGAAGAGTGGCCGATAATGCCGTATGTTTATGCTACTATTCAGGACATTGATAGGCTGAAGAAATGGGCAGACAGGAACCTCATCAAGTTCAACGAAGGGAAATGCAAAATCCTGCATCAAGGAGAAATAAATCAATGGCTGGAAAGCAGCTCTGAAGAGAAAGACTTAGGTCACAGTGGACATCAACATGACCATATGCCAAAAAAGTGCCCTTGCAATTAAAGAAGGCCAACAGCATCCCAAGCTGCATTAGGAAGAGCAGTGCCAGGAGCAGGTGGAGGGAGATGATCCTTCCTGTGTAGTGAGACCAGTGGTGTGTCTAGTTCTGGGTTCCTCAGTGCAATAAAGGGATAAGCTAACTTGAGTGAGTCCAGGGAAGGTTCATGAAGAAGATTCAGGGTTTGGAGCCCCCGTCATCCTAGGAGGATCTGAAAAGGTTCAGACTTTTAGCCTAGAGAAGAAGGGGATCTCATTCATGTGTATAGGTATGGTGGTGTTCAGTTGACGGTTGGACTGGATGATCTTGGAGGACTTTTCCAATCTTGATGAGTTTATGATTCTATGATTCTTAAAGATCTCAATCAAAGTCAGGTACTGAGGTGCACCTAGGCATGTCTGCAATGATGAAAATAACATTACAGTCCTCAGGAAATGTCAGATGAATTTGGAATGAAGACTTGGCTCCTCTTTCCCCAAATTTCTGTATGATAAAGACAGCACAAAGAAAACTTCACAGTGTTTGGGCTTTTTTTTTCCCTTCCATTTTCTCATGCAATTTAATTTTTTAGATCCTGACCATTACTTACTTAGGATGTACTTGCATTTTAGTCGTAACAATGTATTGTGTGTATGTGTCAAGGAGTTGGTGTGTAGTTGTCCTATAACTGTGTAGAAGAGAGGTGAGGGATGAGGAACATGTTAAGCAAACAGCAGGACAGTAATGGAGTGGAATCACTACTTTCCTTTACTAACAGGGTTTCAATAACTGTTTGTTTTTTTTTTTTTTTTTAAAAAAAAAAGGCCAAAACAGTTTCTCTACTAAATCATACACTATAATATTTAGGATTAATACTAATACAGTAGATTAGTATACAGCATAAGCAACATTAAGCAAAGTTATATCCATCCAGGTTCTAGCTTAGTAACAAAGTGTGGCACATGAAGCATAAAATAAAGCAGCCAGAGCAGCTGGAGGGCATCCCAGTGACTTGTGACCGAATTTCCCCTTTTTATGAGTTTTTTTTTTGCCTCACTAACATTGCAAATTTAGGTGGTCTAATGTGTGGGTGAGACAGATAACAAAGGAACGTGCATTCTTATGGACATTAAATCACAAAGACCCTTATTTTCTGGAGTAACCCACCAGCTGCTGCCTGGCCTTGGGGCTGTAATTTTTGTCTCTCACTGTTCTACTCTAAGTTAATTGGCAATGAATTAAATTATTTTTCCCATATTGAGTCTTTTTTGTCTGTGACAGTAGTTGATGGCATTCCTGATTTTATCTCAACCCATGAGTTTTCCCATATTAGTTTCTTCACCCGTCCTTTTGAGAAGGACATGTGCAGTTCGGTGGTTGTTTCACAGCTAGCCATCATCAAACCAGCACAAAGTTTAAAATTACAACTTGAAGAAAACTTTGCAGATGGATTAAAACCTGTACTTTAGGGGTACCTTACTTCCATTCCTTCTGGTGTATCTGGCGATTTGAAATGATATTAAAGGCAATAAAAAAGATAACCTTTCTTTTTTGTGATAAGCTGAAACTAATTTTCTCATATTTCTCCTTACCCGAATGTGCAGGTATTCTGCAGATTTAATTACTATTTGCCATTGCAGAAGTAGAGCTCTAAAATAAAATGTAAAAATAGTCTTTACAACAGTTAAAGAAAAATAAAAACCATTAGGACTACCTTGTCACTTGTCAGTGGTTGAAAATTCTAGACTGACATGACAGATTATTGTTCTAATATTTCTAGACTAGATAAAATAAAAATTTATCTGAATATTAATTCCATTTTCAGTCTGCTGGTATCAATTGAGGTAATAAAGGAGTGAATCTTTCTTTTTCACTGTCACTCCTTAACAGATCAGATCAGCAAGTTGTGCTGTGGAAATTAAGAAAATATCAGTCCAAGATACTTTTCCAGAACTTTGCCTGACATCTCTATTCTGAAGAATTGTTCAACACAGAGCACATATGTGAACACCAATCTATAGCTCTACCCTAGAATAGAACTGATATCTTAGTTTAATCTGCCAGCACAGGCAGTTTATGGAATTATGACAGATTTTAGCAGCTAAAGAGAATGTGTAGTTTGGGCATAGTCGCCTCCAGCAAAAGTGGTGAACTTAAACAATGGGTAGATGCAGGAAAACAAAAAGGAAAAAGTCTTTATATAATTTTCAGTGCTTCAGTAAAACTCGTCTCCCAGATGGTCTTTCTCATCTCATTAAAGAACAAGAACATTATTAAAACTTCTTGCACTCTTTTTAGATAAGGAAATCTGAAAGAGGTCATAACATAAAAATAGCTGGGAAGTATCTGGTGAATACTATTAATTGGAGGTAGGAGAACTATAATGCATACCTTGCAAAGATCTTCTTAAATTGCAGGGAGAAAATTATTGGATTGAGTGAAGTTAAGAAAGTGCATGTTTAGCAATATGAAGATATAAAACACGATTACCACTTAAAAAATTATGTTGTTTAAAGTTTAAAAGTTTTTTGTGGGTCTATTCTCTTCCCTTGCCCAGAGTTTAACGTTCCCTGGGTCCTGAGAAGCCATGCAGAAACCTTGTCTTATTTTCAAAGCTTAATTCCTCTATGGTTAAGCAATCTATTGACTCAAATATGTAAGACTGAACATAGAACAATTTGTTACAGCAAGTGTAATTTAGCCATTGATCATCTTTATGTACTAGTGTTGACTGCGAACTCTTGATTGAATTTAATTTATGCCAAGTGTAAGGATTTTCTGCAGTTGAAACTTAATCCTTGCAGACATGAAAATAGTCTAGCAAAGAATATTGGCTTGTTTTTTTTCTTTCCTTTCTTCTTCTTAAATGTGCTTATATCCTCGGTAGAAAGACAGAATTTGATGGTTTCCATAGCAACATTTTGGGACAGCAGGCCAAGCAGGAAGTCGTTGTTCAACCACCTATGCTTTTAACAAAATTCTACCTTCTACATCACTGGCACAGAATATATACAGAGAGGGTTGTGAAATCAAGTTTGCAAGTAAGTACATTTGGGAAAAAAACCAAACCAAACTGAAGCAAGAAAACCCAAATCCAACCAAATCTAACAGAGCTAAATGCAGATGACAAATATTCTGTCAAGGCAAACAACGTTAAGTAAGATAAATTAGTTTCTGAAGAATACATATTCACCCATTATTTAATAATACCTGGGAAATCTGTAAGTATTTCCTTTTCTCTTCCTGATTATGGGTAACATATTGGTTCAACCTTTCTACCTAGGGAAAGAACTCATTGAAAGAGAACGTTGATTCTAATCAGCATTTAAACACTTGCTTTTGTCTTATTTCTTTATTTTGACACTAGGCAGAAGCCAACTAAAGCTCCTATGCTTGTATGAGGTTTTGCAAAGTCACACTTTGAAATGCTGGCTCCTAGCAGGAGATAGCAGCTAATTTCTGAGGGAGATTTCTCTCCCTACACTGACTGCCAGATGTCAAACCAGACCTTTAAACCTGATATCAATCTTGCCTCTGAGATTCTAAAATTTATCTTTGGTAGCAGGCAATTTTTTTGGATTGATTATCTCTGCAGAAACAAAAGCATCTCCAGTTTGCCAGTTTTATTTGCAATACTTTGAACATTAACAAGCCTAAAAATGAAAACATTGAATTTATTCTGGCAAAGCAGAGGTTAAACTGTTGTTTGCTGAACTGAAAGCAAAGTGACAAAGTCACAGAACAGAAACTATGCAGACAAAGGGCATACCTGCCCTCAGCTCCTTCTCACTGTGCTTTACACATCTCTGAGATATTGAATGGAGAACTGTGCAGTGCTTAGCTCCAAAGTGCTTGCCTTTTAAAAGATATCTTTGAGGAACCTATCAGAGGTTGAACTTTCCTGAAGGCCACTTAAAACAACTTGGTTCCTCAACTTGAGGTTTATAAAAAAAATAAAAGAGAAAAACTAACAACCTAACACCAAAAGTCAGAGTTGCTTGCCTGAAGGGCCTCTCCAAGTCTCCATGTGACATGCAGTTACACTCTTATTTTTTAAACTTGCATCTCATACCTTTTATCTAATAAAAAAAATATCTTTTGTTAGGTGTAAGGATTCTCATTTTCTGTGCAAATACACATGCCAGTGCAAATGGACATGTACAGATGGACCTGCTTTCCCCGTACCTCATCCCTACATAGTCTCAGTGTATTGATTTATGACTTTACAACATTAAAGAGTTATTAGCTATACAATCATTAATTAAATATACAATCTTTAGATCACCTCGTGTATTTCAGAGTCTGTGCACAGTATGGTATTAATAGAGATGACAAATTTGTTATCAGTTTGTACCTTTTCACTTGTTAATACTAAGAGGTTTCGCTGTCATAATTTCCTACTTAGTTTTACAACAAATAGACTATCACAGTATTTATAAACATACCCTGAAAGCAGCTGTGTGGAATCTAAAGCTCCACAATTGTTTTTCTGTTTAAGACTTAAGTATCCTGATAAGATGTGGATTATTGTACTAACTGGAAGGAAGATGATATTTGAAAAAGAGCTGCTGCTCTCTAGCATGGAAACAACTTAAATGCTCTGTAATGTAACAATACATTGAAGTCATAAACAATTATGGACAGTATAGGTACATCATGAATTAATTGAACTTTCAAAACCTTAATTTTTGAGTTTCATTTTGTTTTTGTGTTAAATTATACTCTGTTGTTACACTTAACCTTTTGTTCTTATTCACTTCATGGCCTTTCCTAATTCTGGGAAGACAATATTGAGATGAGGTAAGAAAAGCTGCAATGGAAGATATTAAAAAAAATTGTGAAACAGGGAAAGAAATACTTCTTTTTATATTATTTCTGGGATATCATATTTCTTCAATGTATTTGAAAGCTCACAGGAACTTATCAGAAACAAAAAGCTACAAAGAGCATCTGTATTCTTTGGAGACTACTCTCCTGTTCATATGGTCTTTCTTAATAATAAATTTTAAAGTTGCATAGCCTTTTCTGAGAAAGCTTTTCCTTTGAAAAGGAAGATGCCATATTTTAAAATCTCATGTGATGTTCTAATATTAATTGTGCATTACTTATACAGACATTTGTTTTTATTCTTTTTGGTTTCACAAACCCAAGATTTAGTTCAGTTCTTCAATTGCATAGACATACTGTCAATGTCAACTTGTTACCATCCCACCTTCTGAACTGCCAATTTCTATTGTTGCATTGATCTCTTCTGTGGGATGCAATAAAGATAAATTATGATATTTAAATCCTTCTTCATACTTTTTGGACAGACAAAAGCTAGGATATGTCTAAAGTGACAGAATTCATTCATCCATTTGTCATTATTGTTAGTTTTCTTGCTCATGCACGTACCCAGCATACCAAATCTAAATCTGCGTAGACTGTACTGATTCATATTTCAGAAGACCTGCAATCCCACTTAAAGTGTATTTTAGCACATTACTGTAGAACATGAAGAGTGTTCAATCACCTCTATAAACTCATAGTCTAGGGATTCATGCCAACTGTAGAGTGGACACTTCTTTCAGCAGTATTCTAAACTTAGTTTCATTTGGATCAACAATATTAAAAGCATAGTGTGGCTAAGTATCCTTTATTTCCATCTTAGAGGTGATTCTCCTTGTCAAAAAAAAAAAAAAAAAGAGAAGAAATTGATGTAAGGAAGCTCTCTGTCTGGCCACAGCATTTTTGTAATGTGTGTGCACTAATTCTTCAGGTGATCGTAGTCAAGTCCAAATGCCCTGGTCAGCTAATTTTCAATGAATTTTCTGGAAAATGCCCAGAATTATATGTAGAGGTAATAGCTCAAAGGTGACTCATCTATTTCCTTCATAAATACCAGCATTATTCCTCAGAACTTTAGGAAAGCAAGCTTCCAGCTCTTCAAGGATTTAGTCATTAGGACCTTCTGGGAAACTGCCCTCAGGGACAGGGGAGCAGAACAGAGCAGGCAGACCTTTAAGACTGCTTTCCCTAGAGTGCAAGAGCTGTCAAACCCCAGGTATAAGAAACCATAGAATCATAGAATGGTTTGGGTTGGAAGGGACATTAAACCCCATCTGCTTTCAACCCCCCTGCAATGGCCACCTCCCACTAGATTAGGCTGCCCAAGGACTCATCCAACCTCACCTTGAACACTTCCAGGGAGCGGGCAGCCACAACTTACCTTGGTAACGCGTTCCAGTGCCTCACCACTTTCATTGTGAAGAATTTCTTCCGAACGTCTAGTCTATATGTTCCCCATTCCAAATTATAGCCATTCCCCCTTGTCCTATCACTACATGCCCTTGGAAAAAGCCCCTACCCGGCTTTCTTGTAGCCCCTTCAGATACTGGAAGGTCGCTATAAGGTCTCCTCAGAGCCTTCTCTTCCTCAGGCTGAACAACCCCAACTCTCCGAGCCTGTCCTCATAGTAGAGCTGCTCCAGCCCTCTGATCACCTTTGCAGTCCTTCTCTGGACACATTCCAACAGTTCCATATCCTTCTTATGTCAAGGATTCCAGAACTGGACAAGAGCAGGTCTCACAAGGGTGGAGTAGAGGGGCAGAATCTCCTCCCTCAACCTGCTGGCTACGCTTCTTTTGATGCAGCCCAGGATATGGTTGGCCTTCTAGGCTGCAAGTGCACATTGCTTGTGCACGGTGAGCTTTTTTCAGGCTCTTCTTTTCCTTTTCCACTGGACCCTGATGGTTATGGCCCTGTCCTGGGGTTTAAAAAGATGCAGTTTGAATATACTTGAAGAAGCGGAATTTAAATGCTGCTCTTATTTCCTGGAAAAGAATCTCTAAAAACTAAGCTATTAAATAAAAATTCAGAATTATATCCTTCTCTGCCAGGGCCTAAAAGTTAAGAAAGGTTTAAAATGTTTTTATGAGGAAATCAATCCTGTCGGTTTGTGTTAGAGGTGATTTATTGTCCCCTACCACAGACTGCTCTCCAAAACAGAGGACAAAATTAAAAGAATACTATTTTCAGATCCCAGTGATGCACAAAATCAACAAGCAGGTCAAGTTTCTTAGTACTGTTGGAGCTGTGGCTGTTGTAGGCATGTTTCTGAAACACTGTTAAACTGAAAAAAGAACTTAGCAATGTTATCCAAGTTTGCATAAAATTGTATTGGAATAAAGAGTTTACAGGGTCATAGCTTGAACTGAATAATGTCTCAATCTCACTTTAAATACTAAAAAACTTTACAGGATGTAGAAATTACCTCAGCCTATTCATTATTCATAGTTTAGTTTTATACATTTTTTCTGTCATCTGAGGGGGCTTCTTAGAATTGACTTTTTAATACTGTCACATTCTTGATCTTCTAATTGTGACATATTGTCTGAAGAGAGGGATGAGGGTCTACTTTAATTAAATTGAAAAGAAGACTTTAAAAATTCAGTTTCCTTTCTGTAGTAAATGCAATAAGAACATCATTAACATGAAAATAATCTGTCTTCAGGATGAAATAGAAAACATCTTATGAACTGAAACCATTTAGTTTAAATGCAGATTATGAGGATGTGATTTTAAAGATATCACATTTTGTATTTCTAGTGACCAAGGGCAGAGATTAGATTGCATTAAATTTCATAAAAATGTTAGAATGTTAGCTACTTTCTCCTTTGCTCAGAGTTTTTTAATCTGTGGTTATCCTTAAAGATAATAATAATGAGAAATATGATAATAATAAAATTTACTGTTTAAAAATTACACCTTCTTATTCAGTGCAATACTTTTGGGATTATATCTTCTTATTTTACTCACAACAAAATAAATCTTTTACTGCTTTTAACACTGAAAACTAGAAGAAAAAAGAGAAATTTAATTTTATTCTGTCATGGTTACCATAACAATTGTGAACAAAATTTTAGTTATAGGATTTTCTTTATTAGTTATCATGCTTATATTGGGAATGGAGAGAAACGTAATCTTTTTAAAGTTGAATAAAATTTTGTTAAAACTAAAGTCAATAAGGGAAAATCTTTTTTTGTTAAAATAAAGCTCAGGAAATACCAAATGTCTTCAGATTCTTCCACATCTACTCCACACATATCACAGAAAATAATATTTCATAACACTGTGTTCCATAGGAATATAATGTTAAATCTTTCATATTTTGAAGATGGAGTGATAATTATCAAAAAATCCAGTGCTGTATAGAAGACTACTGAATAGCGTTAATAACATACATTAAAGAAAAGCTTAAATAAACAATCAACTTGGCACTTTTCACACTTGAATCTAACAGTGTTCAAACAACATAAGATATTTGTTTCCTCTCCAGTGGAATGTGTCATTGTTCATGAAATAAGAAAAGGAAAAAAGGAAAGATAACAATGAGTATGTGTAGACAGAGGAGTGAAAATAAAGAATACTTCATGCAGTTGCTTTTTTAAGAGGTACTGTATAGAGGTAGAAGAGAGTTTTTCAAATTCACTGGGTCAGATACGAAATTAGCCATCTTCATGGAAAAAATATTATGCTGGTCAATAGATATGCTATTAATGTTTAGTCTTGTGCTGCATTCCAAAGAAAGCAGCTAAGGGTCTCTGGCCTCTTTAAGCATCATTGTGTTAGTTTTACTTTTGTTAATTTCTGGAATGCAGCTTCATTTTTTAAAGTGCCGCATCAGTTCTGCAATTAGTTTTCTCTTTGCAAGTTGTCCTGTACACAGCAGGAGGATTTTTTTTCTGCCTTAGCCAATCCTATTCGTGAAACAACTTTAGTTCATTTGAACTTGATACTGGTTACAATGCATGAAATAGGATTCTGTTTCTACATTGCTTTTATTGTCTCTGACCACATGGGTAAAGAATATACGTTACACTATAAAAATAGACAGTTAAATACCACTGAATTTTCTCCAAGGCAAAGACATTCATGAAAAGCCTTCATTACTTAAGACCTGCCAAAAGATCAAAAGCATTCATTTTCTGTATGTTTGTCTGTTTCTGTGCGTGTATTTATCACAATGGCATCTGAGCGTTTAAAAGCATTTACAAATATATTTGGTCAACTCAATGTGTTTGTGTCTTGTCTCATAGTAGTGGATTGAATTCATCAATTTTCTTTGGTCATCAAGAATGATTTTTGTGTGATACATCTGCAGGTTCTGTCTGAATTACAGGCAGTAATTCACCAGGGAATGTGGGCTTCTGCCCCTGACTAAATCTAGGAGTTGCTAATAGGACAGTCAAATAGAAGTGATGACAACCTTATTTCCAAAGAGACATCATCATGAAGAGGCTTTGATGGAGAAAAACTAAATTTGAAAGAAAACCATAGGACTGCAACACAGAAATGGGATACAAAAACCATCCACCATCTCCACAAGACATTCTTTTAGAAGTAGAGTGAATGGAGATGAAAACCCTGAGCAGGCTGATCAGGAAAAACTCTGAAGTGAATCACCTGAGGAGAAAATATATTATTGATCTTACTGTAAGCTGTACAAATATTGCTTTCCTTTTTCCCTCATCTATATAGTTTCTAATAAACATTTATACATAGAACAGACTAGTGCATATTATATACACATCACATACATACATACCCATATACAGGTTTTTTATATATACATATCCATATATAATCATTACATCAGCAGAGCAATCTAAAAAAAGGATACTGAGAAATTTAAACAAATCCCTGATTCTTTGCAGTATACGGCATCATAGGATCTGCATGGACTGGAAGAGAGCTGTTACTTCAGAGCTAAATGAATGAAAAGCCTCCCACTGTCATGATAACCCAAAAAGCTATCTCACATGTTTCAGGGCAGGGCAGAGCATATCTATAAACCCCAAAGTCCCCAAAGGAGTTTATGTTCTTTTTCCTTCACAGAATCACAGAATCACCAGGTTGGAAAGGACCCACTGGATCATCGAGTCAAACCATTCCTAACACTCCCTAAACCATGTCCCTAAGCACTTCATCCACCCTTTCCTTAAAAACCTCCAGGGAAGGCGACTCAACCACCTCCCTGGGCAGCCTGTTCCAGTGCCCAATGACTCTTTCTGTGAAGAATTTTTTTCTGATAACCAACCTGAACCTCCCCTGGCGGAGCTTCAGGCCATTCCCTCTTGTCCTGTCCCCTGTCACTTGGGAGAAGAGGCCAGATCCCTCCTCTCCACAACCTCCTTTTAGGTAGTTGTAGAGAGTAATAAGGTCTCCCCTCAGCCTCCTCTTCTCCAGGCTAAACAATCCCAGCTCTCTCAGCCACTCCTCATAAGACTTGTTCTCCAGCCCCTTCACCAGCTTCGTTGCTCTTCTCTGGACACGCTCCAGAGCCTCAACATCCTTCTTGTGATGAGGGGTCCAGAACTGAACACAGTATTCGAGGTGCGATCTCACCAGTGCCGAGGACAGAGGGAGAATAACCCCCCTGGACCTGCTGGTGACCCCATTTCTGATACAAGCCAAGATTCCATTGGCCTTCTTGGCCACCTGGGCACACTGCTGGCCCATGTTCAGTCGGCTGTCAACCGGCACCCCCAGCTCCTTCTCTTCCGTGCAGCTCTCCAGCCACTCTTCCCCCAGTCTGTAGCACTGCATAGGGTTGTTGTGTCCCAAGTGCAGGACCCGGCATTTGGCCTTGTTAAACCTTCCTTAGAGGTATACAAGATTTTTTATGTCATTCGAAAGACACACACTCTTGAAAAGCAGATTTATTTATCTGGGAAGGAGGCAACAGGGCCTTCTTTACAACTTTTCAGGCTTTTAAATCGGAATGCTTTTACCTTTCTGAGCGAGAGAGTAGTGAAGTACTAACCACAGACTCAAAGGAAGACTGTCACTAGCAAAACCACTCCTCCTGACCTTATTTTTTCCTTCATGAAGATCACTCAGTGCTATCATGGCCCAATTACGCTTCACTTGTGAGATCTGACAGAATTGCAGCACTTGATGACAAGATTACGCTCTGTATTTTTTCTCTAATTACCATGTATCAAAGTATCCAGAGTCCTTTTGATTTCATACTTTGACTGGTGATAAGTCTGTATTTATCCCTTACGTACCTAACTGAAGATCTGTATTTCTTAGACAGGATGTCTGCTCACTAACCGTAACCATAAGGTAAGTAGTTTCTACTGCAGTGCTTACTGATTTCTTTTCCTTCTGCCCTTGTTTAAAATGAAGGTGATTAGATTCAACACATTTACAGAACTTCATTTATTTTCAGTAGTTGAACAATATGGGTTTATATTTTTTTCAGGTTTGTAGGCCATTACGTTTTTCAGATATGACAATATAGGAACCTTTTAATTTTGTATTAGCTCAAGATTTAAATGAAAGAGGAGATAAAACTGGAAGAGTCCTCAGTCTGTCACTACATTTGAAATTCCACTAACATTACAGAGGTATCTGCTGATAATTTGCCTTATTTAAACCAGATGGAAAAAAAAAAAATAAAGAAACCCATTCGCTCTTACCATCTGGATTTTGCATATACCCATACATATTGAACAACACTTCAGACAGGAATGATAAGGACCACGTGCTTTTGTGATCAAATACAGAACGTTCAACCTTTAAAAAGAATAAGGTCAAAACAAAAATTTATGTAGCTTTCTCAGGTGCTTCTGCTTTAAGTAAATCTTCTTCTGTACATGCCTCTGTCAAAGTAATTTCAACTGAATAAAGCCAAATATCCTTATTTGATTTAATAATATTTTATTTCAGTTTCTGATTCTTTGTCTCATTTATTTAAACTTTATATTGATTCATAAAATATATGTTAGGAAAGCCTAAACGATCAATTTTGAAAATGAAAAAACAGCACTTTTAAAGATACCTTTTTAAGTATGTTTTGCAGTGTGTGACTGACATCTAAACACTTCCAATTTTAATGAGTAAATAGGAAAAAATATGACAGTTATCACAGTGGAATTGAGTACTCACTGCTACTCCAAGATGAAGAAGGTAGATAAGGCTTTTTAAAATTAACTAGGAGAATCAGCCAGCAACCATAAATTGGAAATAAATAAATATATATATAAACACACAGGACATCCAGCAGTCCCCTGGAATGTGTTAAAAACAGCTTCCTCTGAGTGATAGTCACAAAACAACAGTCTCTGAAATCTGATTCATTCATTTCTCCTGTTGATTAGAAAAATGTGAGCTCTTCATTTTGTTTAAGTATATGCAGACATGTAGGAAGTGGAAAATTACTTGAGGTTACTAATAACATACAGAAAAAATATACAGTGAACATTTATGGGCAAAATCAAAACAGGTGACCACAAAGTGAAAAACAGTTTACTGTTGCAGCTTATTTCTGAGACTGTATGGAGGATAAATAATTTCCAAAATATTAGAGAATCAAAAAATAATAACTTTCTTTTAAAATGGATAAGGGAGTTGCAAAGAGAAGAAGAAAGATTCTGTAGAATTATAGTCCAGAGAACCAAATTTCAGTTTCTAGAAAAATAGAAGTGTAACCTATTTCTGTAAGTAGCTGTTAGATGACAAGGAGAATCATCAAAGTCAATATGGATATCAAAAATAAATGGAGTCAGACCAATCTACCTTCTTTTTACAATATCATAACATGAAGGGTTTCATAGAGAGGAAAGATGTAATATATCTTGACTTTAATGAGGTTTTTGACACTGTCTCAGAGACATTCTCATAAACAATAATTGAATATTTTAAGAACAAGCGAGATGAACATCAATCAGTGTTGACACAATTACACTTCATTGAAGTTTGGACATGAGCTGATCTTCTGAAGCCATTTCCACTTCTGTGATTTTAAGCAAAATTAGCTTCCCAAAATATTTCATATTTACTACTATTTCACTACATTTTTGCATCATTTTTTCAGAAGTCAAGTATATTTGAAAATCATTACTTCAGCTCCAAAAATCCTGAGATTCAAAGTCCAATAAATGAAAAAGTAAATATTTTTACGTTGCCTTTTAGTTGCTCAGAGAGATGATACACTTGCCACAATAATCAGAAGGGTCATTATTTTCTTTCCTTTAAATAGAAATAAGTTCCCATGATTCCTTGAAATTGGACTTAAAAATAAAAAAATAAATCCCAAAGGGTTATCAATACATTCTCACATACTAGTGAAATATGCTGTACCAACAACATTGAAGTTTTATACTCTATTAAAAAAGGGGACAAGACTTCAAAAATTCAGCCAGGTGCTTAAAAGAGAAATAAAACTTTGCAAGGAAAAAGAAAATGAGAAATCAAACGTCTGGCTTGTCAATTAACATTCATGTCAGAGACAGAATTCTCACTAAGCTATATTTGGTAGAATATGTTAGTTAATTGAAACAACTTGTGGAATGAGTTTATCTTTTTGTGAGCGGTGATAAATTGATTGGTTTTCTGAACATGGGAAAAGAAGAACTAGAAACTATTAAAATTACTCATTTTAACCTTTACTTAAAGTAAGAATTTGAGCTCAGAGTGATGAAATTCCTCATCTTTAAAATGTATGTTACTCCAGAGGAGAGGATAGTAATTAAAAGTTGTATGTGACACTTTTACAAAAAAAAAAAATTGCTTTTGAACTTGATTTACTTTTCCAATTTCAAGAACACCTGCTATATTTAAAAGCAGTTTCTTTTTCTTTAAAAAGTATTTTCTTCATGCAACACCTATCCTGGCCACAGATAATCAGAATGGACTTCTGCATCTCCTGCTGCTTGTGCTGATACAAAGTCCTGCCTTCCTTCAAGCAGCATTTGAAGTCCAGGGCTTTGCAACCTTTAAAGAATACTAAGAACTTTTGTCAGATTGACATTCACTTTATTACTAGACAAAGTCAGGATATATGTTTTCTTGTTCTTAGAACATAATTTTAACTGAATATCTACAAGAACTATTGCTTAAATGAGTTAAAAGGAGAAGAGACTATTGGGACTGACAAACTAAATGTTATTAGAAATTGAACACTGATTTGCACAGAGTACTAGAAGAAAGCACTATGAACAACTGTCTTATTGTACCAAAATAAAAAGAACTTTCCTGAAGGACATTTGTAAATAAACATTTAAAAAACAGTTTTACTACGTTAGTGTTGCTAAACTAGTGTTTTAATTGAGATTGATCTTAAATGTATGGCTATTCAAAGAGAAAAATCTCCTGGCCTTGATCTGAATCCCTGAACTCACTTGTGAAACAGGTCAGAAAACCTTTTAGGAGAAAGGTATCAAATCAGACCCTGAAACATCTCACTTCCCTTATCCACTGTGGAGGGTGAATCATGAAGAAACTCTGCAACTAACAGTGCAGATGAAGTGTTTTGTTGCTAATTCTCAGATACCAAAGGACAAATTCTAAGACTACTTCCTATGTGTGCTGTTGAAGTACAAAATTAAGTAGGCTCACTTGATCTTATTTTAAAATCAAAATGGTGGGAAGACCTCACAGAACCAGCTATTAAGCAGATCCAAAAGCATTCCTTGAAGCCATGGCAGGTGCTAGATAAAAGAATTAACTTCTTGCATTCTCATCATCCAACCATCATCCAACCAGTGACTGAAAGTAACCTGCTAACACAGGAAATGGACGTCACACCATAGGTGAGGCCTGACCTCAGGCAAAGACTGGTGGCAAGTCCCAAATATTAAGTGGTAGCTGGGATGATGGCTTGATTATGTGACAGTTCCCCGCACTGTACCCAAATATAGCATCTACATACTGGCAGGGTAGGTGGTAGAAAAAGCACACCCCCTCACAGGCTGTTTTGGGAGATAGGTGAAGGGCATCAGCAGCTAATGCCTTCTAGATTGGACAGTGATCTGAGGATCACTGAGGAGTGACAGACATTAGCATGTCAGCAGGTGACACTGTGAGTTGCTTTCATGACTAACAACAAATATGTCCCTGGTGTCCTCTAATTTGGCTATAGGAAGCGTAGTGGTTCAAGATGCTTGCTGAGCCAAGATTGATGACTGACATCTTGGCCAACAAGCAAGTTGGACATAACTTTCTTCCGTTCTCCACATTGTCCCAAGACATAGATCATGTTATCTTCCAGAAAAGAAAAAAAAAAAAGTACTTGATTTGTGTCTTATATATTTTTTTCTATTTTATTTTTCCAAAATAAATTTTTAAACAGGTGAATACTAAACCTGTCTGCACCTTTGCATTTACTGGTCCAACACAGGTTGTTGTTCTTCGTTCTGTGTTCCTTACACAGTTTTGTCACTGCACAGATATGTAAAAATGTCAGTTCTTTTTCTTTTGCAAAGATGGACTATTTTGAGTTAAAACTTCCACATAAATAGAAGCTTGTAGCTGAACTTGAACTAATGAGCACCGTACTTGCATGTCACTTCTGGAATGTGGAGAAACACAAAAAAGCTAAAAATGCCTTCACTGGAAGCTAAAAATGACTACTCTCCCATGCATGTTCCTAAGTAGCTAGTATCTGACTGAGCAGAAAAAGCTGGTGTACTGAGTGCAGGACAAGACAGCTTACTACTTCTGAAGAGCTGTCATTTTTTGGTCTTAAGAGTAAGAATTATTTCAGCTACATCTCAAAAAAAGTTTTGGGAAAAAAAAAAAACAAACCCAAAACACCAAAATCAAAATAAAAAGCCCAGGAGCTACCTAGATTTAGAATTGTTTGACTTGGAAACTCTGGTGCAATCCTTGCACACAAAGTAAGCTTTAAGAAATAAGAATAAACAAATTTTTTTATGCTCTGGGATATTCATGAGATTAATCCCTGAACAAATAAAACTAGAGAAATAAGTCTGATCATTTAGCAGGTCTGGATGTATAAACGTTTATGGAGAGGGCATAAATTGCTTTAATGAAACAATAGTAAGGAAAATGCTATTAAAAAGAAAAATGTACATATGTGTCAAATTGCCACACATACCCCCACTTCACCACTGATGCTGCAGAACAGGCACAGAGCTGGACTCTAGAACTGGATTCAGGAATGCATGGATTCAGGATCAGGTGCAAAAAGACAGATTCTTACTGGACCTCAGCCATAGAAGAAGAGAGCTTGACCCTCGTGATCTCTTAGTTTTGTACTGATTATTATGTTCATGGGATGGAATAGTCTGCTCAGTTTGTGGTCACTTGTCTTGCCATACACCCTGCAGGTAAGCAGCCCTTTTCCTTCTCTTTCATTTACAGCATTCCACCATTTTGAGGATGGTCTTGGTGTCTATAGGAATATGTATAGGCAATGCACTTTGTACATACCAGTGACCTCCATCATCACTTCTAGAGAGAAACACTGTCTGAAAAACACGCAGTTAACTTTTAGAAAATGAAGTTACTCAGACAAGTCTTAGCTGAAAAGTTAGAAACCAATTCTACTTTAGCTCAAACCAGAATAGGATATCTATTTATTCCTTCCATTTTTCTAGTGGCTGATTTAACTCCAATAATAATATAGTGCTTAGAATTACTTGGAGGTATGATCATTCACCCTAATATTTGTTATGTCATTTAAAAAAACCCCTTCCTTTGGATTAACTGACAGAATAATAAAGTTCCCTTGTAAAGAGATAGGGTCAGAAATAAATACAAAATAAAGTAATCACTTGTTGGCAGGTGTCTGAAATGTGGTTGCATAAGAAATAAGACTGCAAACAGTTTTTTCTTAAAAGCCTAGGTCAAAGATCTGGCAGGCAGTAGATGTATTCAACATTATTTGATAGTTGAGCAAATGTGATTGAACTCAGCAAATATCATCAGCACTGAGAATGCCTTCTGTGGTGGAATGCAGGTCAATGAAAGCATGAACAGAGTGGAAGACAACAAATTTTATTCCAGGCATTTTGCAGATGCGTTATTGGAAACTCTGTGGAAGACTACACAGAGTCTGGAAATTGTAGATGAATATACAGAAGCTTTCTGAAATTATTTTCATACAGATCTCTGTCACTAAACCAACAAAGTATATCAAACTCTTCTTGAGGTTTTACAAAACAACCACTTCTATTTTTATGTTCAAAATCAATATATCTGGAGGCAATACAAATATATATTTTTATAAATAACCTTTGTTGCACAAACACTTTCTAAATGTCCTAATATGATCTAAATTTCTTGTCTCTCTCTTTGTATTTTAGTTTTTTCTGACTGCTGTCGAGCCCCAGAAGTAGTGTTGTTCACTTTTCCAACCCATGTTAAATTGAGTTATCCAAACTAGGAAACAGGGTAGATCCCAAATTATGTGTGATTGAGTTACCAATTAAAAGCTCTTTAATTTTGTAGTGTAATTGCAGAAAGGAAAGTTTCTAGTAATTCTCTACAGGTTAGGGAAGTGTTTATAAATCACTGAAAAACATCAAGCGATTTCTAGAAAAGATAACTTTTCTAGAAGGCAGTTTTCAAATAAACTATGGTTAGCTTCTGCTCAATCAATCCTTAAAATCACTGTTTAAGTCCAAGTATCCATGATAGTGTGAGTCAGATCCTAGTTTATTGTTTCCTTAGTGTACAAACTATATATCCATATTGGCATGCAGGCACATATTCTGTTTCATAGGATACATTTCAGGATTCATTCTCAGCATCATGTATCAAAGAAAGAACAACTTGTCCACCAAGATGTATGTCCTTTTGAAAAGGTACTGTAAGACTGTCAGCCCTCAAGTGACCAAACCTGCTGACAGCTAATTAAACCACTGCCCAAATCAACTTAAGTGAAGTTTATGGTAAGCTAAACAAATGTCTCTAACTCCAGATAAAGTTTTGGCTCTTTGTACAAAACCAGGAAGAACAATAAAAGCTGATAAAAAAACTGCAGAGACACGCAAAATCAGCAAAGAAAATGGTTCACATTGTATTCACTAGTATGTGCAGAATACACATTTCATATACACAAATACTCTCTCTGAAGCTGACTTAATACATTTCCTTATAATATTGGTCTTGTTACCATTGCCTTGATGGGGGGAAACTCAAATGCTGTTGTGTTCTTTTTCTTGTTTTTATCCCCACTTGGAGACAATAAATGCAAATCAGACCTCCATAGACCTTCTAGAACTGCATCCTAAATCCTTTGATTTCAGATTTGATTTTCTACACCACCTAAATGAAAAGTTAACCAACAAAAAAATCATTACTATACTTCTTAAAACATGAGGTAAAATACAGAAAATAATCCCTTAGAGTATTTAATAGAAGACTCAAATCTTTGGGAGATAGTTGCATAAAATATTTACAAGGAATTATTTAAATTAAAGTTTGAGATGAAAAAAAAAGCATCGCTTATGTGATCAGTATTCAAAGCTTTCTTTTTTCCCCCAGCTCTCCTGGACCACTCAACATTTTGTGGACTTGTTCTTCGAATGAGAAGCACCCGGATTTACTCGGCAGTTAAGCAGGGTTTCATACATTATTTATATTCGAAGCTCAGGTTTCATCTTCCAAAACATGAAGCAGCAGCATCAGATGAGGGTCAGTTTCACATAAACATTCTTTTTACAGTACTACCTAACAGTAGTATGACAATGACTTTAGCGCACTTGAGAGTCTGATCTCTTTCAAATACTGCCATCTCTTAAAGTAAACAAAGGTTGATGTATTTTGACTAGTGATAACAGATTTTGTAGTCATAACAGATTTTTATTTCAAATTCAGTGATTACTAAAATAAATTACAAAATATTTATTAGCTAGTAAAAGAAACCATGCCTACAGATAAACAATCCATTATTATAGAATAGGACTGCCACTCCCCAAAATTAAGGATTATTTCAATTGTATATTTGTTTTCATTTGTAATAAAATATTATCTTTAACAACTTCTTCTCAGGTTGTCTCTATTTCTGCTTAGCAGCAGTCTTTATCACTTTCTTTACCAAGCTAAAATGAGCATTGTTTTAATTTCTCATGCAGGAACACCTGAATGTAAGAAAAACAGCAACTGAAAACAGCTTAACAATTACCTTAGGGCTTCGACCTTTCAAAACTCCAAGAAATCTGGTATATCACATCCACAACTTCCTGATTTCTTTTTTAGAAATAGACAAAAACCCTAACTGAGCCTGAAGAAACCTACGAAGAATTGTTAACTATATGTGGTACCTATGCAGTCACTTTGTTATTATGGACTTCTTTCTTTATAAATCTGTGAAAATGCTACTATGCCCTATGTAAACTGTTTTAAGATCATCTGAAGAAATTAGCTATACATGAAATAGGCATTGTTAACAAACAGATAAAGAATGACATCAGGCTGATCTTGTTGTTGCCCTTCCTGGTTGCAATTGAAACAAATAAATATAAAATCTTCCAATTATTAGAAAAATGTCAAAAAAAGCATTATATTATTACTGAACTATCCAATGATTCAAAGAAAATACTTATCATGTATATAAATCAGGTAGTATCTTGCTAAATGTGAGAACAAGATATGTCCAGGAAAAAGTTGTCTCTCTCTTTTCCATGCTTAGCTGCACAGAAATTAATTTTGCCTTATCATCTCAATGAGTTGAAGGCAGATGCAGTGGTAAGTCTGATGAAATGTTCTAGAAGAAACAGGAAAGAAAATTATAGAAACAACACAATTTTATGAAGGTGAGTTACACTTGTGCAGAGGTTCATGGTTGATATTACAAATCACCAGAGTGAACAGAATAAATTGTAAGAAAAGAAAGTTAAAATAAGTAAATTTTCATAATATCTCATTTCCCTGAGCAAGTGAAATGTCAGAATCCGAAACTGTATTGAATATAAACTGGTCCAGATTTTGCAAAGTTCAGTGAGGCAGGAAAAGAGCTTTTATGAAAGAGTTTATGTTTGCTGTAACATGGTAAAAAGTTCAGAAAATTTTCATAAATTTGTTCATTAACCTACAGAATTTTAATTTGCAGATTATTTATGTGTAACTATAAAATGACCTTCTAACTTAGTCCAAGCTTATAGACATTTAAATCATACAAAGACAGAAAGTTAATCCACTACTCAAAATGCTGCATAAGAACAATACAGACATATTTCTCCCTTCTTTTACATCTGGATAAACATTATTGTCAAATTTACACTACCTTCAAATTAGCGTAGAGCGGTGTCAAAATTTATAGCATTTTGCACCTTGCATAAGGCACTGATTACAATCTGTGAAACTGGATTTTTATGAGAATTATAAGCTCCAACTCTTTGTTGTAGATTCTCACAACATATAAATATAAGTGCATTTCCTTCTCCAAAAAAACATTGCACTGAGCAAGAAAACTGTCTGAGGCACAAACTGTGCCGTTATTGAGAAATCTTGGTCACAACAGAAACTACAGGAGGATTAAGGTTCTTGTGGAATCTCTTCACTCACCTATGGGAAACTGAAATATTAATATACATTCTCTGAGTAGTATAATCTTAAGTGGAAACCCATAGAGGAAACTTTTTCTCCTACTGATGTTCTTAACAAAACTAATAATGCACCCATCTTCCTTTCTATCATAGTTACTCTTTCAAACTCATTTCAGATAGAGACTCAATCACATAACGTAGTTTTTTTCCTTCAGCAATGTTCTGAATCAGGAACAAAAGTAGGAATTGAAAGACTGAGCTATTTACTTCAGAATAATTTTTGCTTAAGCTGCCTACTGAAAGCCTTCCTAAGAACTATTTCCTTGTTATTAAGTTTATGTAACTGTTTCAATAATTATATCATAAATTAATGAGTTATTGAAAGTGACACTTTGCTTTATCACCTCCCTTTTACCATGAATATAAATTAATGTTAATTATGTATTTTTTTATTATATGTGTATCTTTAGTATATCAATTTCAAACACATTCAGCTTTCGTGTAATGTTAGACACATTTCTTCACTAGTGGAAGTCACTGTTTTGTTCGGGCTGAAATCCGAAAAAACATGAATGATTTGGACAAATCTTCGAAAATAACAGTATCTTTACAATTCAGTTAGATGGTTAGATTTGGTCCTCACTTAATCTGGAACGAGCTTTTGTTTTCTTTACAAAAATTAGATGAATGATTGAATGAATGAATGAATGAATGACAGAAAGATATTAGAGCCATAATTTTGAATCAGCTTGGAGAATTTGCTTAGGACTTATAAGCCAGTGTGGTAATAATTTTAGTCTACTTTTACAAATAATCTCCACAGAGCGAAACCATTGACTAGAAGTATGTGAAAAAGATGGCACAGAAAAGGATTTTCTTTAATTTGTATGATCAATGGAACATTCACAAACCTAGTTATCCAAAATTATTTGTAAGAAAGATGTACTTGACTGCAGAAAGCAAAAATTGCCAAAGCATAGTTCATGTTATACTTTTAAATATTTACTTAAACCATTAGTTTAAAAAGTTACTGATGAAGGTGAACAATTCAGTAGCTACACCTGAGACACCCATTTCCTCCCATCTGGTCAGAGTACTAAACATAAATATCCTTCAGTTCTAAATTCTGCTCTTAATTTTGAATTACATTAGTGCATGGAATAATAATAGACTATTCTTCAGAAATCTGAGCCACAGATTAATGCAACAAATGAACAATACCCAGCAGCCTCTGAAATATTCATAGGAAAGCGGCAAGCTCTATTGCAACTATTACTTTGTCTATTTTTACAAGTGGTATTTTTGATGCTAGTGAAAAGTACATCCATAACAGTGATACTGTGTGGTTGAGATTATGTATTATGTTCTAGGAAAAAAATAAAAGAAAAACAGAAAGTGTAGTCTCATATATGATATAAAATATGTTATTAGATTCTGTATGTTCCAAGACGTGCATAGTAATATTTGTCCAGAATCAGTTTAATTGGTGAAAAATTATAAAATTGAATAAGTCTAACTCCTAAAAATTAAATGTTTCTTTGAGTTTTTTAAATTAATCCAAGTAATGCAGAACAATTTGCCATACAGTTCTAGTAAAAAGTGAGAAACTTTATTCTGAAAACAGTAGAGAGACACGGCTTTACGTGTATTAGGTGGAAAAAGGAAACTAACAGATATAGAATAAATGCTATCAGAATTAGACGCACTTGGCATAACCAAGCTTCCATTAGTTCAGCTGGGGTGAATTAGACATCATCTAAAAAGGTTAGAAGTAGGAAAAATACTTGTTACTTAAAATGGTTGCTTCCTGGTGGCCTTTTAAGGAGGCAGAAGGGGTTGCCTTGGACAGGTATGTATAATACATCATTCTTTATGCATTCTTGCAATTAACATTCAAATTAAAATCAATTCAAGAAATGAGATGAATGTCAGTAGAGTTACAAGAATTTATATCAATAAATAGTCTCAATGACTATGTTGACTATGTAGTTTCTTGGAAATAACATCCTTAATGTGTCTTCTCTGATGTTATACTCCTCGTGTTGCAGATTGCCAGCTCTTGCAATGTTATCAGAAGACCTATAGTAAAGTAATTTTTCTTTTTAATACTAGCATCTGGACTCAAGGGATACATGGGAATATTAAGTTATAGTTAATGAGTTACTGGGGGAAGGAAGAAGGGCAGCACAATATGAGACAAGAAAGCATTTTTTTAATTTGCAAAGCTGTACAGAGATACCCCTAAAATATCAGATGCATTTATTCAAAAGCCTCAGAAAACATAGGTCAGGCGGAAAAAGGAACACAGATATTTTATGGATAAAATCTTAGAATAGTTTCAGTTGGAAGGGACCTTGAAAGGTCATCTAGCCTACTCCCTGCTTCAATAAGTGGAGACATCTTAAACTAGATCAGGTTGCTCAGAGTCCCTTCCAGCCTAACCTTGAATGTTTACAGGAATGAGGCATCTACCACCTCTCTGGGCAACCTGTTCCAGTATTTCACTACCCTCACTGTAAAAAATTCCTCCTTATATCCATCATGAAATAGGCCTGCTTTGCTTCAAAATTGTTTACCTCTTGTTTACCCTTCCTGTCCTGGGCTTAGCTACTATCCAGTGAAGTGGGATCTAGAGCAATTCTTACTTAAAGATATTTTGTTTTCCTGATAGCAAGGAGAAAACCAAAGCCTATCCTTCTGCTTTGAGAAGGCTATGGGAAGCCTGTAAATTTCTATATCATTATTGTTCTATGTCTGTATGTTTGTTTCCCAAGAAAACACTTCTTTGTGTAAGTTTCTCCCTGGAATTCTTGGAACTTATTGGTCAATTTTGGCCATGTCTAACAGAGGTCTTGACAGTGTGAAGATCAGGCAGGCATCATGTATTTAATAAAAATAAGCAGTTGTATAGAAAGATTTTATTAAGACTCTCACTGAAGGGAAGAAAGATGAGATCAAGTCTTTTTAAACATTAGGGACCAACAGAGGAGAAAGCCTAAACTACAGGAAAATTTCAACAAAAGTTTACCTTATTACACACAACAGTGAATCTAGCCACAGGACATGAATATTTAAGGAATCAGGCTTAAATTCTTCTGCTTACAATGGAATTACTTGCTTGTTTGTATCTCACTGATATGTGGTAGACCTTATCACGAGTTAAGTATTGTATAAGACACTACACACACAGAGAACAAAAAAGTGTTCCTTTGCCAGAAAACTCCCTATCCTGGCTTTGTACGAAAGAAACGGGAAAGAGAGACAGAGTAAGAAAGGAACAGAGGAAAAGAAAGTGTACAGGATCCATTATTGTGTTTTGCAGTTTTATAAATGATTTCTTGTGTTTTCCTCTTTCAACAGTATAAAATCACCAATAGATTTCTTTATAGTCAGTTGATTTTCACCTAGTTATATTGCGGCAACAATAATACATTCTTGACAGAACCTGACATACAGGTTTCCAGTTGTATAGAACTACAAAATTCAAAATATCAATAAATTCATCTCTGGAAGAACTCTGTAAGCTTCTGTCAAACACCCCAATTATATTTATGTGAATAGTCATTTTTAAATAGTCAAAAAATATTAATAATACATACCATTCTTAAAAAAAGAAAATGAGGATTTTGGTTCTTTCCCATGGAAAACAAACCTATTTAGATTACAATATTAAAATTGTACAATAATGTCTAAAATTACACAGCTTATTTAAGAAGGACACTTGTTCCTCTAGAGAACCACTGAGTAAACTGCTGAAAGTTATCAGCTTTTGCCCATGCACACACAATCATACACTGATTTTGAGAACCCCAGTCATGTGAATAGGATTTACCCACAGTGGAGTACATTAATTTTCATGTACACAGGAGAGAAAGTTGAAATTTCAGAAGAAATGATTTGAATTATTTGTTTTGTCCAAGTTTGCAGCCTCAACGCTAATGTCATTGTGACTTTGTTGTATTTTTTGCAATGTCCTAAAGAGATTTCAGTTAATAGTTGAGGTCCTAGCTAAATTAATGATAACACAGAAGTCTTTGAGTCAATAAGACAATTATAGTCTTTCAGGACAATAAAGATTATGAAGCTCAGAAGGAAGAACTTGACAGCTGGGAAAAGGAATCTCAGTGGGCAGGATGAAATCTAGCTACACAGTGTCTTTCAAGAGCTTATTAAACAAATTTGGTCTGAATATTTTGGAAAATGTCAAAGAACTGTATGATTCTAATGGACTTTTCCAGTAGCACAGGAATAACCTTTAAAATAATCAACCACTTCTCTTTCCCTCATTTGTGTTCTTTCTTCCTTCAAATCAAATAATAAGAAAAAAAAAAGTAGAAAAAGAAGACCAACAAATGAAGCAAAACATTTCCTCCTGCCCCTTGCCCTAACCTCTCACAGAACTGCTTCCTCCTACCAGCAAAAAATACAGATTTATTCCTTTCACCTGAACCTCTGTTATTTGCCAATTATTTTTATGTATATTTTGACATGCTGTGGTGATTGAATAGATTGACAGCCAAACTTGTGTCCCAGATGATGTTTTGTCTAAAAAATTTAATTTAATCTTTCTAAAAATTAAAATTGAATAGTTAAAAAAATTGCTTAGGACTGTTTTGTATAGTGTCAGGGCTTTTCTTAATATATTCAAATAAATAAAGCTTATTTCAAAGCATGAAATTCAAATGACAGGTTTTTCTTTTGTAAAATGTACTCCTAGAGAGTTATACTGATTTTCCTTAGTAAGTAGAAGACTCAGAAAAATGTTGACAAGTGACTGAACACAGTATTTTTCAAAGATGTTTCATTAAAACTTTGTCAATAGAAATCACAAATTTTTCACTGAAGATTATTGAATCAAATTCTATACTGCAAATTCTGTGCTAAAAGAAATGTGTCACTTGCAACAATAAGTTGCAGTGAAATTTCAATAAGTTTAGAGAAACAGCCAAGTCAAAACGGCTGAATGCTTCAAATCAAGTCTATTGATACTGGAACTGACTTCTATTGTATGAAAATTCATAGACTGCTATGAAAATGCTCAAGTGAAACTTACTGTTGAACATTACTTTTCTCTGTGTAAGCCTACCGTTCACTATTTAGAAAATACTTCTGCTAAAGTAATTGGATAAAAAGTTTGACTTAAAACTCAGCCCTGAAACATAGACCACAAGTGTTATAATTTAAAGGATGTAATGAAAGTACATTTTCTGCTCAATTCCATGAATTGCGCATCAGGGCTCAGCCAGCGTCAGGTAGGTAGCCAGTGTATACTGCTGAGGGACAAAATCCAATGGTATCTTAAAAGACATTTATATTCACATTCATGATTTAGTAGTATATTTTCTTTTAGAATTGTTATATTTGGGAGATTTTAGTGGATTACATCTTTTGCATATAGTAATTTTAAATTATCAATCATTCAGAAGAATAAGATTTTAGCCAGGTAAAAGTAAATATAATATGTAGACATTGAAAAAAATAAAATTTCATTCCATGAACAAAAATGAGGTCTAAAATTTCAATTTAAACCTGAGCTGGAATGAAAGCTAAATTTGGGACCCTTTGTGTGACACAAAAAATTTTGAGCACATTCAGTTTCAATGGAGATATTTTATTTTTTACCCTTGTAACTCTAAGTGTTATTCCACAGATGTTATTCAAGCAGTTTTACAAAAGCATTTAGGTCAAGCTGGGTCTTGCAAGAGTTTTAATCAAACTGCCAGTTTCCCAGGGACATTTTAAAAACATGCTTCAAGCATCACTAATTTTATGTAAACAAAGTAAAAAACTCTTTTTGTACTCTATTTTACAGTAAGACAAAATATGAAAATATTTAATTTTTTTTTCAAGTATATATTACATACAGCTGAATTTACTTCTCATATGTGTAGGATCTGTTACAATAAGTATACTCACAGGTTACTATACACCTGCGCCACTCTGCATCAGGCAGCAAACTTCACAAACATCGCAAATATGTGCACACAAATGTAGGTACAAGTCTGCTTCGCAGGAGATTTATTTCTAATCTATAAATCCTGATGGAGGTGGCACATATACAACATCTACTTGAGTTTAATTTTTCGTTTGAGGATTTTTAAGGTCTGCATCTTACATTAAAACTGGCAGAAAGATGCTTCTTCTAGGGTAATGGGCCCACGTGTGAGGTAGCATGTATAGATAAGAAAAGAGCAACAGCGAAACACCACTTCTATGCCTTTCAATTCCTCATATGGTCTCAAATTATTCACTCTGATCTCTCTGCTTTTTTTTTTTTATGATGCAGTTTCCTGCAGAGATTTTGAGTTGCAGGTCAAAGTGAGAAAAATCTTTGAAGTGTTCAATTTATATGGATGAACCACAGCAAACCAAAATGATTCTTTGACAAGCTGTGAGTAGAATTCATCCTGAAGTGCCAGTAAATCATTCCAGTGGGGAAGGATGGATAAACCATTCAATTGCCTTCTTGGTAAAAAAAATATAGGGGAAAGGAAGAGAAATCACATTTTAATATAACACACTATATACATACTGTCTGTATAGTGTATCAACAACAAAATCCTGTAATGGATATCATAGAATCTACCTGACTATGAAAACAATAATTTGTTTTTATGTTAAAATTGCTTCAGACCAGCATGGAAATGAAAGCAAACTATCCAAAGTAAAAGATAAATATAAAATACACTCACAATTTTTTGCCATTGGTTTATTGTTACCTTAATGTAAGGAAAATCACCTAGAAATTGACCTATGGTAATCACACATACACAGAGAATATCTTTGTTTGGTTTATTTTCCCTTCTCAAACAAAGTTTTATTTTGTCTTAATGCCACAGTAGCACCTTGTAATTCACCTTCTTAGCATTCCTAAACAGCACTGAGGACTACAGAACATTGAGGAACTGAAAACACAGATTGGCCAGGAGTAGAGAGATTATTTACAACAGATTCAACCATTATTATTCCCAGTGATCCAGCTACATGAAAGAAAAGAGGTATAGATGCACCATGAGGATGATAAGTGCTCGTGTTTCTTCTGTGGAACTGGAAACAAGAAGTGTTTGAACCAGTCTGCTATATTAATTTAATCACAAAAGTATCGGGAGATAGTATATTGTAATTTTTACACCAAAAAATGTTTCTGTATTTACATTCTTTTCAAATCAAGATATGTGTTAAAAGGGAAAGGTGGTTGACAGGAGATGGACAAATGAGACTTCAAATACCAACAATAGACTTTGGGGATATCATTCAGAGATGCCATTCAGGCTAGATATTTTTGTATTCACTACTTCCATATACTTGGTGACATCCAGTGACTCATTGACACTAGACAGTGACTGATTATGATTAGATGCCATTCTTGCAAGAATCACCTTTAGAAACTGTTATTTTGCAGACTGGTTCTAATGTGTCAGCAAATCACTGTCTCCCAGAGCTATATTTTATAAACAAGAGACACTGCTCTCTGGAGATGGAAATGATTGTATGAAAGTTGAATTTGTTGTAGGGAGGGGCAAAGGAATCCTTCTAGAGCAGAACAGAGAAATAAACCTTCTTTTTGTGCAGTTAACCAAATCTTTGCTGAATACACCTAGAATATTGAGTTCTGGATGGGTTATTTCTTCTTTCCTCTTAATCAAGACTTTGAGACTGATGCTGAAGTGCTTCTAATTTCTGCTGTTCCCTTCCTATGGAATTCACTAAGTCATGTCAGTGTTATTCTGAGCTCAGACAGTGGGCAGTTCTGCCTGTAATCTCTGAGGAAGATTTTGGAGTTCCTTGTCATCAGATATGCAATGAATGAAAAACATACAATGTGATTTAGACAGCAGAACTTGAATACCAATTAAATTTGCCTTTGAAAATTGAGTTCATTAGTGTACATTAATATATCTACTTTAAATGTATCTGGACCTTTAAAATGACAGGATGGAATATAGATTATTCATAAACCACAATTTTCTTGTGTGTTAGTTTCCAAAATCCAATTTCTATTTGATAGTTGGTTAATTATTTATATTCAATAAATTGATCTTACCCTTACATTAAAATCGTAGCTATAAAAATATCATAGTCATCATGAATATTGATACTGATCAATTGACACTGCTAACAATCAATAGTGACAATATTAGGCTGAATAGGTAACTATTCCTTGAGAAATTGGTGAGAAAGCATGAGCAGATAAGGGAGAGTGGAACAGTCTGCTGGGATGTAAAAGAGACTATTTGAAACATCCTTGTTGGGATTACGCTTGTTTTCATACTTTGATGTCTATTAAAAAAAAATGGATATAGTGGAAAATGTAATAAAAAAAGTTTGGACCCTAGACTTGGGTAAAATTCTGATGCCCTTGGAGTCAATAACACAGATTTAATATCAAGTAATGGTATTAACTTTAAAATAGATAAATATTTTTAATTACCTACAACAAAAGCCTGCCTGTGCTAAGAAACAAAGAGCAACAGGAGTCAAATACAATTCCCCGATGGGTTCAGATTCTTAGAACTGTTATAATATTAAATAAAAAAGCATGGTTCTGGTAATCTTCTGTTTTATGAATACAGCTGCGTTCTTGAAGGAAACATTTAGTGTATTTGATGGTCATGGTGTATGTCTACAGTAACAATCCACTGAATTATTGATCGAGAACTGGTATTGTCTGATATTTTGTTAATAGAAACAATAAAGACTATTACCAACAATCTGAAGATGAACACTCTCCCTTTAAATTTCTTCTAAAGAAACAGAGGACATTTGCTAGCATTGTGAAGTCTGAACCTAGACGGAGGATTTTCTGTTGTTATGAATGTCTTCTATTAGAAAATATTAATCCATTAATCCATCAAAATAAGAAGTCAATTTAATCCTTTGTATAAGTTATTTTCAAAAAAAAACTTAAATAGCTAAATAAAGTAAAAAACTATTGTTTTGTACCTCCACATTAAAAATGTTTTAAATTTTAAGTTATTTGTGTTTTGAAACATAAAGCAGTGACATAAATAAAATCTTTATAATAGAAAATATTTCGAAAAATTTCTTTTTTTTTAGCTTATATTTCACATAAAATCATAATGAAACTCCATATTTTGATTTATTTGCACTTTAAGGTTAGAATATTTGACATTTCAGAAACATAAGTTGACAGGATAGATACTTCTATCTGTAAACTCAAAATTCAGATACATTCCCCTTCTAAAGTTCAAATTTGAGATAATTTTGGTTATCATTGGTCAAATTGTTAGCATCCATAAATATTCACCAATACAAGTTGTGCCAAAGCTATGTTTCACCTCCCCATACTCATTTTAAAATGTTACTTCTCAGATGTATACAGATTTCTGAATCATAGAATCATAGTATCATAAAATCATAGAATCACTAGGTTGGAAAGGGCCTACTGTATCATTGAGTCCAACCATTCCTATCAATCCCTAAACCACGCCCCTTAGCACCTCATCCACCCGTCCCTTAAACACCTCCAGGGAAGGTGACTCAATACCCTCCCCAATGGCCCTTTCCTTGATTTTTTTTTTCCTGATGTTCAGCCTGAACCTCCCCTGGCAGAGCTTGAGGCCATGCCCCCTTGTCCTGTCCCCTGTCACTTACGGGAAACGGCCAGCTCTCTCCTCTCCACAACTTCCATTCAGGTAGTCCTAGAGAGCAATAAGGTCTCCCCTCAGCCTCCTCTTCTCCAGGCTAAACAACCCCAGTTCTCTCAGCCGCTCCTCATAGGCTTGTTCTCCAGCCCCTTCACCAGCTTCGTTGCTCTTCTCTGGACACGCTCCAGAGCCTCAACATCCTTCTGGTGGTGAGTGGCCCAGAACTGAACACAGTACTCCAGGTGTGGTCTCACCAGTGCCGAGTACAGAGGGAGAATAACCTCCCTGGACCTGCTGGTCACACCGTTTGTAATACAAGCCAAGATGCCATTGGCCTTCTTGGCCACCTGGGCACACTGCTGGCTCATGTTCAGTTGGCTGTCAACCAACACCCCCAGAGACTTCTCCTCTAGGCAGCTTTCTAGCCAGACTTCTCCTAGTCTGTAGCACTTCATGGGGTTGTTGTGCTCCAAGTGCAGGACCCGGCATTTGACCTTGTTAAACCTCATGCCATTGGTCTCAGCCCAGTGGCCCAGCCTGTTCAGATCCTTTTGCAAAGCCAGAATAAGTAAAAGAAAGAAATTTTTGCCTTAGAATTCAAATTTAATTCTTCAGAAAACGTTTGTTGAAGTAGAGCTAGCTCCATTTCTTTTCCACTGCTTTACGCAACGCTAGCAAGTGAGAGGAGTGAAGGCACCAGTGTATAGAAAAATATGCACTAAAAAGTATTCCCTGTCCCCTTTTTCGAGAGACAAGTAAGCAGTCCCCATAAAACCTGAGTCAGGGGAAGACTGGATTTGCCTTGTCTACAAAGCTCTCTTGCACTCCAGGTTTTTCCAGCTTGTGACATTAAAATACAGAACATTTCCTATGTTTTGTAATTTTACAGAGGTAGTAATATGTACAGTCCTCTACCTTTTTTTATTTCTTTGCTAATGCATTGTCTCTTCACATACAGATCCCAGTCTATAAGTAGGTCATGAAAATCCATTAATGAGGCAGCTGAGAAGCATTAGGTGATGAAATGTTTTATGTAATGTAAGGAGGAGAACACATCTTGCTCTCCCACCATTTAAGTGCACCTCCTCTTCCAAGCCAATCTCTTGTCGAGCTCTTGAAATACATGAATGTATGCAGACAAACTATATAAAGACTTATGATTAGCAGATATATATTTTAGGCCTAATTTAATGGAAAGTGCACTAGCATTTACAAATTAATTCTAATCCAAGTTAGGGATTACCAGCTGATTAATTCAGAACACTAAACTAACCTGTTCCATATCCTGCAGCTGTTACAAAAAAAAACCCAACCCCAAATCAACAAACAGACAATAAAATATTAATTGTAAAAATACTTATTCAAATAATTAATGATACTGGAACTTTAACTATTCAAGCACGACTACTTACAAGGCACTTTTTGGTAGCTTATATATAAAGTAGAACGCTAGTAATTGCAGAAGCTATTAAGTTACATTCCAAAAATGGGAAGGAGGAGAGATATCTTTTCATGTTCAATGAACCTTACTCAGTAATCTTCTTTGCATTTAATAATAGCAATAATCTGAGGAAAAGGCCCTTCTTTTCTGACTTTGATCTTCTGTATTAACTATGATTTATTTGAAATGTGTAAGTCCTTGATTCTTCATTCTTCACCCAGCACTAGTTGCAATATTTTTTAAAATAAATGTGATTTCCTTGATTGCATTATTATAAAGAATATTTCAAAATTGCTAACAGAGTTTAAAGTCAGAACATTTTGAATACATTTGGGTTAATGACAACTGAACTACCCTCACAGAGGTGACTGGGAAAATGCAGTCTTTCACTACAAAAACTTGCATCCTCAGTGCTCTCTGGATTTTACTCATTGATCTACACTCTCAAAAACCCAAAGCATACATTTTCACTTGTGTTCAAGATGTGGTTAAATATTTTTCACTAAGCAAATTCATATTTGTTAGGACGACCTTATATTGCTGATATTCTAACAAAACACTGCCGTTAGTTGTCACATGGCCAAACCACTTTCTTAAAGAAAAGTTCTACAAAACAAGAACCCCAGCTCAGCTCAACATATCTTAATCAAATATAGTAGTGCAAACTTGTTACTTGCTAATTTGTCAAAATGTGAATAATTCTTGTAACAAACAAACAAAAATAACTCAACAGTAGCTAAAACTGTTAATTACATCTACCAGCAAGAAGGTCAACTTCAAATCTTTCCTCGCACACTAGTGAGCTTGCGAATCACAAAATGTTTGAGGTTGGCGATGACATCTGGACATCAACTGGTCCAAGCCCCCTGCTACAGCCAGGCCACATAGAATGGATTTCCCAGAGCCATGTCCAGATGGCTTTTGAAGTCCAGACAGAACTTAGAACATTTCTAGTGTCAGAGGGAAAAGAATAACCTATGAAAAATGGGTGTTGCCAATGATGTGAAGAAATCACAGAGTAATGTTATATTTTTGTGGAACATTTTACATTATTACTCAAACATTAATAATTAAAGTGCTATGGAAGTAGACCGGAAGGAGAAAATTTGAGTTTGATAGGGTTAAACCTCTCTGCAAATTTAAGATTACAAGAGAGCCATCACACAATATTTTAGAATTGTTGTCTGCTAGGTTAACAAAAGGAGATTCAAACCATAAAAATATTTCCTAAATCAATTTAGTAACTTGAAATCATAGACACCAATTTTAGTAGTAACAGTATTCCAAAGTAGACGTTCATGTAAAGTGTGTCAAGATCTTCACATAAATCATCAGATCTTCTTACTGGTTGAAGATAAAAGAAGTATTCTTGTATTCAGTTGCTATGTGTATAGATATAAGCTGGCTGAAAAGTCGACCTGAAATCTATGGTGTAACATGGAGCTATTAATGAATACTGTAATCCACAACACTTTTGTAGGTAAGTCACTTCTGAAAGACCAAATATTTTCTGCTATGGGGTGTTCATCCCTCTCTTGCTACCATCACTCCTACTCCAGCAAAGCGAGTTCTGAGACCAACTACGTAAAATTCAAAATAAGATCTGACTCAAAGTCATATAATAATTCTATACAGCTAAGCTAACCTATACCTGCACATGTTGAATTCAAAATGTAGGGATTTGAAATTGCTAATTAAAGACATTAGTGAATGTCAATACAGCATTATTTTAATGACTCCAGGATAATCCTAGAGCAATCAATTTAGATCAGAACAAGTTTATTGTAAAGTGCCAAAGGTGGGGGGAAAAAATGCTTCCTTAGCACTGCAAAGTAACGATTTCTCAACTGAATAATGCCTGTTCAGAATTTAACTAGATAATTACTTCATTTACATTTACTAAAGTGATAAGAGGAATGGAAAAGACAGCTTAGTAGGAAATAATGTCAAGTGTTAAAAGGTCACATGCAAAAGACAGCATTCTTCAAAGTTCTGGCTTACCAACAAAGCCCCCTTTAAAAGCAACACATATATTAACCTAAGCATCCTAGTGGGAAAGAGACAAAGCAGAACAAATATATAATGGAAAAATACATTACATCACACAAATCTCTGACATGCAGTTCAGAGTGACTGGAGGCTGGAGCAACCAGATATACTTCTGTTCTTGTTTGTATGTAATGAATCTGACAAACGACTAGAAGCCAGAACACAAAACTGCTAAGGTCTATTTCCATATCTGCTATTGCAGCCTTGCAGAAACAGAAATTCTGCAAGCCATGATCACTCCTGCAGAAATAATATTAATTCAAAGCAAGTAAAATAATTTCAGCCCTTTACTGTGACCCTGGAATGACCCTGTGCTTTATCAAGGTGAAGGGTCCCTCTGTTTTCTCAGCTCAAGGCTATCACATTTAGTTTTCCCAAGCATGATTAAGCACCTGCTTTCTTTAAGTTTATGGCAAACAACTAAACTTTTGACATATTCAAAATTACGTGTGAGCTGTGATAAGTTTCACTGTAATACCCTCTAGCTGGTGCAGAATACCCACAAGCACATACACTATGCTTCTGTTGGTGGTATGTACTTTGTGCTAGTATGCTATGGAGCTGGGTTTAATGGGCTACAGTACTGAGAAAGCACAGAAGCAACTTGGATTACAGCACATATCTATCCATTCCTCAAAAGCAGTTGTCTGATTATGATGACTTCCTTTTTTTGAAAAATACTAGATGACATCTGAGATATATGTATGTATTATGCTGATAATTTCTGTGTATAATTTGTGACCTTCCCAGCTGTTGACATGTTGAAAACTGGAAAATCAAAGTCTAGGTAGGTTTCTGTTTCCTGAACTCCTTCACTGGGTAAGTACAATGCTAATGTCTTATTCCTCAGTCTATTTCCCATTTGTGTTGATATATATGTCTGTGTTCTGATTTGAGATAACAGAGAATTGTTTTTCTAACTTTTCAGCTAAGTCTTGTTTAAGTAACTTCATATTCTGAAATTTACTACATGATTTTTTTCAGACAGTGTTTGTCCCTAGAAGTGATAACACTTAAAATTTATGTTTGCCACCAAAGTAACGGACATGGTTATGCAAAAGGCCATTGCCTACATTTATCCCCGTAAAAGCAAGGAGATCCTCAAGTTGGTGTAATGCCATTAAGTCAAAGGGTGAAAAAGGGTTGCACCCACAGGGAGGAGTGAAAAGGACAGGTTAACCAAACTTGATCAACACAGTATACAATTCCATATACATCATACTCACCACAAAACTAGGGGATCATGAGGGTCATGCCCTCTTCTTTGATGGCTGGCATCTAACACAGACCTTGTCTGTCTTTTTGCCATGGATCCCAGATCCATGTGTTCCTGGACCCATTTCCGGAGTCTAGCTCCCATCTGCTGCTGGGTCTGGGGCCTTGCCCCATGCCTGCTTTGCAGCATCAGTGGTGATGTATAATCCTCAGGGGTTTCAATTTTGAAAGCATTCTCTCTCTGTTCTCTTTCCATTTTCCTAAGGGGGTGTATGGGTGAGAGAATCAGGATCACACCTGCCCCCATTTAGGTGCTGAACTGGCTGGGGGAGGGCTCAACTGTGACAGTTTACTAGCAAGTTATACACCTTATTCTGTGGTTCTACCTTAGTTCCTAGATCACTATCTTATATATATGGGACACTTAGTCTTTTATCTTTGCTTCCTCTAAAGCTGTGTTTCCCACCTCACAGGGATGGCCAGTTACTGACCACTGGCAAGTTTTTCATAGTTCTGGGCTTTCCAGCATCATCCTGTATCTATGCTTTCAAAGTCTGCTTTCATCCTGTGTTTATACTCCTTCACACTGTGTTTTCTTCTATAGTCATGAAGAGTTCATAATACACAAAATAGCTACATGTTGTATATTTTTTTCTATAAAAATTAGTAACAGTAGGCATTGCAACATGACATATTTTTAGATTTTGCTAAGCTGTATACAAAGTAGGTAATTATTATGCTCCTGGTCATGAGTTAATCGCTGCTTGTGTATGTGTGCATGCATGCCTGTGTGTGTGCTCGTGCATATATAAAACCAAGAAAATATAGAGAGAGACAACAGATGTTGTCAACGTCAGCCTTGTGGCGGTGGCAGTGGCTATGGCAATACTTTTTTTCAGGCTGCCATTGCACAGTCATGTGCCATAATAGGTGGGAGAGAAACTGGAATACGTAGTTGCCTGGTTCAAAACCAAGTACTAGCAACACAAAGAGCAAGACAACTGAGATAAGTAAAACACGGTTTGCAGTTCCAGCACTGTGCTTTTGATCAGAAGTGCTTAGTCATAATTGACCTCTCATAAATGTCCTCACTATTAACATTTGCGATAGCATTTGATCTATTAACTGCTTATGTACAGTCCCAAACCCAGAATTATACCCAAACTTTAATAGTGCATTTTTTCAGTTTTAAATTATGTGAATTGCCCTATTTTATTAGCATATTTTATTTAGTCTTTAATTAGAATGGATCCACCACTTCCCAGGAAATTTTACAACATGTGTGCTGTAAGCCTTACTTTGATATTTTCTCAGTTGTTCTCTAGTGACAAATTAGAATGGGAGAATCAGAGAAAAAATGGATATAGCTTAGAAAAAATTAGATTGGAAGGGACATCTGAAGGTCATGTAGTCCAACCTCTCTGCTCAAAGTAGGCCTAAACTCAGAAGTAAAATCAAGCAGTCAAGTTTTTAAAAGTTTTGAGAATGGAGATATGAATGTCTCAGAGAAATTTGCTTTGCTGATTAACAAAACCCTCACTGGTTTTCCTTTTCGCTGTCTCTGGTCAGAGTTATCCCTGTTGTAATTTGTGACTGACTATTATTTGTCCTTTTGTTAAGCATGTCTGAAAATAGTCAGTCCCCATTTTCCTTATGTCAATGCATACCCCTTCAAATATTTGAAAAATATAATTAATGTCCATTCTACTATTAGCATTCTCTTCATTAGTCTTAAAAAAAAACCTGTTTCTTCAGTCTGTCCTTGTATGTATCATGCTTCAGACAGTACACCATTTTAGTATCCATTTGCTGCACTCTTTCCACTTTTTCAGTGTCTCTTGTCCTAGGACACAGCATGAGAACTGAAAACTAGGCACAGTATTACAGATGTGGGCTTATCAGTGCAAGGTAGAGATGAATAATCACAGAATGGTAGGGGTTGGAAGGGACATCTGGAGACTATAGAAGCCCAACATCCCTGCTAAATTAGGTTCACCTAATGTAAGTTGCATAGGAAAATGTTCAGGTGAGTTTTGAATATCTCCAGAGGAGATTCCACAACATTTTGGGGCAGCCTGTTCCAGTGCTGTCACCCTCACACTAAGAAAGTGTTTCCTCAAGTTCAGGTGGAAATTCCAGTGTTTCAGTTTTCGTCCGTTGCCCTTGTCCAGTCACTGGGCACTGTTCATAAAAGTCTAGCCACACACCCTTGACACCCACCCTTTAGATATTTATTGGCACTGCTAAGATCTCCTCCAAGTCTTCTCTTCTACAGGCTAATCAGACTGAGTTCTCTCAGCCTTTCTTCATAAGAGAGATGCTCCAGTCCCCTGATCATCTTTGTGGCCCTCCACTGGATTCTGTCCAGTAGTTCCCTGTCTTTCCTGAACTGGAGAGCCCAGAACTACACACTGTACTCCAGATGGGGGCCTCACAAGGGTAGAGAAGAGGGGATGATAACCTCCCTCAACCTGCTAGTCACACTGCTTCATGCCCCTCAGGATACCACTGGCCTTCTTGGCCATGAGGGCGCATTGCTGGCTCATGATTAACTTGTTGTCTACCAGAACTCCCAGATCCTTCTCTGTGGAGCTGCTATCCAGCAGGTCAACCCCTAATCTCTACTGGTATATGTGGTTGTTTCTCACTAGGTGCAGGACTACACTTGCCTTTGTTGAACGTGGTTATGTTCTATCTGCCCAGCACTCCAGACTGTTCAGGTCTTGGTGGATGGCAGCACAGCCTTCTGAAGTATCATCCACTCCTCCCAGTTCTGTGTCATCAGCAAAGTTGCTAAGGACACACTGTCCCCTCATCCAGGTAATTGATGAGTATGTTGAACAGGGCTGGGCCCAGTACTGATCCCTGGGGAACCCCGCTGGCTACAGGCTTCCAACTAGACTGTGCTCTGCTGAGCACACCACTCTGAACTCTGCCATCCAGTCAGTTCCCTATCAACCTCATTGTCCACTCATTTAACCTGTACTTCCTAAGCTACCTGTGAGGATGTTATGGGAGACAGTGTCGAAAACCTTGCTGAACCTGAGGTGGACAATATCCAGTGTTCTCCCGTCATCTACCCAGCCACTTCTGCCGACATAGGAGACTGTCAGGTTGTTCAAACATGATTTTGCCAGGTGACAAACACTGAGAGCACCACAGTGTGACAGAGAGGTATAAAAGATAGTATTTTAAAAACTTGCTAAGCCAACGTGATTGATAAGTTTTCTTCTTTAGTAATTAGGTTAACGTAAATAATGATATATTTATTCTGTGACCCACCAGACAGAGGAGGTAGTCAAACTGTTCCACTGCTAAATTTTCTTTCAATACTCTGTCTCCCATTGAATTATGACCTGGAAGAGTCAATTGTAAAAGAGATGGTTTCTGTTTCTTGATGTGCAATTTAAATCATAAAATAAGCATTGAATATAATGAACTGAATCTTATGTGATCAGTTGGAGGAAAAATAGGGCCATGATTTGGTACTGTTCTTCAGATTAAGGGTTATTGGATACAAGCTTCTGTCTTTCCTGGGTAAATTTGTTCTCTGTGCATGAAACAGCTTCCATCAATGTGACAGCAGCTGATGCTTCAACTATTTGGCTAAGAGCTGGGACTTCCAACAGTAGACTACTTGGATCTCTCCCAACAGATTCCATTAAGCTCTCTATCACACAATAAAGAAAAAGACTAATTTGACTAAATATACTGCTAAAAAAGCCTGGAGGAAAAAGAGACTGATCTGAGACTCAATCTGATAAGAGCTAGGTTTCATTATGTTGACCATCTCTTTGATTCAGGATAAAACAAAGTCATGGTGTTAAAACACTTCACTTTTTTGGTGAAAATACAGCTACCCAGAGGGGGACAATAGCAACTTATTTTCTGAAAAACAGAGTGTGAACAAATAGAAAGCCAATTTGGCCACCTCTGCCCATTTCAGAACAAGTCTGAGTAAATACGTCTTTCAGTACGTCCTAAATGTCAATGGAGTCTGACATACTGAACAAACCAGGAGGTAGTTTGCAAAGTAAGAAGTTTGGAAAGGACTCATGGGGAAACCTATTGGTAGCTTTTTTTTATCTTTATCATGATAGCTGGAGAAATGTTGCATTTTGACGATGTTATTTCTGGCTCAGTGACATCAGAGACTGTTTGTCTCAGTTTATATCATAAAGATAATTCACTTGTATATGCATGACAAAAAGACCTGATAGTAGTGGAAGACTGTACAGCTGTTTGTGAAGATGCCTTTGTGGACTTTTTACCAGTGGACTGCACAAAGAATAGGTAAAAGATAAGTTTATAAAAGGCTAGTGGTCTGGAGCTCATAAGCTTTGATCATTCATTAATTTTCTCTACAGTTTTGTGAATATTATTTTAATCTATACCTCATTATAACCTTGTGAGTGCGGAACAAGATAGATGTACCCTTAGCATTTGCTTGTCTTTTGCACAAGTAATAAGAAGCTAAAATTCTTTCCTGATTATGTGATCCTCAGCTGTATATAGTGATACTTTTGACAGAAAGAATAAATTAGGTTTGAACTAGTGTATAAAACTGAGCTTATACTCAGGGTAGTTTGGGAAAAAAAACAAACAAACAAACCAGTGCTAGGTTTTTTGTTGGTTTTGGGGTTTTTTTTGTGTGAAATGATCAACTCTGGTTCAAAATCAACAGCATATAAACACACTTCAGTAAGTTTTCCTATTGCAGTTTTCCTCAAAATAATTATAGGGAAGGACCTGTCTATTTCAGACCATAAAATTGGTTTGATTAGGAAGTTTGTGTCACAAATGAGACTGAAGATGATGTTGGCAAAATTGGCCACAGCTGACTGATAAATAATTACCTGAGAGAGAAAGGCCACAATATGACTGACCCTCATCATGCATTTTAATTATGGGTTTTAATTGCCTTTTGAATCTTATAAAAATCAGTGGCATACAATTCTTTATCTGTTTTGATTTTTTTTCTGAGCTTCTAGTACCTGTAAAAAAGTAGTGAGGACACTGTGTTTTAGCAGGAGATGAAAAAATTCAGAAAGTTGTATTAAAAAACCCAGCTTGGCAACAAAGTTCGTTAGATTTATCACCTAATAGAAACATTAGAATGAAGATGAGCTAAAACCCAGGAAAAATATTTTGAAATATAAAAGAATACATAAATATATATATGCAGGTCTCCTTCTTGCAGTATATATTTGTCTGTGATGAAATAAAACAAAACCACAAGCAACAAAACCACAACCCTTAAAAGCTGTAAAGAAAAGAAGTTGAAAGGAAGCTTTCTTGTTTTCTGCACCATTCAGTACCACAAGTGCAATGGTCCCTAAAATTATTTCTAGTTATTTAAGAGACCCTTGATTCCTGAAAGCTCTAGTGAGTAAATTTTGAGATGTCAAGGATATAAAGTTAAACTGTGGTAATTCAAAGATCCTCCAGGGTCCCACAGATTTACTACGGAATTAATTTCTTATTCACTATGTGAATGATATTCAATAAGAATTTCTTGGGTTTCTGAAAAAAATCCATATGCATGCTTACATTTTTTGTTTACATAAATGCATATATATGGCTTAGAATAACTCTTGCAAAAGTGGATAGAAAATGCTTGCAGAAGTTTTTAACAATTAATCCAACAATTTAGAAGTCATAGTATTTCATCCATAAAAAGTTACTATCAAAAGCTTGCCTGCTCCCCTTTTGCAGCTTAGTCCTAACACAGATCTTCAGTTCCGACCCTCAACATCTTTCTTTCCTCTGAAGTTACCGACTGTGTTTCTTATCTGTGTGTGTCAGTGGATCTTCTTTTGATGGAGATTCTCCATTCCTACCTGCTGGGCACAACTTATGGATAAACTGTTTCAGATTTTTAGCCATTTTATCTCTCTAGTCAGTAGTGAAGAAACCAACAAAATACCTATCATTTTTCTATATCTTCAGTTTGCCAGACCATAAAAGCACAAACCGATTGCCTTCCCTTGTCTTTATGTTTGGATTCACAATGTGAAACTTCTCATAAACTATCGCATTGAGTAATGGCATAGCTAATGTAAATTTGGATATTTTATGCATACAAATATTTTCCCTTACATAGCACAATTGCAATACGTGTCTTGACAGAATGATAGAATTTTTAGTATGGTGCGTGTCCCCCTGCTGCCTTGTTACTACTAGAAAAAAATACCTTTGAAAATTAGTGTAGTCAAATACTCTATCTGCAAACTAGCTAAGCAGCCGCTCTTCACTGATTTAGGTAGTTCAGCATATCTGTAAAGGAGAATGTGTTTCACTCTTCTGCACTGTCAATCACAGTTTTTAGTAGCTATAACTAAGAGTCACAAAACTATTAATTCATCTCCTCTGATAAAGAAGGGAGAAGAACTTCACTGTTTTTTCTATTTTGCCTTTTACTGCTAAACCTTTCCAGAGATCTAACACTATAGATTATTTCCAGGAATAAAAATAAAATCTAATTTATAACTTCTTCTTCTACATACTTTCCTTCTTTTCGTGGGTGAAGCTACATCACCATCCTTGCTGACATGGAATTAATGATGGATAAGACAAGCACTACTTCCTACTAAAAGGAAGCAGTTTATATGTAAGTGTGGCAGACCAATATGAGCATGTTCCCTTTCTCAAGTTCAGTAAGTAGTTGAAAGTAAAAACAGTTTTGCTTCATTCTGATGACACAAACTGCAGTTGAATTGTAAATAGTATTACAAAACTCTGAGATCTGGGTATGTTTCTAAGAATACTCAAAATGAGAAATTTTCACATGTGCAACTTCAATAGAATTAGGGTTTAAATTACACTCAAATTAAATTTATGGAAAGTTCCTCTTACTCTGTCAGTATTCAACAAGCATAATGAAATTATTTATTAATTTATCCCCCGAAAATTTTCTTTGCAGATGTTTTTGGAAGAAGAATATTTTTTTAAAAGAAAGTGCTAATTTTTTTTCTTTTAATTGAATACATTAAACTTGAAAGAAAAAAAAATCCATTAATCTTTTAGGAATTTTTTCCTTCATTCTTCTATGCAAACTGAGCTTTTTGGTCCAATATTTCTTTCTCTTAGTTTATCATGGCACAGAGAGATGGTACAGAAAAAAATACTATCACAGTGCAAAACAGAAAGCACAATGGGAAACACAAAAAAAAGAAGGAATATAACTGGAATACTAAGTACCCACCCAGAGTTCCTATGGAGTACTATGGAATAATTTCCCAAAAAGGGTTTTTTTAAGTTTTGGCCAAAGTGTGAGGACAGTAATTTTTAATTTTGGGGCAATAAACTTTCACTTCTGAATGAACATTAAAAGTGACAAATGAAGGGTACAAAGCATCGACTCATAATCTTCTGAGTTTTGGTCTCGTTAGCCATATGCTGTAACGTAAAGACCTGGCACAATAACACCAATGGTGAGATCTTCTATTGCATAGTAGAGAACAGTTATGAATAACCTTCTCTTGTAATATAAGGCATGGTCTTTCATTCTTTGGCATTTGTTTCTTCAGTTTCTGGAAAACAAATACTCTTACCCATTTCCTGTGGATATAAGTACAGATTTCTCATATGAGTTATCTACATCTTGTATAAACATAAATAACATTTCTTATGACAGAAGACTGTTCTGCCTAATGTATACTGTGAGTCAAAACTATGGCTGTGGAGAGATTGTCAGTTGCAAATAATTCTTGCTGGGATCTACAATAGTGCAAGGTGGTCCAAAGAGCCTGCTGTATTTAGAATATTAATCCAATAACAGAACGGTAAAAAACCCGTTGTATTTTTAATAGCTTAAATTCCTGTACTTATCTTGCAAACAGAACACAATGCTGAAATATTCCCTGACCTCCATGGTATGAAGAGGTGAAAACAAATCTATAACCATAGCTCAACCCCTTATGTTTATTCATAAGTAAACCACTTACAGACTGCTCATTAATTGTAGCCATTACTTATTAGGTTGCGATCCCTGGCTCCTAGGTTGCAGAGTATGTTTTACCTTCCACAGTTTTGTTTTAATTAATCTTAAGAAATAGATCATAATTTTGTTTAATATGCCTAAAGGTAAGTAACTTGAAAGCACTTCTGAGGCCTTTCAGCACTCGGAAACTTATACAAAGTTTTGTTAACTACTGACCCACCAGTATGTCACAAGAAAGTCAGCCGCCCCTCTAGACGACAATAATGTCTAAGACCCTCTGTAAGCAAAGGAGTCTTAAACTCGGTCATGGATGTATTCACACAAAGTCTTATTGGGTGTGCCTACACAGCACACAGGAACAGCCTCAAAGGCCAGCTTGCATTTTAATTTGCTGCCTGTCCATTTAACTAATGTACTCTCTTTGTGAATGTCTTTTTGTGTAATCTGCACCTCGGAACATGTACAAGCACATGTCAAGAAAAGGGGCTCTCGCCTCAGCTGTCGGATCTAGGTTACCCTATCTGGCCTTACAAAGAGGGCCAGCTAGGACAGGTCCGTATCCTTCCCACCAGGACCATGATAGATCACCTGCTAGAGGAGCACATGGGTTTTGTCGGTGGCCTGAATCAAACTGAATCCTCACAGCCTGCAGAGAAGACACAGAGCCAAGAGACATGCTGGATCATGAGATTTACCTCAGTCTCTGGTTTACCTTGTTAGAGAACACAATAATGATTAACCTTAGGGATGTCTCACCTGCAAGGAACAAGACCATAGCTGGTAACACAGAATATGGAATCAATGCACAAACAGCACTTTGGAGCTGGATAGCTAGGAACATTTTTGGCTAATTTTCTGGCTAGGGACTGATTCATTATTCTAAGGAAGAAATGTGTATGTTAGTAATAATACTTAGCTTGACTTAGAGCAGACATGAACTAATTCTCTGTCCCTAAACGTGCAGTGGAAAGTTTGAAAAATGTGGGATACATGCAATTCAAAGCAGTTTCAGACTTTCACTTCAGAGAGAAAAAGTTTTTGCTGCAATAATCAAGCTGACTCATTCTTTCTAAGCAAAAGTCTTGTTCACACTCACACAGACCTGAATTTTTTTAATTTTTCTAAAATACATATAAAATCCAAGGGTTTATAACATGGTAGGATAGGACTGTACCAACTGGAACAAAACTCTTCTCCTAAAAGCACATGTAGGAAAATAACACAATCATCAAGGTGAATGAATGTGGGAAATGTCATTAACAAAAACCTGTATATGAACATTTATTAGAAATGCAATTACTGAAAGAAATACTTTGTGATCTTGTGGTGTCTAAACTGATAGTGCTGGGCTTGACAGTTAACTATGAAATTAATTTTGTATAATATGTTATGACAATGATTTAAATTTTCTTCTCTATCTTATATATTAAACTAGAAAAGTATAACAATCTTTTCAAGTAAATAGAATAGTTTTTATTGAGATTAAAGCGGAAGTGAAAAAGCAGGTGTTTTTAATAATGGTAAATAGAAGGCTTTCCATCATTGCAGGTTTTTACATGAGTGAACAGACTTTCTCCAGTCTGTACTCAATTTCATATATGGGTTAAACCCTACACATGTACTAATACATATTTTCTGATTAGTAGTTATTTAACTAGTTTCTACTGTTTAAGAATTAAGGATGGTATTAGGGTACCATAAGTTGACTAATTTAATTCCACACCTATGGGATGTATTAACGAGGTAAATGAGAAAAAGAACATTAATATTAAAACGGTAGTAACTTATGAAAGGATGTTTTTTCTAATCAGGTTGTGAGATTCTTCACAAGAGCCTTGGTGTACCAGTCTTTCCATTCCATGTGACAAAGAGCTCAGAGTTGTGTTTCTCACACTTTTCACCTCAGGTTTTCGATTTGGTCCTTTTTTATGTGTAGTATATTGAAGCAACCAAACTGTTTAGGCAAGGTTTTTTTTATTGTTTGTTTGCTCGTTTTTAAAGTAATTGCCAAAACATTTATTGTGAAAAAGATCCTCAAATCATGGATCCACAGTATGGTTTCCATTCAAAAGCAGGGCATTGCTACACAAAAGGGTTTATTCAGTAAAAAGCTGATGTGGTAAGCTATCATCTCTACTATTTTATATATTAATTTAATGCTTACATATTCTAAAAAATAAATTGACTAAGGAATAAATCGTCATTTGGAAGTTTTATTTGCTAATATAATTAAAAAACACAAAGGTTTTCACAGAGATTACATAGGAAGCACATGAATCCCAGTAGAACCTAATGAGATACAGCACAACTACAAGACTTGCAGTAGTGTGGCTGCATCTCAAGTATTGTGTACAGTTTTGAGTGCCACAGTATAAAAAGAATATCAAGTTACTGGAGCATGTCCAGAGGAGGGCCACAAAGTTAGTGAAGGGTGTAAAAGAGCATCTGAAGTTACTTGGCCTGTTCAGCCTGGAGAAGAGGAGAATGAGGGGGAACCTCATAGCGGTTCACTCCTTCCTCACAAGGGAGGGAGAAGAAGGTGCTGATCTCTTCTCTCTAGTTACCAACGATAGGACCTGAGGGAATGGCAGGAAAATGTGCCAGGGGAGGTTTAGGTTGGGTATTAGAGAAAGATTCTTCACTCAGAGGGTGGTGGAACACTGAAACAAGTTCCCCAGGAAAGCAGTCATGGCCCCAATCTTAACAATATTCAAGAAACATTTAGACAACTCCCTCAGACACATGGTGCAAATTTTGGGGTTGTCCTATGCAAGGATTGAGGTTGGACTCAATAGTTGTTGTGGGTTCCTTTCAATGTAGGCTCTTCTGTGATTCTATAATTACAACATAGCATTTAGATGGTGTTTTTAATCTTTAAAATATTCACAAGTCTCAATTAACCAAACTGAAACACACTCAATGATACACTATTGTTTTGTTTATCCCCATCATTTTTGACAACTAGGAAATTATACAGGAAAATAATTTTTATGTATGGTTGTGGAGTTTGTCTCTGTCAGAGAATAATTCAGAAAAGTGATATATATTTTATTTAGTCAGAAGTCTTGATATCATTAGAAAGATATCCGTATCAAATAGAGTTTATCATATTCTAGAATAAGAAAATGCAGATCTTCTTACTCTTAGATTGTTTCATCTGTCCTGTACACATAGAATATTGCTTTGCTAACAGCATATTCTTCGGTGCATTAAGTAGTTTGCCATTTATCCTCTGTTCCAGGGAGTGGCACAGATATACCAGATAAAAACTAAAGGTTTCATTTTACTTGTTTTGTGATTTTGCTTCTGTGTTTTCTTTCCCCGCTGTACTTCTTGTGCAACTCTTTCAATACCAATTCACAAGAGATATTTTGTTATTAGGTTACTAGTTTGTTCAGTCATTATTTATTCTAACTAAAGATGTTCCTGGCAAGAATTGGTTTCATTTGGTTTTATGCATATCTATATGCTGTCCTTCTGCTAGCTATTTCTTTGGCTTTATTATCACACTGAACAATCAAGGGCAAAATTCTATAAGCAAGCAATGTGATGCAGAAACATGCTTATCACCCCTCAAGATCATGTCTACCTACTAAAACAGAAAGAGACTTGTACACGCTAGATTCAGATCTCCTACTTCAGCCAGTTCACACATTATCTTTCAGAAACAAAAGAAAAAGAACTGTTTTCTCTCTTAATTCTGAAATATCACTTTTGTTTTCTTACTGTTCAAGAGCAATGAACTGACATTTTAGCAGAACAATCTATCATAATCTATAACAACAGCATACATTTGTCCAGAATAAACTTCATCTGTAGTTCTACCACCGAGGCTGTGAAAATGACCTTCACCTTTACCATTCTATAGTACCTGTTAGTACCAACAAGTTTTATCCTGTGTTTGTTTCTTTGATATTGAGCACAAAGCTTGCAAGACATACTCCTGTAGTCTCCACTTAAAAAACCCACATATTTATTATTCAGTTTCTTGTCTTTTTTTTTATCTTGTAATAAGTTGTTTATCCATATGGAGACTTGCTGTCTTCTCTCATTCCAGCTTAATTTCTTTAAGAGCTTTTGCTGAGGGACTGTGCTGATTGCCTTTGGAAATCAAAGGATGCCGTATCAAACTTTCTGCACAGGCTCATTGCTTCCTTCAAAGAATTCCCATAGATCTATGATTTCTGACTCTAAAGAAGCCACTAGTTCTATTCTTTACACTAATAGTTACCAGTCTTCCCAGAAGAAACAAAGGTGAGCATCAGTGCTCTGTCTTGTGCACATGGAAGCTGCCAGGATCTGCCCTGGAATGGTTTTGAAAACTGGTGGCGTATTTGCTATCTTCAAGAGGCTGGACAGCACAATCAGTAACTTACGTGTCACCAGTGTAAGTTTCTTTAAGTCTGCTAGGTCAATATTTTCTGGTATTCATTTACTAATATTTAGAAAAACAGGTAGTCAAGAGTCGGTTACCTGTACATATCTCTTAAATCAATTCACAGATAGACTGATTGAGATGCAACTGTTAAAGATTCGGAGGAAGATAACAGGCCATTCAGCATGGTTTCTGGAATCATTTGAAAAATAAACCTCATATTGTCTTCAGTTGGTTTTGTAAGGTTGATTTATAAAGGTAACTGTTCAGTATAATAAGCTTCTCTGGGGCATCTGACTTAATCTGGCATAACAGGCTGAATGAAATTGGCATCATATAGTATCAGTGAAAACCCTATTAATCATTTTAAAAGCAGTTTAATGTTAGATCTCGATGGTTATTTTAATGAGAAACAAGGATAATGTTAATAGAGTTCCACAGGAATATATTCTTGGCCTCAGGTTATTTTTATCTACAGTTATGTAAAAATTTGTAGAATAATCCTGAATTTTTAATACTGCCAAAAGCAAGCTCAAACACCTAGGAAGAAAATCCAACACCTATAGGTAAAGATGGAAGACAGTATCACACAGCATCAACGAAAAGACTTTCAGAAACAATTGCTGGCTGGTAGTATTACATGTCAGATTAAATGTTGACTGCAATGCATAAATACTCAGATAGAGTAATGCCAAATAGTAAAAAGGAACTACTTTCTTTGGAAAAGTCTGTGATGAAACCAGCACTGATTAATTTATTTCAGGTTTGATATCAGTCATAAAAAGAATAACTGGAATTTAGAAGAAACGGCAGCAGAGTAACTTGAGAGAGAGAAAATTTGCCTTCTGGTGAAAAACTTGGAGAATGCTATTTGCTTGGTTTACCCATGAGAAGACTAAGAGGTGTTTTCATCTTAGCCTTAAAGTATCAGCTTGGGGAACATGTTTCTGAAAGTAGATGACTCTTTGATTTGTATGCAGGAAAAAAATGCAAAAAGGCACACTAGCTGGAGGCTGACCATAGTCAGACTGGGAAAAAATGTACATATTTTTAACAGCATAAATGATTAACTGGTTAAAAGTTCCCTACATAAATGATTAGATTTTTCATTATTTGAAGTTACTTGATCAAGATCAAATGTCTTTTTATAACCCAGAAGCTATGAATTTCAGACACTTTGTTCTGTCTTATGTAGAGGTTCATATGGTCAATTTTAAGTTGACAATTTATACATTTCCAGATACATTGTGTACAGGAAAAAGAAATTGTAGCATATGAAAACAGAAATCTTTAAAGTCACGAATTATACCATTTTAACAACTTTTTTTTCCCATTTGTTTGCCATTTTTTTCCTGTTTCCATACCAGAAATATATTTACATGCAATTAGTACCGTTTCACTGTAATATAACAAGGAAATAAATGAAACATATATCCTGAATAAGAAGAACAATGTGTGTTTAGGTTCAGATAAAAGGTTTAACATTAGAAAATCCTAGTCTTATTCTCATTGTTTGTCTTCTCCATAATTACATAATTATTTCTCCTCACATCATGCTACTACCAAAGGATATGAACAGAGCGCAGCCTCATTGTTCTAGGTCCCAGAAGAGCTTACAATTAACAGTATAGCCCATAAAGTATACTAAACACAAAACACTGGGGAAAACGGAACTAGTAACATTATTATTGTGCCCAAATATTTATTTGTTTTTCTTTTTTTTGCTGAAGTGTTAATTTTAGAAAGTTAAGGCTTTCCTTAGATGTCTGCATATGTTTGAGCATTTACTCGTGCAAATATTGAAGGTAATTATTCAAATGCAAAGAAAATTGAGGCAGGGGGGAAGTGAACCTAGCACTGAAGAAGAGTAATATGAGATGGGAAGGTATGAAAGAAAAATAAAAAAATATTAAAGATCAATAAAAACTTTTTGTGCAGTAACATGAAAATAGAAATTTGAAGAATCTTGAAATACACCATTTATTATATGAATGTGCTGGTCACCAGCACAGAAATGGCAGATGTTTTGTGCTTGTGATCTGATAATTTTTCAACTATGATATCCTTTGGAGTTGGAATAAAAACCAACAGCTAGTGGAAAACAATCTCTTGAATTAAAAACAATCCTTGAGAAAGGCATAAACCAAGAGCCTTATAATATCTCACTGTTATATCAGTCTGTGCTACAGTTTCTAATTTCACGAGCACCAAAACTTGTGCTGCTTTTTCTAGTTTTATTACTTGGAAAGCTGATAAGGAAACAGCTGTAAGGTTTATACCCAAAATGATAACTATGGGTTTGTATCTTTCTCTCTTTAATCTGATAGTCTTCCTTCTGTCACTTGTGCTACAGAACTTTTTAAAATACACTACAAATACATTTTTAGGTTTTCATCAGGAGACATGGTCTCTGACTGCTCTAGGCATTGCAATTACTTGCTGCAGTGTAGTTTAGTGTAGGGCAAATGGAGATCCTGCAAAGCTCACTACACTTTAATGCCACATAGCATCTTTCATATGTTATATTCTAGAATAAGATTTCATTTAACCAACAGATGAATTTAACCAAACATAAGCAATTTCTGAACGATAAATATTTACCTTAATATTGGTGATAAAGTAATCTATTTGCAGTACTACTTACATTGGGGGAGTTGTGCTTAAGCACGTATTTAGATTCAATTGAAGCTAAGCCCTCAAATAAACAACAAACAAAATGGTTAAATACAACTCACCATAGTCCGAATTCAATAGAAGTGAAATTAAAATACAGGAAAACTTGGATGTTCAGGGTCTTTAGGACAGAGGAAGAACTTATTGGAAAATACAGATTAATGGGAAACCCCTAAGGATTCAGGCTTTTTTGCTGAAACTGAGGAAACAAAATTGCCAGTGATATCTGAGGGGGCTGTGTTGTCCTTTAGCAGCTTTTGTCAGCAGCTGGATAACTATCCAAGTGAGAAAGTGGGAACAGATTGCAGAAACTTGTCTAATATTTTTTTCTTGTGGTACTGTTTTTAGTTGAGATGGAATTAATTTTCTTCATAGCATCTTGTATGGTGCCGTATTTTGGAATTGTGACCGATTTTTCCAATTGGAAAAACAGTGTTGAATACACGGGGATGTTTGGCTATCAGTTTCTTAGGGAAGCGTTAATATCTTTTAGATTTGGATAAGTAAATTCAGTTTTATGGCTGTAGCTAGCCATTTAAACTCCCTCATTAATAAGTGGAATATATGAAAATTATTCAAATAACCCACCTGTTTTAAAATTGTCTTGTGGATCATAGATGGGATAAGTCACTGCAGAAATGCTGGGCTAGCTGCATCAGCTTTGGAAATACCCCATAGATGTGGTTTAAATTAAACACTCGGCTTTCACATAACACAATATAGGCAAGATAAATCTTGACCTTTATGCACTATTTGTAAAACATAACAATACTTTTGTACATTGCAGGGTCAAACAATAAAAGTATCGAAGATCTTGGTGCTCAAATATTCATGGAGTCATAGAATCATCGAATGGTTTGGGTTGGAAGGGATCATCTAGTTCCAACCTCCCAGCCATGGGCAGGGACATCTTCTATCATATCAGGTTGCTCAAAGCCTCATCCAGACTGGCCTTGAACACCTCCAGGGATAGGGTAAATTGCTAATGTTTCCCAAAAATCATTGCCAGAAACTGAAGCCAGAAAAATAATTAAATATGAATTTGCAGTTGTTGAAAAATACTTTATCTGTGTACACAATTTTCAGAAAGAAATATCTCTGTTACCTTGCTTGACTAGATCCAAGAAAGATTTCAATATTAAATGACAGCTATGTTTAGCATAATTTTGAAGATCTAGATGCTTATTTCTGTGTTTCTCTAAACACAGTTTTGTCTAACTAAAATCTATGCTTGTTAAAATTCACCTCAGGCATACATTTACACACAGATTATACGAAACTAAATAGGTATAAAAATGTGCCTTCTAATTTTTTTCTCATCCTCTAAGGTTTAGTCAAAATTATTTTGCAATATGAGCTATAGCAAGTTTAAGCAACACAAACAAGAGAAATAATAATTTAAACAAAGTCTGTAGTACTCTGATCAACTAGAGAGTGCAGACGTTAACAACAGTCTCAGAGTGAAAGAAAGTTTGCTGAAACTACTGAGAGAATGGTACTATATATTATGTCTGAAAATTGCTAAGGGAAAGTTTAGAAGTTAACAAATGAACTCATTTTAAGGGAAATTGGAGCCTATCTATTTCCTTTCAAATGTGGTAATTTAATGGTTTTATAGTGTGCTTGCATGTATGAGATAGAGAAGGAAAATGCAATCCTTTCAGGAGAGTAGGACTTGACAGACGACACAGAAGTTTATACACTAGCTGCAGTTTACCCTACAAGCAAATTTATTTAACTGTAAACAAAGAGTTCCACTTATCTAATTAGGAAGAAACAAATGTATGTAACAAATACCTAATTAGTAAATGTAACATAATTTTATTTTGATTAAAAATCTAACATCTACTTCAACCTTTTTTATACTGGTAGGAGTTCTATCGCTTTCATTTCTGGATACCAACATCAGTTTTAGATGGATAAAAGGTCTCTTTTATGGGCACATCTTGCCATTTCCTGGTTTTCTGAATTTTTGTTTGTATTTCTTAGGGGAAAAAGTAGAAAATAAAGTCAGTATAAAATTAGAGATTTTATTTTAAAAATTAATGCATATAATGCAAATTATTAGAAAGCACTTAAGCGGGAATTTAATTTACTTTTCATACAGTGAAAATAGGCCTAATTCATGAGAAGTGTGCCACTTCTATAGCTTTTATACCCACTCAGTGCTTCTTTTTTTATCTGACTAACATCATGGAGCTAGCCAAAAGCATTCTTCAGCTGAAATGGTAGCAGTAACAGTCTGCATGCAGATCCAGTGAAGAAAAAACCAACACAATAGCCAAACAAAAGTGACTTGAGCCAATCCTTTGCTCACCTTGAAATTACACCAAGCCCCTTGAAATCACATGAGGTACATATCTGACTAAGGACTGTCTTAAGAGGAGATTTTTCTAGCTTCCTTAAAAAATCTTGGAATGTATTCTCTAAAATATTGATTTGATATATAAGGATTAGGTTGGGGATGTTTGGGTTTTGGGTTTTTTTTTTTTTTTTTTTTCATTTCTCATGCAGAATAGGGAAGATTCAGATGTCTGGAAAAGCTTCCAAACCTATGAAATGTGAATTTACATACTGCTTTCATATATACATCTCTGCAAAGACATTAATGATGAGGCTATGCTGTCACAGCTGCAGTGCTTAGAGCTAGAGTAGCAGCTGTAATAATTCTTTGGCCATACCTCCTTGGAAAATAGAGCTCATAGATTATGTTTCTTTTTTACAACTATGTTAGTCAAGAGAGAACAGCAAGTAGCCAGACCATCGCAACACAGGTCAGCAATCTTCCTTTTGAAATCTGTGCTCACACCCATATGAATAGCAGTATTCTGCGGTATTTTAAGACATACATAATTTTTTTAAAATAGAAAAATTTATTATAATTTAAGCAATCTTTCAAATTACATAGTTTCAAAATAAAACTCTAATTTAAGTCTGAATTGAAGAGCTGTCTCTCTAAGAACACACTGTCTTTTATTGGAGTACTGTCAACCTTAAGATCTGGTATAAATCCTGACATCCTTAAGATGAGCTCATGTATGGCAGTACAATCACATACTGTTGTATTGTTGTGGAGATGTAGTATTACAGTCATCTCACAGTAATTAATTTTCTATCACAGTTTTTGTTGCATATTCTGTTCCCTAAGGATACATAATACATCTATTCTAACATTGTTCTAACACATTCTGGTGCATAAACTTTCAAATAGCACAGCAGCAGACAGCAGCTCCAAGATTTTGATTAATAAAAACACATGCCTTTGTTACGTAAGAAAATAAGTATTCTAGCAGTGAGAAAGACATGAAGAATTGACCTGTGAAGCAACAGGGATAAAAAAATGTGTGCATATACTCAGACAGTGTTTGATACCATGCACGTTTAGCCCTTTAGTACTGGTTTTGGCTGGGATAAACTTAATTTTCTTCTTAGCTAAGGTGCTAAGTTTTTGGTTTGTGACCAAAACAAAATATGAGCTATAGTTTTCGGTTGTGTTGACAACATACTAGTGTTTTAGCTATTGCTGAGCTGTGTTTACACAGTATTGAGGCTTTCTCCGTTCCTCGCTCTGCCCCTGCAATAAGTACTTGTGAGTGATTGTATTTACATACCTGTGTTTTCTTTCATTTGTTTTATTTTACCTTTTTCTCTTTTACTTACTAATTGTCTTTATCTTAACTCATAAGTTTTCTCACTTTTGCACTTCCAATTCTCTGCCTCATCCCACTGCACGGGGAATGAGATAGAAGCTGTGTGGTGCTTAACTCCCTACCAAGGTTAACCAGCAGCAACCCCTAATGCTATATTGGTGTTAAGTATACAGTTAGTAAACCATATATATATCATTACTCTTATTGGTTGGAAAGGATTTTTATTATAATTATTATTATTTTTAGAAATAATGGTTTTTAACAGTGCAAGTACACTTTTAAAGATCACCAAATAAGACAGGAGGGAACACCAAAAGGATTCTGGATTCATAAAGCTTTTTGTGTTACTCTCTTTGTGGGGAAGTGCACATGCACAGAGTCTGCTACAAGATGAAGTTGATTTTGGTTGAAATCTTCGAACACTTCTAGAATACTGCTACTGTCAATATAAAAAAAGAAAAAGATGCATTCTTAATTTGCTGAACTTAGATATAACTGTCAGTAAATCATCAGAAAAAGGGTCAAAACTACAGACATCAAAGCACTTTATCTCAGTTGCAGCATGTAAAATTTAAATATGTATCTGGCAGCACTACAAAATAAGTAGGTTTAATAATGATGGATAGCAGTAACTGCTAGAGACACTAGGATTAGATAGAACATTTTCCTCTAGCTTGTTTGTAACATTTGTTGTAATTGTCTTATGGGCATCCAGAAAGAAAGACCTGATATTGACTCTGAAATGATTTCGGTGAATACATACATCACCAGCAGCTTAGCCGTGTCCTGGCCAGTGACCCGCTACATGGCCTAGCAGTAGAATATGGCAAACTCCTGTTGTGCATACAATTGACAGCTCTAAAAAAGAAATTTGCTGAGCATATCAGCTTAGCAAGTGATTTCTTCAAGCAAGTGATTAAATGGCAGATTATTTTCATTTATCAAGAGAAAGAATAATGAGTCAAAAGTGTTTCAGAGGGCTGGGAGCAATGCAAATGGGCATATTGTGTCTGATGCAACATGAAGGTACAGAAGCATGGTTTAAAGGCAGAATGGACTGGAATAATTATTCCCTGTTTAGAAAAAAATAGTTAGCTGAGGATTTGAAGGAATTCTTAGCTGCCAAAGGGACCAGCGTTTCTGCTATCTATGCTGTATCTGTCTGCTTCAAAACATATTGAGTATGCTTCTTGGTTTCAATACGCAAACATTCACTATTCACGCTCTAAAATGCAGTCTTGGCAGTGATACATGGTAACGCCAAGTGTTGAATTGTAATTTTTTGAAAGTAAGACAAAAAGTTAAGTTATTAAACTAAGGAAAAAGTTTTCCCTTTGGTTTTGTAGTCAGAAGGAGAGTGAGACTCAAGAAGTTTATCAAGGAAATCACTTGAAGAAAATGTTGACCAAATAAGATTATTATTTAATAAAAAATATTTTTTATTTCATTACATTTTTAGTGAATACATTCAAATAGGAATGCTTGATGAAACTGTGAATTCTCACCTATCATTTTTATGAAATGTTATTTAAAAAAATTGGAAAACACAGCTAGTCAGCAAATGAGTAGCAAATGTCAAATCAATACAAATCAATACAAATCAATACAAATCAATCACTTTGCTTTTCAATGACAATGCCTTGGCAACATCAGCGATGAGCATGTGAGATACTCCAAGAATGAATGTGGCATCATTTCACAGGATTTTTCCAGTTTCACTATACAAACTTCTCTGTCTTGCTGGTTACTTACTGCTTATGATTTTTATTACACAAAGATGTCTGTTTTTCTCATCTCAAAGTTCTTTTGAGAAACCATCCAGTGCAATGTAAATTAGCAGGTATCCTATAGTCACAAAAAACCTGCTCATGTACATCAGCTGGCTATTATTTTTAACTAACTTGAAATAGAAAAATATATTCAAAATAAGAGTGGGAATGACCTCTAGCTTACAAAACAAAATTTGAGAATGAAAGCTCCATTATTAGCAACCCTTGCCTGAGTTCCAAAGTATTTAGGAGTATAAGAAGTATAGTAATAAATCACATGCTCTAAATTATTTATCAGTTTGTAGAAATATATCTTTACTAGCTACAGACTAGAAATATTTGAATGTTTTCTATACATCATATATAGGATAAAGGACAGATAAAGACCTAGAGGAATCTGAGTATAATCAAATATGACAGAACAAATGTAAAAATGAATATTTTGGCAAAAATCCATGTTAGTGGATTGACTTTCATTTCAAAGAACTTCCTTACTAATTCCTTTACTGCTGGTACTATTATAATCATATGGAATTAAGTTATTTTATATTTTCACCCACAACTATTGACAATAATCTACGTAAAAGTCAGTCTTGCTTTTCCCAGCTCTTTGCCCATGCTGCATCGTGAGAATGGAAATAATCCCCAGGGCTTTAGTGAGTCTTTCTGCATCTTCACTGAACTTACCTTTCTTTTCCTTTCCTTTTACAGAAAAACACCTATGCTAGTTGGAGTATAAATGCAGTATGATGATAAAGGAATGGTGCATCTGTATGAAATTATGCTGTTCTTACCACTACCTTGAATGACATTTACTATTCCAACACGCTCAAGACATAAGATCTTTCTTTCCTGACAACCTTGTGCTTTATTTGATTCTATGTTGGTTTCTAGCAGTAGGTTTTGGCACATTACACCCATTCAAATATTTCTTTTGCCTTTCAAGCACCTGATGAATGAAATGTACTCTGTCTCCTTAACTATGGCATATCTATACTTTCTCTTAGGAGACCACGTTTACATCTGAAAGATTTGGAAAACCATTTGTTATGGCAAAAATCTCATTTTCCTGCAAGGATGTCAAACCAGTAGTTAAAATCCAAACTGAGAATTAGTATTGGCAAAAAAACAGATATTTTACACGTTGCTATTTCTTCTTTTCCAGAAAAAAAAAAAAACCAAACATTCTAAAACGCACATTTTTCCTATAGAATTAGCATTTTAGAAAAAAAAAACAAAAAAACCAAACAAAACCACCAAAAAACTGCAACCCCCCAAAACTGTCAGAAATGTTTAGTTTTCTTGAAATGAAATGCACTCTGTTGTATCCAGGTACGGAGAAGCACATGGAGTGTTTCCAGTATCCAGTGAGAGTATTGAGATGCCATGTTCATAGAAAAACTCAATAAGATGAAACGTGTTCATAAACATATAAAGGTTCTCACAGGTAAAAGGGACAAAAAAATCACTGTCTACACAGTCCAGCAGTAGAACATGCAGCCCAGAGAGACAGTGCAGTCTTCATCCTAACAGGTTTCTAAGACCCAATTGGATAAAGCCCTGAGAATTCTGGGCTGAGTTCAGTGCTGACCCAGCACTGAGCAGAAGACAAAATGACAGCCTCACAAAATCCCTTCTCAACCTGAATAAATCTATGCTTATCTGACACAGAAAACTAAAACCAAAAACGGGCACAAAAAAGTGCCAACAGTATATACAGGCTCACATTTCCTTCTCTTGGAAAAGAGCTCATAACTTAAATATTCGGTCTCTGTTGTGGGATGTTAGGATGTTATGTTCTAACATCCAAATGTCAACGATTCAGAGAACTCCAGAGAAAAAAGCTGCAGTTTTTCTCCTTCTAAAAAAATTTTTCCTGAAAAATTTGTGAGACATAAATATAAATCTATTAGCTTCATATCTGATCTTATTGTACTTATTAACACACACACACACACACACACACAAATTTAGGCTTGATGTTTATTATTCTTCCTGCAGAGTGCTGGAAAAGACTTTATATTCACTCATGTTCTGGAAAGTATGGAAGGACTGATGCAAGAAGAGATCGAGATCCTGCAGCAAAGATAGAGCATGACTAATAAAGTAGTTCATATTTGAATAACAACTGCAAAATACCTCATTAGCTTGATTTAAGCTTAATGTTTTGGAGATAGTTAACTGCGTCAGGAGCCGGATCCAAAACGAGACTTGATCTTTTATATATCATTACAAAGAATTTCAGAGGGGCTAGGGAGCCTGTGGGTGGGAGAACCTACTAATCATGTAGGAGTTCTACCTATAATTGCCTTTCAGTTCAAATAACAGTTTAGTTATCTCCTGTTCAGAAAGCTGGCAGACATATTCAATACGAGTTTAATTCCATTATGAAGAACCTCAGATACAGGCAGACTATCTGGTCCATAAGTAGTTGATATTCCTTAGGCTGATTTCCCATTTCTTTTTTTTTTAATTTTCTCTATTTTGTAGTGTAAGCCACACTTAAATCTCTATGCTTTCTCTCACAGCAGGCCCCTGCAAAATGTTCTTATAGAATCAACTGGCCATGATTCTGCAGATAAATGAGAGTGAAAGGTATATGAGCTTTCTTTCTTCAAAAGGATGATTAAGACTGACAGATTTGGTGCTTACATGTGAAGACCCCCAAAATGGAAATCATTGCGGCTGATTATAGAATAAGTCAACAGTATATCGCAGTGGTGAGAATCCTAAGGCTGTCACATTTAACTTAAATTACAGATGAAGTCCTAACAGTGAGTAAGGAACTAGCAAGATATTTAATGTACTCTGTACATCTTTATTAATCTTTTTTTTTTAATAAAAAAAGGTAACAAAAATGAATAGTTACACGGTTGAAGAGCCAAATAGGGAGCCTTTCTTAAAAGAGGAAAAAATTTGTCCCAATGCCTATTGATATCAGGATAAATGATGTACAACAGCAATGCCATTAAATTTTGTAGCTCTATAGTGAATAATGCTAAGAACAAAGCAATCCTGCAGAGTTTGTGGAGAATATGCCTTATTTGGTAATAGAGCCTCAATTGATCTTATGGGTGAAAGGACATACAAAATCACGTTTGAAAGCTAAGAATGAAAATAATACTCACACCAGCTAGGTTAATCTGTATTTTGGAAAGCATGAAGTCTGGAAAGACCTTTGAGAAAATTATATATAATAGACCCAAGATGAACTCCTGGTGGAGTATAATGCTAAGGTAGCAAATAATGCCATGAAAACACAGAGATGGATAATGGAGGAAATAGTGAAAATGAAGACTAAACTTTTCACAAAGGTCACAGAGGGCAACATATAGGACACAATTCATGGTTACTGAGAGTGCTTTGTCTGCATGTGTGTAGGAGAGGTCCTTTCTTGCCTTTTTAGTTACTCTAAGAAATGGTATCTCAGAAAATTCTCTTGTCGATCACCTGTATCAAACCAGCAGAACTCACTGTGCTTGACAGATATGCATCCTTTTATCACAAGTATCTCTGAAAGCATCTTATTTAAGTGATGGAGAAACTGCATGTTGGATATTAGCTTTCAGTTCTCAAAGGGTACACAGCACACTACATAGTGTATATACAGCACAGTACAGAGTCCCAGTTGCGTATTTTCATATCTTTATCTTATATAACTCATCTATGATGAAGTTTCCTTCTCTCCATGTACAAAATGGGACTAATGACTGCAGACCTTGCATCTCCTGTTCAGTCTGTGCTTTACTCACAGTGTGCTGAAAATATGGCATCTTTCCTGATCAACAGTTTTTTTACAATTAAGTCCTCTTTGATTTAAAACAATGAGATTTGGCAATAATTAGCTAAATGTAAAATATGCCAAGCTGTATATAACTATTTACCATGCAATGAGCATAGACACTTTTATCTTGAGTAGTCTGCAGATCCTTATTCCATACATCATGCCTTTGCTATTGTGTGCTCCTTATCTCTAAACGGCCACCTTTGGTTTAACTCTTGGCAGTCAGAGTAACATAAAACAGATACATTTAGAGACTATTATATTTATAGAAAAAAATGCTATACTTACTCTCCTTTTTTTCTGAATCCAGACATTAAAGATCATCTTTTAGAATAGTATATCTTTTTTTTTTTTTGTCATCCATGCCTTAAAAAAGCTACAGAAAACCAGAAAACTTCATAAAAAATGTTACTTGAATAACCTGAGATTCAAAAAACCTGGTTTGCAGAGTTTCTAATATATCCACGGAAAGGGTAAGAGGTGACTTGATTACAGCCCACAATTACAATGAGTTTTCTGATTGCAAATAGCCCTTTAATTTAACAAATGAAGCATAACGAGATCAAATATTTGAAGGTGGAAGCTAGATGATTGATATTAGACTAGGTGCATATTTTTATCAGTGAATCTAATCAACTATTTTGACTATGTACTTAGGAAAATAGTTGGTTCTTAATCACTGAGAACTTTAAATGAAAATTGTGTGTTGCTGAAAGATATGTAATTGCTCAAGCAGAAATTATAGACTTTATGCAGGAAACACTTGAAGGAATTCTGTCTTATAGTATGATGTAGTTCTGACTAGATGGGTATTATGGCCCCTTCCAGCCCTAAAAATTGAGTGGAATTTAGTTCCATTAAAATCAATGTGAATTTTATCACTGAGTGGGATCAAGATTTCACCATTTGAGTTTACAGTAGACCACTTTACGGGCTCAATGACATAGTAAAGATACCTTTGAGTATGCAGAAATGTAATCATATTTAATTTTCCTCAATACCTCTATAATGATGTGTAATGTAATGCAAATTGGACATCCCTCACAACTAAAAATAAGTATTTTGGCAAAAGGGGCTGAAAGATTGTGCTTTAACTAGAGTCATCTACCACGAAGTCTGAAGAAGCACATATTTAAACTTGCCAGTTGCAAAGTTCTGCTGGTTGGAAGTTAAGATGGATGCAGCAGTAAATCAATGGAGGGAAAGCAACTACTCCTTCTCCCTTACGGTCAAACTCACGTTAGCTTTGATGATGATCACCTTGGACAATATAGGGAAGCCTCTGTATAGCACAAAATTGTTCTTTCCTCATCTATAATAAAACAATAAGCCACTGTGTCAGAAGGCTGAAATACAAAGTTTACATGGTACAGTGACATTAATAAATACATGTTTTAAGACAATTCAGTACAAGTAAAAATTAGATTTATATTTAGGATTTTCATTGCAGCAAGGAAAGAAGTGATACAGTTATAAAAAATAATCAGGGATATAGACAGGCAAATCTGAGATATACTATTTGCTTTCTCTCTTAGTATGAGAATAAAGGATATTCTGTGGAGTGAAAATGAAAAGCACAGTTATTTCATTTCTCTGAGTTATTAAAAGTAAAAAACCCCAAATCCTCACTCATGACTTATAGATATTAAAGAGACCACAGTGCTTAACAGCATGAGATATTATGTCCATTTTACGTATCTAAATTTTTAGTAAGGGAGGGTCTAAATTGTTTAAAGTTCTATATTACTTAAGGTTACACAGGCTAAGTATGCCACTTACTATGAAGCCAAAGCATGTTTACCTATGCAATGCTATCAGTCAAGATTGTATCTCCCGTTCTGCAGGTGGAGACTCATGTGCAAAGAACCACTAAAATAGATACTCCAAAGATTTCAGCACCTCACTGTGGCCTTTGTCAATGGACACCCAGAAACATCTGTTAAGATGTCAATAGTGTTACACATCCAACAGCTAGGCAGGATATTAAGCCACAGGAATAGAGAAGCCATACACTGTAATCATTGAACATCAGTGCTGGCTGAATATGACTGTCTTTCAAACACAGCAAATGTGTGTCATCTCACCTGCAGGCATCCTACAAACTATAATGTCAACACATGAACTTGTAAGATAAAGAACAAGTTATGCTTTGGCCTTCTTTCTTTCATGGACTGCTAGACAGCAGAGGCACAGACACAGTGGTAGTGAGTCCATCTCTTGCTAGAGTGGGGACCACTGCAGAAAGTGCAGGAATTCATTCATCAGACAGATTAATTATATCATACATCTGCAAAGCCAAGCAGAAAGAGGAAAACCAGCTCCCTTGTACACCTCAGATGCCATTATCAGCTCCGATACTGAACAGAAGCATAAGGCAGAAGGATGAGGCACATTTTGCGAGAAAAGGAATGTATATGTGCTCATATCTGAAACAGTTAAGGGACAGGCATGCAGTGTGGGATGAGACCTCCAGAGTCTAAGAAAGATATTGTGAGTAAGAACACATCAATATGACATTTCCAGTTGCTAATCTATCACATCATACACAGCACATCGCCTTCTGATAGCCTCTTCTGTAGTAACACCTACTTAATCAAGAGGGGAAATTATGCTATACGGTCAGAAGTTTTTTACCAGGTTTTTTGGTGCAAAGGCCATAAAACTCTGCCATAGGAATGTAAGCACAGGCATCCTAAATCCAAGACTGGCACTACAGTATTTCAACTTAGGAAATTTATATCTTCTTTACGGGTAAAACAAAAATTACCATCATATCCACCAGGAGACTTCTTGTATTGAAACATCTGATGTGTGAAGTATTTTGGTCAACAAGGTAGCAGACTAGGGTCTTTTGTCTCTTTGTGAAGATAAGTCTACTTTTAAAATACAAATATCTCAAAGACATTTGTATGCATAGTCTGCACATCTTTCTAAATGCTACATTATTTAAGAACCTTCAGGTATGAGAGGTTAAAAAGTCCTACGGAATTACTGCAATAAATATGACTTTTATTTATGATTCAATGGATGTTAATGGACTAAAGAGATGGTAAACACATTTTATATAAAATCATTTATTTCTAATATGGCAAATGGAAAGATGACATGATAATTTCTAACTTGAAAAATTCTTTCACATCTTAGCTGCTTCATTTCCTTTTATATTGATTTTGTGTTTCCAGACAATGAGGTTACATTCTGAAACATTCACACAGCAGAACATAAGAACAAGACTACAGCAAAACAATTAGATTTTTATAAATGAGTCTTTAAAGACTTGAGTACAGTATTATTCTTTGCCCAGAAAGTTATCAATTTTCTCCTTTCACCCATCCATCATAGCATAGGTGGCGAAGAAGAGTTTTAAGAAATCAGGTAAAGTTTTAGTCCATCAGAGAGGAAGTAGACTTTTGATGATTCTATGCTGAAATATCCAGTTAAAAAGGAAAAAAATCTCAGTACTGGTTTCAAACAATTCTCAGACAACTCTGTCATTGAGTTACACCTAATGACAAATTATTTAACAAAAGATTACAAAATGGATTAGCAAAAGATAGAACAGGTGACATTAAATGTAATGGTAACATCTATATCAATTACAAGACCAAGCACTCATGACAAACATTTGTGTTAGTATTACCCATAATCTAGCAATTTGAGCAGTAGGAAACACAGCAATATAAACTTTACAGAGGAAATAATTTGGATAAAAACATGCAGAAAATTATTTTTTGAAAAACATCTTAATTTTGTCATTGATGGCAGAAAATTTCTTATATCTCTGCATTTCCTTGTTCTCTGCTAGATGCATCAAGAGATTAAGTTGAAGCGGTCACAGGAAGGAAAGAAGGAAATAGTAAAATTGTGACAAAGGCATTGCCTTGAAATGTAGCCTTGCCTTGAAATGTAGCCTTGCCTGTGTTAAATATCTCCTTCAAAATCAAAATATTTTGGACAGACAGGGTGTATACAGCACAAATTGAATGTAGGAAAAGCAGCCCCTGCACTGCATTGTTTCACACACTGGAATAGTATTAAAGGCAGTCTTCAGGGAGATGCCTCAGTCTCTATTTTTTAAAAAAATTTACAGCCACAAGCGTCTATACAAATGAACAAGATCAAATGATAGTTTCAAAATCATTGTCATTTTGCCATTGAATTACTTTACTCTAGTCAAATATATAATAATAATAATAGTAGTAGTAATAATAATAAAAATAATAAAATATTCAGTGGCCACAGAAATGGTAAAAAGGGTCACAGAAAACATGGCCACTTCCTACATTAGTTTATGCCTTCTCTCAAGTGCCTGGTTACAGTTACACTGAGAAAGCAAAACATAAGAAACAGAATCATAGCTGACCTTCATAGAGGTCAGAACTGTAGCATCTATTTGGATTCCTAAAAGGTAGGTACTACAAAACTGAAAATTGGGCATGTATTTGCAACAGGAATATTCACTGAAGTATAGTTATGCTTCTCAGCTTCCTGCAAAATGAAATGCTGCCTGAAAAGCCTACAGCTAAATAAAAAGAAGAAAGAGCTGACTGGGCATCTGAAACTTTGTACTGTACAGGTACTTGGGAAAAGTACACAGAGGTGTACATCGGGTACCTTTGCATGTTTTGAAAGCACTACATCAAATGCTTCAAAGGCAATAGATGGCACAATACACTGTTTTCCGGCCTTGTTATTGTCTAGAAATAAAATATGTATATAATAATTTCATGATTAAGGCAACCCAGGACATGTATAGGAGCAGAAATGTTGATTTTATTTTATGTAAAACGCCCCACGAGTTATTAATTATTTTCACACATCTATAGGACTGCTGAATAAGTGAATGAGGATTTGTGAAGCTGGAGAATGATATCAAAATTATGTACTCAGGCATTTAATTATATTTTCATCCCAATTTACTAATTTCTTTTTGTAGATCTCAACTTGCATTACTGGAAAAGAAGAAGGAGGGACATGACATGTGCTGCCTGGTCAAGTAAACTGTTTGTGTAAGTAGGGCTCATTTATTATAACTATATCTGCATCACCCTGCCATTTGGTCTTCTATCTAGGGAAATGTTGGTTACTTAGCATCAATTTTTACTTCAGCTTTCTGATGTATCCCAGCACCACCACTACACCATGCAACAACTAGCTTTGATGTGTAAGCCAACATATGGCCATTAAACTATTGGCTTCGATTATGAACATAAGGATTCAGAATTGTGACTTATTAACATCAAATGATTAAGATGCTCCTAGAAATGTGGCTTCATTTTTTCAGTCAAGCAAAAAGTGTAAGCAGAACTAGACTTAGAAGATGCTATTCTCTCATATTATACCATTTTTTTATTTTATTACTATATTATGGACATAATATAGTCCATTAAACCTTTACTTTAATAAAAGTTTTACCCAATTTAGGTCATTTGAACTTCCACACATTTCTGTGCCTCTCTGTTGATCTTTTGATGATACTGTACCTTGGAGGTTTCTTAAACAACCTATCAATGGCAGTTTCTGAATCTTCATGTGTGTACAAGATGAGGTTTTGTGTTTATTTTCACCTGAAAATGTTGCTGTAGCAAGCCTAAACTACTTCACTCTAAATATTATCCTCAGGAGAGGAAATCTGGAAGTATCTTCATCTCCTGTTGTGGTGAAAACTCACCCAAAGTTTTTGAATTGCTTGTTTAATAGTGATAAACCAAGAATGTTCTTTCCTGCAAGCTCTTATCTTGTTTGCTCTATTCTGTATAATGAATCTTTCCTGTCAAGTTTACCATTTCCCTCTGGTATTCTCATTAACATTAGTTATTAAAAGAAGATTGGGCAAAGCCCTGGAAAATCTGCTCTAGGGAAAGATGCTGGTTGAGCTTGGTATGACTTTATTTAGAGAGCATACACTACACTACCAGAGTAGTTTAAAATGCTGCAGTTTTTTCCCTGCAAGCTTCAGTGTTTTGGTTATTAAAATAGGTTATCACAGTATTTTTATGACCTAATATAACTTCTCCTGTCTATTCTCTGCTGTTATAAACACACAAGGGCTAAGACACATAGGTATCACATACCAAGTTCCACAAACTTAGAAGAGCAAATAATGGAGAAAGTATCACCATGCTCCAGAAGACCCTTGAAGCTCGATTCCAGGTTGGTAAAATCACAGGTAAATAGTGTGGGAGGGACTAAATGTCATTACTTCTCTGTGTCACCAAAGCCTAGTTAAATGCAGCTACATATTTCTGATGGATGTTGTCCAGTCATTATATGTGTTGCAAAATATGTCACATTCTCCCTAATAAATAAAAATATTACAAAATATAAATTAAATACCTTTCTCTATGTGAAATATTATCTTTCATTCTGACTTCAGCTAGTTCTAACCTCTTCCTCAGCTAACGCATCATGCATTCCTCAGCTAAATACACATCATGGAGAACACTGGCAAAGCTAGTTTAGTGGGAGAGTTAGAAGCTAAGAACAACCTGTATTGGTGTCTGAAGAGGAAAAGAGAAAGAAGAAAATCTTTTGTGCTTTAATTTCTGCTTTCCTCAGTCAACTTCTGCATAGATTGTGACTGAACAAGCATTTACACAAAATGGGGTTTGGCATAAGCTTCCCAGTAGCATATATTTAAGATAAACTGATGTAAATTTAATTCTAAGCTGAAAATCAATTGTTTTGTTACCTGCACCTTCCAAATACTTCACAGACATTTCTGTCTTGCAGCCAACTCTCTCCTTCTCTTTAAAAAATACTTTCCTGAATTAATAATTTTCAATAATACATCGGTTAGAAAAGAGGGTTGGTCATACATATGAATAGAAGAGGGTTTGTATTGGAAAGAAAATTAAGTGCTGCTTACTTTGCCAGACATAACTGCTTTTGCCTCTGCCTCTGCCTCTCCACCTCTGAAGCAGATTTATTATCACTATTATTCATTCTTGTATGTTGTCTTAGGGAACATTTTTATGTGGAAATGTCACTTATTTTCAGATGCCACTAACTTAAATTGCTTTACAGTTTCATTAAGAATCACCATGGCTCCTGGCTGCTCAGTAGACATCTCACACAGTAAGCTCTGATGTGCTTTTTACAGCCAAGTAGAGAGGCAGTTAACTTGTGCTCCAGTTTCCCTGCACATAAAAGATTTTAAGAACTAAATGATCCTGTCTCTTCTTTTTCATTACCTGGATAAGAGAACCTGCCATTTTCAGAACGCTACAGGACTAAGGATCTTTCCAATTTCTTGTGTTTGCAAGCCTCAACGTGACAGCTTGTGGTTGAGAACATGCAATGAACTTACACACTTACATGAGACATGCCGCTACTGCAGCAAATGTCTGTCTAGGCCCTTAGACCAGCCCAGGGACACTAAGTATTTTTCCATTTTGTTACATTAATGTAAAACATTTTTTTTTATCTGTGTTTTAGAGAACAAATATGACCAGACAGATTTTTGATATCTAGCTTTTTACCTGACCTGGCTTCTGTGTGAAAATTTATACAAAACAAACATACACATTTGAGTTTCAGCTACAATGAAGGTTTTCTTATTTATTTATAATTGCCATTCTAGAAATAAAAGAAGCCATTTACCTGCTTGCAAATGTAACCCAATCTTACACATTCAAGAGTTATGTTAGACTTCACCTCAAATTCTACTTCAAGAACTATTATATGTTATTAATTCATATACTATCAATTTATGAAAAGGGGTACTGACCAAGCAGGAAGAAGCCTTCAGAATTATCCAGCATTAATTCCTGTCTGGAATTAAATTGTATTCTTGATTAATTGAAGTTTGGTATGGTAGACAAATCATATATTTCTATTTCTAGCTAATGAGGGATGCAGGCAATAAGCCCTGTCAGCAAGACTACTTCAGTAAATGGCAGACTCCCTAAATGCCATCAGTAGATACTTGATTTGATTCTTAAAAGTACGAGACTACATACATACTGAAAAAAAAAAGAAGGGGAAGTGGTTTTTTATTATTTGTTTGTTTCTTTTACTTTTTCTTTAATTTTGTCCTTATGGCTGTAGATAATCTGTTTACCATGAAGTAAGATGGGTGGGGAACTTTGGGTTTCTTTTTTTTCTCCTTCTTCTGTTCTGTGGACATCATAAACTATCAGCAATTCTATTTTAAAACAAACAAATCCCATACCCAGAAAAAAAAATATTATTAATATTATTAACTTTCTGCAGTAAAAACATTTTACCTGTTCTTGTACCTGACCGAGATGAAATCAATTGGGCATATGAATCAGCAAATTCTTTATATGAAGAGGCATTTTATGACTTGATTTGTCATCTCTCCATCTGCTGGCTGGTTAAAACTCTACTACGCAGCTTGAGCAGTGCAAATAAAGAAGGAATTCAGAATGTTTGCAAAAAACCTATGGATGACATACAACTTGTATTTGGTGATGTAGGAAATGAACTATATATGTTCAGTATACCATAAAATAAATATACTTGCTTTGTTAGGTCATATAAATAATATGATGGCAGATAAATGAGTAATGGGAACAGTACAGTACACTGATCATTGCCTATTTGCCATTATATATCATGCCATCTGGGTGACCTTGGGCTTCCAAAGGCTATGGTGATTGTGATACAGTAAGGAAAATATAAAGAGAACAGCAAGGAGGACAGTGTTATAGGAATAGGACTGTGTATCATTTTATGTGATCCAGAGCCTTATGGAAGATAACAATAACATTAACATGTTCTTCCATATGTTTCATCATATCACTATAATTAACTCTTATTTTATAAGTGGGTAACCTCAGTCATGAAGCATTAATGTGGCAACAGGTCAACAATACTTCATTTGGTTGTGAATCCAACAGGAGTTTAGCAGTTAAATCCATTTTAGCTGACGTATGTTTATACAGTACAATATCCTAAAATGAAAAAGAGAATATTATTGAACCATGTTTGTTGAGAACATGCAATTAGTGAAACCTGAGTAGGAGTTTAATGATAAGCTTGAAAGTCCAGAGTGTGATGGCTTTTTATCTAGGCAAATCAATGTTACAGCAAGATAATCCTTTTAGAAACATGTGAAAGAGATACTGAGTGTGACACCACTACAGAGTGAGAGAGGAATTTCAAACACCATCTTCTTGGCATCAGAAAGAAGACCACTTCTTTCTGTCACCTTATTTTTAATAAAAACCATAATTTCTGTAGGCTAGTTGACATGTTTTTTGTGGGAATGCCTTCGATATCTCAAATCAAACTGCAGATATATTTTATTCATGTTCGCTTCTTCCTACAAACACATTTTAAACACAAATGGCCTCTCTGCTCAATATTTATTGAGGTTTCCTAGCACCTGCCATTTTTATCATGTTGTACAAGGTAATAATTTTCTTTGTCCGTTTGTGTTTGTATACCAAAGACTAAGATCGTAAGAAGTAAACATGATTACCCTAGGTTTGGTGTAGATCTCTTCAAGTAAACAAAAAATATATGAAATAATTGACCCATTTTCCTTCAGCTATATTGGGGTAGATGAGGAGTGACTCCAGAGATTTGTGAAACGATGTTAACAAAAAAGACTAATGAACATGGATGCAGTGCAAACTTGGATTTTGAAGCTATTCCTCAATGGTCAGCAGAGAAGAAGACAATTCCTGAGGTCCTCTTTGGATGCTTCTTCAAAGCCAGTACACTCAGTGGATATCACTAAAAGGAAACAACCTTTTATGAGAGAGAAAGCGAATAATGGTGTTTTCTGGTGAGTGTAGGTTGAGACTGTATGGCAAATAAAATATGATATCTTCTGTACAATGTAGTTATATAAGCCAGCAAGAATTTTTGGCTATAGAGAACCAAAACAACCTGATCAGTCAAACATATTTCTTACTTTAAAAAGTAGGGATAGGAAATTTGCTAAGAGATTAAGAGCATAATGTACAGAAACTTAAGTGTTCACATCTGCAATATTAAAATATGGAAACAATCATTTTAGCAATGGTACTTTTCTGCCAGTGTTACACCTCTCATTCATTATATGCTGTCAGTATAAAAATTTAGTAATATCCTCCTGTATTATATTTATCTTGCTTACCGCTGAAGAAAAGAAAAAAAAAGTGAGACTGTATCATAAATCATAAATAAGTTATATAATAGTAATCATCATCATCACCACCATCATCAAGTCTCTCGCAATGAAGTATTCCTTTATTCCACACAGTATATGAACTTTTACCTTCAGTCAATATCAATAAAATGTGACACTGAAATGCACATATAGCAACACATCTTGCCCATATTTTAAAGGAACTCTCTTTGGCATTCTTGCATAAATTCCTGTGGATTTAATGTGAAGACAGTTTATGTATGTCTTATGAGATAATATCATACAGTTTCTTTGGAAATCCTTTTACTTTTATTTTTAGACTTCCATCTTATTGCTTTTGTCATTCTAAATGATACGCTACTAAGTGTATCTCTGATATTAATTTTTTCCATAACATCATTATTCAAATTCAACTCCGTAGTAGATTTTAATCTATGATAAACTTTTATCCAGCTGGAAAATATTAAGAATCAAGAAAAGAATCTGAATGCCAGCCTTCAGACTTAGATGAATGTGAGATTCTCAGAGCAATACTGGGTAAAAAAGGTATCTGTGTCCATACACTGATGGGCAAAGTACTGAGTGTTTCAATATGATGTGCATGATGATCTAAATCTAAGATAATGGATATAGAAAGCTGTTGATTTTTTTTAATCTCTTCAGATTATTACTACAGTGCCTAACATTTCCAAGACCGGAAGAGATAAAAAAAAATAATAATAAAAAAAGGTAATTCTTCATATTTAAGTTTTAAAAGTTATGTGAAAAAGGAAAAGCTCCCATATAACTAGAGAACTGAGTTTTCTTCACTTCATTTCTATTTGAGATTGCATCACATCTCCCAACATGGCAGAATTTTAGTCCTATTAAAAACAGAAAGAAACCCCCTTTAACTGCAATTGGAATAATACCTTGTATTCAATAAAAATGTGCAAATAATGCCAAACATGGTAGAAACAGAAATGTTACTCATTCTAAGAATAGTCTCAGCTCTGACAGGAAAGGACCACTGGTAGTCAAGCAGCCGTATTTATCACAGCATGCCAGAAACTGTAGTGGTAAATTATGTACATGGAAGGCAAAGATTATAAACCAAAATCTAGAAGTGCTTCTATAATTGCAACACCCTATCTGTATCCATAGCAGTCACCGTTGCTTCAGAGGGAAGAAAAAAGAAGCACTGAAAAATCAAAACGAAACAATACCCTCCTCCCAAATTCTCCTGCTTTGTTACACTAAAGTGACATTGCACATTGAAGAAGAAAACAAGTGAACAAAAAGGCTTCCAGATAATCAGCAGACCTGAGAAGTAAGATTAATGCAATATATATACTGGGTGTCAACATGTTGGCTGTTCTAGGATTTTCTGCGCAACCTTTTTTGTCTCTTAAGTAAATCCTACTTTTCTCGTTCAAGAATTCTCCACTTTCATCAACAGTATGTTTGTTTGATTTCTTCTCATCTCTCTACATTGAGAGACAACATTGGTACTTTTATATGATTATAACTGAGGATATGATATCCCTAAAGAAGATGGACATGATTTAGGGGAGGTGAAGTAGGCCTTTTTGACAGAGGTCTACCTTTCTATGTCCTCTTTGCCTGCAGGACATCCATTCTTGGCAAGCTTGTTGGGGAGACAAAGAGAGAGAACCATGACCCAAAGCTCAGAAGCTGCAGCTTAAGGAGAAACTGGAAAACGGCAGAAAGGTGAAGATATAGAACAGTTTGGCTTAAGGGGGATAAGAAAAAAAAAAATTATTAGGCTAGAGTTCTCTAAGTACAGATAACTGCAACTCAAGAAGCCACTGAGATAGCTGACCCCAAGTTAGAGAGCAAGGCACAGTGGGCAAGGAAAGAGTTAACAGAAACCTTTTGCATTCTTCTTCTGGTCTGGTCACTTTGAGATTTTACTGTTTTAGTACAGTTTAAATTCTAATTCTTTCTTCTTTTTTATCATTTGAAAACCTCCAGGTTGATTTTGGAAAATCATGTTAGTGAAGTCTAGGCTGTTTTATTCAAAGCACAGGAGTCTCAAAAACTTCACAAATGCCACTATTTCCGGACTTTTGTTTATTTTCCCTCTTAGTCTTTTTACATGTGGAATCCTACTTGTTTCCTCTAACAAATGCAAAGCAAAAATTATGCTTTTGCCTCACAACAGGTTGATTTGGAGACCTTTAAAGAAGATAACTGGGAGCAATAAGTCATTAGAGTCCTTCTGCATGCTGCATTGGTCCTAAAAATCCTTGTTACAATTCCCCTACAGAGCAACTAATCTTTTATGAAATGTTTACTGCTTTTCAAAAATGATCACAGTGGTGTAGCAAGTACCTTACATACCGGCCATCTGCTTTAGTGCATTGTTTGATGGCATGTTGGAATCCTATTGTGGAAAACACAAAGTAAGGTAATTTTTTTTTTTTATTTTTATACAAAATAAAGTTCCCCAAGATTTTATAATTTATCTTGTATAAAAATATCAGCAAGGAAGATATGAGGCAGATTGTTTTTCTTTAGACAGAAATCACATTACAGAGTGGAGAAACAGGACTTGTACAGAAAATAAATGCAGTAAGTTTCTCACTGTTAAAAAACTTCAGGAATGGAAACTGCTAGCGATAATGCTGAACACAATTTCCATTTTAACTGTGAAAAACCTTAAGTGGCTTAAACAGCAACCTGAATTAAACTTCTTGTCACATCTGACCCACAGTGGTCATTTCAGCCTGCAGCACGATGAAGAAAGCTTTTTAAAATCTTTTTCTGATGTTAAAAAAAGCAACATAATAAGAAAGAAAAAAACAGAAGTGTGAGGTGGTAATGCAGAAGTATCTGACATGAAAACCTCTGCATAATTTTTTTTTTTTCTATAAGTAAAATCATCTTGATTTTCCTTTAGAAGTTTGGATTTCAGTGTTTCTGACACCCTGAGGGACTTGTTTATTTTAAGTGTTTTGTTTTCTTTTTCTTTTTAAATCAAGTCACATCAGCTGCTCTGCTGAAATGAATCTTCAAAACAGTGGGTTCACCCCCTGTCAATTGACAAACAAATCAAGAATGTACATAGGGGTTATGTAAATACAGAGCGAAAAAAAAAAAAAAATTGTAATCCTGTCTCAGAATCTCTATTTTACTCTCCAAGTCCTGGGAGGACACAGTTCTCTAGACAACCTTATAGAGATAAGAGGTTACCCTAGAGCGTCAGGTCTTTCTGCAAGAAATCAGACAGTTTTTGAAGGACATATTCAACCATGTGATTGCAGAGTATTGCACAGTAGTGTTTGTGCTGAAGGGTAGAACGTACCTATACCTAGCTATTCTATGTACACTGTCCTCAGAAAATATGAGAAAAAGTACCCAGAAGAAGAAGACTAAAATATGCTCAACTTAAACAAAACGGAGAATTCAAGGTTAAAGGAAGGTTTCGATCTAAATTATATAAGCAGCATCTAGCTAGTGTGAGCCCAATGCAGGAGAATATATAAAAGGATTAAAACCAGCAAATGACACCTGGAGACTTTTTCTGACAGTAGGAGGATGATTCCTACACACAGGAGGAAAGCAGCCCTGAGTCCCCCAGGGGAGCCAGAAGGTTTTGGTCTGAAAAATAGAGCATGGCACAAACTAATGGTACTGGTTTGCAAATAGCAAGTGTAACAACCTCTATGTTTTGTCACAAGTCTGTGTGTCTGCAGGGAAGAACAAATAGAAAGCAGCATTGCCACAGAAGAAAATAAATAATTAGTAGTCCTGTAGACTGAAAAGATAGTCACCTTTCACAAGATGGTTTCTACCTGATAAAGTAACTCCCTGTGATGAACTGACCTCAACTGGCTGCCAGTTGTCCAGCCAGCCACTCTCTCACTCCCTTTCCTCAACAAGAAAGGAGGAGAAAAGAAGATGGAAGAGCTTATGGGTCACAATAAAGACAAGGACACAGACCAGTAATTGTCACAGGCAAAACAAACTCAACATAGGGAAAGATAATTAAAAAAAAAAAAAAAAAAGACAAAACCTAAACCATCTTCCCCCTACAACCCTTTTTTCACAGGTTCAACTTCACCTCTCCATCCCTGACTCCCCTACCTCCTCCCCCTGAGAGAGCAGGGGGATAGGGAATGTGAGTTGTGGTCAGTCCTCTCTGACGCTCCAGTCCTTCCTCCTCACACTTTTCCCTGCTCCAGCCCAGGTCCTTCCCAGGGGCCACAGGGAAACACCTACCTCACGGGAGTCTCTCCTGGACTGCAGGGGAATCCCTGCTGGGGCACCTGGAGGCCCTGCTCCCTTCCTCCTGGGAGATAGCTAGAGGAAGACCCTGGTATACAGATTCTTAGAGTAAGTAACATCTTAGACCTGTTGATAATATTTGCAAACAAACTTGCTGCATTCATAATTACAAAGCTGTAGTCCTTCCTTCTTTCTTTTATGGGTAATATTTTTATTATTTATTATTATTATTTCATTATATTACAGTATTTCCACTGGGAAATAACAAAGGCAATGAAAAGACCACATGAAAGAGGAAATCAATAAAACAGACTCATCATAAAATCTGTAAATAAAGCAATGTTGTGGGGAAAATATATCTGCCTGAAAAAGAAACAGTTAAGACCATCAACAAACCAAATAGAATATGTTAGGAACAACAATGCCACTACCTGCAATCAATATGTAAATGCGATTTCTGTGCCAAACCAGAAATAACGTGTTAAGCAGTGACTTGTGAACCCACATGATTAGGCACAGTGTGCATAAGGATGCCTGCTTCCATTACAGGAGCATTATAAAATACTAGCAGGGTACATCCAAGATGCATGTTTGACTCTTAAATCCTGAATCCTACAGGTGTAAATTCAAACTGACAATGCAAGAAGTCGGACTTATATTCATACACCATTAGTGGTAGTTGCCTCAAAAGTCATTTTACCATCTTATAAGCCACGTGATTCTAACGCAGTAATATAGTTTGGGGTTATCTTCTGGGTTTGTTTGTTTTTCCTTTCACTGACAGTTTCTATCCTCAGCATTCAGTGCAGCTGGCAGTCAAATTTTGCTCTGTATACATGAGGCCTAAAAGCTTTCATTAAGAATTAGAGAAAAAGTAAAGTAAAAAAAAAAGGTTAAGATTACTTCATATCACACTAGTTGATAATTTAAGATAAACATATATAAGCATAGAATCATTACGGTTGGAAAAGACCTCAAAGATCACCAAGTAAATACGCTTTTTGAGCATCTCCAAGGACGGTGAATCCATCGCTCCCCTGGGCAGCCTGTTCCAATGCTTCATCATTCCTTCAGTAAAGAATTTTTTTTCGTAATATCCAAACTAAACCTCAGCTGATGCAACTTCAGGCCATTTTCTCTTGTCTTATCACTAGTCACTTGGGAGAAGAGACTAACACCTGCCTCACTACAGCCTCCTTTCAGGTAGTTGTAAAGAGTGATAAAGTCTCCCCTCAGCCTCCTTTTCTCCAGCTTAAATAACCCCAATTCCACTCGTTATAGGACTTGTGCTCCGGGCACTTCAGCATCTTTGTTGACCATTACTGGATGCACTCCAGGACCTCAATGTCTTTCTTGCAGTGAGAGGCCCAAAACTGAACACAGTATCTGGGGTGCAGCATCGCCAATGCCAAAAGCAGGGGCACAATCACTTCCCTGGTCCTGCTGGCCACTCTGTTTCTGATGCAAGCCAAGATGCTACTGGGCACACTACTGGCTTTTTTTCAGCTGGCTAATGACCAACACCCCCAGGCTCTTGCAGCTGCCAGGCAGCTTTCTAGCTACTCTTCCCCAAACCTGTAACGCTGCATGGGATTGTTGTGTCCCAAGTGCAGGATTCACACTTGGCCTTGTTGAACATCATGCAATTGAATTTCAGCCCACTGATCCAGCCTATGCAGATCCCTCTGTAAAGCCTTCCCACGCTCAAGCAGATCAACACTCCTGCTGAATCTGGTGCCTTCTGCAAACTTACTGAGGGTGCACTCAATATCCTTATCCAGATCATTGATAAAGATATTGAACAGAACCTGCTCCAACACTGGGCCCTTGGGAACATCACTTGTCTCTGGCCGCCAACTGGGTTTAACTCAATTAACCACAACTCTCTGGGCTCAGCCATCCAGCCAGTTTTTTACCTAGCAAAGAGTAAACCTGTCTAAGCCATGAGGTCCTCTAGGAGAATGCTGTGGGAGACAGTATCAAAGACTTTACTAATGTCCAGGTAAATAACATCCACAACTTTTTCCTCATCCATTAGGTAGGTCATCTAGTCAAGGAAGGGGATCAGGTTGGTCAAGTGGAACCTGCCTTTCATGAACCCGTGCTGGCTGGGCCTAATCCTCTGGTTGTCCTGCACATGCCTGGTGAGAACACTCAAGATCAACTACTCCGTGATTTTCCCTGGTACTGAGGTCAGAATCTCAGGCCTGTAGTTCCTTGGATTCTCTTTCTGGCCCCTTTCAAAGATGGGGATCACATTAGCAAGGCTCCAGTCATCTAGGACCTCCCCTGTTAACCAGCACTGCTGATAAACGGTGGAGAGTGTCTTGGCAAGCTCCCTCACCAGCTCCCTCAGTACTCTTGGATAGATCCTATCTGGTCCCATAGATTTTGAGTGTCTAGGTGGCATAGCAGATTATTAACTGCTTTCTCCTGGATTATGGGGAGGTTTATTCTGCTTTCCATCCTTATCTTCCAGCTCAGGGGGCTGAATACCCGAGAGATAACTGGTCTGACTATTAAAGACTGAAGCAAAGAAGACATGAAATACCTCAGCCTTTTGCTCATCCTTGGTGGCAATGTTCCCCCTCTGCATCTAATAAAGGATGGAAATTCTTGGCTTTCTTTTTGTTGTTAAGGTATTTGTAAGAACATTTTTTCTTATCTCTTGCAACAGTGGCCAGATTGAGTTTGAACTGGGCTTTTGCCTTCGTAGTTTTCTCTCTGCAAGACTTAATGTGATCCTTGTACTCTTCTTCAGTTCCCTGCCCCTTCTTCCAAAAGCAGTAAACTCTCCTTCTTCTCCTGAGTCCCAGCAAAAGCTCCCAGTTCAGCCAGGCTGGTTGTCTTTCCTGCCAGTTCATCTTAAGGTGCATGAGAACAGCACACTCATCTGCCTTTAAGACTTCCTTCTTGAAGAATATCCAGCCTTCCTGGACCCCTTTCCCCTTCAGGACTATCTCCCAAGGGACTTTCTCAACCAGTTTCCTGAACAGGCCAAAGTCAGCCTTCCAGAAGTGTATAGCAGTGGTTTCACTGTCCTTCCTCTTTACCTCACCAAGAACAGAGAACTCTATCTTTTCATGGTTGCTAAGCCCAAGATGGCCTCCAACCACCACATCTCCCACCAATCCTTCTCTCTTTGCAAATATCAGGTCAAAAATTTATCCCTAACATAGAGAGCCACCCTACTATCTCTCCTTCCTTGCTTATCTGTTCTGAAGAACTTATAGCCATCCACTGCAGAACTCCAGTTGTGCAACTAATACCACCATGTTTCTGTGGCGGTGACTAAGTAATAGCTATCCTGCTGCACAATGGCTTCTAATTCCTTCTGTTTATTGCCCATGCTATGTACATTGATGTAGATGCACCTGAGCTGGCCTATCAATTTCAGCCCCAACATTGGCAAGCCACCCCTAGGCCCATTTTTATTGAGCCTCGTTTTACCATCTTCCCTCTTCAAACCTGGTTTAAATCCCTTTTGATAAGCCCTGCCAAATCATGAGTAAGAATTAATTTCTCCTTTTGAGACAGCTGAACTCCACCTGTTGCCAGCAGGCCCAGTGCCTGCAAACCTCCCTATGATAAAAACCCCAAAACTCCTACTGGTTGGCTGATGGTACCAGCCTCTGAGACGTGTTATACAGGTGAGATTTCCTGTCCCTTTGAAAATCTTTCCCTGCCCCTGATGGGACAGAGAAAAACACTGTCTGGACTCACAACCTTTCAACTAATTGTCTCAGTGTTCTGAAGTCCCTTTTGATCACTGTTGGACTTTCCTCTGCAACCTCATCACTATCAACCTGCAAAACCAATGGTGTGTAATAATCAAAGGGTTGTACCAGATCAGGGAGTTTCCTAGTAAGGTCTGAAATCCAGGTCCCAGGATGGCAGCAGACGTCCCTGTGGGATGAGTCTGGTCAGCATATTGGGCCCTTCATACCCCTCGGAAGGCAGTTACCTATGACAATTATCCTCCTTTTTTACCTTTACAGAGACAGCCTCCAATGTGTGGGGCTGACTGATTTGCTCTAGGCAACACCCTGGATGGATCTTCATCTACATCCTCACCTGGTCTTTAAGTTCCAGAGCCACATTATCTGTTGCATAGAATAATAGAATAGTTTGGGTTGGAAGGGACCTTGAAGACCACCTGGTTCCAATCCCCCTGCTATGGGCAGGGACACCTCCCACTAGATCAGGCTGCCCAAGGCCCCATCCAACCTGGCCTTGAACACCTCCAGGGATGGGGCGTCCACAGCTTCCCTGGGCAACCCGTGCCAGTGCCCCCCCAGGTCTCACAGTGAAGAAATTCTTCCTTATGTCTACTCTAAATCTACTCCTTTCTGGTTTACACCCATTGCCCCTAGTCCTATCACTACAAGCCTATGCAAACAGTCCCTCCCCAGCTTTCTTGGAGCCCCTTTCAGGTACTGGAACTGCAACCAGTACCTTCAGGTACCAGTGTAACAGTAACTGGGAAAGTAAGAGATGGCAAGAGGGCATCTGCTTGCCACCTTGAGCAGCAATATGTTTTCATTCTCGTCCATCTCTTTAGTCCCCTCCTTTTGCTTGACAGCACGCGAGCAGGGAATCCTCTGCTTCTTGTGGAGCCTCTGTCAGCTGCCTCGGCTTTAGGGAAGGTAGGGTGTGGCTCCACAAATCTCCCTCTGATACTCCTTAACCTTTCTGCTTCCTCTTTCATCTCTGCTACCAGGCTGAGCAAATCATTCACCTGGTCACACTGAAAACACCTTGTCTCTGCTGCCCTCCGACACAAGTGACACGCTCAGGCATTCCCTGCAGCCACAGAGATGGACAGCTGTATGTTTGTGCCGGAGCTCTACCTCAGTCACCTTCTGGTGATGGCCTTTGGATGAGTGGAAACCAGAGCTAGATTCTCTTTTGGGCAGGTGACAATCACGAGTTAAGTTACTCCCTAGAGCCAGCAGGGACTGTGCCCTGTCTGCGTGAACTGCTGTGCAAGCTGATGCGCCATTCCCTTCTGAAACCCCATGCCCTGTTTGCTCACCCTGTTCACTCACCCTGTTCACCATGCTCCTCATCCACGCACTCCCAGAAGCTGCTCCTCTGTGTGAGAGGGACTGGCCACCATCACTCCTGTCCCTGCCCATGCTGAGTCAAAGCTGCCACTTGCTCATCAGGAGCCTGCCCTTCCCCGCTCTGCAGAGGTGTTGAGGGACTGAGGCTCCCCCTCTCCTCCTGCACTTTTGCCACTGTGGTTTTGCCACTTTAAGTCCCCTGGCATGATGCTCTGCTCAGGAGCTCTTTGCCTCAGTGGCTATATATGACATCAGGAAGCTTCTAGAAAAACTGTGAGAGCTGAAAGCACTGGAAGCTTGAACTGACTCAAGTAATATACTTACTGAAGGAGGGAAAGGAAAAATACAGACTCTGAATTTCCTTCTGAACTGTTATTTCCTTTCTGTCAGTTTTCTCGTAAGATCTAAAACTTCATTTTATATCAGTGATTCCTGCATCAACTTCTGTTTTCACAAAGCTTTTTGCTCAAGCTTTAGGTGGTGTTACGTATGAGACATACAAAATTGTTTTCTGTCTACCTGGAAGTGACAAGACACCATTCAGCCTAAGAGGTCCAGGGCAGAAATTACAGAGTAGAAAACAGAGGTTTTAGAATATTGCTTTTTTTTTTTTTTTTTGGTGGGAACTAAAGAAAACCTGCCTCAAACTGAAGGTTACCTGCACATTTCTGTAAATTCACTTCACTCAGACAATTTAATCACCTGATGAGCACTTGCCAAGCCAAGAAAACACATTTGATATTCTTTTTCCTGATATATTTGATGGTACAATCTAATTTTCCCTTATACTTAGATAGGCAGTTTCTCTCTGAATCTCCTTCCGTTATGCATTCATTCTACTCTGGTTTCTGATGTGTTTGCAATTTTACTGATGTGCAAATGTTATCTTGAAATTTTCTTAAGCAGAAACTGCAGCATGTGAAGCCTGTTATAATACCACGGCACCATAACCTTACAGCTCCCATATGTATACTTAAGTAGTTCCCTCAGCCAAAGTAAAGGATTGTAAAGCAACAAAACTACAGAAAGGATTTCTTCATTAAAAATACTGTATTAATTTGTTAATGAAAGAGATTTTAAGAAAGAAAAGAATACAAGCTTCTGCTTTCAAAGAAAACAGCTACTTATTTCTCTTTCCAAAGGGTTCCATTAAATAAAAGCTACAAAACTTTTGACTGAGGAATAGGAAAAATAGTTCATTGCTGTTTACTCAATAAAGTTATTAATTGTAGAAGAGCTTAAATGTTCTAGTAACATTGATTGGCAACTTAATATTTATAAAATATAAATATAATTAACAGGCATAAAGATTATATACATAACATAGCTATAAATATAAATAATGCTTCATACAACAATGCTAGAAGTTTCATATTTTTTTTTTTTTGAGAATTATCTAGACACATGCTAAGCACATAGTTTTAAAGAACATCCACAGGAAACAAATTTGACCATCTAGTGTAAGTTTGTACAAAAAAATCCAACAGATTCTATATTAGGCTAAAGCAGATTACAATATTTAACATAAATATATAAAAATACAGAAGCATATATTTTTGGGGTAATGAAATAAACAAGTGTGTTTTGGAGAGCATCTTCATTGCCAGCTGTCACAGGCCAATTAATGTATTTGTATGTAAATTAATGTTCTTGTGCCTATTAGGTCACAGCTGTTGAACAGATATTCAACTTCCATGCTACTGAGGTGAAAGAGTAGCTGAGTGTGTCCAGGCAGTTTCCCTGATTTTTTACTGCAGCTGTTTTAGTATCACTGCATGGAGTTATCTGAATTTTTTGACTGACATACATAAGTGATTCACCGAAGATCCCAGAGAGCAGTATGTCTCCCTCTCCCTGCTACAATTTGTAGAAAAGAAACAAAATAAAAAATCATAATGGGAGGATAGCTAGCAGAAATTTCAAATCACAATCTTTTGCTTTGGATAACAAGAAGATTTAGGCAGAGAAATCAGTAGACTACATCCAATGAAATACAAATTCTTTATCCATGGCTATTTTTCTGAACTCTGATAATTAGTAATTTTAGCTGCCATGTCACTAGAACAGAATAGAACAGAGCTGCATGTTCAACTTGTCAATGCTGCAGTAATATACTGTAATTCAGTCTAGCACAAAGTTTAGAGTTGTATTGCAATTAGAGCTAGAAAGATTCTCACTTTTTAAGATAGTGTCTCTACTGAAACGCCATGTAGTTAGTCTGGTAGCCTGTGAATGCAGGCAGCACAGGTTCACTGGGCTGCCTGGCACGGAGGCAGGGTTCAGACATGTTCTTGTCTTTCTTCATGTCCTCCTACTGACAAGAAGGGACAAAATACTCTCTGTGACATTGGCCTGGCAACTCCGCTCTTTGGATACATAAGATAGCCACATGATCAGGGCACGCTTGTACGAGCAGGATCTTAGTTATAGCTGTTCTGGTTTTAAAAAAACATATACATACTTTAAATTGTGCATTTTACTTTCATCAGGTCGTTAAAATTGTAGATCACTTACACTGGACTGTGACCTAAAGTATTACAAAAAATCTATAGTAGGTTTGGATAATGGTTATTTTTAATGTGCTTAATCCTGTAATATGAGTAAAGGATCAAGGCCCTACTGCACCAGGCATTATGAGGAGAAAAAAAAAAAATCCTTTATTTGTCTATTTTCCTAGTAAACTTTTTTTATTAACAAGTTACTATACTATATAATACAAATGAATATATTATATACTATATAATACAAATAAAAAAATTAAGATCAGAGCTACCTTGATGAATAACAAATAAGATCACCTGTGTGTGTATAATAAACAGGAAAACCCAGTCTGACTACATATGTTCCTGAATTACATCACTGATTAAAATACTTACAGAAGCATAGATAGATTTGTGCTGTCTCATTCTGGGAATACACACATCCTTTTTGTGGCAATTTTCCTCTTTCTATCACAGTACCTACTAGAAACTAACATATATGGACCTGTGCTACCTCTAAAACTACGTTACACTTTATTATCATCCGCAACATTGATCCAAACTTGTCCAAATATTAAAATCATCCTTTTAACCCAGAAATTTGCAATGCATACTCCTATCGCCATGCTGTAGACATTATTTCTTCTTGTTGAAGCATAAAGAACTTTGAATTTCTTTCATTTCTCCACTCTTTTAAGAATGGAACTAAACAATGTTATTACATATATGAACTATAACTTCTTGATTTAAACTTCTGTATTATGGCCATGTGTATTTCATAATCTCAGCCAGGTGGCTGTTTTCCACAACAGCTGAATTTCTGCAGGGTGAAAGATTGTGGTTTGGAAAGAGAAGGACTTATGTCACTTTGCTATTCTATGAGGGTAAGGAAGAGTGGCTCTTCTACCTGCCAACTTGCCTTCAAAGTAAAATCCCTCTTACAAAGGTTAGAAGAGGACATCCAATAGTGCCACAGAAGGCATGGGCTTAATTTAGTGGCCGGCATTCATCCACTGAGAATAGGCACAAGAGGGTAGTGAAAAAGTCAAGAACTCAGAAAGTTGCAGCTCCCTTGGGCAGGCATGTCAAAGAGCTTTTCACCTCCCTTTGGTAATTTTCATATAGAATAGTTTATTTGCTAGGACCTAAATCAGTTACTTTTATCTATCCCTATGTCTTATAAAGTTTACTGCCATTAATTCTACCCTTTCTAGCAACCTACATATAATCATATAAACTATCAGATAACTCAAAATAAGTGAATGAGGTGCTGCAATACAACAAGACCTTTTCCAAAGTTAAACAATGAAAATAGATGTACCACTTCTGGTTGTTCCCCGAAGAGTCCAAATGTTGTTAAAGTTGCCTTCATGTATCAGGGCTACCACAGCAGCATTTATTTCAGGGAAAGGGAATAGATTTAGGACTAGGCAGGAGCCTAGTCTGGACTCAGGAACTGGATTCAAGAACATGGATATCGGTTCACGATGGACAGGTAAGGTCCGCTCTGAACATTGGCTGTTCAGAAGAAGGGAGTCGACTGCTGTGATCCCTAAGCTCTTATACTGAGTATGACTGTATGGCATGGAATACTTCATCAGTTAAGCTTGGATCACCTGGCCTGTCCGACCCTCCCAGCAGGATCATACCCCTTCACCACCAGCTCTGAATAGTCTTAATTTACATAGGAACAGGTGTGAACTGTGGCTTCTTTCACACTAGTGACCCACTATCTTGGTGATAACTATCAGGTTTATCACTTTTAAAGGCAGCCACTGTCTGAAAAACTGTGTTGGGAAGCTTCAGGAGTTGAAGTTTTGAAAGAGGCTTGGCTGAAAATTCAGAGAATATGTTCTACTTTAGCCAAACTGGAACAATTGCAGAAAAAAACACTTTGCAAAGGAACTGAGTTATAATAAAGCCTACAGCATTTGTCTCCTACACTTGGTTGAGGAAAATGTTTGTATAGAATTAGGGAGTCCTCCCTTTTAACAGAGAACACTGTGATTGCAAGGTATGTACTTTGGCCAGAAGTGTTGAAGGGTTTACAGAAAGTAAAAAATAACCAAACAAATCATATGCTATACCGTACAGAATAGAAACAGGCTACTTGTTGGATTTTTGGGGCTTTTTTTGGGTTTTTTTTTTCAAGTGCATTAAAGCATGGAAACACCCATGTTAAGGGGAGCATTTTACCTTGTTATAACACTTTTCGATGTTCTTACCTCCTCAAGATGGGTTTCTAAAGAGCAATCCAGATGCAGAGATAACATTGGGTTAAGCAAGTATAGTGCAACATTTGGAAGGATAAGTATAAGCACAGAAAAATGTAATGTTTCACTGTAAAGTAAACTTATGTATTCAGGAGAAAGACAGTAATAATGGCCTAATATCTACACAGATATATTTTTCTGTAGGTTTAGGAGAAGGCATACTGAAGCATGAGAATATTTGCACAAATAAATCTTGTTTATAATTTATTAGGAAATAAAAAAAAAAAAGCTTTTAAATTGTGTCTAATTTTCCCTACAGTTCCATTAAAACTTATCTCCAAACTTGTGCCTTTCTAAATTTATTCTGAACCATTGTCTCTAAAGGTATGCAGAGGAAACAATTCTCTTGTTTTCTGGAATATGATTCACTTAAAGAAAAAGTTCTTAGAACACAGATGTGTTTAAATCAGACTTTTTCTGCAGGCTTGAGTCCTTCCATGGTTGCAATGAGGGTACTGACAGCTTCTACCCTTTATCTTTTGCCTTTTTAAAAGCATCCTCTCTGCTTTTCGGGAACTAGCATTCTTAGTTTGTCAACAGAATACGTTTTACTGTTTCCCAGCTAAATTAAATCTTAACCGCACTGTGAAGTTTTTTGAGCAAGAACTGCCAGCATATTTCATAGTGGTTCTATTAAACTTAACCATAGAGAAAGCTTTTTTGTTTCTGTCTTTCTCTTTTGCCATATAGTCCACTTCCCAAAGACCTCTGATTTTCCAGTATACATATTATCTCCTTTTCCATACAAATATGCCTTTTAAACTCCATAGACAGACAGCACTAGCATCATCACAAGCCAGTCAGCACAATGGTTGAAGTACCACTGCTCAGAGCGAGCCTTCTCTATTTATGTCTTAGGATAATTATTAACATCGGAAAATATATAGCTACCTCTGGATACTAGTGCAATAACAGATTTGTGCAGCCTCTACTGTCCAAATATGTCAGTGTCTTGATTTGCCTTGAGCTCACTAAGTTAATCAAAATCCTTCTTTCCCTTTGTTCAGACTGGTGTTGTTTCACTCAAAAAATTTGCATGTGGCTATACACAACAATAATATGTTTCCATGTATGCTCTCCGTACTTCCCCAAAGAAAAACTGGTAAAAGCCTCTTCAAATCAGATGAACCTCTCCTATCAACTAGGATTCAGATGATAAAGTTTTTGAGTCTTTATAGATTCTCAAATGTTGTTTTGTTAGTAGCTTCTTTAATGATGTGAAAACCTAATTGTACTTCAATTAAATGTATCTACTATATAGGTTATTATATACAGTTTATTATTATAGTAATTTAAAATTACCTTTGCTTTAAAATTTTCTTTTTGTTAAGAATACTATTATTAACTGTAAACATGTACCATTATTTGAATTCTTCTGGGCAGAAAACAAAGAGAGAGATGAAAAAAAAAGGAAGAAAAAAGAGAAACAATGGGGCAAGCAGAGGGAATAGAAACATAAAACCACTAGTTACACTCCTTAAAAGTTTTTATCTTTAGTCTCCAGCATATTGTGTCAATGCCAGTGACATTTGCCATGAATGAGTAGATGTAAGATATACAAGCCAAATAAATCTGCTAAATAAATACTAAGCAATAAAAATGGCAATGGGCAAGCACTGAAAAGTTGATAGTACAGCCATGGATTGTGTCCATAATAATTTCTTAGGGACGTCCAACATACACTGGAACATGATCTTTCTAAGCATCCCTCCAGACTGCAGCTACTGAAAAAAAGGATATATTTCCCAGCCTTCCAGAAATAAAAGCCATAGCAATAAAATGACTCTGTGCACCGTGTTCTATCGTCTTAAATACCATGGGAGCAACCACTGTAACTTTTGAGGGCAAAACTGACAACTTCATAGCTAGACATAAAACATTGTCAAGAAATACTTTTTTGTTGACTAGAATGATTCATCACACAAGATAGAGGTTTATAAGCAGAACCTTCTCACTCTGAAAAGCAGACAAACGTCTGTGGTAAGGTGAGTCAACCATAAAATTTTTTAGGTTGGAGGTATTTTTTTAAAAGAATATAAACACACACACATAGAGTTACTTGGCTGGCTCAGAAAGCCTTTCAAAGTAATAATGTTTTAACAAGGTTCTCAAATGATGTTTTTTCAAAATTCTCTGCAGCAGAAGGGAGTGTTGTCTTAAAGACAAAATATGCTTCTGTGGGACTTCACCTGCTCAAAGCAGTGAGCGTGTGATTCTCTTTTCATCTGGACACAGAGTAAAGTTTGGTAATACAGATGTTCAACTGCAGGTTCACTGGGTAAATGTTAAAGCAGGGATCTGTAAAATGCCCTTAGACCTGACAACAAATATCAGTGCTGTTTATGGCAGAATTCAGTCATGGACCCGACGAACTTTACTGGTGGTGTATTTTACAGCCTAGACAAGTGTCTCAAACTTTGAAAGGCTGTGTCTAACCTCCGGAGGGGAGTTACATTAATCACGTCATCATTCTGTCTCTGTAAAGACCTATCCTCTGCATTTATCCGTTTTGCATTCATCCTGCTTCAACATCACCATTATTCCAGCCTGTTCTTGTATAGGATACTTCTCCTTTCTTGTTTCAATGAATAGGTGATTATTAATAGTGATATTTTAAGTATTACCAATCACATCTAAATTAGTTAACTAATTAACCAAGCAGAAAGGTTCACAGAATGACCCCTTACACAATGAAATTAGATAAGATGATGTTTTCTGGCCTTAAAAAAAACAATATTGTCATACTTCTTAGTTCAATTATTTACTTTATATTCACAGTCCAGCAGCTGCTTTCATTGAAGGAAACAGAAGACTAATTAATCTGAGAAAAAATATTTGTATAATTCGGGCTTTTCATATGAACATTTTTAAAGGCTTTTTGAAAAGCTGAACTATGTCAGTGAGCAAGGCAAATCAGCAATTTTAACTGTAATGCATTCTAAAATTATCAGCAATGACCTGAAGGAGCAACTGAATTAAAACTCCTTTGGTAGAACACCAGGTCCAACAAATATAAATTTATGACCTCTACTGGCTGCCTTTGGCTGTGGATTCTTAAGGCCTCGGACTCTTAAGGCCTCCTAATTCCTGTTGATTTTTCATGCTTAGTCCTGCTAAAATAGTTTTTTGTGATGTTTATTAAACATACAATTCTGTTTATTTGTTTTTTTTCCAATGTGCTTTCAGTCTGTTAAAAATGGTAAAATAATGTTCTATCAGTCTTGTTTTTATTATGGAATCATCACCAAAGGAGTTTATGAAGTTTTTGCCTGGCTCGCATTCTTGGTCAACCCGCATAATCTGTAATAAATAAGCTCTGAAAAAAAGATAAATGTATATTTCAGAATTTGGCTTCCAATGAAGGATTATTTTTGCTGAAGTTACTTCAAACTGATGTGGGTAAACTGTAAAAAATAATTTTACTAAATGTGATAAAATTCATATCCTTTTAAGAAAGTCATCTTTGAAGTGGTAAAACACTAAGCCCAGACATTGGCCAGAAACAGTCATGTTTATATCATTGTACAAAAAGTTTGTCTTGCAAGCTGTGAAAGAAATTATCATTGAGTTCCTCGGTGATAATTTTCCTTGGAATTTTATGGTTTGTAAAATATTGCTTTATATAATCACCTAGAATTATTTATTACCTTATAAAAGACAAGTCTTCTGTGGAAAATTACGTCTTACTCAAAACACAGGTATTCCTGGTGTGCATTTAGAGGTATATGCATTTTTTTTAAGTAAATGCATTTTATTTCTCATTACTGCTCACTGAACACTGCACACTAACTTTTAACTAAATATTATATTTTATTTGGTAGATGAAAGGAATCGTGTCTAGATTCATCAGTCCTATCTCTCAGATTCCAAAACCGTACAGTTGATGATAACAGCTTTAAACACATGTAATTAAGAGCAAAGTTGGATTCACAACTAATTGTAATGTGATGATGTATAAAATGAAAAAAAAAAAAAAACCAAACAATCAAAATATAACCAGTTGAAAAATAATTTTCCATTTTAGAACACTCTTATCTTCTAGGAATATCCTAGGCTAAGTCTTTAAAACTTTCCAGGATTAGCCTGTAATCACTTTTGCACTTTCTCTTTCATTGTTTTATTCTCATGTAATGTCCCTTTAAGCTAGAAATTAAACTACAAGATATCCTAAATAATCTTTCATTTTTTTTTCTCTCTCTATGAAAAAAAAGAGTTTTATTTGAACTGATCCATTCCTAAAAATATTTCATTTTATTTTCAGTGACCTGGTACCTCTGCCATTCTCAGATCTTAAATGCAGGACTACATATATTTAAATTTGTATCTTCTGAATGGAAAACTGCGTATATGGACACAGTAAACAGAGAAACAGAAAGATATGAGACATTCCCTGCTCAGAGCAAATCAGCTTACAGTGAAGTTTGCTGAAATAATACAGGACTGAAACTGAGGGACAAATGACAGTGAAATTAATATAAAATAAAAATATTTTAAAATGCTTATTAATTCTAAATTGTACATAGACCAAAAATAAAACCTGTATCTATGAGTTCAGCAGAACTATTCAGTCTCCAGCAAAGACGTAAAACCCCTTCCTGCTTTCAAGGTAATCAACCCAGATATGACAACAACCAACATATAGTTTATACTTACTTAAGAACATGCACAATTTTTAGGTGGACTGCGTGGGTCAGAGTCTACAAACATAAGCAGAACTGCCTTCAGGTCAACTCTAACAGAAGTAACTGCCTCCTCAGATGAAACAGACAGAAGGGACAGAAGAGGATTATTATCTTTTCCACATCAGGGTCCCAAACACTGAATTGAACCAAGTGACATAATAGCTATGGTCCTGCTGTCTGGTTTGTATATAATATTGGTCTATGAAGCCATGCTTACTTTTATCACAAGAGCTGAAATCATGGAGCATGAGGAACAATACAGAAAAAAATTTGTTAGAGGGAGGAGAAGAATTTGGGGTCAGCCAGAAGCAGTAGAAGCTACCTCTGGGTTAAGATAATTCTGTTTCTTCAAAAATTCTTCTGATTCACTTTTACCCTGTTTTGTTTCTCCATCTTTCTGTTTCCAGGACAACCCAATCTGCCCCCTTCACATTTGCAGCAGTGATAATTCAATTTTGTTTTTAGTGAAGAGGTGTCCTGAGTCGAATCTAGTTACATACTGGTTAACCTTGGAACAAGTGAACAGCAAAAGATGATACTGAACTTGGCTCTTTTGTGTCCAGAGGAATTGATGCAGTCAGGAGAAAGAACTAGATCACATACAGCTTGGCTTTGACAATTAGTAATATTGTCACTGTGGCTTGCCCCCTAATTGAACTGAGCTAAAAGAGATTATTTGCCTTCAAGTTGAGTGCCTTGCCTTGTGCCTAATATAAAACTGCACATGCACCATCTGCTTCTGAATATTTCAGGTAGGGATTCAGTATAACATTATGGGTTCATGTTTGTACAATCTCTGTTTTGTGAGGATCCCTCCCTCTACACAGAGAAAAGGAAACAGTCTGATTTTATAATAAGGAAGGAAGAAAGTGACAGAAATATTTTTTTATTGTGAAACAATTGATTTATCAGTGACTCAGATCCACTTCCAATGATCTTTTATTTTTATTTTTCTTATTGTTCATCAGTCACTAGAAGCCTCACATCCTTTTTCACAAACAAAATCCATGTCTGTTTTGTTAGCTGTCCACTGAGCATTTGAAAGATAACCATTCTGTCTCTCTGCCTCCATTCTGGATTGTAATGCAGAAATTATCTATGTGGAGCCAATTACTATAATGTGCTACTCAAGAAAGCTGATAATTATTTGTATGTATTTATTTTGAGCAGGACATTTTATTTTAAGTATCAAAAGAAAGATGCCATCATTAACACTAACCAGGGGAATTTTTAGTTTATTCAATTTTTTGAATGAGATTTGCTAGTTCTAATTAGCTAACTGTTTTTGTCATCATGATTTTTAAGGATTTCTATTAGTTCAGGGAAGGAATTTAATTACAATATGACATTATTTGATACTGCAGGGAGAATTGATTCAGTAGGTAAAATTAAATAATGTAGCCTTAGCCTTTGAAATGTTTTCAAATTATTTAATTAGCCAATTACAGCTTATTTAAGCTGTACATGTTATTTACCTTGAGATACAATTCCCAGTGTGGTTTGATTCTGCTGATAGGTTGCAGGTTTGCTCAGGCAGTATTTGGACTTTGTGGCTTTGGCAATTTTAAATGTTGTTGAAAAAGCTCACTTGAATAATAGATCATACAATGCCTTTGATTTTGTGTATATCCCTGTATTGAAGCTTAAATCCCAAGTTTCACATGGTTTTCCTGAGCATTCTTACTATGCTACAGTAAAACATACCTGTTATTTAGCTAACTTTTTTTTTTGTTTAGTCGTCCATCCATTCTTAAAATAAATTTCCAAGCTGCCATGTATACTATCAGAGAAAATATATAAAAATAATATTTCAGATCTACAATTCTATTTCAGTGAGTAATTTAGTATACTGCAAAGAGACTGTGTTACTCTGCCTTGCCCCTGAAAAAAACCCTTTAACCACAAAAGCATGTCTATATTTTTCCTAAAGCATACAAATGTAGCTCAGTTTACGCATCTAAGTCAGGTGAAGAGCCAGAATCACACAGGGAGGCAAAAGTCTTAGTGGCCACACTCTCTCACCCTTTGAACACTTTAGAGAATGCACAGGGGAACAAGAGTCCTTATTATGATATTCTGACATCCTGAAAGTTTTATGAAGGTGTTGCATTCTTTTATAGGGAATGTTATATTGCTTTTCAGTTTCTTTAAGAATTGCACTTGACTCAAACTGGGTTATACTATTCCTGCAATTCAAAATATGGCATTTGTGAAGTAATGAAAGCAAACCCGTGCCCTTTCATAGTAGGCTAAGACCTTGTTCTATGGTTAAATGAGCAATTAATGGGCCACGGCTAGAGAAGGCAAGTAGCTTGCTCCCTTCTCACAAATGACTTTCTTGCTAAAAGAGCGAGTTAAAGCCTGCAGCTCATGAAGGCTGCTGCTGCTGCTGCTGCTGCTGCTGCTGCTGCTGCTGCTGCTGCTGCTGCTGCAGGTGGGCAGTGGGAGCATGCAGCTCTAATTCCCCTCAACCATAGTGAGGAGCTGCAACCTAAGGGTGCCATTTCATGTTATTTATAGCTCAGCCTAACTTGCCGATTGGTGTTAAACAAAAAAGGATGATCCTACAGCCACCTGTGTCTTAAAATTAGCAAGGCTAGATGTCCTTTCCTCTACTTTACTAACTGCTCCTAATCCCAATCAGGTGTGAAGCATGTCTTCTCCCTTCAGTGAGCTACTGGATTGTGTTTGTGTGACATTGTGTAACCCTAGGCTCTCTGATACCCACCCACAGGCCAATGTCCATAACTGGCCTTGACCTGTCCTCCAGGAAGGTGCCCGATGCCCGAGGCAGGAGCTGCTTTGGTGCTCCCTGGCTGTCCTGCTCCTGGCTGGGGGAGTGGTACAGGTCTTGGCTCATGAAGACTGTTACGCATTTTGAAAAAATCTATTTAATATGAAGAGATTCCAGGAGGCTATAAACCTTTGCTCTGAAGTTTCAACCAATGCAGGTAAAAGAAAGGTACAGGCAAATAATGAAAATAGCAACTAGCAGACTTGGAGAGAACACACAAAAACATATAAAACGGGAGTGAAAAGTAGGTCATATTTATCAACAGTGTCACTGAGAAAGAAAACAAGGAATTCCTAAGATTTGTGTTTCAGTAAGTGTCCTAAAGAACTTTAAATTCCAACTCATTAAAAAGAAGAAGACTATAACCATAATTTGGCTTTCACTGGAGAAGAAAGAGGGACATAACTGAAACTGTTTGAAGTGCTAAAGAAAACTCCAGGGCTGAGCTCACACTGAGCCAAGATTTCTCATTGTTTGGAGGTATGATGTAATAATGAGATAATTTTCTTCTTCATGCGCTTTGAACAAAATTAGCCTTTTCTGGTTTACTTTCTCAGGCCCTCTTTTGGTGAAAGAGTTGTATTTCCCAAACCTGTGTCTGGCACGCAACACAAAAGCTCCTCATCTTCCTCCTTTATGGAAACATGCATAAAAATTATATGGTGCAAAATGTTAAAAATAACAACACAAAATTTACAGTTTCCCTGACAAGTTTCTTAAAGCACTCCAGTTCTGTGAATATTTCATATCATTGATTATATAGATAGAATGGAAACATTGTCTTCATACATTACAGTCACAACATGTTACTGTATTAACCTGTAGTGGTATTTGCATTGACCTATAATGGCATCCAGTATACAATGCAGCCATCTCAGTCTCCCTGTATGTGTCAACAGCTCACAAATGCCATGGCATACAGTGGTAGCTGTACTTCCAGTGCTCCACTGACGTGAATGCTAGGATTATGTGTTTTACACTCGCCTGGATTGCAGTAGGATCTCTGAAAAAGTTGGAATTTTTGTCTACCTTGGTTCAGATATATAGAAGAAAAACAGTGAGGATCTTATCTTGAGGATTATTCTCTAATGTGCTCTTTATCACAAAGATCTGAAGCAAATCAGTGACAAGGTTTTCCTGGCTGGAGTGTTAAAACGTGTTTTATCTTTGGGGTTGTGCTTAAGGCTGCAATCACGCTGACTACAAAGCTTTTGCCCTTATGAATTTCTCAAAATGGAGACATGCCTCTCTCATGAGGAGACATGCAGGAAATGCTCATTGAAGGCCTGTGAAATCAATAAATTGTTTTTCAACAGCGTTTTAGACATTTTAGAGAGGATATAGGCCTTTCTTAAATGATATGTTTTCTTAAAGAGATCAAAAGAAGGAGGTTGTACGAAATACCCAAGAATTAGATTAACATGGGTGGTTGAACGATAATTGCCAACTACATGTAAATACACATGCACAAAATACATGCAGTACGTTTTATCTTCAGCTGTGTACTGTGTAATGCTTCACAGATGGTGTCAATTACACAAAGTAAAGCAACTTTTCAGATGAGATGCAAGTTTTATTTTCTCTGTAATAGATGAAGAGACATGTACAGGAAAATAACTGGGTTGCCTGAAGTTTTGCTTATGCTCTGCAAAAGGGCATTGATTGACTTATAAAAAGCAATTGAGAATTTCCTTATTCTGTTCAGCTCACATTTCAACTCTGAAAAAGATCATTGTAAGAAATAGTAATACTGAAGCAAGTTTCCCTGCATATTTAAATGCATGATCTCAGGTTTTATGTGTACTAATGACTTCTGTTTTACTTTACTGAATTTTTAAAAAGTAAAATGAGCATTTATGAACCCACCATGAAAAGGAAATGTAGAAGGAAGCTGCGTTATACATCATGAATAACTGCAACTTGGAGGGGTTAATGATTTAGAACTAGCTCTAATAGTCTGTGTAAATGTCTACATAGAGAAGAAATTTTTCATTATTTGTAAGAAATTAGATATGCTATAAAATGAATTGTACATTAATTTAAACATCTGCCTTTGACATACTTCTGAGATCGATGTTCTGCTTACTGGCCTTTTCATACAATAGTCTTTTCAAAGCAAGAACTCAGGTAAAACCATCTCAAGCAGAAATCATTTGCCACTAGAGCTCAGTAAAACATCTTAACAACATAACTTGCTTTACGAAGATTCTGCATAAAAAAAGTCTACAGCACTAGGGGATAGTAGACAACATTACACAGGAAATAATTTTAGGAATTGATGTCTTTTCTAATTCACGGCCATGTGGATTTTGCTACTTATTTGGGATTCTGTTGAACGTTATGGCAATGACACCAGTTGAAAATGTGAAACAATGATCTGAGGATAACAGTTCTGCAGAAAGTCGATTAGTCCATTTTTCTCATATAGGTTGTTCAGTGACTTTCTCTCGAGAAGTCCAAGACATACACCTCAAATTTTCATCCAAGAACTTTGGTACAGGGAGGTTGGAGCAGGACCCTCACATCTACAGAACAGACGGCATCCAGCACAGGTCATTCCTACTGTTTCCTCTGTGCTTGCCATGAGAAAGCTGACTTCTTCCCAAACTCTTCTATTGTCTTGTGTCTTGAAGACAATAGAAGAGTTTTGTTTTCATTTTATAAAAATTTTAAAGGGCCACTTTTTCAGTATGTAAGGAAGCAGAGCAGACAGAAGGCTTTCAGATCAAGATTGGATTTTGTATTATGATTGAAGGTACAGGAATAATTTTCTCTAGCTTCAATGATTATTAATAAAAACTTAAAATGATATTAAAGACTCAAAGCAATACTGATATTACTAAAATGCTAGGAAGCCCTTAATAACTTAATTTCCTTTGAGTCTTCAGGCATATTTAAACAATACTGTGTCATATCCTGGCCTGTTGTGCATTTTGAAATCAAATTATTAAATCTCTGAGTTATATCAGTAGATTTTTATGGAGTACAATTAAAGACAGAATCTATGATATATATAGTTACCTGCAAAATCACAATATTATCTCAAAGTTTAATTTCAGTTGCTGGATTTAGCAGAAATTATGCGGAGGTGTGAGAATACACATATATATGTCAAGACACTAGAGAGACGAGAAATTAAGAAGAAAGATATACTTTATATGAAACAGTCCTTTTCCTCAATTTTCTGATTTGTGGAAATGAAAGCATTCTGTGGGGTCACATATCCCTTAGCAGCCCGCTGCTGGAAAACAGACCTTGACAGAATGTGTTGCACTGGACATCAGTGTGGCAACCTGTTAATGTGCCTGTGTGAGGTCCTGGGTTGCTGGCTCAGCTGCAAGCAACTCAGGAGGTTGATTACACTGGAAGCCTGAAGCCTTGGTTGTCTTCCTCCATCCTTGCCTTGCAGTTTCTCCGCTGTCAGGGGTTTCCAGAGACTACAAAATACACTGGCTCCTGGGAAAAAGCAACACAGTGTGATTAATTCTCCCTCACATAGAATCACAGCATTTGGAAGTTTTGTTGCAAAGTGGAGTAGAATCAGTTTGTTATAATCTTACATGGTCTAATAAATATTTCACCTTTTTATGCTGGAACAGAAACATATACTGTGAAAATACACAGCCACAAATCAAATGTCTTTTGATGTGAGTATACACAAGTCCTTGAGACTGATTTTTTTCTATTACTTTCAATTACTCTACTTGCTATGCACAGATATCCTGCTAAAGTTAATTAGTACAAATGTATATACCTACAATTTTGGTTTTCTTATGGAATAAGTAAAGGAAAAGATTGGTGATAGTCTCTATTAGTCTGATTTCGAACTGGATATACCTGAACAATTCATGTTTTACTATGTACATTTTTATTTATTCCCAAACATCAGGCATGCATGCTCAACACACAAATTGGGAAAAAAAAAAAAAAGAGTATTGCGTTTTTCACTCTACTACACATACAGGTATGCACATAGGCACACACACATATTATATTTGCTTTAAAATTCTTTCCCTTTACGGGTTTACGAAGGGCAGATCTTGCCAAACTAACCTGATCACCTTCTATGACAAAATCACTCAACTACTGGATGGGGGAAAGGCTGTGGATGTAGTCTTCTTGGACTTCAGTAAAGCCTTTGACACAGTTTCTCGCAGCATTCTGCTTCAGAAACTGTCAGCCTCTGGCCTGGACAGGCGCACACTCTCCTGCGTGGAAAACTGGTTGGATGGCCGGGCCCAGAGAGTGGTGGTCAATGGAGTTAACTCCAGCTGGAGGCCAGTCACAAGTGGGGTTCCCCAGGGCTCAGTACTGGGTCCAGCCCTGTTCAATGTCTATATCAATGACCTGGATGAAGGCATTGAGTGCACCCTCAGCAAGTTTGCAGATGACACTAAGCTGGGAGGAAGTGTCGATCTGCTGGAGGGTAGGGAGGCTCTGCAAAGGGATCTGAACAGGCTGGACTGCTGGGCCGAGACCAATGGCATGAGGTTTAACAAGGCCAAATGCCGGGTCCTGCAGTTGGGGCACAACAACCCTATGCAGTGCTACAGACTGGGGGAAGAGTGGCTGGAGAGCTGCACGGAAGAGAAGGAGCTGGGGGTGCTGGTTGACAGCCGACTGAACATGAGCCAGCAGTGTGCCCAGGTGGCCAAGAAGGCCAATGGAATCTTGGCTTGTATCAGAAATGGGGTGACCAGCAGGTCCAGGGAGGTTATTCTCCCTCTGTACTCGGCACTGGTGAGACCGCACCTCGAATACTGTGTTCAGTTCTGGACCCCTCACCACAAGAAGGATGTTGAGGCTCTGGAGCGTGTCCAGAGAAGAGCAACGAAGCTGGTGAGGGGGCTGGAGAACAAGTCTTACAAGGAGTGGCTGAGAGAGCTGGGGTTGTTTAGCCTGTAGAAGAGGAGGCTGAGGGGAGACCTCATTACTCTCTACAACTACCTAAAAGGAGGTTGTGGAGAGGAAGGAGCTGGCCTCTTCTCCCAAGTGACAGAGGACAGGACAAGAGGGAATGGCCTGAAGCTCCGCCAGGGGAGGTTCAGGTTGGATATCAGAAAAAAATTCTTCACAGAAAGAGTCATTGGGTACTGGAACAGGCTGCCCAGGGAGGTGGTCGAGTCGCCTTCCCTGGAGGTGTTTAAGGAAAGGGTGGATGAAGTGCTTAGGGACATGGTTTAGGGAGTGTTAGGAATGGTTGGACTCGATGATCCAGTGGGTCCTTTCCAACCTGGTGATTCTGTGTGATTCTGTGATTTAAAAAGTTTCAATTTTGAAAGGAAAAAAAAATTTGGTTTTGTGCAGAATATGTATCTGTCCTACTCCTTTCCAGTCAAAAGCCCCACATCCAACAGCCTACTAGGCTGTCATGTTTATAACTGAATTCAAAGTTACCTCCACTTCCATAAGAATGAGAAGACAGGCAAACAGGCTATTCGTATGGCAGCCATGCAATGGGTTGTTTGCTACTTCTGTTCTGGTTCAGCTACTCTTACAACATCAGTACACTGGTTCTTCTTCTGGTAGGACCTGAAATTCACATTAAAAAATTGTATTATTTCACATATAATTCCAGTAGCACTGTGGATAATAATCTCAGATAGTAATCCCATCATTTTATGGGATGTCAGTATTTTGACCCTAAAAGGAAAGAGTCTCTAAGATTAAATTTAAATTCATATTCTGGGTTTTTATGAACAGTAACATGGATTCCAGTACAGCCATGAAAACTGAACCCACCTTAGGCTCAGAATACACTCCCTGTCTAGGAAGTAGTAGATTTATTCAGCACAAAATTATCTCTCCATGTTAATTTATTTAATTATGATGATTTATAGTTGAGATTGTTTTTGTTTCACCTTGATGACTGCAAAGACATTATTCCCTATTAAACACTGTGCTTTGACCAATTTTCTAAGTGTCACTATGAAGAGTAACTATGCAAAACATTTTAATTAATACTGAATACAATCAAAGTGAAGAGAGAAATGTTCATTCAAATGCTTCAGAAAAAAAAGACATAATAAATGAACCCCTTCATGTTCCCATTTGTCGTATACCAGTGAACTACAAAGGTTATTTAAAAAGAATGATTTCTGTTTTTATAATTTAGAAAATATGTATTTTTTAATATTTTAGAAAATTTTATAAGTTTTATGCTTTAAGTGTCTCTCTTATGATTATTTTGTTCTGTAAATTCCATGATTCCAGAAGAAAAGCTGAAAGGAAACTACAGAGAAGAGGCATGACAGAGAATATTGAAAGCTGGCCATGCTATGAATTTTCTAATTATGGTACTAATAAAGGATTATTCAGATGCTAACTTTGTGACAGTGGAATCTTCTGACTGGTATTTTCAATTCAGCTACTATAATTTTCACATGAAGTTTCTGCTAGTACTGGGGTTTTTTGGTCAGGTTATTTTATCTAGGCATTAGTTTGCTGTGTTTCACTAGTAATTTATCTGACAGCTCTGGCATTTATGACTCTGTGCCAGGGAAGAACTTCAGCATAACTTTCCCACTATACCAGTGCCATATTACCTTTGTGATATGATGTTTTGTGTTTAGTTCTTTTATCCAAACCTATGCCTTTTACTAAAAAATTGTCAGAGTTGCAACTTGAAATGACCCAAATTTATGGTATAAATACCCTGAGGGGAAAAACCTTGAACTGGAAGTGCTGCAGCCAGTAATCAGAAGAATAGATTTTTCTCCAGAGTGTCAAGAGTTTTCATTTTTATACTCTTCCCATTCTTAAGAGTGGAATTTATGAAGAATATTACTATCTTGCAGCTTTCTCAAAAGCCTTTTTGTGGAAATTCTAAATCTGTAGATGTAATCATGGTTGTTATTGCCATTGTTTGTTACTCCTATGAGAAGAGTTATCTGAATCTAGTGTATCAACCCTGCAAATTCATGCACAAGCTAAAGGTATATTGTTTTCCTCCTTCTCCCTTTTTTTTTTTCCAATTCCATTTTAGAAATAAAGCTTAATAAAGGGACTATTTTGAAAGGATGTTTATAACCTCAACTAAGGTTTCTTAAAATCACACTTAAAATTGTCAGAGAAATTTGAAATTATTTTAGGAGGAAGACAAAGCGAAGATTCATCCAGGATGAATTTTTAAACATTGCTCCTTTATTCTTTTGCACGGAATGCTAAACATCTATTAAACTGACAGAACTGAGAAGTGGACCAAATTTTACCCACATCTGTAACTTCTGCAGTTCAAGGTATTGGAGATATGAAGCTGGTCCATTTAAACAAAAACGAAAAAAACCCTGAGACAAACTTAAAGGTTAAGTGGTCTTTCTTTTTTCTTCTTCCTTAGATATTGCCAACTCCTTTACTTATTCATTTCAAGTTCCATGATGCTTAGCTGGTGGATGGAATGGCTTAGTCTGGTAATGATATGAGTCTTCATTCCCTTGCAAAGAAAATAAACTAACCCTGGATAAATGAAAATAATTTATCTCTCTGCTGCCATGTCAGTCTCCTATTACTTCTCTTCTAGATCTTTTTGACAGTGCTTCCAAAGAGACATTCCTCAAATTGCTTCATAATTCCTATTAGGGAATTGAACACCTTTCCCTCTGTCCCGGAATAAATTACCTCTGTATAAAGGGGAAATCTGCATATCTATTCACTTCTTACTCATGATCAGTTTTCTCTGTAGAGGAAGATCAAGTTTCAAGCACAATCTGGACTTCTAATTTATATTTCTGGATGTTTAGGTACTATAATAAGTGTATAAAACAACTCACCAAAAAAAGAAAAAGAAAATTCCTCTTTCAACTGACATACAGTAAACTCCCTTAGATTTAAATTTAATACAGAGGAAATGGCTAGGGTAGTAAGAGCTGACTGAGTCAGGGCAGATAACAAGATTTAAGAGATAAACAAAGAAATAGAGCCTGGAGTTACTAACTGAGGAGGATGGAGTAGCTCAACACACAGAAAGACTAATGCCTATATAACTGAAAGGACGAAGAAAGGATACTGGTAAAAGAACAAGGAGATGAAAGGACTGAACGTGATATTCCCCAGCACAGAGATTTCTGTGTTACCAAGCATGAGCTGCATGTGTAAATGGGTTGCACAACAAGCCCTGAAGAGGTGAAACTGTAATCATGAAGCTATTTTGCAACTGATGTTCACAGGAGGATGGGTTTTTATGTGCAGAACAGCAATTGCAGTGTAAAAGGGAAAATATTGCTGAGTTATAAACTCAGGACATAGTTAATGAAGAGTCTTAGTTTACCTGTTGCAGAGATGGGCAATGGAAATGAAGGACAGTCACTGATAATTATTATACAAGGATTCTATGGAACAATTGTCTTTTGTTGAGAAGAAAATTACCAAGGCAAAGTCAAGGCTGATGGTAAACCTTATAAAGTTTCAGTCCTGCAGTTTTAGATGCTCTAGTCCCTGTACTATGAAATATATTCTAGGCTTCATATTGAAACATATGCTAACCAGATAAATAGTTAATCATTTTTATCATAATAATTTGCTAAGTAGGAGTAGGACTAGCCAGGTAAAAATACAATATCCACGTATATAAGGGTTTGTGTATTCCCGGTGAGTTAAAACACATTAAGACAGATCAACATTGTGGCTTTCATTTACCTAACTCCATATTGGAGCACTTATTAATCAATTCAGACTAACAGTTTTAGTAAAAGAAAAGGGGGAAAAAAGACAAAAAAATAACATAGGAACATAATTCTCTTGTGAGACCTCATCTGGAATACCGTGTAAAGTTCTGGAATCCTCAATGTAAGAAGGATATGGAGCTGTTGGATGGGGTCCAGAGGAGGGCTACAAAGATGATTGGAGGGCTGGAGCCCCTTCTGTATGAGGACAGACTGAGAGAGTTGGGCTTGTTCAGTCTGGAGAAGAGAAGGCTCAGAGGAGATCTTACAGCGACCTTCCAGTACCTGAAGGGCGCCTACAGGAAAGAGGGGCTATTCATAGATGCTTGTGGGGATAGGGCCAGGGGGAATGGGTATAAACTGGAGAGGGGCAGATTTAGACTGACCATTAAGAAGAATTTCTTCACCATGAGAGTGGTGAGACACTGGCACAGGTTGCCCAGGGAAGATGTGGCTGCCCCATACCTGGAGGTGTTCAAGGCCAGGTGAGATGGGGCCTTGGGCAGACTGATCTAGTGGGATGTCCCTGCCCATGGCAGGGGGGTTGGAACTAGATCATCTTTAAGGTCCCTTCCAACCCTAACTATACTATGATACTAATATAATGTAGTAAAAAAACAGAGTTCCTTTATTTTAAGTGTTCACTTAAAAACATCAGTAAAGGAAAATTTCAATTAAATATATATCACAAGGCAGTTTTATAAAAAAAATACACTTTTTTCTCCTTTTGAACTAAAATACAGACAGTAATTTTCATTACTTATATTTTAGGGAATATTTGAAACTTCTGCATATTATTTTAGTCTGTAAAGCAGGAGTCAGTAATGCAAATCAGAATGTAAGTTCAGTACATTCTATAGTTTCACACATGTAGGATTTTTATATGAGTAAATAAAACATTCGCTTGATGAGAAAAGAAAGTACATGCTGCTATATTTTGGAAAAAAAGTGTGTGAACCTAACTTTCCAATACAATGATTCACGCCACAGAAAGACTCTATACGATATTGCTGTATGGCTTTTTCAGAGAGCTAATGGAGAACAGACAAGGCACAGATAGTTGAGAACAGCAACATGACAACGAGTTTTGGGAAGGTTTATGGAGGTGTCTGTTTTTAGGCATTTATTGCAGTGGAGATGAACTCAACTTATGCCTTTAGGGTGACAATTGCAATACAGTTGGCCAGAATTTTCACAGACACCACCTGATATAATAAGTAGGTAAAGATAAAAACAGAGGGAGGAATGAGAATGAAATTTGAAGACTAGAGGCACAGAACATGATTGAAACACTATTCAATATTTGTTCAATTGTTATGACAAACGAGATTAAAACAGATACTTTGCTGGCCAGTAACAGTGATGTGAGGAAGAAAATGTTTCAAAGGAAATATTTACTAGAGTAGTCAATAGCTCGAAGAAATAGTAAAGCCTAGATCAGAGGAGAAGAAAGAGGACACAGATAGCATCATAGTAATCAGTAATGTTTACCAGAAATGGTTACTAATGGGACAAATCTCCAAAGAGAGGAGGAAGATGGGTAATCTAGAGTAGAGCAATTAAGAGGAACCAGAGAAAGATTCTTGTTCAGCACACACTTCCTATTCTAGCTGAGGCAAATCGATATTTACGTGTCTGCCTAGACAATTCCCTCCACCTCCACTCAGAGGGTCTCCTCCAGAGACTCCATTAGAGATGATTAAGGGAAGAGGCGGATGTGACTGTAAGAGTGGGAGACAGAGGCTGAGGAAATCCATTTAGAGCAGAGACACAGAGACTTTGGAAAGAATGTAAGGAGTCTCCTTTTCATATTTCTATGGTACTAATGAGTGGTCCTGAAGAGACAGCAGAACAAATTGATTATACTATCCCTTGATAACAGATCTAGTGATGAGAGTTTTCATCAACAGTCCACCACCAAAAGCCTGGTCAAAATATGATGAAATAAATGAAGTGATTAAAGGAAAATTATGTATGCATCCAATATGCTATCATCCATATGGAAAAAAAAAATATTTTTTGTACTTCGATTGCCATCTTTAGATGGCGGTCATAATGGACGACATTTGTAAGGAGGAGAGGAACAGGTTCAACAGCAACATATCTTCCGTTTTTATTTTCTTTTCAAGGGGGAACCTCTAGGATGGGTCATTCTGAAGTTACTCCACTGTTATGTGCAACGACCACATCACTGTGATTCAGATGTCATATCAGAAAAACATGGTTTTGTTCTGAAAATGTCATATTCTTGCAATAAGCACAAAATTTCCGGTAAAATGTAAAAGTGATATTTGTTTTATATTCATGATGTGTAGAATACTTCTCTTGAGAAATATGTTAGCGAAGTGAGGCAGGGAAAATGCAAAGCCAGCACCACTAAGCTGCAAAAACAGCCATTTTGAGATGTGTGATACTACAGTATCCCAAAATTTCTCAACTTATTAACAAAACACACTTTCTACAATTGGCTTCAGTTGAAATGCAATGCTATCTTAAAATACTCACTGCAACATTATTTGATATAGGAGATGAAGTGTGTTTGACTTTAATTATTAATTATATATCTAAATGTTCTTAGAATCAATAGTGTAATGCTCCCTAAACTTTCACTTCATAATTTTCTGGCTCTTACTTTTAACCTTGATTATTTCAAAAAGGGCAAAATGTTCAGACCCGACTCTGACTCTGTGGTAATTCATTTTGCTTCACAAAATAATGGAAAAGGTATCTGTGGTGAGCGGACCTTGGATGGCCTACAGGTGCCCACCAAGCTGCTCTGTCAGGAGAATTTGCTGATAAACATGTTAGAGATTATATTGGTTCTCCATGGCAAGTTGCTGGCTGGTACTGGCTCTGTTAGACAAAGGGGAAACATCTGTCATCTTCTCACAGAAGTCACCCCTGCAACACCCTTCCAAGTGATGTCCTTAAAAGGAAAAGAATCACAATTTAATAATCTAGATGGATTTTGAGCTCTGTTTTCCATCATTTTCTATTACATCTTTTTAATTTTATAGTTCTATTTTTTTTCCTGTGAATTAAATAATTGCCTAAAGCAGTATTCTTTAATCAACAGTTCTTTTCTAGTACAAAAGCCTCTCATATCATTGAACCTTACACAATCTGCTATTATGTTCACTAGTTAAACAGGTAATTTCAGAAGAAGTATTTTAAATATGCAAGTATAATTTTTGGGTAATCTGACAACTGAACACTATGATCTATTGGTGACTATAGTCCTTCTTTTGTTGAAAACCGTAATTCATCAAAGAACACAGCAAATATCAAAATTTCCACTAAATTCCTTGCAGGAAACTGCAGCTCAGATTATTGTGATGGAAGAGGGAGAAAAGCTGCTGATTTCGGATCTACCGTTATCAGGCCTTTTCAAGGTCAGGTGAAGGTGACGTAAACAAAAATTGCATATTACTTCCTCCCCAGAAATAATTCATATGGGTCTATTCATTCCCTGACTTTGAAACCATGCTAAATTAAATGCTCAAATCACATAAATTTTTTCTGGTATGCACATCTCTATAGTATTACCGTATGGTAATACAGTGTCTTTTTCTAGTTTGGGAGTTCATAATAAGCAATAGTTTTTATTACGAGCACTTTCAACAACTTCAGTGCAGAGTAACGTTATTTCCAAGATGACGGTGGCAAAATTTAGTCCTTTGTGAGTGAAAAGAACTTAGACCATACTGCAGTAGCATTTTCATGTTCTGTAGAAAACTCCATTATATTTTCTTGGTCCTGCAGTACCGAACTTGGAAGACTTGCAATAATTATTGTCTTTTCTGGCTTGTTTTTTTTTTTTTCTGCAAATTATGTAAGATCAAACTTAAAGGATTCAATTCTACACTTTTATGTAGTGTTTACAAACACAGAATTTATATGTAAATCTCTTGTTTATATGCACAGTAGAAACTACCTAAATCCCATTTTTCAGGCAGCCAGAGGGAAGAAAGTTACAAAATAGTAGAGTGGCAACAAGCTGACCTAGAAGCTCATCACTGCAAAAGAAGCTATTTGACAACAGGAAAAAAAAAAAAAAAAAGGAAATAAAAATCTTTAATCTTGGCTTTTACCAAGAACAACAGCAATAAACAATGAAAAGACAACTGACCTATTCTCTAGGAAGAGATTTTCCTATAAAGTGTTTGAGACTTCCTAAGTCCATCATTTTCATACCAGTTACTGAATACAACTTGTCTAAAAACTTTTACCTCTCTACCTGAGAAAAAAGGTTATTTTATTTTTCTTTCATATCCAACAGTAAAAGGAAAGAAATTAACAGAATACTACAGATTTCTGTGACTTTGGGGACTGAATTTGACATTGCATTATTAGAACAATTTTTGACTTAAACAAACCCACGAGCTATGAGAGGCTTTCATTTTTGGAAAATTGTTTTATACGGTTGATCAGAAGTTTCCCTAGGGCATGTTAATTTTTCAATGAATTGTTTACATATCTTCCTTTTACCACTCCAGCAGCACATAGAGGACTTAAAAGGAAAGTAATTTACCTGCAGCTCTATAACAGACACAAGGCTGATTATAAGCTGCTACCCAGGAATCTTGAAAATTCAGGATCAGCATCCATTACCCACTGACTATTTTGCAAAACATGCATAAAAATACAAGGAAAATCAAAGAAAATGAGAAAAAAAAAATGAGTCATGCATTTGTTTAGGAAAAAGCTTTGAAATATACACTAGGAAGTATGTGTGCAGAAGTTTCAAGTTCTTATACAGAACACATTTTTTTTCTATTGAAAAGCAAACACCACCTCTCTAGTATTGTCTGTGAAGAGATTAGGTGCAAACATCTTAAACTTCTATGTTATCCCTAAGCATTTGACATACGTTCCTGAGAACGTTATTCTGTTTCTCCATGAGGTAATGTCATTTAAATTCATTGTTGTCTTTCATACGACATTTGCCAAGAAAAGCTCTAAGATATACCTTCCCTGCTTTTTTCCTATTCCTAACCCTCAAATCATACTTGCAATCAGTGCAAATGTAGGGGGTAACTGTTCTAAGCTGAAAGAGGGTAAATTTAGATTAGATATTAGGAAGAAATTATTTTACTATGAAGGTGGTGAGACACTGGAGTGGGTTGCCCAGAGAAATTGTAGATGTCCCATCGCTGGAGATGTTCAAGGCCAAGTTGAATGTGGCTTTGAAAACCTGATCTATTGGAAAGTGTCACTGCCCATCGCAGGGGAGTTGGAACTAGATGTTCTTTAAGATCCCTTCCAACTCAAACTAATCTACAATTCTATGATCCTATGTAAGGATCAGAAAGATTTCCCCAATTTACTTTTCTTGCCTGCATAAATAATTTTGATTTTATTAAAAAAACCAGATTTTTTCCTTTCTAGAAAAAGTTTGATAAATCCAAATATTCCATTACTAGAATAGAAGATCTCTAGGGCCCATAACTTTGTGCATGAGCATACCACTGACTTGTAGGTTTGGAAATAGAAACTTTTCCAACCATCCGACCATGAAATTCCATAGTAGATTAATCTAGAAACTGTGTGGTAGTAGAGTTCTTAATTTTCTTTTACTGAAACATCAAGCAGTTTAACCTGCTTCCTGCATTATTATTTATTTGCTTTGCTCTGGAAGTTTCAAAAATTTAGTTTACTTGGTGGTTTTCTCCTTTCTTTATTAAGATCTTACTTTGGAAATAGAATCAGTTTGTAAATACCTAGTCGTTGCCTACGCACATAAAAAGAGTAACATACTGGCAAAACGTAACATCATTTAAGTCACAAAAATATTAATGCTAAATAGTACTTGACACTATTTTAATGCTTAGAGGTAATTATCAGCCACATGTTTGAAAAGGGAAGAGAATTAAAAATTGTTGAACCCTTGAATTAAGTTAGATCATCTCATAAAAACAATCGGCATTCCAGAATGGGATGGGTAGCTTACAAGGAGTTAATATGTTCTTACTGCTTTGTAGTCTAAATTACTTTTAGAAAGTAATATCCATATTGTACCTTGAAGGAAGGCCTAAGCAGTAAACTTTAACGGCTGCCTGAGTTGGCAATCATTTCATTGAGACAAGACACTGCACGAGAAATTGCTCTATAAATAAGATCCCTTGCAGAAGACTTAAAATGAAATTCATATTATTGATGTTCACTAAGAGACATAAAAACCACAAGACAGCCAGGAAGTGGCACTTGTTTCAAATCACTGTCAGAAGCACCTGAAGGACACTCTCAAAGTCAGTTTGATCAATTATGACGAATACACAGGTCAAGCATTCTGTGCAGCTGTAATGCGTTTGGAAACCTTGAAGAAATACATCTGGCAAAAGGAAATAGGATAGATATGAGATATCCCTACCGCAAAGGCTTTCCTGTGACCATTAATCCAGAAACGTGCACTATCTTATTGAGCAAAGTTTCTCTCTAAATTCTCCCCTGTCTCCTCCTCAACTCTGTTTATGGGGCTTAGGATGTCTCCTGTCCTCATCTCCTTGAAATAAGCTCTCTGAAGAGTGATCATCTCCTAGTTTGAAGCGAGATCAGCAGTCATGGAGTCTGGATGAGACTTACACTCCCCACTGCCAAAGCATATATTTTGCTAGCATCGTCAAGAAAGTAACCTTTGTGTGATATTTGCACTGGATCTGTGACTTCTGTGGCTGGACACTAATATTCTGTGAGATTTTACAGAAAGCTGTCAGTAGTGGAAAAATGTCACATGAAAGTTTAAAGGTTTAACCTGTAAATCTGATGGAGATGATGGTTGCAGACAGGCAAAGGTAGGAGGGAAAGAGATTGAAAAGTGTATAACAGCTGTTTGAAAGAAGGTTTCTATATATCACAGAAGTGACAGAGACAAATAGAAAAGAAATCAGATTGCAGGAACCAATGTTAGAAGCTTAAAGAATCCAAATAATAAAGCAAGAAATGATATAACATTAGCTAAGCTGAACTAGGTTACAGGAGTCCTTCCATGAAAGTAATGATTAGTTCTCCTCTACAATTTAGTCTTTTCTTCAGACACCACGAACCTTGAGCAAAATATTCTGTACTACTACAGCATATGGCATGTTATGAGAGGGGGAATGATGTATATGCTGCAGTTAACAGTGACATTGATGGCACATTGATTGTAGAGCAACAGGAATCTGCAAAATTTTGAATTTTTTAAAAAATAAAAAGATAAAATTATTTTCAGTCAGCTTCACACCTGTGAAAAGTGACAGATTAATGTCACCAAGGCTATCAATCTCTTATTATTGTACACATCAGACATGGTCCTGTCAGCCACTGTAGCTGTGAACTTTAACCACATTTCATAGGGTGAAAAGACAGCAACCAAATCACTTAAGTACTTTGATACTTGAAGAGTGTGTTGGGAAGTGTATTTAGAATACCATACCAGGTAAGAGACTACAACAATTTGATGAGAAGGGCTTTCTGTGTATTCTTCTATCTGCTGATTATTAGAGAAAATAAAATTAAAATAACTCAGACAATTTAAATATGTCTGCAAAACATGGCTAAGATATTTAATTTAAAATTATGTTTTCACTTGATGTTTTCCATATCTAAAATTCTACCATAAGCACATTTATGGTTTATGTTCTTTGTAGTTTTGGGGTTTGTTTTTTTTAAACAAAGTTCAGTTCTGGGAAATGAAGAATTTTTTGTGTGTAGATGACATTGTATGTTTTGAACATTGTAGTAACTTATGTTTACTGATCATTTCTTTTGATACTAGATTTTTTTTATTCTTTTCCTTTCAAGTGTTTTATTAGAATTCAGGCTCCCTAAGAGCTGTAAAACCCTGCACATGAACTTCTGTTCATAGAGCACACAGAGCATGGATTTCAGCATCATCTGTCTTCCCTGTACTGCAGGTCTTGTTTCTGAATTGGCAGGTATAGAAAGTAGCCAACTGAATGCTAACATCTTACTCAATTGCAAATTGTCTTGGATGGAATTTAAAAATATCTTTTAACATTTTATGAAATTGAGACTTAAAAGGACTCAGTCTTACTAATAAGGCTGCTAATAAAAGCATCAATTAGTGTTAATTTCAGTAAAAGAATCCTTGAAACCTGCTTCTTAATTCACACACTCATGGGATGCCAAACAGACAGTGGGCAGCAATAACTTTCAGGTTTTTTTGCCCTGTAGCCTGATTCTGCACTCTTACATATACTGCCAGCAATGTGCTTACTGTTGTGCATTAAACAGTCTCCAATCAATAGGCTGGATTTGAACTGACAGCTGTGTTATATATTTCTCCATTAGCCAAGGCTGATTTTAACAGATACATGTACAAGCAAAGAAAACTTTAGTTCAAACATTTGCAATTTTATGCGCCATTGAAACACAAACAAAGAATTATTATTTACCTTAGGGTTTCTAATGTTGTAATTAAATATGTTATTCTGCAACTACATTTCTCTCACTGCTGACACATTGGGAAATGAGAATATTTAAGACTCGAACAAATAATGATTTAGGGCAAAATTAGTGATTTGTATTGAAAGAATCAAGCTAGTTCATGTTCTGAATGTTCTTGCAAGAGCATTTAATTTCTTGAGAAGAAAACTTTGACATGAATGACAGAGCATAGTTAGAATCAAGCATAGACCTCATCATCGTGCTTCATTACTTTAAAGATAGTAAGTACTGCAAGAGGTTTCCAAAGTTGGTTTATTTTGCACATTAGTCACAACCATGCTCTTTTCATCAGGACAATTAAATAGACCATTAGTCATTTTATAGGGTATTTATTCACCAGCTGAGAGGAAATTGTTATTCTGTTCTGAGACGAGCTGGGTAATTCCTAACAGATAAAATCAGAAACCTTCTTTGGAGATGTGTGCATATCCAGATGCTCACCTTCAATTAATTCCAGCAGCAAGGTTTATTACCCTGTCCTTACAGAGTACTTAAATACCTACAGATTTCCTTTCAGCTCTGTAGTGAGTTAGTTGCTGGATCACAGAACTTGCCTTTCAGGAAAGACAGTACAAAAGCTAAGGTCAATTAAGTTTGAATTGGCTTAGCTTTCTGATTCACCTTTAGATTGGCTAAAGCAACACCAATTCACAAGCCTGATTCTGAACTCTTTAAAGTACGGTTTGAAAGATGTCTGGCATCCTTGTAGAGAGGTAAAATATTTAAGTTCCTTGAATTTATGTCTACTTTGGCTCAGGCAAGCTCAGCTGTATCGTTTCAAGGTCACAGCTAGCAGATTGAAACTACTTTAAGCAACAGACTCTATATGAAGTATCCAGTCATACAGGCAGACTGCACATGTAGTTGAAGAAAACCGTGTTTTCACACTCAACACAGAAAAAGCAAGTGTTCCTCCCACAGTTACCAGTTTTTCTTGGACAAACTCTACCTTTGTTAGTAATAATAGTGTAACATCAAACATTCGTTTGGAGGCTTTCAGTTGGGTCTGTTATACCACAGTTTAGACAGTACTGATGTAAGAAGAAGGGAAGGAGGGAAAAGAAGGGAGCTCCTGTAGAAAAATGTACCGACCAATTTTTCCAGTACATGAACACAAAAACTTTACAGGTAGGATTTTTTTCCATTGGTCTGCACCTTACAAAATGCAACAAGGCCAGATAAAATAACTTCTTGTAGTGAACTGACCTTGGCTGGCTGCCAGGTACCCACTCAGCTGCTCCTTCTCCTCAATAAGAGAGGACAGGAAAAAAGATGAAAAAGCTTGTGAGTCACGATAAAGACAAAGACACTGACCAGTTACAAAACAGCAGGCAAAACGAACTCAACATGGAGAAAAAATTTTGATTTATTAGCAATAAAATAGATTCAGATGGTGGGAAAAAAAAAAAAAAAAACAGACAAAATCTAAAACGTCTTTGCCCCCATACAACTTTTTTTACAAGTTTAACTTCACTTCTACAACTCCTTCTCTCTGAGCAGCACAGGGTGATAGGGAATGGGCTTCACTCAGCCCTGGCTGCTGGGCAGCATTCTGCCCTTTCTGACCAGGCTTTCCTCAAGGCGCTCGCCTGTGGCTGAGGGGCTCAGTTGTGCACCTGCACCGGAATGCACTGCTCTCACTAGAGAGAACAGGAGGCTGGAGTTTTCAGCACAGGCTAAATGAAAAGAGACATTGGAAATGTCAAAGGAGGTGTGCTGTTTGCTGTTGATGGTAGCTAATTTGATGCTTTGATGTATGCAAGGGAGATATTTAAATAGCAGAAAAAGGTTGGTTACTTTTTTTTTTTTTTCTGTGAGATAAGTTGTTTGTATTTTGTTGACCAAGGACAACTATTGATTTAGAGGAATGCTGGAAGCAATAAACTTCTCAACAGTGGAAATAGGTTTGTTCATTTTTAGAAGTAGAAAAATCTATACCCTTTAAAAGGCAAGTTTAATAAATGTTTCTGGGTGTTTCAAATAAGTGATGCCCTTGACAGTCTTTAATTGGCAGAACTTCTGACAAATTAACATTAGTATGTGCTTGACAACAGGAACCAGCCTCTGCTTATCTCAGCCCAGAATAAAAGTATGCACATTCACTCCTGTGACATCTGTAGGTCTTCATTAAGCCCCTTCTGACTTCCAGGACTCAACCAGACACATGAATGCTTTCTTACCCTGCTTAGCTACGGACCAAGACTCACCACCACCGCCTATGGTAGAAGTTAACTTAATTTGATTTTGAGATGCTGACTGTATTTCTAGCTAGCCACTAACTTGTTTGATAGTCTGATATCTAAGTAGTCAGATACCTAACTAGGCAGCTACCACTCCAGGGACCATTGGCAGCCAATAAATCTACCTGTAATCTGCGAAAAATGCTACGCTGCGGAGAAAATTCAAGAAGTCCTTTTCACTCCTTCCTCTTGAAGGGTCCTGAAAAAGGCAGAAGTAAGACTTAGGCAAGAACTATGGTAAAAATTTACTCTGTAGCCTGTTCTGATAATATGAGATACTGGCTTCAGCCCTCCAGGAATGTTAAGATTGGAAGTGGTTTGAAACAACACACCATGCCAGACAGATGCAATATTCCTGAGGAACTACAATCTATGCTCAGGTCCACTGGTACATTTATATTAATGGAACTCAGAAGAACAAATCATATCATTAAAACAAAATTATGAATATGTGATTTGTACTTAATGTTAATATAATAAATTAGGCCCTTTTAAACCTGCATGTTTCATTTGTTTGAGTCATTAACCCTAAACTAATATTTCAAAATATAATCTCTTAATAAGCTTAAGTCACAGGCACACTTTACTAGAAGGGTGCTCGGTTTCTGAATGAACAGCCCTTTCCTCTTCTCTGAAGTACGTTTAAGTAAACTTGTGCTTTGAAATGATCAACAGTAACTCATATGCATGTTGTGAAAAAATCGGTGCATACTTCACAAACAGTCACAGGACTTAGTCCTCAAAATTTTCTCTTTTCTCTCACTGACATGAAGTTGTGCCCTCTTAGTCATGAGTTCACAGTATATAATAACACTAATGGAACTAATAAACTATGGAATTGCTGTTTCAGAATAAAACATAATAACAAGTTTTTAACCTAAAGAAATACTTAAGAAAAAATGTTATCCTTAAATTGTGACTCATTCCAAATTCAATGCCCAAGGCTGCAGAAGAATTCATGTTCTTGAAATACATACTCTAGAACAAGTATTTTCTTAACTATACATGGTAATTATGAAACCTTGGAATTCAGTAGCGAAATTCCTCCAGATTTTAGTGGGTCCAGAACTGTGTTCTGACACTATTTTCCCACTACTTTTGGAAGCTATCAACTCTACAAATTCTTTCGCATCTTCTAAAAGTCCAAGTTTGTATTTGTTCTCTCTTCACTCTCTTCTATGGTATCACCATCTAAGTATTGCTGTGTGCTACAGAATGAATGTCAAGTGCTCTCCATTTATAAGGGATATAGATTTGAAGTGCTAATATGCCAGCTATTGACATTTCTAAAGAATACGGCTGATTGGTATTGCAGCCCAGAAACCTCTTTCAAACACTAGAGCAAAGGAGATACATCAACAGTAGCGATACTCAAACAAAATTTGAACAGCATAAGACAACATAGAACATTCCTTTTCAAGTCACAGAAAATTTAGTTTGGAACCTAGGGGTACACAAGTCCTCTGAAGTGTTACTGTTTCTTATGTTTTAATTTCTCTCACACTTTATCCTTTTCTCTACCTGCAAGTAAACATCATCAGCACCTTACTTCTGTTCCAGTTATATTGACACCTCCATTCTCTGTATTTGCTCTTTTGTATTTGATATTTTTCTTAAAAACTCTCCAAATACAGTTTTGTCAACCTTGTCCTTCAAGGCAGAAGAAATCCAAACAAATCATCAAATGAAATCAACAGAGCTATGTATAATAAGGGAAGGAAGCTGATTGCAACTGATTTTTTCTTGCCACTAGACTGAGCAGACTGTTTTATTCCTCCATAACTCCCAATCATAGGACACATATCTGAGAAGCATAGACAAGATTATTGCAATAATTACTTCCTAGTCCTGTGTCCTTTGTTCCTAGATGAACTGCCTGGATGTGGCACCTTCCATCACAGACAACTATGTCATATAGTCCCTTTCATAAACTTATCAAGCACGACTTTTGAAGTATTTAGGCCTCTTGATCCTGCTATCGTTATTTTACTCAAAACCATCACAACTCTTTTTGTTAGAAATTACATTTTATTTCACAGTGTTACTTAATTCACAGCCAGTTTTTACCCATTTGATTTCTTGCTCAACATTGTATCCTGGTAAAGAAGGTGAAGTGATAAATACGAAATAGGAAAATGAGCTATTTTAATTGGGAACAGTCAAGACCATTCTGTTTGAATTGTGTTAAACTAAAGGCTGCTCCTTGAAAGCCACCTGGCTGCTCTGTCTATTCTGTTTGTGGGGTACTAGTATCAGACTATGCAGACCAATATGTCAGTATGTTAGTAAAACCTGTTGCAATCTTCCATTTTTGTCTGTCTATTTTATAAACTTCTCCTAACCCTCCTCTTGTTTAAAAATAGCTTCTTACTCATTTATCATCATGTTGAATACTTCACGGAAGCAATAACAGATAAGATGACAGTGGAACAGTCCATCTTCTCTAAGAAAGCTGTAAGGTCAATCTAATACTATTTTGCTAATGTGTATCACGCTCACGTCAAGGCTTTTTAATTTGACTCAATTCCTATAATAATTATTTCCTTTAAGATTTATTCTAATTGCATAGCCAAGGTCATTCTGAAATTCCTGTAGCTGCTTCGGTCATTTTCTTTCATTTCCACTCAACCAACATGACTACTGAATATCGATATATTTTTTTTTTTTCTTCAAGCCTCGCTTTGTTCCATAATGATTTAAGTATTAATATATAACATATTATCACTATTACTTAAAAGACAGATTGGAATGGAATTATTTAGGTTGGAAAAGACCTGTAAGATCATTGAATCTGACCATAAACCTGACACTGCCAAGTCCACTACTGAACCATATCCCTAAGTGCCACATTTACCTGTCTTTTAAATACCTCCAGAAATGGTGACTCAGTCACTTTCCTGGATAGCCTCTCCCAGTGCCTGACAACCATTTTGGTGAAGAATGTTTTCCTAATATCCACTCTAAACCTCCTCTGGTGTGTTTCCTCTCATCCTGTCACTTGCTGCCTGGGAAAAAAGCCAACACCACCTCACTATAATGCCCTTTCAGATAGTTGTAGAGAGCAATAAGATCAGCCTCCTTCTCTCTAGACTAAAAATATACAACAGTTCCCTCAGCTGCTTCTCACTAGATTTGTGCTCCAGACCCTTCAGCAGCTCTGTTGCTCTTCTTTGCACACACTTCATCACCTCAATGTCCTTCTTGTAGTGAGTGGCACAAAATTTAACACAATATTTAAGGTGTGGCTTCACCAGTGCCAAGTCCAGGGTGACGATCTCCTCCCTGGTCCTGCTGGCCACACTCTTTCTGATACAAGTCAGGTGGCCTGGGCCACGTGGGCACCCTGCTGGCTCCTATTAAGTTGGCTGTTGACCAACACTAGGCAGATGTCCAACCGCTCTCTCCAAGCCTGCAGCATTACATGGGGTTGTTGTGACTCAAATGCATGACCTGGCACTTGGCCTTATTGAATCCCGTACAACTGCTCTTGGTCCATTTACCCAGCCTGTCCAGATTCCTCTGTAGAGCATTCCTTCCCTCAAGCAGACCAAGACTCCTGCCCAACTCAATGTCATCTGCAAACTGACTGATGGTACGCTAAATTGCCTCATCCAGGTCTTTGATAAAGATATTAAACAAGACTGGCCCCAGTACTGAGCCCTGGTGAGTACCACTTGTGATTGGCCACCAATTGGATTTAACTATATTCACCACCACTCTTTGGGCCCAGCCACACAACCAGGTTTTTTTTTATCCAGTGAAGTGTACACACACCCAAGTCGTGAGCAGACAGTTGCTTCAGGAGAATGCTGTGGGAAACAGTGTCAAAAGCTTTACTAAAGTCTAAGTAGACAACATCCACAGATTTTCCCTTATCCAATAAGTGGATCAATGTGGCATAAAAGGAGATCAGGTAGTTCAGTAGGACTTGCTTTTCCTAAACCCATACCGACTGGACCTGTTCACCTGATTATCCTTTCCATGCCTCGTGTGATGGCACTTAAGATGATCTGCTCCAGAACCTTCCCTGGCACTGAGGTCAGGCTGCCAGGCCTATAGATCCCCAGATCCTCTTTCTGGTCTTTCTTGAAGGTGGGCATTGCATTTACTGACATCCAGTCAAGTGGGATCTCCCCAGTTAGACAGGACTGCTGAGAAATGACTGAAAGCAGCTTGATAACCACTTCCACCAGTTCCTTCAGTTCTTTTGGATGTATCTTACTCCGCACCATATACTTGTGTGTATCTGTGTGGTGTATAACTAAAGAAGAGTATCCTTAGCCCTCGTTTTGCTGCTAATATATGTTTAGAAACAATTTTTATTGTCTTTTACAAAAGTAGCAAGATTAAGTTCTGGTCAAGCTTTAGGCCTTCTAGTTTTCTCCCTGCATCACCTCATGATATCTTTGTAGTCCTCCTGAGTTGTCTGCCCCTTCCTCCAAAGGTCATAAACTTCATAAAAAAGGTTTCTTGCTGTGAGTTTCAGCCAAAGCAGTCTGTTCAGTCAGGCCAGTCTCATTCCCTGCCAACTCATCTTTCAGCACATGGTGACAGTGTGCTCCTGTGCCTTAAAGATTTCCTTCTTGAAAAATGTCCAGCCATTCTGGACTCCTTTGCACTTCAGAACTGCCTCCCAAACGACTCTCTGAACCAGGCCCCTAAACAGGCCCTCAAGAAATCAAAAGCAACAGTTCCACTACCCCTGCTCCCTGCTTCTCTTAGAATTGAAAATTCTATCATTTCATGATTGCTATGGCCAAGACGACCTCTAGCCATCACATCACCTGCTAGTACTTCTCTGTTCACAAACAATAGGTCCAGTGATGTGCCTTCATTTTTTCACTCACTTATCAGCTGTGTCAGATGTTTCCCCACCCATTTTGTTGAAATACAAATTAATTTGAGTTTTAGCAGTTCTGATTTGGAGACATCCAGGCATCTTTTACAGTTAAGTACTTAGTGTCTCAATCAAACTGATTTCACTATAGCTATACACACACATAAAGTTATTAGGGTAAACTTTAATCTGTAGTAAGATATTTGTAGGCATACCATGAATCGTTATCTTACTTTATGAAAATATAGCTTTATAAATCCAGAATTTGATTTGCAACACACTTTTTATTATTATTATTATTATTATTATTATTATATGTTATCTACTTGTAAAGATTTTTTATAACTTTCCCATGTCTAGTACATTACCACCACTCATTGTTTTATTTAGAGTAATCACAAAGAAATTCATTAGTTTTGATGACCAAGAATATCCAGGCATAACTATTTCTATCACTTTTTTGCCACCAAAATATAATGAGGAAGTAATTACCAACAATTTTGTAATTTTTATTAGCATGAATCTCTCTAGTAAGATATAGAATTCTATATTTATCTTCAGCCCCTGAGGTTTGTGGAGAACTCTCGTAAGACCACCGAAATAAAACTTCTTTTATCAGCTTTCCCCAAAGTGACTTGGATCAAAATTAGTTTCTGTTTGCTCAGTGCTGTTTGATTTTATTTCTTTATAATTTATCACTTGATTAAGCCAACAATGCTACCCTCCCATCCCAGCTTTCATTTTTCATTCACGAATATCACATAGCTCTAAAGAGGTGTGTTCCAATCATGTTACTAAATATTGTAGTCATCAGTAAAAAGTGTATAATTGATGCAAAATACATGGAGAAGGAAAGCTTAGTGGTCAGAACTGTTCAATATTAAAAAAAACCCTATGAAGTGGTTGAATGAAACTAGAGTTTAGGGATGTCAAGGTATGTATAGTAAGAGATGAAACTAAATAAATAAAAAAATTGACGTTGATTATTCAAGAACAACTTATGTAATACATTAAGAAGAACAAATTAAAAAATTATTTCTGCATTGATTTCTTGCAGTAGTTTTACAGCTGCAACTTTTATTGCTCAAAGACTTGACTTTAAATCTACCCTCAGCTATTTTCTTTCCTGGACTTCATGAAGACTATAATAGAGAAGTTAAGAAATTAATGGAATTTGCTTGAGGACAGAGTAGCTTTTTTGATATAATTTAGACAGGAATGGATTAACTTTTTTTTTACCCCCAAATCACATTTTAAGTCGTAACTAACAGGATCGAAGCAAGAATCACTTGATAAAATGCACTTGTTCTTGCAATGCTTAAAATAATTACCCTAACGATTCAATGAATATCTACAGTATTAGTGTTCCCCAGGGTCTTGGATGGCTCTTCAGACACCTGGCATCATTTCAGACCACAAATATAACCCAGACACGCATAATTTTCAAAACATATGTTATCAACACTGCATCATCTAATTTTTTAACACCAGTAATCTAACCCTCAATATTTATTTCACAGGAATCAAATAAAAAAGCAAGCTTCAATTAAGACCCTCTAAAACTGATATGCAATGGTTACAAACAGAGCTGAACACAGTCTCCACTTGCATTTTGGAGGCACTTGGCATTCTTATTAAAAGCTAGCCCCCCACAGGTCAGCCACTGTCCATAGGACACTCTAGTATCATAGATAGTATCTTAACATTAAACATTATCTAATTCTTAGAATAGTCCCCATGTATTCAAAAGATACTGTTTTGAGGAAAATATCATAAAACCTTTTTTGTCACTACTTTAAATATAGAGTTCATGTACTCTATGACTAACAATTCTATAATAATAACGTATACATTAATGAAATAATAGTTTAAATGCAGGAAAGTCCTGGAGTTTTCTTTTTCTCCAAAACAAATAAAAATTACGTAGCACATTTCTGAAAATTTTATTCCTTTAATAATAGTTGAAATTTCTTCACCTATTTACATAATTAATTTTCTCATGAAGTATTTAGCAATGGTCATTATCTGAACTTGTATAGAGTATGTAAAACATTTTAGAATCATTCATTTTGAAGAACAATTTATAGGAGGATAATATTGGGTGTTTTTTTGAAATGTTTAGAAGTTTCCTTCTCAGTCGTTGCATCACCATTTGCAAAGTGAACGAAAGTAGTTTCAAAGGGAAGGAGGAAATGGAAATTCTCTTCACTTGGAAGATCAGTTGTAGCTTAAGTATACTGTGCTAGAAAAAATCAATATTTGAATGACAACTTCCAGTGTAGTATGCAGTATCAATTATGAATTAATAATTTCTGTGCCAGGAAATATGCATGCATTTAAGGACACGGGAATTTTTATTTGATTATATTAGGTATACACATAAATTTTAGAAGGAGCAGGCTTTTATGTTTGAGGAACAAAGAACTGTAATGAGTAATTCAGAAAACACAAGATAACTTAGCCGTATGTAGTTTCTTTCATTTGCTGTTTAGCTTAGAGTACAGACTTGCATTTTCTCCAAATTACATTTGTCTTTAGGTTAATTTGGAAAGTACATAATAATCTAGCTGGCCTGAGCACTCATTACTAGAATGGGAGATGAAAAAATCCAGAATTGAACACGGTACTCCAGGTGAGGTCTCACGAAAGCGGATTAGAGGTGGAGAATTGCCTCCCTCAATCTGCTGATCACACTTCTTTTGATGCAGCCCAGGATATGGTTGGCTTTCTAGGCTGTAAGAGCACATTGCTGGATCATGTTGAGCTTCTAGTCCACCAGCACTCCCATCATAGAAAGCCATCAAATTTGTCAGGCATGATTTGCCCTTAGTGGAGCCATGTTGATTGTCACTAATCACCTTCTTATTTCCCATGTGCCTGAATGGATTTCCAGGAGAATCTGCTCCATTATCTTTCTGGGCACAGAGGTAAGACTGACTGGCCTGTAGCTCCTCACATCTTTTCCTTGTTTGAGAGTGGGACTTATGTTTCGCCTTTTCTGTTCAGTGGGAACGTTACTAGACTGCCAAAATTTCTCAAATGTGATGGATAGTGGCTTAGCAACTTCATCAGTTCCCTCAGGACCCAGAGATACATACCATCAAGTTGCATGGACTTATGCACCTTCAGGTTCCTTAGATGATCTTTAACCTGATCCTCTCCTGCGTTGTTTTTCAACCTCTCAGTCCCTGCCTTTGCCTTCTGCAACTTGAGTGGTGTGGCTTGAGCCCTTGCCAATGAAGACGAGGTAAAAAAGTGGCTGAGTACCTCAGCCTTCTCCACATCCTGGGTAACCATGTCTCCTGTTTCTGTCCAGAGAGGGCCTAATTTACACAATTATGATTGAAGTCATTTAGCAGACACCTAGTGCCTCATTATTCTGCAGTGTTAATGACATATTCAAAGACTATTGCAGACCCTTTTTATTGCTTAAACATTCAATGGTGCCAAAAGTACCTTTAGCTTGTTCATGCCATATACTTATAAGATGAATATGGCTCTCCTTGCCTCACCTTGTCTTGCCTTGCCTTGCCTTGCCTCCCCTTGTCCCACCTCTCCCATTGAAATTGAAGTTATATCCTCCCTGGTTTTATTTCTCCAACCTCTAGTCATTCAGATGTGCTGAAATTCTAATTTCTGTTTTGAAGCGTAGCATTTGATTTTTCTTTGCTGCTCATGTCTTGATCTTACTAACACTCAATGTCCAGCCTGCGAAAGTTGCCACTGTCACAGCTATCTTAAAGAATGACTGTTCTGTGCAGATAATGGAATCCCAAGAGAACACAGCATTTCAAGGTGTTTCCTTTCATCTATTCTCATTTATTACAAAAGTAACACTTGCAAATATAAATGGACTCAAGGCTAGTTCCAGATGCAGTTTAACATTTATCTTAAATGTGCTGTAGTAGACTCATTTATTTTTAACATTCGTGGTTATTTTGTCATTCACATTCTGGATAAAGCTGAGTTAGTTTAACTCTACACTCAATAATAAACGTTTTAATATATCCTTTACGTTTAAAGTAAGAAAAATATACTTTTCTTAATGAAAGTAATCCAATATTTGACCAAAGAATATTACTAAGTATTCTTGCAAACTATTTGATTTCTTAAATTTCCACAATTTAAATGTGTTTTGACATTTCATATTATTCATCTGCTGAAGTGCTTCCGCAACCTTTTTTCCCTGCATGCTCTATGTAATTCTGCAGTTTAGCTCACAGGTACTTAGTGTCTTTCTCAGGTTATCTTAATTCATTACTTTTTCAAAACACTAATTTTTGAAAAATTATTTTAAACTCAATTAATCATTTATTTACAATATACCATGTTCAATTCTAATACAGGTGTATTCATTCATTTCCCATAGTAACTAGCAAAATTATATTTCTCCCTCAAGTCTCCTTACTTAGTGACCAATCTTATCTTTTTCTTTTTTCTTTTTTCCTCCCGAGCAACATGCTTATAAAATTCAAAGCATTGCCTGCAATACCACACAGATATTGATGTGCAGGATGCATCCTTTCCTACTTGAGACTTTCTCACTAGGGTCAAGGAGAGCACAACCTGGACCTCAATGTCTCTCATTGTGGCACAGTCCTCCCCAAGCCTTTGATCCAATCAAGATCTTCCTCAGAATGAGTGCCTACATGAACAAGGAATAAATCATTGTTCATCATTATTGCATCATATTAACATAATACCTATGAATTCAATTTGTGGATAACATTACGGTCAGTGCATATAAAAAGTTTGAAGCTGAAAGACTAAACTAAGAGAAGACAACATAAATATGGATAGATGGAAAAATATAAAGAATATATTTCTTTATTAGGATATATTAGAATATAATTATTCACCGTAATTCGTACTGATCACAGCACACAAAAGAGCTTGAAACATTAACTTTTGTTTTGTTTTTATGATTGTAAAAGAGTTTGGGGAAAGAATTTGACAGAGAAAAATTGAAAAACAAACAAACAGATGGGGAGGCCTATTCAAAAGTGGATGGTGGCATGCATGGTAAAATGGAGTAGTTTCCTCCTGTCCATGAATGAAAAGGACCTGAGAGTTGAGCAAATGGATGACACTAAGCTAGGAAGACTAAAGCTGAAGTTATAGAAGGGAATATAAGTGAATGGTACCAGAGGAAGTTTTAACATGCTGAAAGTAACAGCTGAAGAAAAAATCTTTGCAGCAGCATTCTGAGAGAATGTACATAGATGAAATTTTATTTTCAAGGGCTGTAAAAAGCATGCTGTAAGAAAGCAAGATACAGTCAGAAGGAGCAGTATGAACAATAAGTGCAGTTATATGGGTAAAAAAAATAAAGCCTTAGTGAATTAATATGGAATCATAGAATCGTAGAATCATGGAATAGTTTGGGTTGGAAGAGACCTTAAAGTTCACCTAGTTCCAACTGCCCTGCCATGGACAGGGACACGTCCCACTAAATCAGGCTGTCTAAGGCCCCATCCAACCTGGCCTTGAACACCTCCAGGGATGGGGCAGCCATTGCTTCTCAGGGCAACCTGGGCCAGGTGGGCCAGTGCCTCACCACTCTCATGGTGAAGAAATTCTTCCTAATGTCTAGTCTAAATCTACCCCTCTCTAGTTTATATCCGTTCCGCCTTGTGCTATCACCACAAGCCTTTATGAATAGTCCCTCTCCATCTTTCTTGTAGCCCCCTTCAGGTACTGTAAGGTCTCTATTAATATATCAGAGCCTTCTCTTCTCCAGGCTGAATAAGCCAAACACTCTCGGCCTGTCCTCATATGGAAGGTGCTCCAGTCCTCTGATCATCTTTGTAGACCTCCTCTGGACCTGTTCCAACAGCTCCAGATTCTTCTTTTGTTAAGGATTCTGGAACTGGACACAGTACTCCAGATGAGTTCTCACAAGAGAAGAACGAGAGACAGAATCACCTCCCTAATTACCTAATATAACCCTTTTCATCCCTGTCCAACTTACTAAAACTGCAAATCAATGCCCATGGTGAAATATCTGCAGGTTGGAATGATGAATAATAATTTTTTCTAAGACTTTTTTTGTGTGTAGCCATTACAATATAACTAGGTAAATATTTGATTGTAGGCTGGAGAGGCTATAACCGATGCATACAGACAAAGTGGGTTTAATCACTGTTGAACTAGTGGTATCTTTCTTATTGATGGCTGAAAATCATAATTTGTAGCATTTTAAGTATTCATTAAGACTTAAAATACATGGATTAAATACATAAAATAGCCATATTTTGTGTAATTAATGCAATTCTATATTTTTCAGGTTTAACCACTTGCAATAAATATTTAATCCACAAGACTATAACCAAGTATCTTTTACAGTAGTTTTTAAGTTTCTATATCAAAGGTCATTTTTTTAAGACAAAGCATTCTGCAGCAGCTTGCAACCTAGCTCATTTTTATTGCAATACTGAAAATCAGCCTAACTGACCTTCAAATGAAGTAGATACATAGTCCTACGTTCTTCCCAGAACAGAATTTTACTAGTATAATTCATAAATAGTCAATATGATTTTCATCATAATGAAATCTGTGTAACACCACATTTTTAAAAATCTTTGTCACAAACGTAACTAACCATCTATTGGAGGCAGTTGCAAGCAATAACTCCTTTCTGTGCATTGTGATCATGTTCAAGTGGCACATACAGTAAAGAGTTTATTTTATTCTTGTGAAAATGATCATTGCTGTGACGGAGATAGCAGAAGCTCCAGTGTGATTTCTACCTATTTTTTATATGAGCTGCTAAGGAAGCCTCTTCATCAGCAGTCAAGACTTTTGACTCTTCCACCCCAGCAACTGACAAACTCCAAATAAGAAGTAACAGAGCCCCAAAGAGTACTAAACAAAATAGAAAGAATTAATAACATCTCTGCAGACTCTTAAAACCATGGATGTAAAAGGAGTGATTTAGAAGTAACCTATCTAAAGAAAACAGAAAATATCAGAGGGAAGGCCAAACTATCAGCTTCCCAGAAGTCAGTGAACCAGCGAATATTAGACCTTTGTGGGAAGGGACCTACTTTTATCTGCAGATACATAATTTGAAATACTTGTTTTGGTGTAATTTACCACATTGATGGCAGTTTCAATAACATTACCTTGTTTATGATCCCTCATATGACAAAACACAGTATAGCAGAGGAAGATGAGGACTTGGAACCTAATTCAACATGTTTGGACAGCAGGAGAACAAAATAAAATCTCTTTTCTAAAGATGATGATTATTATTTCTGTATCCACAATGTGGGTTTCATTGTAGCTGAGTGAATATGTTCTGTGAAGATTTCATATTTTGTGTTTGTACTTTATTTTAGGCAGCATTTAGGTGTCCTTACATTTAAAGAAAACCTATAAAATATATTTATGAATACAGCAAATTTGCTAATGTACAGGGTGCAGGTGCCCAGGTGTTGGCCATGGGGGTAGCTGCTGGGGCTGCCCCTCCCGGGCACAGCTGAGTCCGGTCGGATCCAGCGGCCCCAGCACAGAGCACAGCTGAGCCCCTCACCAAGGGCACTTCGGGTAAAGCCGGGGACAGAAAGGGCAAAATGCTGTCCAGCAGCCAGGCCTGAGTGAAACCGTGTGAGAAACAGCCCTGTGAGCCCAAAGGGTAGAGCAGGAGGAGGGGAGCGGTGGCTCCAGGCACCCCAGCAGAGAACAGAGGAGTGAAATGAACCAAAAGGGGCACAGGGAAGGTATTTTAGTTTTTACCTTTTATTGTCAAGATACTTCTTTTATTATTTTTTCTTTTATTTTATATTTGGGAAGAAATTAAATATTTTTTCCTACTTTTTGCCCACATCAGGTCTTTTTTATCCATGATGGTAATTGGCAAGTGATCGTATTTTCTTTATCTTGACCCACGAGCTTTTCCATCTTATTTTCTCCTCTGTCCTATTTAGGAGGGGGAATGGGAGATGAGCTGGGCTGGCATCCAGCAGCCAGCCAAGGCCAATCCACCACAATCAGGCTCCAGATTGTCAGGAAACAATTTCACTATGAAAATATAATGTATTAAAAAAAAACTTGTTAAAATTGATACCTGATCTCATCCTGTCTAAATTGTATTCAGAACTAACAGCTGGATTCAACTTCTTTTTCTTATTTCTGTCTTGAATCTTAATAAAATAGGTAAAACTATAGCTATTAGTCACAAATCGTGGCCATTTCTTTTTCTAGAATATACCTAAGAATTCATTTTGTGAGGTTTCTCTTAACTGATTTGGAATAAGTTCAGTTTAACACTGGATTGAAATAAGTTACTGTGATGAATACAAACTAATTAAAGTACTGGACGTCATTGTGCTTGGTTGAAGGAAAAAACATGAAAATTATGTGGAATTGTACAGATTCGTTAACATCTGTTCTTGCACCCTGTGTTCCCTTGTTCACCCTTCCAAATTTTGCCTCTGTTTTAAGGTCTCCTCTTATGCATTATTTCTTAGAAAGGGACAGAGCAAACACAGGGAGTTTTTGTAGCTAAGGAAGAAGCAACAATCAAATGGTGCCTGTAGCAGCTGCTCTCCTCAGCAGTTGTTTCAAGCTGTGGAGCTTGTTCTAACACAGTTCAGTTTTTCGTCCTGACTCCACACCTTAGCCTAGAAAACCAGCTAAGTATGACAATCAGCGTCTGCTCAAGTCCTGCTGATTCAGATTTGCAAGATTACCGAATGAAACCTAACAGGGACACAATCTGCTTAAGTAACAGTACTAAGAAGAATGTTGTATTTGCCCATGTCTCCGAGTATAAATCAATGGTTAAAACATTCCATGCAGGAGTCTGTGAGTGACATCTTGGCTGCTCCTGACTCCTAGCCTAGCTAGATTAAAGCTAAAATGGCTTTACTTCTACAAGCTAAAAGCAGACATTTATTTAGTCTTGTTCAAAAGGAACAGGGCATGAACAAGTGATTTTCTATGTAGGGACTGATAAAAAACAGACTTCAGAACTAAAACCACAGATTCCTCCAGGAGACTGCAAAACAAGTGATTATTTGATTTTTTACAAGCAAAACCTTATTGTCTACTTCCACAAACATGATTTTACCATTGTAGCTTGGTTTTGCTAGAGAGGTTGTGCACGGAACATAGTTGTATCATATGGGTACAGCGATCAGACTATAGCTGGACAGCTGGTGATATTACTGCTTGTAGGGATGTAAGCAGCTGTAATTCTCATGCAACCCTGACCCTCTTGGTTCTCTTTCTGTTTTGACGGTTGCACCTCTGTGAGGCTGTATGTTGAACTGGCTGGGGAAAGCTGTATGGCTGCAAATATCTAGATAGCTTTCAGAAAAATATATTCTCGGAATACCTTTCTAATATAATTTAAAATGTTAATTCTAGGAGTAGTACAGACAACATGTTAAAAAATTAATAGCTGGCTGCTGAGCCATTGTCTGTATTGCAACCAATCTCTTCTGTCGGACTATGCTGTTTTGTACTAAAGATTCAGCGCATGGCATAATGAAGTAGCATTTCACTTTGTCCAGCACTGACTATGACAGGTTCCTCTACTCTTAACTGTATTTGTAATAGATTTTATTGCAGGAGTCCCTATTCTTACATCTTACAATAACAGTCAAAGAGCCAGCAAAGAATATACATATATGGCCTCAACTACCAGCAGTGGAATTTAACCAGGGCAGCACATACTTTGTTGTGAAAGGAACACCGTTTGTTTGCAGCATAATGATTTGCAAAGCTACTGAGTGTTTACATACGGCTTCATGAAATATTTTTAAAAAACAAAAGCTCTACTCTATGAAATTTAGTCAGAAATGTACCCACCCTCCGCCTTCAAATATTAAATTGTTAGGTTACATAAGAGAGGGACAGAGAAGGAGCGAGTTTGAGACAGAACACTTGCCAGGAAACTTCCAGCCTTAAAATTGCACCATAGTATCACAAAACCAAAAAATACTTTCCATGGTATAAGAAACTGCATCTGGCTAGTCTATAAGTGATTGCAAAACTTTTTTTTGTTCATTGTAAGAATGTCAGAGCTATGGGACCTTGAGCAACCTGGTCTAGTGGAAGATATCCAGCACAACTTCCTGACTGGGATAAAAATCTTCACAGTGCAGATATGATCATTTCCTGCAGGGGTGTATGCAGCCAAAGGAATGATTATGAGCAAATAAATTAGGTAAAGCTTTTATTGTGTAAGAATGAGTAGAACTGAAACAATCTGACACAATATATCCAAATACAGGACAACTAAAATATCTTTATATTCTGAGTGCCAACAAATCAAATATAAATGATTACTCAGTACTAGAATATTTAACCAAAGCCCACTCAGGTCTGTGCAAACAAGAGAGAGAATATAATTTTGCTCATCTCAAACTACCTCATTGATTTTCCTTTCCGTGAAAATACTTCGTGTGTTAGCAGAGAAATGTCAGAAAATTTGAAAGTAAAGGATAACAACAGCTCAAGTGTGCAAAAAACACACAATATTTTCCATTAAAAATTAAATTAAAAATCAAAGCAATATATGGCCATCAAAAACTTTGCGAATCACGTTATTGAAAACTACTGTTATTCCAGTTGAATAATTCTTGTCTTTCACATTAGCTATACATAGTGAATGGAAGATGGTGGACCGACCTGAAATTCTGTCCTCAGAAATGGGGAAAATAAATTAAACCGTAGTGATATCAAAACAATACTACTATCAAACTCCTCATCACGCGAACATATTTGCATAAATAATTTTAAACCTTTAGTCATTTAAAATTATTTTAACATTAACAAATACAAAACATTTAAGAGACCAAAAAATTGTTTATATACATTCAGTCAGGACACGTTAGGACACATCAAATGAAGAGTGGGAGATTTCTACATTACTTTTATTAAATCTTATGAGCTGTTTAGCTGTTTAATACAGCTTAATTAATTGTTTCTTTTTGTCCCAAAACAATGTCTTTTCAGTGTGGAATAGACAGCCAATGGATATTAGTGCATGTGTTATACTAGCGTATTTGTGTTGGCACAGAAGGCAATAAAAAAACCTGTTATAACTACCTAATCTTTTCCAGCCAAAATAAGACATTGAAGAAGTGCATAGTTCCTTCTGATTTTCTCTAACTATAACAAGTTGAAATCCATTTTAAAATCTTCCTCCTTACTGCATTTTTTTATATTAAAAAGTGTAGTTTTACTGTGCAACTTTACTGTGTGACAACTAATTAAATAATCATCAGAGGTGAACTGCAACAACAGTGATTAAAAAGAAGTGATTAGAGCAAAGATCAGTGGTGATATCTTAAGCCAGATTTTTGTTTCAGAAAATATGTTTGTGAAATGACATTTTTTCTGTATGGCTTAAGGACGAAAATTCCTTTTGGAGGAGCTTTCAAGAGTAGGGAGCAGTTCACCTGGTGACAAGGTCCACTCCTCCAAGTGATGGATCATAAAATTAAACCAAACAGAAGTTTTACAATAAACAGAGAATTTTTTGATAAAGGCTAAGGGGACACTGGTGCAGAACCATATGAGGAAGCTGTTTACAGTGGCATGAGAGCGAGACCTTCCAGCAAAGCATCTCTGTATGGAGACCCAGGGCTCTGGGCTCCTGTGGAGATCCAGCTGAGCCAAGAGGGTTCGGCTGAGTAGGAAGAGCAGTGAAGGAAAACTGCATGCATGGCATTTATTACTATATATACCTGAGCTATACCAAAGTTGACATTTTGTTGTACAGAGAATTTAAATAAGTATGGCTATGCAATTGTTTTATTGTATATTCACAGACTGACCAGCTTTCTAGTCTAAGGGAAGCAAGGAGGGGGTAAAACTAAGGCAAAGCCACTAGACTCCTTAGACCACAAGGTCTGACTTCTCTTGACAGGGTAAAATACACACGTTCTCTTTTTAGGATATATCTTTGGCCACAGAGGCCAAAAACTGTCCTGAGGCATAAGCAGATTCCTCCCATAAATCTGATATTGTGAGATTTAGGAGAATCAGTCTAATGAACATCTGCAGTGAGAGTTTTGTCGTAACAAATGGGTCATGGAGGATACTGCAGAGGGTCTTTATGCTGACATGAATCTTTGGAGACACATGTGATGTTAATCATCAAGAAGTAATGTATTACTGTTACATCTATATCTCACTGAAAGATGCCTAGGTTATTTGGTTCTGATATTCAGAAGCAAAAGCTATCTTAAAAATGAAGAAGGTTCAATAAGGAGCCAAAATTAATTCAGAAAGGTAAAAGAGTATGCTACCATGAGAAGCTGGAGAATTTCACTTTACATAATTCTTCAAACAGAAAGTTAAGAAATGTTACATTGCATCCCGTAGGTACCTGGTTTATGTGGAAACTCAGCTGCTTTACACGACCTCATTTTATTGTGCAAGAAAGTAAATTAGACTACCAAAGAAAAAGTGTGAACATCAGATATGAAATAATACTATTTACAATACTAAAATACTAGTCTTTTAAAATGCTTCTGGTTTTACCAGATAAGGAATTTGAGTTCTGGCAATGCCAGAAGCAGATAAGTGAAAGTCACGTTCAAAGATTACAATGTAGTTTTAGTTTCTTGTAGAACAAAATTTTTATCATCTGAAACATGAACTAAGTGCAGTGCAATGACGAAATTGTTACCATGGGTGCAGAAAATATCTGTTATTTTTATATTAGAAGAAAATACAGAAAAAATAATTTAAGCTAGGTTGAAGAAAACAGTATATTGAATAAGTCAGTTGTTTCAAATTCTGATCAAGTGCAAGAGATGCTGCACATTGGATCATGGGACAAGAAGGATTCACAGGTCAGAATGCCTGATATAGAGGTTCCCACAGGTCAGGGCACGTGGTAGGAAATGTGAATCATGATGTGGCATGAGCCCATATTCTCTCTGGAGACTATATTTTTTCCTAGATGCTATACACTGCTGCTCTTCTATGCATTAGGTTTAATTTCTCACTGGGTCAATCTACTATGTCTGTAGTGGGAGAGAAATTATAACTGAGCTGAAAAACATCAACTGCAAGCCCTGCAGGTGGGCAGTATGAGAGAAATACAAATGTATGAATTGTGAAATTTGAAAATTTGACAGATCTGAAAGATGGTTTCTGTAGACATTATCAAAAAACAAAAAAAAAGACATCTTTTCTTATGCCCTTCTTCTCCAGTATATACTACCAAATAGATTTGGTAATTGCCTTCTGATTCAACCAGCTCTGGTGCAGGAAACTGTCCCTTTATTGTCAATACAAGTCAGATGCAAGTCAGAGAAAATTATGCAAGTCAGAGAAAATCTATCAAAAAAAGGTAGAAGTGCACATTGTACAGGTAAGTAGAGGCTTAGGCTTAACTCTGATTACCTTCAATCTAGCTCCAACCAGATTTGTTATGGCTGAGAAAGTTTCCTCTGTTTTCACACAGCAAGACTGTGTGAAACATTACTTCCAAGAAACCTTGGCCATCATGCTGGATTTTCTGGTTCTATGGGCATTACCTAGCCACTCTGTCATTTTGCACAACGCTGAATCATAAAGTAGTTTTCACAAAGACTTGGAGTTTCAGACTTGTGCAGTACTGATTCAAAAACTAAAGAATAACCATCAACATTTTGAATGAAACAAAATATATTTTGTAGCCTTTAAGTACATCTGGAACTTTATAGTTCATAGCTTCTGGATTGTGGTGACCTTTCTAAAAAGAAAAAAGATTTTTTACTTTAATGGAAAGTTTGTAGTTTAAATGAAAAATGACCATGAGGAATTCTTAACATTTTCTTTTCCCATCCTCTGCTGGGAAAAAGAAAAGGCATCACACTGAAGCAGCAATTGAAACAGAAAGTAAAATATTTTCATAACAGATTTTTTCTCTACTTAAAAAACAAGAAGATTTGTAAAGAAAGGGGATTTTGAGAAGAAAGCCATGTAGATCAGTGGAGAATTTTTTTTATAGATATAACTTGAAAACCTCTCTGTTATGATTAGGGAGTACAAGAGATGACTTTTGATTGTTAAATTCTTAAATTGATGATTTTATCTTCAAGGAATATTGGAGAAAATTCCCAGGAAAAGAAGGAACATAAATGTTATTTTGTTCCACCTCTGGCCACCTAAAAGTGTCTGTTTTGATGTGTGTCTATGAGACAATGGAGATAAAACCAATGCAGTCATTGGAGTCTAGAAAACAAGGCAGCTGGCCAAATGTAAATGACTAATTTGAGGTGAGATGAGTATTTCCCCAAGCTCCCCTGGTACTATCGACTAGACCTCCAGTGACAGTCATAGGTGCTTAGTTTCCTACATCTACATGTGTTATTAAGGAACTAAATTTCACCTGATATGTGTACTCAATGTTTGTGTACAGAGTCAAGTGCAGATTGACATAACTTCCCTCCAGATTCCTGCCTGAACCAGTCAAGCTCCAATGTAGAAACATAAGTGTGTTTGCAGGCACAGCCTGCAGTCAAGGAGCAGGAAATTCTCGCTTATACACAGTGGCACTGACTTGTGGCCTTTGAATGAGTATGGAAAACAAAGCATCTGTCTGCACCCTATTGAAACATACCCTAATGAGCTACTCTAGCCTTGCTATCTAGTAATTCAGCACACATACACTTGTGTTGGCAGGGATTACATTACAGAATCAGTGTGCTTACCTCATGGCTTCTCTTAAAGATATAATCTTTCAGTGTGGGTCACAGTCAGACAGGACTTTCAGCTGCTTTATTGAATCCTCTGGCTTATAAAAAAAGTTCCTTTTCCCCTTGTTCCTTGGTTCTGGTGTCATCCTGTTGCTCAGCTGATGCTAAAGTAGAAAAAGTAGAAATACCTCTTTTCTAAGTTTAGGTCTTTATATTTGAACCACTGATAACAGGAGCTCAGATGATGCAAGAGTCTAGATATGGGAGAGTTCATCAGCTGAAGATTAAAGTTCAAGAATGAAGAATTCAAGGAAAAGGAATATTTTCACTTCACCTGTTCTCCTCCATCTGACAATGCAATATAAACTGAGCGGAAATTGCAAATGTCTGAAAGTTCATTGTACAATATTCTTTGTTAGTTACAGACTTACTCAGACACACATGCGTCTGCACTTCTTAGACCTGCCTTGTTGTAGACTTCTGGGTGCACTGAGTTAATATGATTAGTCATTATACAAGTCAATGTATGTTATGTCTATGAACATGCGTGGGATACTTAGTAATTAATACCTTGCATAACTGACTGAACTTCCAGCTACCTTTAGCTTGAATGCAGTAGAAAAGGATTTGACAATTTTTTAGAGGATCTCTCCAGGTGGAAATTTCAGACAGTCCCAAAGATTTCTCCAGGCAGCTTGTGCTCTGTCTAAACAAAAAATTAGTCATAACTTATGTGTTTCAATGTATGCTTCAACTACCAGCTTGGATGGAAAATGTGCCCATCTGAGAGACCTTCTGAGACAAAACTTTGCACAAAATTTACCGAACAGTATATAGGCAAGGTTCTTGCAAACAGTCCAAAGAACCTGGAGGTTTCAGGTGGAGAAATGATCACGTGGCAGTGAGCCTTTTGTACATAAGCAACCAATAGCAAACAAAACATACATAGACTGAAGTGATCATGTAAGACCATGCATCAGCTCAACAATGAAAAATTAGTAGAATGGCAGTTCAGAGTGTCTTACCAAATCCAGCTGAAGATATCGATCCAAAGGTTCTTGCAAGGGAAACTCCCATCACCACCTGGACAGTGACAGACAATTTTGTTCAGAATTATCTCCAATGCAAATGGGCAAAGACCCCAAAAAGTTAATCTCTTTTAACAACAGCAACGAGAGACCGTGCATATCTGTACAAAAAACCCCTTTGTCAACACCAAGCAAAAAAGCTTTCTATGCTACAAGAAGTATATGAGATTGTTTAACAAAAACTATATCTGCGTAGACAAGGCTTTTGTGAAGGCTAATGACTGCATTCCTTTATGAAAGGTGCCTCATTCAGATGCCTAGTGCTGGCTTACTACAGAAGCCTTAATTTCCTCCTAAAAGAAGTGTTCCTTTTAGAATTAATTTGTTTTGACTGAAGTTAACAAAGTCCATTTGTAACCATACATCTTTAAGTGTTTTTTTTCTGTTATATTTTTTCAAGAGCGTCTGCTATAAAATAATTAATAAGAAAAGAGAACAAAATGTGACTAAACTAGTTGCATTTATAGTTAAAGGTGCTGTTGCTCATTCTGAGATTTGCCACTTATACATTTTAAGAGTCAACAGTTATGAGGAAAAACAGTAGCTTCTGTGCCAATTTTTACTTGAATGAATTTATATACTTGCCAGAAGATAGGACACTTTATGAATGTGTATTTTCATGTGCTACGGTATCTGTGTCGGAAGTTTTACAAAAATTATGCCATCTGGTTATCCATTTGCTCATTATCAGCCATACAGTGAGGGGAAAAAAAAATGTAGTTTATTCAGCCTCACTAGGTTCGAACTAAATCAAAAGTGGAATTTGTTTGATCTGTTATAGTGACATATATCTGCTGGGATTGATTAAAGCAAAAATACCGAGTGCCACAATCCTAGACTATATTTTATCATCAAAAATATTTAATTTGGTTCTTTGAATATAATAGCAAATAAAGCTATTGTGTCATGCTAAATCCTTCACACCATTATTTATAATATTGATATGAATGAAACAAGTGAAAATGATTGTAAATCTATTTACACACATAATAAACCCAATACACTGGAGTGCCTAACTTGGTCTGACAGATTTAGGAATTTTTATTTTAAGTCATTATTAAGAGAGTGTTTGTGATGCAAAAGATGCAGAAAATTTTCAAAATGTTTTATGTTAATATCATAGAGCAATTACACCACCTATTATCCATGACTGAAAGAGAGCTATTAATCACCCAGCAGATGCAGATTTCTATAATGCTACTGGAAATGAAGTAGCTACAGCATAATCACTGAAGATCTGACCCATGCCTATTTTTTGACCTATCAATTTTTTTTTTGTTTTGTTTCAAATGTCAAATATCAAATTCTTAAAATTGAAACCCTTTCTTCATATGAGGGACTTTTCAGCACTGAAAAATTTCAGCACGGTTTCTGAACTACTTAGGCTTTTAAAAACCTAATGAAACAGTTCTCAAATTTATCTTTTGTGGATATATCTTAATTGGGATAGTATTCACCTCCCAAATACTTGAGAATTCAAGAATTCACCTCCCAAATACTCCAGCTGGAAGCTGGTATTGCAACTGAGATAGTAAAAGTTACATTTAAAAACCAAGCAAATACACATACACACACACACACTGAATAAAAATGAGAATGATTATTTTAGTTCACTTAAAAAATTTGACCTAAAATTAATTTTGGGGGATGTCTTAGTTAGAATAGAATGTATGCTTGTGACAATGTTATTTACATCCTTCTGCTTTTAATGATACAAAGAGTACATCCATCTCAAATATGAAAGGCTAATGATCAAATTTTACTTCTGCTTAATTTAGAGAGAAGATGATAAATTCCCAGGGGAGCTTCTTTCATCCAGCAAATGAGTCTCTATAGGTTGGACTACAGGCTGAAATTTTCTGTTCAGCTAATTTCCCTTTTCCTCATCACCTGTCAATAGACCTGAAATATGGTGAAGCCTGTTGAAACCCCCCTTTTTACAGAAAATGGGAAATAAAAAAGAGTGTGTGTCAGACCATAAGAAGCAGACCTACATCACAAACTTTGTGGCAAACAGGCAAGTGTGTGAAGCTAAATATACGCTTACCATCTAGTGTCTATTTCTTGCATCTATTTTAGTCCAGGCTTTGCCTTCTGACATCCACTGTGATGCCTGCATGACAAAAGAAATGATGACTAATTATTTGCTCTTCATGGTATTCCTCTGCTTCAGTAAGACAATATTTAATTTGTTGTTTTTAAGAGATCAAACCTTTGCCCTTCTCCAAATGAAAAAAAATTCAAACGATACTGACTGGTCTCTGAGTCAGAGAAAGGGAATGCAAAATCCACTTGCTGCCACTTGAATTTATTTAAAACACAGAAGCGATATATCTACATGATTCAGCTGAACAGTTTCTCATGGAGAAGTATGTTTTTATTTCTATAATAAAAAGATGTATATTTTATTTTTCAAAGTCTCTCTCAAAACTTGTAAAAATCTTTTAATTTAAATGAACCTACCAGCTCCAAACAAGCAAGGAAACAAAATTGCCCACAAGAAACTGTTCAAAGTTATTGTAAAATAGTTATTTATTTTTTTTCTCTTCTTTATTTAACTTGCCATTCATATAAGCAAAGTGTTGATCCTGGTTTTGTAATGTTGACTCATAATATCTGTCAGATGCCACCTTACAGTTGCTGTTCAAGTACTGCCTGTTGTATGTTAAGCAAGTTAGTTCTGTTATCTGACAGGAATTGGTTTGTGTTTTAATTTTCATTATGTAGCTTGGATGTTTTGTGAAAGAAAGCCTAGGAAATGATGAAAATAACACTGCTGCTTTATATACCAGTGTGTTGTGTTGTAACTACTTGCTGGTGCTGTACAAGGGTAGGCACACAATGTCCCAAAGGAAAACAGAGATGAAGAATTTCATCTGAAAGACAAAACAGTGCCATATGTTGATGAGAGCTGATAAAGACACCTTGGTTAATAGAGAACTTAACTTAAAAACTCTTCAGTTACCTGTATTAATGTGTGTTGGTACTAAATAATTTGAAGATGTCATCCAGGCAAAAACTCCCTCCATAAATTCAGCATCAGCAGTTTTATACATAGAGAGGCTGGCGGTGCTGTTGGAAACCCTACTTACTTCTGGCACATGATACTTCTTACTCTGCTAATAACAGTATCTACTATAATTCTTGCTTCCATATTTTATACTGAACTGCCTTTCTAAAGGGACTCTTCCCCTTCCTCCCAACTTGATATGGCTAGACAGCTCCCAGTTAAATGTTCCCCATGGACAGGCCACAGAAAAATCACACATGAGTGGGGCTGCTTGTTTTTCTGCTTCCCTCTGGCAGCTTGACAGTGAGTATTTTCTGGGCTCTTTTGCCACGGGGGTCTCGCTGACTTTAGTATCGGTAAAGATGTTCTCTTTTGCCTCTGATTCATGTAGAAGGAAAGGATTCAGTCTACTGAGAACTGCTACAAGTAATTTACCCCACTGTAGTTTCAAAATAATTTCACAGAATCCTCTGCAGCCTGAATTATAAAATTTTCATTCCTGTCAAAGGATATTCACTGAAAAAAGTCACTAACCTTATTTAAAATTTATCTTAAGATACATTTATGTAACTTTTTAGCACGACAAAAATCTATAAACATGATAAACATTTAAATTTTTAAATATTTTAATACCTTTTCCTTTTTGCTGTGTACGCATCAACTCCCTTTAACCAAATAGTTCTGTGCCAGCACCATAAGAGGTAGAATTTGAGAACTGGTGCTAAAGCACAAATAAGTAAATAACAGAGGCTGAACAGTTTTGTTCTAAATTCTGGGACATTTTAAAATTATAATCAGGAACAATAGTGGGCATATCTGGGTATGCAATTCCTCTTCTGAGTTCCCAAATTGAATCATATTGAGTACACTGTATAACATGGCAAATATCTTGTCATCCATTAATGGTAGAAACTACCTGCCATTTACATAGAGCATTTTTTGTGATGAGTATTTTGTACACCACTAGCTGTAATTTTCTTGAAGTAAAGGACAATGAAAAATGAAAAAGGAGTAATAATTTTATAAACAACTATTAAAGAAGCATTTCTTTCCCTTTTTTCAGCACTCATTTACTTCCAAATATTCCTCTCTATTTTGCTGTCTGTAGCAAACTAATATAAACTGCATTGCTCCTCACTCAGTTAAATTATGTTTATCCGTAAATCAATCTGTACAAAGTTGAATTCTGAAATCACACCATGGGAGATATTACACCTGGCATCTGTAGGTTCATAAACCTGAGCAAAAAAAAAACTCACTGGAACTCCATTGACTAAGTTAATATCCAAACCTCAGTTGGAATGGGAAGAAAGCTGATTGCTTATGGATAAAAAAAATATTGAGAAACGAGCCAAGGAAACCTTTCTCTCAATCCAAATCGACACTTCTCAGGACTCCCATATGCTCAGATCTTAATAGTACACTTCTTTGTTCTGGGAGCCATTAAAAATTGATTTTATGTAGTAGAGGATGAACCAGGTGCAAATATACAATTAATATAATTAGACACAGCACTATGACCGGTGTCGTGCTTGGACAAAATTTTCAAAACACACCACAGGAAAAGACAAGGACTGCTAAAATTGGGACATTATGTCTATGTAACAGCACAAATTCTAAGCAAATATTATGCAGCTTAAAATAAGAAATTTATCAGTGACCGTAAAAAGCAGAATTCCAAGCATGTGTAGTAGGAAGCTGCCTTTCATTAAGTTATAATAAACAGGCTTGACAATGATCCACGTCTTAGTCATCATATAAATGTTTGTCTCATGACACTCCTGATTAACAAAGCTTCTTTATCCACAATGAAAAAGTGTAAGAAAACTTGCTAGTACTAAGCATACTATCATTCTGCTATTTCAAGCATCACAGTTGTTAGAGCAGTCTAATATAGAAAAAGAAATCTTTCAAAGGAATATTTCTGTCTTTTCCCAGATGATGCATACCTTGCATGTTTAGTGAATGGAATTTAAATAAAGACTTAGAAAAGAATATCTTACTAATCACTTGTAGGCTACATAATTCTTAAAGATATTTGATTTAGTATTAATATAGTATGTTTTACCAAATGATTTATTTAATGTAGTAAGTAATTTATTTGATCCAGCATCTCTCATGTAATACATGACATACCTGCTGTAATTGGCAATATATCTAATTCAGTAAACAAAAGTTCAATTCTATATCTTCTTTGCTCTTTTGAATCTCATGAATATAGATATATTTAATTAGAGTACTGCATATTAATTTCAATTTAAACTATTTCAAGTCCATTAAGAAAAACTAAACCTAGATCAAGAGCAAAGAGAAAACAATAGAAAATAATAGCTTTGCAAATGTCCTTGCATACAAGCCACTTAACTTCAATGTGCTACTCTTGATAAGTGATATTTGTAATTAAGAATAGTTCAACAGCTGCTAGTATTCATGAAAGTATCAGTATTTTTTAGTGTCATGAATTCATATTAGCATTCTACTATTACTCATTAGTTAAAAATAATGTCATGTAGCTGAGGAACAGAAACGTTGTCGTGTACCAGTTCATACGTGCTGAATTGTCAAAGATGTTTGTAATTGACTTATAATCTGAAAATAAGTATCCAAATGGTTTGATGCATAATTAAGATGTAAGTGGTACACTTGTAGACATCAGGAATAATGTCAAAAGACAGATATAAAATGTTCTGGCTGATAATGTTGTTCAGCAAGATTTTGTCGATATATAGCTCTTCATTGCATTACGTTGAGTGATATACGCATTGAAAGCAAAGCTGAATGGAATGGTACATTTTGAAATAATTCCTATTCTTTAAATTATATATCTTTCCGAATCACAAAGAAAATGAAAAGGTTTGCAGAACAGAATTTTTGAAAAATTTGAGATAGAAAAGTTCTTGTGAAACATGAGTTTAGGGCATTCAAATCATTCAGGGCAATAGGAAAGGAGGTTCAAGAAACTCTTAAGTGGAATTGGGAAGTTCAGTTTTCATAAATCACACTTTTCTTTAATGAGGTAGCAAAAATAAGCCTTCATTGACTTTTTTTTTGTAATGAGTGCTACTTCAGACTTCGTGTATTGGTCTGAAATATGTTAATTCCTGCATGTGTAATTGAGAAAATTGCAGTTCTGATTTTTCCCAACTGCAGTTTCTCCATTTGTAACAACAAATAGTAGTTCAGTTTCATAGAATCAAGTCTTCTCTATATTTACTTCTAGAAAGCATTGCCCTATAAATTTGGAATTAAATAGAGTGCAGACTGTTAGATCAATAAACATATTCTACATTCACAATTGGATACATGACATTTAGTGTATTTTACTTGTGGAACCAGCACATTCAAACTCTCTGGTGTCTGTGAATTTATTTCTTCAACTTGCTGCCATTAAAAGAGAGGTACATAGCAGACCTAAACTTCAGTCTCCATTGATCAAGGCTTAGAGCTGAATCACTCTAAGAGTCGAGAAGCAGTTGTTACGCCATCATGGTAGTTATACTTAGAGCTGTTACACCTAGTTTTTACACCTAGAGTCAGCTTTGAATGTTATGCATGCAGAAACAAAAGACTGAAATCCTTCACATATATTTTCTCAAATCGAAACAGTCAGATTTTATTCACAATAAAATAGGTGTAATTTACAAATCAGATAAATTTTATTAATTTTATAGTAAGTAAAAGATGTTAACAATCTACACAGAAGTCAAGATCACTCCTGCTGAAGCTCTGCCAAATAAACAAATAAACAAATAAACAAAACCTAGTAACCAAAGGGGTTCTGAATCTCTATCACGCTGGTTAAGAAACTTTCCTAGAAGTGGTGAATCTTGAGTGTTCATCACTCTCCTCACTCCAGTTCAGCTATTGCACCTATTCTGTAATTATGAGACCAAACCTTGTCAGAGGAGACTGAGTCAGATTTTCCTAACAGCCAAGTGAGTAATTAAATCACTACATGGAAGAGGGTAAGAAATCACAAATGTATCCTCATCTTTCTGCACTTGTTTTCAGGAATTTGGATTCTGACATACTTTCAGCATGAGGTAATACTTCAGCTACTTAATAAAAGAATAATTCTGGAACATTAACCAGAAGACCACAGGGCTTGGGAAACATCAGTGATAAAAACAAAATAAAATGATCTTTCTCAATGGTTGTTGCGCAAGGACTTTTAATCCTAATTCTGGACACAAGTAACCAAATTCTAAAAATATTCCTTAGACTTCTCTATTGTTTTTTGGGGCCTTGCTATTAGATCTTGTAAAAGAAAGTGATGCAATCAGGCAACAGCATCTTCTGGTTCATTTAACTATAACTGTAGGAGTGATTCTTAAAACGACTTAAAAGGCTAGAAAGCCTCACTTATGAAGCCTTTTGGAACATAGTGTTTTCTACAGGTCAGTGAGTTAGCTCATCAACTTACAGTTTCCATCTCATTTAATAATATATATTCTTCATGCAACCTTTAATCACAGTCAAATCCACCTGTGCACAGAATTCAACTCATACTACAAAAGCACAGCAGCAGCTCTATCACACTTGCCTTCTTTACTACGATTGCTTATTCACTAAAAATTCATTAAAAAATACTTTTCATTAAACTACAGGAATCGTGTAGAAAGGTCTGCATTTATCATGAAAAGTGGCTTCAACTGTCTCTCAAGACTCCTGCTGTGAGAAGATCTGTTGTAAAAAAGCTACTCTTTCATTGCTAGGGAAACTGATCAATCATTAACGGTTTCTGGATTTAGGAAACATTTTAAAAATATTTATGGTAGATCAAGAGAAAGTGATGTCTTTGCCTGCTTGATGCAGACTGACAAGGAAACTTAGTCTGTGAAGAATCTAGAGTGAGTGAGCAACAGTTTTGTAGTACTTTAGAAAAAGTCTTTTTTTTTTTTTGATTCCTAGACCACATATTTTCTTCTCAGCTTAAACAAAATCAAAGAAATAATTAAACAATATCTTCCTGTTGTGCTTACAATATTAACCTCACTCATGAGTATACAAACGCATCTGGTATATTCACTGAATACTGAAACTTGTCAAAATTGAACAGCTAATAACCTGAGACTGTATTTAAGGCTAAATTGCTAGCAAGCAATAACGTCAGGCGTTTAAATAAAAATTTTCAAGATTTGAGAAGACTAATGAATGCTTTAAATGTTTGAGTGATACCTGGCTAATAATTTCTATTACCGAACTTTCCACTGAAGATATGAATAATATTTACATTTGCTTACATTACTTATAATAAAAGAATTAAAATTCCTTAATTATTTGGGACAGTAAGAAAACAAATATACACACCTTCATGTGCTTTGTTCCAAAAAACTGATGATCCATTTTTCCTCCTTTCAACTAAAAAGAACTTTCTGCATTTAAAAATTCCTTCAGTAACCATTTGCAAATTGGATGTTCCTATGGAGTGGTATCAATGAAATAATCCATTTTACTGTGTAATTGTATTTGATAAGTTATACATCACACAGATTTTTCTGTCCCTCAAGCAGGAACTTACACTGTAGAGTTGTTTTGCTGAAATCAATGACTGCATTTGTAGCGTGAAATAATACTTAGCATCAGTAAGCTTGCCAAAGTTAACACATAATGAGTAATATATTTATTTCTATGTCTATGCTTGTCTAGAATTCATACATTCAAAATTATCCTTTTTAATAATAAATATTCCAATTTGAAAATGAGTGTACTCTGCATGCTTACTGCTCCTGAAAAGACACTCCTCATTTCTTTATCTTTGCATTTTAAATGCTGCAGTCTTCTGATGTGGTCTAAGAATTATTTTTTTCTCTACTGAAAGACGGAAACTGCAGCCTCTAGCTATATAAACTTTTACATTAGTGATGTTAAAATTCTGCTACCAGTGCAACTAAGAGAGGATATGCTTTCATTGACATTTCCCTTTGAAGTGAAATCCTAAAGCCTTAATTTTTATTAATGCAAATCCCTGCTAAAAAAATACCTTGTCCCTGGTCACATGTGAGGCAATGTAAGATCTAAAGACATCTTCGCTTTCAAACTTCAGTATGAAACAGCTGTTGCCTGCAATCATACAAACTTAGGCACTGATAATGTCAGCTTTTATAACAGAGTAGACAGGGACAAATTGCTACTTGAAAAGGAGACTTACAAATAAAATACTAAATTTCTGGAAGACGTTGAAAGAATGATGGAGTGCTTTATAGAATCTGAATCTGCAAAGCATCAAAAAGACAAGAAAACTTCACAGAAATTGTTTGATGGCTGTGATGCTGCAAGGTTCACAGAAGAATATAAGAAAGTACTGGTTTCCTAATGAATTCATTTCTTACAAAATCACAATTACATGTTAGCAAGTTGTGATGTCTCCTGTCTATTCTGTGTTCTTATAAAATAAAAGACGTCCTTATGATTTTCATATGGTTACAGTAAGAGCAAAGGTCAAAGACCAACAGCTAAATCATTGTTATCTAAAGAAGTACAGTTGTCAAAAGCAGAATTTTGGAGAATGGGTACAGGACACAGTACCAGCTTCTGACCGCAGTTCTGTTTCAGCTGGTTGTGTATAATAGTATGTAATTGCTTACCGCATCTTATCAGACTTCAAAAAGAGCACTGTCCAGCTGCCTAATGACATGTGAACAGGCCTAAGAATCAATGTCGTTACACTGTTTCTCCACAAATGCCAATCTCACCATAAAACTTTCTACTTTCGTGGGACTTTAAAAATATAAAAATAATAAGAAACATCACATACATACAAAATAGCAACGGCAGATTGAATTTGGGCCTCTAGAAGTTAAATGTTCTTACAACATTGTTATATTGGCTGAATTTTGCAGTGACTTCTTAGCTGATATAAACCAGACTAATGCACAGAAGTCCAGTCACCCTAAAAGGTGATTGCACAGGGCTGGTAGCCAGTCAGTAACAATCAGCAGCTTCTTTATTAGTCACAACCATGTACCTTTTCAGTCAGCATGGAATATGGGCAGACAAAAATATTTTCCGATTATAAATAACAAAATAGATACACCAGTATTTATCCTCCCAAATGACTTTTTCTTCTAACATCACTGGTACCAACAGTGAACTTGAAGCAGAAAGCAGCTCTTTGTGCACACTATGCCTGTAAACAACTAAAAGTTTATATGAAGAACCAGCTATATTCAGGCCCTCTGAGAGGGCTGAATTTGTCTATGATAGCATAAATCCATTGTATTGCCAACTGTTGCACACGTACATGTGTTTAGTGTGAAACTGAGCCACACAATTATTCCACATTAAGAGTAAAGCAACACAGGTTTTGTTCTCATGTGTGCTTAGAAGAATGTTTTCTAGTAACTTATAGATTTCCTATAGATGTTGCAGCATTTAATTCCTCTGTGGTATACTTGTATGCAAAACTTCACAAATTGACACAGTCACTGACAAAAGCAAGTTATTTTGAGGTACTTGCTCACAATCTAGTAGATGGAAACATATCATTCAATATTTCTTTTGTAGGCTGTACAATGCATGCTAAAATTATCTTTGAAGGAATTGTAATAAATTCAGAATTCTGACAGTAACAAAAACCCTCAAGTGACATACTACCTACTATTTCATATGTTACTGTTGTCTTTTTTTTTCCTTTTTTTTAAGTATCAATGAAACATGACTTGAATACTATGAGAGCTTGATTTGTTTCTTCCTAAAATATGAGGAGCATTTACCTTGATTTTAGTTAATGTTGGATCAGGACTGATGGATCAAATCCTGAATTTTTCTTCAAGCAAAAAAAAAAAGTAAAAATTTAATGTACCATATTAGCAGATATAGATATGAAATTTAACAAAAGAAAACAGAGATGCAGCAAAAGGTGCTCAGTAAGCACTTCCTGGATACAAGAGATGTTATATATAAGAGAAAGAGCACACCACCAGCCACAAGTGCCTAATCATCTCTCATTTCTGCAAACGAAGAGATTCAGACACCTGTGATGACCACCTACTTGGATATTTCTGCTTTTGCATATTGTCTCAGACTTTTACAAGACTACCTTTCCACAGTGCCAGCTACAGAAATATTACATAATAGTCTGGTTTACAAATCAATCTGTCTCCAGTAAAAACAGAAAGGATGATTAACAAGAATAGTAACCCTCATTTCTTCATAAATTAAAAAAAAAAAATAAACCTCACAATGTTAAGAGATCAAGTCAAACTCTTTCAAAACACAAATATGTACATCATACCAGCTTTATACTAAACACATTGAACAGAAAAGACTTTCTGTTCTTGTTTTAACAGTTATTTTATACTGTAGCACTTACCTTGCCACTTCAGTTCCTGTCTTGCAAACACGCTGCCTGGCTTTAAGTGCACAGGCGTACAGCTATGTCTTAAAGACCTGTGTCATCACAAACATTTTCAAATATGTTTTTAAGAAAGGCATTTGACCTCAACACACTTTGCCAATATCATTCGTGGTACAGGGGCTGAAGTTGAAGACTAGCTCACCTTCCTGTAACACATGCTGTTCTCACTGCTGGCAATTTGTCACAGCACCAGCTGGATGAACAGTAAATTTCAGATGAAAGCCCTATTGAAGAGCAGAGTATATTTAGTGTGCTACTGGGAGCTCTGTCCAAATGATACATTGAGTCATTGGAACAAGCATTACAGAAGCTGATTTAATGGTAAATACAAGTTAACAGTGCAAATACTCCCTAGCAAGGTAGAGAATTGCTTTCTACATTTTCTCTTTTTTACCTAAGATGACTTTGCAACCCCTGCCTGTACCCCAGAGCCCTGAGCATCTTTGCACAACACATATGGCATGTATGTGAAAACGTTTAGCCAGGAAAATACTTGTTGAAAAGGCTGTGGTATCTGCAGTGGATAGTAACGCGTTCCTTGACAAAATAAGTGCCACTCACACATATTCAGAAAATCTTTAAGAGAGCAGGAAGATTGTTAAAGTCAACTCAGTTTAAAAACACATGTTGCTGATGTCTGAATTCTAAAATCTGGAAAAATACTATTGTTTGATCACAAATTAATGTATTTTCCATGTTATTAATTTAAATTAAAATAACGTCTGTGGGAACAGCCACAACCACCGATATGCATTAGTTTTCATTTAGATTCCATGCTGACAATTCAGGTCTGTAAAGGAATTAGGGCAGACATTCAAAGTTATTTAGGCAATTGCTGGTGAAATTTAGATATTGATAGGATATTCGATGTAGCTAACCAATAAAGAAACTTTCAGAAATCCCTTTGCACACTGGTCTGCTTCACCAGGCATTTTTTATCTTTAAAAAATACTACTCGTGGTTTTGTAAGTGTTGTGAAAGCTCTGCATTTTCTAAACAAAAGGAAATTCCACCAGTCAGAGTTCATGCTATCATTACCTCTGTAATTTTAGAAATGTGGAAAGGGAGCAAGGAAGTGAAAATTGTTTTTATGTACGAAGAAGATATGATTGAATATTCATGTCCAGGACCCAATTTTTAAAAAAAGCAAAATTATACCTTTAACAATTTGATATCATTGAATAGAAAAACTATTTCATATCCCCTGTAATACAAAATTGTATTTTGCTCTATGTTGGGTTCCTATGGCTTTTTAAATTCTTCTTTCCAGCTTAAGCATTATATTTAAAATAAATACTGATTAATATGAATATAAAAATTAATTATCTATCCGATAATTCAGATTTATATTTATATTGTTCTCAACAGGCAAATATTGCTTTGATCACATCTCTGTCTTGCTGGATACTTGTGGAGAAACCAATAGGATTTGCAAGAAACAGAAAAATAGACTGTTACTAATCCTTTTTATGGCCCGAGTTACTTTGCTGCCACAAAAAATCCCACCAAAAAAGGCACGTTTTTACCTGTGTTTGAGTATGGAAAAAAGTTGTCTACATAGTTTAGGAAAACAGAGCTACCAAATTCACGTTTTTTATCTCTTTATAATTCAATGTTTGATGATATTGTGGAATTCTAAGAAGAAAGTTAAGACTAAAATGATAGTGAATCGGTAAGCTTAGATTACTTCCATGATATCGATTAGATTACTCCCAATGTTTTTTTATGTTCTTCAAGAGTAAGTAAGAAAATATCTAGGGATTTTTTTGTTTAATTTTTAAAAAATAATGCTTTTTTTTTCCTTTTCAAAGTGTTTTCTCCTGATTATGTGTCAGAAATTATTTTGTAACAGCAAATCAGTTCAGATTACATATTTCACCTTCCCTCTATATTAAAATTCTTACTAAATATTCAAAATCAGCTTTCTGAAAACCTGCATGAATTTGAATAACTATAAACTAATTTTTGTTCAGAGATTTTCCTAGTTCAAAAACCACCATAACCAATCAATCATTATCATGATAGATTGCATTTAGAGTGTTAAGTGCTATCTTTCCATCTCTGTCTCAGTGTGTAAGCATTTATTTTCCATTTGAATATTTATCTCAAGCATTTTTGGCTAGTTTTCTAAACTAATTTTTTAGTATAGAATTCAGCTAGGAAATCCAGAGCTTTGAAGGTAAGTTCAAACACAAAACTAAATTTTGTTTAGGAACATTACCACAAATTAGCAGGCCAACTTTGTCCTCTATTCATCATTAGCATACATCAGAAAAAAAAAAAAAAAACAAAAAACAAACCTGAAGAAGTTTGCAAAGCAAGAAGGTTTATTGTAAGAAGGTTTATTGTTAAGATTATTTGCAAAATAATTATTTTGCATTAAATTAAGCTGCTTAGCATGTGCTTTGATTAAACCAAATTCACATTCTTCATTAAAGTTTTTTGCTATAAACTGCTATTTGTTTCACTCAAAGTAGGTTTTAGCACATTGTGGAATTGTCACCAGCTGATTGCATCAGCTCTTTCTTTCTCCTCATCTTACCTCGTCCATCATCAAAGAAAAACATGTATTTTCTTGCATTGCTGAGGATTATTTTAGTTAAGTTGCATCTGATATTTTTCTGTTTATGTTCTATGTTCTCTTTAACTCTCCAGATCTTATATTTTGTGATGCTACACAATCAGAGAGCACCTGTTGTGCTTCAAAAATTTGATTTATTTTTACTTATGACATACGAGATGAAGGTTTTTTTTTTTTGTTCTAGTTTGTTCTCAGTATCCAAATCTTTTAATATTATGGAAGACTAATGGCAGTTGTAACAAATATATGTTTGAACTTTCATAAAATGTCAGTTGCTTAATCACTTGAATGTTTTGGGGTTTTATTGATTTGCCATCAATAACACAATTCCAGAATCCATTCCAAAGATTTCATGACAGATCATCACACCTCATAGAACTCAATGTTATATAAAATGCATTAAAGAATATTCCCATCATCTATTTTCTTCTATGGCAACACTAAAGCTATTCCTTCTACATAAAGTTCTCTGAAGTTAAAAAAAAAAAAAAGTGTCATCAGTGTTATTAGAAATGAAAGAATTTTTAGCATTTTAACCATGGCTAATGTTACACAAAATTGAGCATTACATCCGAGTAGATAATTCTCCTTTCTTAGATCGGTCATCAAAGTTTTGTTTGTGTTATATTCTAGCATGCAGAGGTACACAAATGAAGTCTGTTGTTAAGTTTTGATCACACCTTTCAGAACATAACTAAGGCTGAGTATCACTGGAAGCAGTTTGAAGCTAAACAAGTCAAGGATACTTTGGATAATAAATCTTCAATTACAATTTTAATTCTTGATCAGCTGAGAGCTTAGATGTGTGTATCTTTAAACAGGACAGGGACATCATTAATTTCTATTACTTTGTCATAGTTTCATTTGCATTAATGTAGCTTACATACATTAATTATCAGCTCCAAACCTCCCTTCATGTTTGCTCCCATTGATTTCAGAGCTGTGCTCAAATCGTTGTGTAGCTAGAAACTTGCACTTTGTTGGTAGGATGTTAAAGATAAGTGTTCTTTAATTGGTCTAGATTAATCATACAAAAGCTCTATAGATTTTTCTACCTTTTTCAATTGCACATAACACTTTGAGATGGCCTTAAAACTAATAGAATCCTCCTGTAATCACCTACTTACCACTGGCATTTAAACAAACAAAAGCTTACAACATGCTGTTGATTTTCTTTCAGAGGTGCAGTGGGAGTAGCAAAATACTTCTGATTTGCATTGTACTCTTCTGAACAGTCTCTCCTGAACACTAAATGCAAATCCACTTTAAAACACATATTGTAGCTGGATATTCAAGACTTTTTGAAAATTCAGTCCCTTGGGAATGAAAGTTAGAGCCAGAACCAGATTTGGGTGGAAATATTTAATAAATGCAGGAAAATCCAGCATGTATAATGTTTTCTAACAATTAATGATTTTATAAATTTGTTTACATGTAATGAATTGTTGATTTTGATACCTCAGTCAAATAAAAGTGAACCTCAAAACTAAAATGACTCAATTCGATATACTAGAGTTAATCTTTTATTGCTTTTTTAGTGAGTCAATGTATTGATATATCTTTTAAATAAGATGCAGCAACCAAACCATTTCATACTTCATCGACCTACTTCAACATTAAAAGACAAGCAATTTAAATGTTTGTTACATTTAATTTGCCTACAACCTGAAATAATTTTCAAATAATCCCTTCCCTAAAATATGTTAAATACTGACAATTCTGAAAGCTTACTTCTTGCCCAGTTTTCAGTTTGGAGATATGACTTGCCCGAAATCTGACTGAAGGCAGTAGAACAGTCAGCAACTTCAGGCAGTCAGCAGCTATGGTTTATAATATGACTTTAATATTAGTTAAGATAAAATAAAATAAAATAAAATAAAATAAAATAAAATAAAATAAAATAAAATAAAATAAAATAATAAAATAATCTGGCCTTTCCTGGGTTTTGGTTTTAATTTGGTGGGAAGGGTAGTGGTGATTTTTGTACCGATGTATGTGACTGGTTTTATTCCCTCACGTCCAGTGAGGAATGCTATAGAAATCCTTCTTCCAAGTATCAGATTCTGATTTTTTTAATAAGTTACTTTTGCCCATTAGCTTTACATTTTCATGCTGTAATTCCTGGCAAAACCAAACAAGTATTCTGAAAGTTTCCCTCATTGTTACCCACTGTTGTAAAGTGAAAAAGTTGCTTAGAAGTAAAACAAGTAAAAAAAATACTAGCAAATGAAGAGAGAAAAATAATTTACAAGTATTGGGCAAAGATTTGAATTATAAAGGACCGGTATTCCTGTACATACTTTCACACCTGGTACCTTATATTCATGCGATAATTCCTCATTTAATGATACCTACTTACAGTATCTGACTTGGCTACTATAGCCCAGAAAATACACAGAAATGTTTATTGGCAAAGTTTCAACCATTAAAATCAAAGAAATATATCTTGGCCACAATTTTTTGGTGGGACAATCTGAGAACTATCCAGTAACAGATTCTATATTATGGTAAATTCCATATAAAAGCAAGGAGTATGCTACTATCTAAATTACCATTTTGTGTATATTTAATTGCTTCTACAGGCTTGGAAAATAAAAGGAAGTACTCAGTTTTAACAATTTTTAAAAATTAAATTCATCATCTGTGATAAGACTGGAGATTTGTTGCAGACCACTGAAGCATTTAACTGATATTGCATTAACCTTTCTTCTCCATCTGAACCTGAACAGACTTCTCACAGTGCAACAAAACAAGCCTTCCCATTCCTAATGACTGCTGCAGTGCATCAAAGTTCTGAGTCCCAGAAAATTACAAACTTTGAAATGTGCCAAATTTTATCAGATACCTTTGAAGATATTTGTAGCACGACATCATCTGAGATTTCACATTTCTAGCTACCAATTTATCTGCTGCAAAGAAAAAAGGAAACATCAGTGTTAAGTAATTCAATGATAATTAAAATATTGAAAAAAATACACTGATGATTAACTTCAACATTTTTTTTTTTCGGGACAGGTTTTAGGTAGGAATGAGTTAGAACATTTTATTGATAGTATGCTCAAAGCATAGCAAAGATCTCATTTACTTTTTGATTTTATAAATTTTAGAAGTAATTTATGTGGCTTCAGTTATGTTTACTTCTCTTCAGTTATGTACATTTCTTCCATGCACGTGGTTAGCAAGCCTTCCTTGATGTCAATGACAGAATTTTATAGAGTTCAAAGGGAAGAGAACTTGGTCCTTCTATGAAGCACAACAGGAATAAAATAGAAAAATGAAAATTATGTTTCAATATCATTTGCTAAAGTACTAGATGTGAAATTATAAGAACAATAGGATGAAGATCATCTTTACATATGCTACCAAAAACAATTTTTGAAATCAATAGGATCGTCTAACACTGAGATTGATATTTTGTACTGATTCTTCCATACCATCTTGGGTATTAGGTGTAGTGTTATACTAAGCTAAACAGCAACAGCAGTAGAAAAGGATTAACTTGAATTTTATTTATTGGAAAGCAAAAAGGATAATTCATGTCAGAAAAAATGAGTATATATTTCTAGTAATTTTTTAATATAAATTTCATCAAAAGCCAGACCTCCTAGAATTCAGCTTGTTTAGGTTTACATCTTTAATAAATACGCTATTGACATCTTACAATAAGAACAAAATTACAAGGTATGCTAAATTTTACAGACACTAAAAGATGAAGAAAAACAATAAAAGACAAAGAAAAACAACAGTGAACATCTGATATTTATCATTAAATAAATTCTGCAAATTTTTCAAGACTACCAAACTTATTTTCTATGTTTAAATCAAAGTCAATATGACTTTGTTTCTCAGTGATTACTCACTTATAAAATTGGAGTTCACGGTAGTGAATGACATTTAAACATGCTCTAGAAATTAATCGTAAGTTCTCAACATGCAAGAAAATCAGCAGATTGCTTATCCCAATGTTTTTCCACACAGCCTGATATCTGAATTACTGCAATAAATTATTTGTGCATGTGCATTTTGGATTTTTAAGGGTTAGCCTGTTTTCCGCTATCTACCACATGTCTTCGTTTCTGACCAGTGTTATCTTACAGAGTGGTCTCACAGGATCCGCGACCTAGAAAGAACCCCAACAGACACGGGCAACTTATCAAAACTGGGTCAGTTCTTACCTACAGCATTGCATAAAATGTCGGAATCACAGGACTTGTGATGCCTGCACGGAGAACAGCAATTTATAAGCTGTGAGACCTAACTCATCATCCCTGATTGAAAGTTGTGCTCAGGGACTCCAACATAAGGTAGCTTGTGGCATTTATTTGCACTTCTCAGCTCTGCCCCATGTCTGTTTGCAGAAGCAGCAGCCACAGCTGAGCTCTGTGACCTAAAACTAGGGAAAACTAATACCTCTGAAAGTTTGGCACACTTAAGCCTATTTCCAAAAGGAAAACATTTCATCCAGTTCTTTACCCTTCTTTCAAACATTTAACATAATTTTCAGCACCAGAAAGACAAATATTGAAACAGTCATATTATGGTTGTTTTGAGGGGTTTTTTTTGGTGCTTATTACATGAGTCACAAAGCTCCTAAATACTATCCTGATGTGTTCTGGTATACAGTTGCAATATTTTCACTGACATGACTACTTAGCTCACAAAGGTGCATCTGGTTTCTAAATAGTGTTCACATTTGTCCCCTTTACCTGAAAATCAAAACAAAAGAAATTAAATTTGTGTGATATTTTTAAAAGAAACTGTATGGAAAGGGGAAGAAAAACGCACAGCAATGAGAAGTTGCTTGCAAGTCTAAAAAATTAGCCAGTGGTCACATGTTTGTGCAAGTGTACCAGCTTTGAGAAGGTTTATATCTTTGTAACATGGATTCAAGGGATAGGTAGGAAGGGGAGGGAACAGGCTTTATGTTTTCCAAGTGAGGACAGCTCTGGCAGTGGATGGGGAATTATATGAATCACCCATCATGACCAAGCGCAGCACAAGCCAAAACCTCACAGTGCAGAGCTAAAAGCAAGTCCAGCATGCATTTACCTCACAAGCAATACTCTTTCCAATAAATAAAATTTATGTGTTAGTATAATGTGCATCTATTTCATCAATGTAGCTGAAAGCTGAAGCACAGCTTTTTCTGTGCATCTGCTGCTACATGGTACTTTGTTGAACATATATGAGTTTGCAGTCATATATGAACATTAACTTGGGTTTTTCCTTCTTTTTACCATTTCTCTTTAATTCTGAGTTTTCATTTTGCTTCAGATATCCTAAAAGAGCTTTTAGTTCCAAAACTCTACAAGAACAGCAGTCTTAGTGTAGCCCGACTCCCCTGCAAAAGAAGAGCATTTACAATTTAAATGCCAATATTTCCTCTGATTTCAAACTTATGGAAGAAGTTTCACTACCTCTTTTAGAGCACTGTATTTTTTTATAGATCTTCTTTGAATGTTCAGCCTAATTTTACTTCTGTTCTATTACTTGGCTTTTCATTTATATCCCTTCTGTTCTAGCACTTATTTATACTCTTTTCTGTTATTCTCTAGACAAATCTGTGCTTTGATTTGACATTTATACCTCATAGACATTTGTGATATTTCAGTCTAAATCACCATTTTGCAAAACTTTTCTTCATTTGCCTTGAAGGTGTTACAGCCTATATTTCCCCGTAATTCATGTTGAAGCTCTGAAATATCAAGCAGCAAAGCTTGCTTGTAACGTGGGGACAGTGGGCTTCATTTCCACCATTTACATTTTGAAAGATCTTTTTTTTATTCCATCTGCATAATGATATACAATGACCTATGTTAACAATAAGATGCACTGTAATAGCTAGAAAAAATTTACAAGTAGCAAGTTTACTTGTATACGTAGATATCATCAAATACTTAAACTGCAGATATGTGGTGTATTTATACTCTTCACTGAATAATCTCAGTCATCAGTAAAAAACATATGACATAACTTAAGATGAGAATGGAAGGGGAAGAGAACAGAAGTTTTGAAATCCTCTATGAAGTAGTGGCCAGTTTATCTGTTTTTCAAAACTTGACACCTAAATAGTCCTCTGCCCATGGATTTTAGTAGAATTAGACTTCAGAGACAAAGGAAGCCCAGGGCAAAAGATGGATTAGAGCTGGAAACAGACCATCAAGGGAAATCAATGAGTATAAAACCTCTGCAATGAGGAGTTTTAGCAGTGAAAGCCTGGGGTGCCTTGGCTATGAGTCCACCAAGTGTCTGAGTAAAGGCTGAGAAAAATAAAATTTTCCTAGCTGTCACCATAGTGGGTCTGGGAAGCATGTTCTTAGGTTAGCCAAGACTAATATTCAAGCTCTCGTCCTAGGAATATTTAATCTCTGAAGAAAGTGGAGTCTGCAGCCTGTGGTTCTGTCAAGCTTTATGGCTAGGGCTGAGATGGAGAACCTGGTCTATGGTGAGAGGATGTTGGGAAGAGTCTTCCAGTGTAATCAAAGGCTTAATGCATGTGTGTTGGCAGAGGGATTTAGATTCCAGGTTTGACTCTTGCCTTAGGGATCAAGGGATAAATCCCCAATAGAAATTTAAAACCTCATTCATGTCTTCCCTTATGACTCTCCCTCAATAGAGACACACAGCAGCCACGCAACAAAATTACACTAACTGGTAGCAGCTTGGTAGACAGCGTAGCAACTTCCTACTTGAATAATTTTCATCCATGCCTAAGCATATTGCAGATTTCTTATACATTTGTGCACCTGTGTGGCAGCTCTCCTGATTTTTCTTGATGTACTTAAGCTCTCAGATTCGGTCATGTGGCAGCTTGGGTTGACCATGAAAAAGGGCCGCAAAGCGACAGTGGCAAGACCCTTTAAAAAGTAATTGCTATTTTTTTCTGATTTTCAGTATATAGTAACAGCAGTTTCACGTTTTTAGCAGTATCCTGATAACGAATAACTTCAATTCTCCTTGGTCTCAATATTATATCTCCTTTATATTGTAAGTGCATATATACACATGAATGCATATACATCTACTTTGCTCCAGCAAAGATGCATTAACATTACAGCTGCCTACTAGGTAGTTAGTTTTTTTCCATATTAAAGACCTGATGCTTTCACTGAGCTGCAACTAAAAAGCACTTTTATTTTCTTTTGGTGGTGGTAAATATAATAGGAATTTTAGAAGAATTAAGTGATGCTCTGTAGTAATAGAAGAATAGGGTGAAATATTACTTTCTCTCTTTCTGAAACACTCATGAGAACTACAAGAAGCATTGGGTAAATTAATCCTCTGTGTAGTGCAACTGGAATTGTAAAAGGCCACAAAACATTTAACCTTTGCGCTGACCAGAACTGTCACTCTGCTACTGTAAAGAAATGCTGAATTATCTTGCTTTTTTTGGTTTTGCTTTTTTTGTTTGCTTGAATAAGCTCAGATATGCCAGAGTAAAAGTGTAAAAATGAAAAAAATTACCCTAAAACAAGCAGAATTTATTCACTCTTTGCTTCTAATCAATACTCATAGGTTAAAGGGCTTTTAACACAATGGAAGAAAATTAAAAGCAAACATAAATCTATCATTCCTGTTAAATATTGCAATTTATAGGTGCTAATGGATTTATTCTTTTTCTTAGTGCATAAAATACTCTTTTTCAGATCACAGTTACATTCTCTAATTAAGAATTCACAAAATTGCCATGTAAATGTACATAATTTATTCCCATCATATTGAAGGTCTGGGAATTTTGCCAGTGAATGAAACATTGTATTCCATAGGAAAAGCTAAACCAATACTTCTGTGTCTGATATGAGAGATTCATTCCTTAAACTGACATAGTCATAAATCTAAATTAGAGCAAACAGCACGATCAGGGTAATATCTAATCAGTCTTTCAGCTTGGGATTTCAGAGGCTTGAAACGTCAATTACTTAATAAGGCAAAGACTATCCAAACTTTTAAAGGCAGATATGAATGAGCTTTGTTGTCAACCTACTTTCCTCTTTGGAAAACAGAAGCTGGTACTGCCACTAATCTCTGCTTTTTTTATGTGTACCAGAAGGCCAGTTTAGGCCTTTGAAGACTTAAGAGGTTTTTTGTCATGTTAGAGTTGCCAACAGCTGACTTAGTGCAAAGCCAGGGAATGAGGCAGACATATGACCAGATGGAAGAGTAATCTCAGGAGGATTGATTTTACAGGAAAAAGTAAAAAAAAAAACCAAAACCAAAAAAACAGTGCCTCAATATCTCTTGTTTCTGGCAGTAAGACAAGAGCCGCATATGTCTGTGTCTTTCCAAAACTTCTCGTCAAGGTTTCACATACACTTCCATAGCAATAAGTCCATGTCACAGCCTGTATTAACCTCTACTTGAAGAATGACAGTATGTTCCTCTTCTTTGTTTAATGGTGACAGAACAAACAGTCAGAACATAATCTGGACTTCTGGGTTCTTGTGCTTATCCTTTCTTCTGTTTCACATACACTGTAACAAATTTGCTTTGTATGCTTTGCCCCAAATGTCTAATGTAAAGTAGAATCAAACTGAAGAAACTGTATAGGAGATACTGATGCCATAGTCAGAGGCCCATACTTTACAATTGTCTTAATATTTATAATCAGAATATACGCTAAAGAAAATCTTGTAGGGATGCTGGAAGCCAAGCAGGTAAGTCAGTATGGAAATTTGGCTTAAATATGGTGGGCAAAGAAAACGTATCACAGATCAATTTGCCCACTCAAATCTTAAACAAACCCTCCCTGCCCGTGTTGATCTTCCCAGTTTGTGAGAATATGCCTTTAAAGTTTTTGTTATCATCCCTCTGCATTGAGTCCACGAGTGTACACTACCACCAGAGTGGTTGGTTCTTAGGCTGAATTAATGCACATATCATGTCATGGAAACATTCACACAATCATAGAATCATATAATAATTTGGGTTGGGAGGTACTTTAAAGATCATCTAGTTCCAACTCCCTGCTATGGGCAGGGACATCCCACTAGATCAGGCTGCCCAAGGCCCCATCTAACCTGGCCTTGAACAGCTCCACAGATGAGGCATCCACAACTTCCCTGGGTAATCTTTTCCAGTGCCTCACCACTCTCATGGTGAAGAAATTCCTCTTTATGTCTAGCATTAATCTGCCTCTCTCCAGTTAATATCACCACAAGCCTTTGTAAACAATCCTTCCCCAGCTTTCCTGTAGGCCCCTTTCATTTACTGGAAGGTCGCTATAAGATCTCCTCGGAGCTTTCTCTTCTCCAGGCTGAACAACTCCAACTCTCTCAAGCCTGTCCTCTTATAAGAGGTGCTCCAGCCCTCTGAGCATCCTTGTAGCCCTCCCCTGGACTCATTCCAACAGCTCCATATCCTTCTCTGGCAGATGATTCCGGAACTGGACACAATACTCCAGGTGAGGTATCACAAGAGAGAAATAGAGGGGCAGAGTGACCTCCCTCGCCCTGCTGGTCATGCTTCTTTTGATGTAGCCCAGGATATGGTTGGCCTTCTGGGCTGCAAACACACATTGCAGTCTTATATCCAGCTTCTTATCAACCAGGACTCTCAAGTCCTTCTCTGCAGAGCTGCTCTCAAATCACATCATCTGCCATCCTGCATTGAAACTGTGGATTGCCCCAACTCAGGTGTAGGACCTTGCACCTGGCCTTGTTGAACCTCACAAGGTTCACACAGGATCTCTTGTCCAGGTCCCTCTGAATGACATCCTGTCCTTCCAGTGTGGCAACTGCACCACTCAGCTTGGTGTCATCCGCAGGGTTGCTGAGGGTGCACTCAATCTCACAGTCTACATCATTGATGAAAATATTGGTCCCAGTACAGACCCCTGAGGGATATCACTTGTCACTGATCTCCATCTGGACATCAAGCTGTTGACCACTACTTTCTGAATGTGACCATCCAACCAATTCTTTATCCATCTAACAGTCCACCCACTAAATCCATATCTCTCTTAATTTAGAGAGAAGGGTGTTGTGGGGGACTGTGCCAAAGGCTTTGCAGAAGTCCAGAGAGATTACTTCCATTGCTTTTTGCATGTCCCCTTCATAGAAAGCCATTAGGTTAGTCAGGCAAGATCTGCCCTTTGTGAAGCCATGCTGGCTGCCTCTAATCACCTCCTTGCTCTCTGTGTGCTTTAGTATAGCTTCTTGGAGGATTTGTTTCATGATCTTCCAAGGCACCGAGGTGAGCCTGATAGGTCAGTAGTTCCCAGGGTCATCTTTTCCATGCTTTACAGAAGTCCAAACAGATCACATGTGTTGATTTGCCCATGTCCACTGCTGTGGCTACCACTTTATACCTTCTGAGGTTACAAAAGATGCTATTTTTAAAAAAGAGAACAGAGATGATGTTCCCAAGAACACTGAAATACTTCTTAAAGAAAAGATATAAAATGTGCTAAAGGAAAGGCAAGTTTTCCACCTCATATTTTGAAAATTCAGAGTAGACTTTTCAATTTTTTATCTATAATAAACATATCCTAATTTAAAGTTAATTTGAAACAATAATCCCTCATAAATATTATTTAGGAGTTTTGAAATTCAATAAAAATGCATAAAATATGCTAATAATTGAGACAAAATTGCAAGAGTAAATCCTGACAGAGTAAATGCTCTGAAAATCCAAAGTGTAGGTTATTCTACCTGTGGTTTGTGTGTTTCCTGTAAAATAAAATATACTTTTAAGAAGTTGACTGTCTTAGCAGCAAAGTGTCTTAGTTATGATCAGGCAGTGAGAAATTGACACCAAATAAAGTAAAGCTTTCCCAAGAACTTTGGGTACTCTGTGATAACTCAGCAGCATATATCTGAAAGCAACTGGGATCCTACAAGGAAGTTAATCACCTTGAAATCCTTCTAGTTTTACAGCAGAGATTTTGTTGTGCCTTGGACTCAAATCTCCTTAAAAATGAATGGCCAGTCAGGTTATTCTCATCAACAGAGTGGTAACTACAGCAGGGGAAGCATGGAAAGTGCTGTGATGGAATGAAAATGTGCAGAGCTGGTCAATTCTTGTTGTACAGCTGTTTAGCAAGGCTGCCAGCATGGGCTGAGAGAGACAGAAATCTTCTCATTTTAGACTTCAAGGACATGTTTCAGTACCCTAGTGTAGATCACTGGTCTGCTGAGAGAGGACAGTGGACCAGGAGCTGTCTTCCTTAGCTGAAAGAGAGGGAAACAACCTGTCCCAGCACACTTTCTGTGTGAAGGCAAGGAAATTAAACAGGGGAGAAAGAGCTGAGAAGTGATTTCTCAACCATGGGAAGGATAAGTTTGAATAATTAAGTCTTCCAATTCAACAGAAGAAATTTAACTTACAATTATCTTGGCACAGAGTACAGTCATTTATTTCAAAATTTCTGGTTCACACCTGATCCTTTTTAAGGCAAAGCAAAATTTATAATGTCCCACATTTTACTAGATTACCTTATTATTTTTTTTTTGCACATCATAACTGACACTTTTCTTTGTTTTTTGTTTCTCGTGTTGATCATTTCCATGCATTTTTCATCATAAAAAGTAATCATGCCAACATCCAGTCACCATTAGAAAATTTCAGTTCAAACTCCAGTGGGTAAGACGCCATGATATCTTCTATCTTGTGTGATGGTATTTAAAGTTTATTTTGACAGTTCAAAAAATATTTCAACCAACTGACATGCCACCCTGTGTTATACAGGCACTGCACGGTATTTAACAACAGTCATTTTCCAATGAACTTAAATCTAAAGAAATTATAGAAGTAATAGAAACAGAAACAGAAAAAAAAGTAGGAAGGAGGTAAGGAAGAAGTAAAAAATAAAACCCCTATATGTCTATTTTCTTTTTTGTGTTTCTTCTTTGTTTATATCTGTTTCAAATCACTAATCAAACCCACGTCCCTTACTAGTAATCTGGAGGAGGATTTTAATTGTTACACTATATCTGGAATGTCTGCTGATGGATGATGGATGAGAACTCAATATGAAATACGTACTGTTATTAACTACCTTGCATAACACAAAGGAGCTCCTAAAGGGTACAACACAGTCTTATCTGAAGACTAAGGTTGTTGCTGAAGAAGTCTAAATCTTGCATGAGGTTTGCATGGAAATCTCACACTGAAATCAGCATGTAACTGATATATATCCATTGTAGAAGACATATCGTACAAGGAACTGTGTTTTTAACAAGACACCAGACTACTTATAGGTAGTTAAAAACGCGGGACAGTATAGTGCCTCAACACAATGTTTATTTGACAAAATCAGGAAAAATCAGGGATGTAGGAAGCTTCTAAAAATGTAATAAACTTCCCACTCAATAAAAATGAAAAAAACCACAACTGTATTAGCAACAACTGTCACCAAAGCAGCAGCAGCTTGATGAGAATCTAATAAAACACACAAATCTAGTATTTTAACTGTTCAGGAGGATGACTTAGTACTCCTGACCTAATACACACTTTCTTCTCTCCGTCAGATAGGAGATAAAGCTGTAAGAGCACTCAAATGATACTCACTCCATGAGCAGAAATGTTTTTTGATATCCAGCTTTTCCTCAGTGGCTGATAATTTTGGTCCCAGTCATACATATTTTTAAATTACTTGATTTTTTGAATAGTCTAAACTCTGACATTTTAAAATAAGTTTTGAAAATGATTGTTTAACCACCTAAGCTAAAATCAACAGTGGTTTCTGAAAATTTACAATTAAAAAATTGTAAAAGACTAAAATTTAAAATTACATTGCATCCGATGCCTTGATATAAAGAAAACATATCTATGGAGCAGAAGTGTAAGGAATCACTTAGATATAATTAGATTCAGTAGGAATGAACCACGCATTCAAATCCCTTTCATCTCTGTTTCAGTTTCATTGCATATTTCTTACCTAATTCAACAAATAAAACAATTAGAAAGTTAATACAGAAAGTTACACCTATTATCAAGCTGCTATAACTGCTTATATACCCTCTTCTGATTCTGGTAAATAAACTGAAGTCAGTGGAGTAGAATGCATGTAAGTTATTGAAATCTGAGAAGATTAATAAATGCAAAAAATCCCAGTGTTGTAACAATGCCAAGATATCTGTGTTGTCTGTTTGTGCACAGATATTCTGAGTGTTGCGATAAATGTAGGACCTCTCTTGCAAAAAATTTAGATATGTGATACTATCTGTGAAAAGCCAGTAAAAAGATTGTTTATGTTTTCCAATTTAATTGCTTGTAAAACTTAATCAATGTTAATCATACTGGATGGCAAATAGGTAAGTGAAATCAAGGAAGTCTACTGCAGAAACAGCTATATGGTATTAAATTCATACAGCTGCAAGGTTGACAGCAGTCATTACATATCTGAAAATCCATTTTACTTCCTCTCATATGCATATGGTTACAGCTTGCTTTTCAAATAAATCCGATCAACATTTTGTGGTATTTGAACATTTTCCCATCTGGTGGGTTGCGCATAAAACTCATTTTCCCTGATTTAGTGAGGCTAAGAACACTCCAGCCTGAATGGTTTTAGGTTTGTATTTGGGTTTTCTGGGTTTTTGCAGTCTTTCCTATGTCCCATAATATGGTCTTAATTTTAAAAGAGATTAGTTTATGTTTTAAAGCTAATAAGCCAGGTGTCATGGTGCTTGGGTAGTCTTTGCTCTGTTATGATATTTTATTGTAAAGGGTCATGATTACCGAGTCACTGTATTTTGTATCAAAAGATGAAATGGCTATAAGTTTTGAAGGCATTTCACTTCTTTACTCTAATGTTTAACCCTCCAAAATGAGACTGGTTATCCCAAAAAGCACTAATTATTTCACATGCAGCTTTTACTTGCATTACACAAAATCCTGCTCCCAATCAGTTACTCTAATGGTCCAGATTAAGTAATTGTTTTAAAAAATCAAATGGCAGCATTAATATTTCCTTTACTGATTTTTAATTTAGCAGTCTTATTGTTTAATAACCCTCAAATGCTGGCACAATGCAGCAATTAAGTCAACATGGGAATATTTGAGCAAAGTTCTTAGCATTTCACATGTGATAAGTTATGAAGACCACTCTTTCTGATCCCTAGAACAAAATGTAGAAACTAGACAGATTCAGTGCTCTGTTCAAGCTCTAAATCTGTCCACTAGTTTATAGAAAACAAAGAATAATGACTTAACGTCTTGTAATGGGCATTACACATTTTGCTTCCAAATGCGAGGACCTACACCTGGGTTGGGGCAATGCCTGATTTCAGTACATGATGGGGGATGATGTGGTTGAGAGCTGCCCTGCAGAGAAGGACTCGAGGGTGCTGGTTGATGAGAAGCTCGACATGAGCTGGCAATGTGCGCTCACAGCCCAGAAGGCCAAACGTATCCTGGGCTGCATCAAAAGAAGTGTGGCCAGCAGGGCGAGGGAAGTGATTCTGCCCCTCTATTCCTCTCTTGTGAAACCTCATCTGGAATGCTGTGTCCGGTTCTGGAATCCTCAATGTAAGAAAGATATGGAGCTGTTGGAATGGGTCCAGAGGAGGGCTACAAAGATGATCGGAGGGCTGAAGCACCTTCCATATGAGGACAGGCTGAGAGAGTTGGGGCTTGTTCAGCCTGGAGAAGGCTCTGATGAGATCTCATAGTGACCTTCCAGTACCTGAAGGGGGCTTACAAGAAAGCTGGAGAGGGAATGTTTATGAAGGCTTGTGGTGACAGGACAAGGGGGAATGGGTATAAACTGGATAGGGGCAGATTTAGGCTTGATGTAAGGAAGAATTTCTTCGCGATGAGAGTAGTGAGACACTGGAACACGTTGCCCAGGGAAGTTGTAGGTGCTCCATCCCTGGAAGTGTTCAAGGCCAGGCTGGGTGGGGCCTTGGTCAGCCTGATATAGTCGGATGTTCCTGCCCATGGCAGGGGGTTAGGAACTGGATGATCTTTAAGGTCTCTTCCAACCCAAAGTACTCTATGATTCTATGATTCTGATACTTAAATCCAAACAGTTTTGATTAGCCTACAACCAGACAACATAAGCTGGGAGAACCGATATTTTTTCCTTCCAGAAACTTTGTATATTTCTGTATTTCTTGTCTTGACGTTACATAAGTCTGACAATACTGCCCACATTGCCATCCTCCCACATGGCAGCAAGTGGTTAGAGCAGATTCAAACAGATATTGAAGTCCCTCATTGGATGGCCTACACTAGGTGCTACCTTCACATTATTAAAACATCAATCATGGTAAATCCCTTGTGGTGTGCAGGGAGCTGCTGAACTAAACAAAGGAAAATGAACCTCTGTCAAGTCAGCAGAAAACATGCTAAGCTTATTTAAGGAGCTTCCTTTTGCCTCTCAGATATTACTTAGTTCTTCAATACAATTTAAAATATTTTCCTTATTGCATTATGCAATAAAATCATCCTCCCATAATAATGCTGGTTTAATTTGATTCAAATAACCACCACCATCATTCATTTTCAGCTATTGTACATCAGTTCTGTTTAAAATATTTTAACATTTTAATAGGAAGAATCTCTCTCACCTTATTAGCAAATGTTCTCTTACTTGTTCTCTTTACTGATTTGTCTCTCTTCAGATCTATGGGTATTTCTGGTTCTCCATATTTTCACTCAAAACACATTCCAGTGTGCCCCTGCAGCAGGCCCCTGTAGTTTGGATGCAGAGAGCAGGAGCTTCAAAGGATGATAAAGGTTTTAGAATGCAAGTCTCTTGCTCAATGGAAACCTTGTACTTGTTTAATGGCTGTTGAAAAGAAGCATGACTGATATCACCCTACATTTCTAAGGGAAAATAATAATTGTAACTATGTTCTTAGTTAATCTGAGTGTTGCTGGGTTATAGAAAACGTAGTTTGAACATACAACCTACTGAGTTTCACAGAAAATACATCTGGGAAAGAGATATAACAAATAGATCACATACAAGCTGCTGTTAGACACCGTTTCTCAGACCACGCAACCGGGACATGTGTTCTATAAGAATTAAAATTATCTAGGGAATTAAATGATTAAAGTATTGATATGTATGGATGCTCTGAAGACTAACCTATGAGGCAGATTCTGAGTTAGTCCTATATCGCTTAGACACACGAATGTTAGTAGTACTTTAGACATTTTAATTTAGCCTTTGTATCTAGCCTTTGTTTCTGTTCCCAAGTCTGATTTTTGAAGAGTTTTGAGGTTCTAGGTAATGTAACCTTGAAAATCCTACTCTGTGATGTCATGAATTTAATTTCATGACAATTCTTTATTCTATTTAAGCAACTTTAAAAAAGTGGTGATTGTAAGGAGTGTTTAGCTGGAGAACAGTTGAAGGACAGCTACATTTAGACCTTAAATCTTGCTTATGAGGCAAGATAAAGCTTTAGAGAAGAGAAATGAATCAAAAAAAAAAAAAAAAGGGCAATAAAAGGTAATTTAATTACAGACCTGGCAACGAAAGTATGGCTTTTATAGCATCATCCATTGATAAGTACCTTTCACCTTTCTCTGCATGGGAGGTTGCCAGTTTTACATCCAAGAATTTCTTGGCATCACTGAGCAATAAAGTCACACATTTAACACAGACCAAGGCTGAAGGCAGTTTAGCTGTATCAAGTATTAACACATCAAAATACTTGGAGTGTATTTCTTCCTTACATAAAGCAAATTAACTCAAGTAGTCATTAAAGAAACAGGTATATTAAAATAGAAACAAAGCCATACATCAAATCTCATTGAAAATGCTAGAAAACATGCCTTTACAATAACATATGACATGACCTTCAGTTCCAAATGTCTATTAGACATGTCTAGCTGTCATTCATTCATCCAAATTAGTAAAGTATACAAAGTGATTTGCTCCTGTGAATTGATGTGGTCTGGATCATCACCAAAAACACATGCCTGTCTGACCCACTTTCCCTTGATGGTGATTTTTTGTGCCTACATTGCACTTTATATTTCAGAGATCCACAAAGTACCATGCAATACTTCCTCCCTAAACAGAAGGAAAAGGCAATTTTCACTTGGCAGATACTGTAGATACAAATTGGACAGGACAGGCAGCAAGGTTGTAGTAGGGGAAACTAGTTCTTTCCCAAGAAATTTTTGGAACTTCTTACAGTATATGACCTAGAGAGTTTGTACAGGTTTTATGAACCATGAAACCCATTCAAAGCAATTGGTGATAGGTAGATGGCTGGTGATGGGTAAATGAATGCACTCCCTTCATCACTGTTAACTTGACTAGGTTGTTAAGAAGGAAAGAATTGTTGATCTCTCACCTTCTTATTTTGGGAAGAGACAGCCTTCAATGCCCGAGTAAATGGCAATATCCAACTTAACTTCTAAGCCAGAATCAAGACAGGAGAAAAAAATGCTTTCTTTTTGTATAATTGCAACCATATTTTGGTTTATTTAATACAATATACAGTTTTCTGGAGAGATTAGCACAGCAGATAAACAATATTATCAAATTATTATTATTAATTGTGATTTCAGAGTCTTAACTTCCTACTGGAAATTTATTATGGAGAAAATGTGATGTGCCTCCTATGTTCCTGAAAACAGCCTTAAAAAAGAAATTATATTAAAGCACAAAATCAAAAAATGGTAAAGGTTGGAAGGGACCTATGAAGATCATCTAGTCCATTCGCCCTGCTAAAGTAAGCTCACCCAGAGCAGGTTACACAGGAACACGTACAGGCAGGTTTTGAATATTTCCAGAGAAGAAGATTCCACAACATGTCTGGGCAGCCTGTTCCAGTTCTCTGTCATCCTCACACTAAGGAAGTTTTCTTTATGTTCTGGTGAAACTTCCTGTGCTCCAGTTTGTGCCCATTACCCCTTGTCAGATTGCTCAGCACTATTGACAAGAATCTGGCCTGTTCTTGGCACTAGTCCTTCAGTTATTTGTGAGCATTGGTAAGATCCTATCTCAGTCTTCTCTTTTCCAGGCTAAACAGACCCACATCTCTCAGCCTTTTCTCATGCTTCAGTCCCCTGTTCACCTCCATGGCCCTCCACTGGACTCTTTCCTGACCATCTCCACGTCTCTCCACTCTTTCCAGTAGTCCCTTGTGGTTTTTGAGCTGGTTAGCCCAGAGCTTGACTGAGTACTCCAGGTGGGGCCTCGTTAGGGGAGAGCAGAGGGCTAGGTTTAACTGTCTTGACCTGCTAGCCACAATGAATGAGATAATCAGCATACTCAGTTTTTTGCCGAGTCCAAAGTGAGTACATTCATGCTAAGTACCATTTATTTGCTAATGACATTATCAAGGTATTCCTTAAACTTGCTTTCACATAGCTATTTAGTTTACCAAGAGGTGAAACTATTCTATTCAGAAATTAATCCACTGAGTATGGCAAATGGTTGTGTACACACAATACTGAATATGAGACTGTTGTGGCTTCACTACTGTTAATATAAAGACCAGCTGGATTGAATTCAGTCATGTTTCCTGAATATTTCCACAATAACAACATCCCTAGAAGGAAAACAAAGCCATCAGTGATTTGGAACAGTATCTGGAAAATAATACCAGGTAGTAGCTGTCCATAATTATGCAAAGCACAAACTTTCATTTGTCCTTCCCAGCTTTATAGATTATTATCAAAATATTATTAAAAATAATAATGAACCAGTCCAAATAATTTTGCTCCCAGGAATGTGAAGTTAACATTTTTCTTCCTCCTTAATGTACAATTCATATACAGAAACTACTGTCACTTACCCCAAAATATTACAGTTTAGCCTTAGATTTTTGTTGTTGTTGTTTAGACTAGTCAACAATTATATTTTTCTGAAAGGATGAACAGACATTGTCTATGCTTTTTATCATTGCTAGCTTTGACTCTTACATGCAATTAAGTGATTAAATCTTTTTTAAACAATTTAGGTATAGTTTTTGTACTAGTTTCCTGAAATCTGACATCTACTTATTTTTGCATCTACCTATTAAATTCTCACTGCAGATAGTTATCACGTTTAGCATACCATAATGAGTATTTTTTCTGAGCCATAAACTATTGCTCTGTACTCTTTTAATTATTCAGCAAAAATGTAAAGCACTAATAAAAGACAGACAACTGATTTTCAAGGAATCAAATAAGTTCTAATGTTCAGAAAACTTATTCTAGTCAGATAAGTATCAGTATACTGTATCGGTGAAATATTTAAAATGTAAGAAGCAAAACAGTTCCCAAAGTGTCAAATAAGAAAACAGCAGATTAAGCAAAATTCCAGTTGAAGATAATCACTGCGACACAGATTTGCTTGAGATAGTTCACAACACATAAACATTTCAATGAGTATAGTAAAAGTGTTACTGCTCTGTTTATTTGAACATGTCAGCAAATGAACTTGATCAATAAGGGCTGTAAGGCATTGGTACAAACTTGTCAATGAAAACATCCCTCTGTATGATTATTTCTGTAGAATAAGTACTTCATGTTTCCATAGCACAAGAGCAAAAATGTGTATGTGTGGGAAGTGCAGGGTGAGAGTCGAAGGCATTATCATTAATTACTTCTGAACAGCAGTGGAAGTGCTTCAAGGTTGTTTTCTGCCTGCAGACTTGGCAGTTCCTGCATGCAGTGTGCCACAAGGGAGGGATTTTTGAAGCAATACCAGCATTCAAAACATTAAATGTATCAGTATGATGTATGGTTCTAATCTCTGTTCGTAAATGTTAATGTCGTTCTTTTTCACTCACTGTCAAAACCAGAAGATATCTAAAAGTCTAAAGAAGGAAAAGCTGGTCAGTTAATAGTGCAAAAAGCAATAATAATAGTGAAACTATTGCATAAATTTGGCAGATGGAGTGCTTTGCCCCAAAAATGAAAAATGGGGCAAATCTGAAAATTTCCACACAAAGTCAAACCTTCTGAGGCTTCTGCACATACTCCAAGGGTTGTTTCATATGTGATATTTTCAAAAGGCTGAATACAATAAAAGTGCATTCCATAAACTGCTAGATGCAGCGTTAACCTCTGAGGTTATTATCTCAGCTTATGCTCATCAGAAGTAAGCTTGCACTAATAATGTTGTGTTTCTGAGGTCTGCTTCAGTTCTACACTGTTTCTACATGATGAAGAAGCCTTCAGTTAAACCATAGAACAAGCTGTAGACTGCTGCCTTCTGGCATCTGCTCTGCCCAGATTCCTCATTTCTGAGGAATCCTTGCTTTAATAAAAAGTAAACCAGCAGTGTTTCAGGCAGCAAAGCACAGACTCCAAGACCTGAACTTTTGAACTCTGGCCAAAGACCCTCGGGCATATAATTTTGTAGCTCCCTCTCCCTATATGAAGTGAGGATGACTGCTTACTTGAGTAGTTTCACTGTATTTTCCCTACTATATCCTCTGTGTGACAATTCTGTTTTATTTAATGGAGATGCAAACAAAATCCCTCAAACAAACAAACAAAAAAATAAATATTCAACAATGAAAATCATGTGGGCTTTTTAAAATTTTGTTTTAAAATAAAAATATTTAGACATTTTCACTTTTTTTAGCCATTTTATATAAAACGTGAAAATGTTCATATGCCAACAAGAACACGTAGTGCACTGAAGAGAGACCCTTCATCTTTTCTTTAAATGCTATGAAATGGCAGGACAAAGATCAATCCTCTGTATTTAATTGTGACAAGAACTTTACTGTTGAAAAGAAAATAAAATGAAAAGGGTATGATAAACACATATAAAACGACAGATTACTATTATACTGACTTGAAATAGAAAATAACAAACTACTTTCTTTTTACTTAAGGAAAACATTAGAGGGGAAGGATAACAGACATGTTGTGTAAGAAGGCAGAGCAATGGAAAGCCTCTGTCCCTCCATCCTTTCATTAGATGAATATAAAATTAGAGTTGTATGGAGTAAGAAGAAACAAATGAAATGCTAGCTTCATGCACTACCTCAGACTTTTTTTCTATACCACCAGAAATTCAGTTTTATAGAGTCTGAAATAAATTGGTAGAAGTATCGAGAGTGAGCAGTTGTTTGACTTATTTTTCATGTCGTGTGAATTTTCACCATGGAACATTTTCTTCAGCTACTCAACACAAAATTAAAAATGTTATATTGTCAAGACAAACATTCACTAGATGGTCACAGCCCCAGGTGTGCAAAATGCTGGAGTTTGAGTCAGTTTTCTGTGCTTTATACATTTCAGAAGTACTGTACACACCTTATACCTCTGTTTTACGATCATCCCAGAGTTGATTTACAAAACAAACTGCTTTACTCTGAGATTGTGATTAAAAAATAATGTAGAAATTGGTCTTTGGTAATTTTCTACTGATAAAAAAATCAGTGCTTACCAATTGGTACTTCTAATCATATCACTTTTCTATCAAATTATACTTTCATATTCTTTAAAATACTGAAGTACTCCCACATACTTGGCAAGCATGTAAGACTTTTTCTTTCAGAGTGTATAACTACTGGTATTGTTTTTAATATTTTACTTGATAAAGGCTATGTAATCCTTGATAATCTGAAATGTATCACGTTATGCCGACAGAACTTAGAAAATTATTAGAAAGTATTTATCTTAACCCTTCTCTTGCGCTAACTCCTCACCTTAGTCTATTATTTTTTGGTTTGGCATTTATTAACATCAAATACAGGGAAAAATAGGATTTTGGAAGATTGAATAACATTGTAAGAAGCCAGCTTTATATCAGCAGAGCATAAACAGTGCAAAAAGGGAAAAGATAAAACATCTACAAAGTTTTTACACATTAAATAAACCTCGTTACTGTTGGAAAACTCTAGTTTGTCTTACTAAAATGTAGTCGAATAACTAATAGTTCTAACAATTCTATTAAATATAGTTAAAAACTAACTACTCTGTTGAAATTTTGCTTGCTCCAGGGTATAATCTCGAGGTATCCTTATTTGGGAAGGAATGCTGAAAACTCTTACTGAGCTAGAAGAAATCTTATCTATGTTAACAGAACATAGAGTTAGTATCTTTATCTAATACAAACAGTAAACTTGAAAAAAGCTAACAGTTTGCATAAAAATGTAAAGAATGCTGAAATCCAACCAGTCCTCGGGAGGTTGATCTGCCAGAAGCCCAAAGGTGAAAAGGGCAGAGTGAGGAAGATTATTTTCTTCATCTGAGGAAGAGTGTTTTCTTCATCCTCACGACCACCGAGAGGGGGAGCGCAGGCGCAGAAGCTGAAAATGTTGCAAGACCTGATGTGGCAATCACCGAAATGAATATGTATTAGAGTAGGTTGCATCCCTTTTGAATATGTAACAGATTGAGCAACACTTTAAGGATAAATGGCGAACGCGATGTGACGGTCTTTGGAACCAGATTTGGGTGCGTACCCCTGGTTCCCGGGGCCTCGAAATAAAGCACCACTTATAACCTTCTTCGTATGGTTATGTATTTGTCTCTACGCTAACACTACAACAGCATTTGCTTCCCATAATGAAACACACAGTCCGGTTTCAAAACATCACAGATGTACACTGCAGGTGCAGGTAAAATTCAACACTCAAAAGTGTGAGGGCATTTCTTAATCCTTGACTGAAATATCACCCTGCAACATGTTTGCACATTTTAATGTACAGTCTTATTCCTCTTCAGGAGCTGTGGGAAGTTTGTATGTGGAATCAGGCAGCAGAAAACGGCAACCTGTTGGGACACAAGAGTGCAACCCAGTTGAGCTACAAACTTCCTAAGTGAACTTGTACAGCAGTGAAGGTCCACATTCAACTTCACTTAATTTTGGATTGCTAACTGAGGGATTCTGTAGCTGAGGACTGCTGTTAGTGTCAACAAAGAGAAACAGGATCTCCCAGAGCATGGCTCAAGCCGTTGGCTAAAGAGAGAGATTACACCAGTTGTACTCTTATTGTAGGTGCTTTGACAAAGAAGTATCTGTGCTTAACACTCAGGCACCACACTAGTAAGCTATTGGACATCAAGGCACCACATTGTGCTCAAAAGTTTTCAGCAAAATGCAGAGGTTCTGTCAGAGTGTCAAAAAGAGATTAGTGGCTTCAGAGTGGAAATTCACAGCATCTCAAATCCTAAAAAAAGAGATGAGTAACAGAAGGGGGAAGGAAATACTTCAGACAGGGTTGTGACCTGAAAGAAATTAATCCTATCCCTTCTTTAACTCAAGCACACATACCAGGGTTGCAAAGGAGTGCTTTCATCTAAGCGTATTGGAAACATCTTGAATCTTCCTAAAAAATTAGACAACTATATCTTCCCTTATAAAAGTGAAGACACCTTTTTTGTTTTTCTTCTTTCAAGGTGGATGTGAAACAGCACAGTAAGAGTAGCTGCCCTCCTGCATTTAATAGTTTGGTGATTACAATGCTTCACCAAGACATGAGGTGCTAGAAGTCACAGTTTCAATTTTCTGGAATGGGATTTAAATCCCTATTTACTGCTTTTCAATAAAGTTCTCCAATCAACAGTATAGACTGTGCTGTCTGGGAAAAAGGATGGCAAGAAGTAATGTAAATTTTATTATTGAAACCATTCCATATTCTGTGGAATAATTAGATGTTTGAGGAGAAAGAGGGTCAAGGCTAAAACAAGAAATAATATGATTCTTTAGCTTAATGGGCATAGAGCTCTCTTGAGACAGTAGAACTGTAGATCATGGTCTCTGCTCTTACATAAACAGTTATTGGAGCATGTCACATTTCAGCCAGCAAAATCACCAAGACAGCAGGACATTTTATTCACAAAGGAGAAAAAAGAAATGTTTAATCTGTCAAAGTGGAACATCTGGTCACTTTTACGCATAGTTTCTGATGTTGATTAATAACATCACACATTTAGTGTAGATTCATTTAAAGAATAATCTAATTGAATGTTGAAAGTATTCTGTTGCCACTTAGCCAAGATGCCAAAATATTGGTTTTGTTTGCAGTCAGAAGCTGCTTTGTTTACTGATACCATGTTGTTGTACAAATCTTTCCTTCACCAAGGTTCCATCATTCTACAGTAAGCAGCAAGGGGCTACTAATCTTCTGTACTAGCACTTAGATTTTCTCATTACAAAAATTGGCATCATGTTGCTGCCTTAGGCAAACCCTGATCAGACCTTGGGGGCCACAGACTGGGAGCAGCAACAACAGGAGAAGTGCCAACTGCAACAGTAGATATTTTAGCAACAGCTGTCTGATTTTATATGCTTCTCCTGAATTTCAGTTCAAATGTTCCACCTTAGCCAGCTTGAGATATTTGTTCCCACTATCACAGAACCAGGATGCTCTTTAGAATGAAGCAACAAGTACTGTCATAACAGCTTAGCAGATTGTTAGCATCTTCATATATTCTCAAAGGCATTGAAAGAGTAATCAAAGCAATGATGAAAGAGTAATGATATAGGTACGCAGTTATAAACCCAAATCATGCTTTGCATTTGTACTGAGGCTTGTACACAGCACGTTTCACTACTTTTAAATTTTATAATATATCTGACAGCACAGCAAATTTCATTAGCCCCACTGTGACAACGAGAAAACTGAAATAGAGGAGTCCATCTTTCATGAAGTGTCAATGAGAAAGAAAACGGCATGATGGGAAACAGCAGCCAAGTCTTTTAACTTTCAGCTTCATGCTCTAACCACTGGCCTATTCAAAGGAGTTAAAGGATCATTTATTGTTGAATTATACTTTCCACTTCAGTGTTCACATGCAGCTGCTGTGTGGAAAAGAAAATTAAAAACATAGGAATTCCTATAAAATGTATCTGTGTATTTCTGGGAAGGTGTAAGGCTCCCTTCACCCCTAACTATGAGTATTTATGCATATTAGTGACACTCCAGGTAATCAGACAATAGGTTATATAATTATTTGATTTTGCTTGGCTTCTCCTAAGTCTGCAAAACAGGACTGTAATTATCATGAATAATAAGTGTTTCTGCTTTGGAATAAAACCCAAAAACTAGACGAGATATGTAAGTATCATTATATTTCCCTTGTTAATAAAGGAAAGAATCACAATAATGCTAATAGTTTTCCTGTAATGGCTGTTGGTTTTAGTTGTGCTTTGTTACTCTTGTAGCTCTGGTCCTGTTCAGTAAAAGCAGTGAAAATTCTTACAGGTTCCACATGGCATCAGCTTAAATTTATTAATTTTAGCAAGGCTTAGTCTTTTGAAGTTTCAGCTTTGTCCACTTACATGTCAAGTGGAACATAAGTATTCATAACAACCAATTTCACCTCTTCAATAAATGTTGCTTCTTTCCACAAACAAAATCCTTTCTTTTTCAAAGCCCTACAAATAATTGTTTTATGTTCTGCAGGAAAGTAACAGCGGAGTTCTGAAAATTGGAGTAATGTATCTGATAAAGTTTCCTACAATTTCTAGAGATGTAAAATGTAATTACCTGACTTGGAATTTGTCCAAATATTAACACTCTTCTTTCACATAGGCACCAAGACTAATGTTTCAGAATTTCAGCTTTATGTTCCCTTTCAAGCATGTGGCCCCAATAAATTATAATAATAAACTTAAAGTCACTGATTCTTGAAGTTCATTTGTTCATCAGAGATTCTTTCAAATGGTCATCTGAAGACATCTTCATCCCTTCCTGGGTTCATTTTCCTGGAAATATTTTCTTGAGACAACACCTTAAAGACACGGAGTCATAGGTAGTATTCAATGTTGAATGTGCCAAATTATATTCCTTTATGCTATTAGCAAAGCTCTTGTCAGAATGTCACTGCTTTTATCATGAACTTAGAGTGTTCTAGCCAGAGGTCTTGACTGGAATTGCTCCTGAAACTTTTTTTTTTTTTTAATAAGATTACAAATAAAAATGTTGAAGCTACAAGGAGCCATGGCAAAAATGTTTCACATGAGTTGATGGAAAACAGGCAACTAACGTATTTGTAGTACTGCTTTCTATTGTACTCTGTCAGGTAAGCAATGTTTAATGTGACTGTAATGCAATGCTGACAAACATATTTAAAAAAAAAAAAAAGCTGCAAATTTAGTTTCCCACAGCAACTAAACACACACAGAGAAAAAGTGAGCAGTCCTTTGAAGACAACAACCAGTTTCCTTCCTCACTTTTCCATTTTATCTCTAATATATTTTCAATTACGAGAAAAAAAAAAAGACAAATCTGAATGAACTTTTGATCTCCTGAAAGAGTATCTTCTGACACTCCTGTGATCAAAATGTGTAGTGATATACACACGGTCTCTCAGGAAGGTAAAAGGAGAGGGATATTTATTAGATAATGTTAATGGTAATTTTTCAGAAATGCTGTGAATCCAGAGGCCATTAAAAGAGAATTCTATAAAAAACATCAACAGTGTATTTAACCATTTGTTCAAACCAAACAAGTATAAAGAAATACATCTTATTTCCAAAAGTATGTTTAAATTATCTAATTGTCAAAAAAAATATATTTATAGGAATTGTGCTGTCCTGCTAGTATTTTCAGGAAGCAAACTGAAGCCCTTTGAGATGATATAATAAGTACAGATCTCCACAAAGACACAGAGTACACTTTCTGTTTGACTGTCTTGAGCTTTTAATTTTACTCCTTCCTATTTAAGGGATATAGCCAAAGAAAGGCACAGTACTATATTGTCTTGGAGACCAATTGCAGGTGATTAATTTGACTGCGAAATCATTCTGAAATCACAATATCATTACTAAACACCTCTGCTGAAATAAAGTCACGTTAAAAGCTTCTTAAAGTACAATCTGTAACAGTTATGGTCTTTTAAAGTCTGTGTGATGATAATTCCTTAGCTAAAAACATGTCCCATTGCTCCTTTTGAATAGTTTCTAATTATAGTATTTTTTCACAAACCAAAAGCTAGCATATAGTTCTCTGGATTCACTCAGGAAAACTGACATCAAACTATTTTATCTTCTATATCACTAACAGGATTTTCTTTTCCTGCCTCGAGTTCATCTGAGGGGCTCTTCAAGTTCTAAGCCAGCCCCATCTTATTAACATGTGTGAAGTCATACTTCTGCAGAGATGCTGAGTAGAAACAGAAAATCTTTCAGCATAAAACTCTTTGTTATGATCTCTCTCTATCCACCGTGACACAGTTCTTTACAGGTCATGGTGATAACATGTCTCAGTTAAGGTACTGATTGTCTTTTTCTGGAGCTTTGACAAATAGAATTAGCCCTGTACACGCTTATACAAGCCCATAAACATGTGTGTCTTTGCAATTGTGGTCATATTCTAAGGAACACTTTCGAAATCCAACAATATCTTTCTTATACTGCACCAGAAAGAGCTTCCTGTCAGACTGGTAAACACAGGTTTGCCCTGCAGTACCAGAGAAACAATGAAACTATTTAGATTGATGACATGCTCAGAATAAAAAAAATTCTGAGTAGGGGAGAGGAAAGGTTCCTTTCTCCTATCCTATATCCTGGTTTGTTTTTTTTTTACTTTTTCCTTACCTGAATTAAAAGCTATCTGAAATAGCAAGCCTGTAATAAGGGTGTACGTTTATTCAAATATGAAAATGACACATAATACAGAATTGAACCTGTATAACCAGGAGTCAGAGGTGATGTTCCAATACAAGCAATTAGTTACAGTGCCTGGACATCCCTAGTATTCTCTATGTACTTGTAGCCACAAGTCCACAAAACATTGTGTCTCTGCATGTCCTTACTGGATCAAATAATGACTTTGTATCTCCTTTCTAAAATGACAATATTAATGGCATTATATGAAGAAAAGTATTGGCTAAATTTTTGGAATTAGCAGAGTTGGTCTCCTGTGTACCAGGAATGTTTACAGAGCCGTTTCTCTCCTGACCTCCCTGTTTGGTGTGATTCAGCTGTTGTGGTGTAACTTACCATCAGGATCAGTTCAGCCAGAGGCACGCAGCCTCTTTTGTGCATCTGAGATGTTTGCACAGAATAGGCAATGCATGATGCAGGCAACCTAAAGGAGCAACACAAGGCTGAGTGGCAAAGGAATCTCACTCAGGCAAGGGAAATCATTGGGAAATCCTGGGACAGCTGCCAGATGGGAGGCAGAGACTTACAAAGGACATTTCTTACAGGTCCACAATTGCACATCTGCCAATTTGACATGTACACTCTTAATGGCAAGAAAAACTTTTTGAGATTATAACTAAACTCAGGAGAGCTGATTAGGGTTAGAATGTTGCTGCCAGTACAAACTGACAAGTTTTTCAAGTCTGGCTAAATCATAACAATATGTTGCAGAAATTAATAATATCCTAGGATTACTGATGTCTACTAAGTTAATTTCTGTAACTCAGCTAAGGTTAGAAATAAGAACAGGCAGGGAAATAAAATTCTACTGAAAAACTTTTCTTATTGTTCTCTGGTCTAGACAAGAATGAGGAGATCATTTGACTACTCTGGCTTCTGCATGAATATGTTTATTTAAAGAAACAGAACTCTATTTAATTATGCATGTGAATACTTGGAACATATAATTACTACCCAACAGGCAAACTCCGTTTGGGTTTTTGGAACGCCAATGGGCTTTTATTAATTCAGCCCATCATTCTGTTGTGAAATGGAAATGAAAAGTGGAAAATATGTTTTCCTTCTCTAGGGATCACTTCAGCATCTTTTTCTCTTTATTTTATAAGACTTCTTGTTGCTACAGGGGTCTTGAAGGCCTATTATTAAAACACGCTGCAGTCCTAAGGGAAAAAAAGCAAGCTGGTGCTGCAGATGGGAACAGTGTGAATGGAATAAACTATAAGCACTAAAGAAATCCAATAAATGTGGTAAAATCTATGAGTTATTCTTATTTCTTTCCAAAGTTCACTCGGAATTTTCACCTTTTACCTTTCATTGGTTAGTGAATATGAGGTAACTCATAGTATCATCCAAATATAAAAACCCAAAAGTAAAACCCCAGTAAGTTATGTCATCTCTTCTTGGGTATTCTTTTGCACAAAACAAGCTAAATACAAATTAATCAATTTTGTACAGACATCTAACCTACAGCAGGAATGGAATTAATATAGAATATTCATCATAGAAATGACATCTTCATAGCTCTTTCAGAAAAAGAAAGTAAAAGGTACAGGAAATACTTGCCAATTAGGCCTATTAAGAACTCACCTAAAAGTAGACGTCACAGTCCTGCTAATGACACATTTCTGAAGACTAGGAAAAAAAGCCACAGCATAAATTGGATTTTCTCTGGAACAGAAGGGGAGTATTTCATCCTAGAAAGTCATATGAACAAATTCCAGTATTTCCTTTCATTTCAGAAGACATGCCAGCTTTGGTAGTGCTAACTTTATCTCAGAAATATTTCATTCCTCATTCGTGTCATTGCTCTTAACCTGAGCGTTTGTTCCGCATTCATTTCAACCTGCTTCATGACTTCACATAGCCAAAGAGCGGACCTGCTTTCCCTTTATTTTATTTTTTTTAAATGATTTTATTATTATAATGTTTTTATGAGCTTGGCACCTAGTTTTAGTCTATCTTAATCTACTGCAAAAAAAGTCTGTTCCTGAAATACATTCAGTGCCTTCAGCTGAAGTTTGTTGAATCCCAGTAATGGAGTTGGAAAAAAATCGGTAGAAGTTTCTGGAGGAATTACACAAATACACACACATGTGTATAGCTAAGCAAAGGATTTTTAAGGTACTACATTGTGTATCAACACAGGCAGTACTGCTCGTAAAGATGTTGCTATGAAAACCTTTTTCTTGTCCACGCTAAACAACATCTGTTGCTATGATTGCTATATGATAACATTCATGTAAACATACTGGCAGAATGAGTACCTGCTAAACATCAAAACAGTGGCTACCAGGAAACAAAAGAGAGAAAATTATAAGGGACCCTAGGTATACCAAGGTACATACATATTTATTCCTATAGAAGACAAAATATGCTTTTAGGCTTCTTTTTCTATATGCCTCTTTTGATTCCATTTTTGAAAGCATTCAATTTGAAATGTAACAGCCTTGTGGCTCCTCTCCTAAAAATTCTTTTAATATGGGTGGTGATCAGGACTATGTGAATAATGGAAATATTTTTGTTGCTGAACTAAAAGACTGGAAAAAGAAAAAGGTAGTTTCTATCTGTCCAGAAAGAATAATCTGTCAGGGCTCCTTAGTCATTTTTATTTTGTGAGAGAAACATAGGCAGTTGTAAGGGGATACCATAGTGGCTAGACAACTGCACTACACCCAGCTCCATTCAGACAGAAGCAGGATATATTTCTACAGCATTAGGCACCATATTTCCCATCCTACCCATCACGTCCATATATACTTTATTCATCATCTCCCAATATGGAAATATAGTACAGATTTTATTGCAAAATATAATAACTTATGCACACTTATGTGTCTGTTTGTTTCACTCTTTTCGGACTGACAGAGGCCTAAATCTTTGCATAATAGTTTTTGATTTTGATTTAATGGAAGTGTATAAATAGCTGCAAAATGTTGTAAACAACATATTGCCTAGCTCCTTCCCACAGGCAGTGTCCAGGTTTGGGGTCCACTGTAAAGGGACGTTCTTTCCCAGCTTACTGACAAGAAATGAAATTGGTTCATGAGAGTCATAAATGCAGTAATTGTGCCCCAGAGTCACATATATTATGTTCACAGTACGTGGCACTAACTGCATGTGTAGGTCATTACATGGTACTAAATGCATTGGTATGAACAAATTCCATTAACTTTCCTGAAACTAGATTGGAATGGATAAATTACTCCGAAGCCTCTGTCATCAAAGGAATGTTCTTGAAATCTAATATTTGCATTATACCTTCACAGTGCCAATACATAGTGCAAGAATTGAGAGCTCTTCATCATTTATTTGCACCAGAACTAGATTAACATTTGTTTTAATCTAATTCTAGCAGGGTTGAAGGGAAAATCTGAATGTGAAGCTGACATTTTGTGTTTAAAAAAACATTATTTAAGAAAATGAGAGGGAAGAAGGAGGCGAGGATGGAAGTGTTAAAGTGTTATTAGCACGAAAATTTTTACATAACTCTATCTTAAGGCTGAAGGAAATCCAACAATTTATGCAAACATGCCGGAAAGAAAGTATTCCAAATATAATTGTAGAAGAGTAGGGAGTCTTGACATGATATTATACCCTTTATTAGCTTACCATTGTGGACACTTTGACAGTAAGGCAGAATTAAAAAGGTCAATGGAAACATAAGTATAGAAGGTTTCATTCAAATCTCAACCAATAATAAAGGTAAACTCTCCCTTGGTAACATGAATCAGTGATTCTGCTCAAGTTGTTTCATCTCCTGCCATAAAACATCTCAGTTTTCAAAATTTGTATGATTATTTGGCACAGTATGGATTGCAAGCTGAGCTAAAATAGTCAAGTCTTTCAAGACTGTGATTGCCAGTACAAAAACAGGAAGAATGATACTTTTTGTTAATGTTTCATAACCTCTTCTGGTGCAGGGATATTGTAGTTGGGAACCCTATCAGGGGAGTTCTCCAATTTCCACAAACCCTGAAAAGAGTCTGGCCCCATCATCTTAACTGTGTCCCTTTAGACATTTATAAGTATTGATAAGACCACCCCCTCAGTCTTCTTTTCTCCAGACTAAACAGTTCCAGATCTTCCAGCCTATCACCATAACAGATGCTCCAGCTCTCTGACCATCTTTGTGGCCTTCCACTAGGCTGCAGTAGTTGCTTGTCTTTCTTGAGAAGATTAGGGGTCAGTGTTAACAGTGGCCAGAGAACAGCAAGAACTTTCAAATCTAGGGAACAGGATTTTGTTCTTCTGTCACCCAAGTTTGGTGGTCATGGCTCTTTGGAGAGAATTACTGAATGTGAGGAGAAAAACTGGAATAGAATACATAGATGTGGTGCTCTTCACCCTCAGAAAACAGAGGAACAACACCACAACAAGACCTGCTATATTTAGGGAACAGAATCTACAAAAGACCTTCTGGAAATAATCCAAGACAGATGTCAGAAGAAAGATGTGAATGTTCAGAAACACAAAAAGAACCATTAATCTGTTTTTGCCTACATAATCTTATAACCATAAGTACTAACTAATATATGGTTAACCCTTGGTTAACTTGTTGTCCACCAGGACTCTTAGGTCCTTCTCTGCAGAGTTGCTTTCTAGCTGGTCAACCCCATAACCCCCTACTGGTGCAAGGGATTTTTCCTCCCTAGGTGCAGGACTTCACACTTCCCTTTGTTCAACATCCTCTCCAACCAACTCTCCAGCCTGTAGAGGTCTCACTGAATGTTGGCACAGCTTTCTGGTCTATCAGCCTAGTTTTTTTGTCATCAGCAAAATCTCTGAGGGTGCACTTTGTTCCCTCAGCCAGGTCATTGATGAATATGTGGAACAGGACTGAGCTCAGTACGTAACCCTGGGGAATACTTCTGACTGCAGGCTTCCAACTACACTATGCCGCGGCTCACAACTCTCTGAGCTCTGCCATCCAGCCATTTCTTGATCCACGTCACTGTCCACTCATTTAACCCACACTTCCTAAGCTTATCTATGAGGACCACTCGGGAGACACTGCCAAAAGCCTTGCTGAAGTATAGGTAGACAACAATCCGTGCTCTGGTGATTCCTCCTTGGTGAATACATGTTGACTGCTCCTGACAACCTACTTCCCCTCCAGATGTGTGAGGATGACATCCAGAATGAGTTGTTCCATCATCTTTCCAGGAATGGAGGTGAGTACAATGGGCCAGTCATTTCCTGGGTCCTACTTCTCCTTTTTGAAGATTGGAGTGACACTCACTTTCCCCAGTCCTCAGGCACCTCTCTTCTTCTCCATAACCTTTCAAAGATGATGGAGAGTGGCTTAGCAATAACATCTGACAGCTGCCTCAATACTCATCAGTGCAACCCATCAGGGCCTGCGGATTTGTAGGTGTCCAGTTTGCTTAAATGATCTCTAAGCAAATCCTTATCAACCAAGGGACAGCCTTTCTTCAGTCTTTCTTTCAGAGTCTTCAGTAAAGGCTGAAACAAAGAAAGCGTTCAATAACTCCACTTTTTCTGTATCCTCTGAGATGAGAGCACCCACCTCATTCAGCAGTGGTCTCACATTTTTTCTAGTCTTCCTCCTACTACTGATGCACTTGGAAGAAACCTTTCTTGTTGTCCTTGCTGTACCTTCTTAGATTTAATTCCGAGTGGCCCTCAGCCTTCCTCATTGCATCCCTATATACTGAGAGTATTCCTATATAAAACCCAAGTGGTCAGTCCCATTTTCCACATTCTATAAACTTCTTTCTTCCAACTGAGTTTTCCCAGAAGCTCCTTGTTTATTCATGCAAGCCTCCTGCCTCCTTTGCTTGATTTCTTACTTCTAGGGATGCATTGATCTTGAGCTTGGAAGAAGAAGTGTTTGAATATGGACCAGCTTTCTTGACACCCCCACCTACACACACACACACACACACACACACACACACACACACACCATTCTGGAGCTATAAACCATAGGATTCCTCAAGTAAGTTTTTGAAGAGGCTAAAGCTAGCTCTCCTGAAATGCAGTTTTGTAATCCTGCTTATTGCTCTGCTTCTTCTGTGCAGGATCCTGAACTTCACCATCTTGTGCTCAGGTTACATGTATCAAAGAATGTCCCATAGTCATAGAAGCCAAAACCTTCACAATGGCACCAGACATGTAGCCAGGAGTTGATTGCATTATTATTATGCATTATTAGTATGCATTATTAGTCTGCTTCTGGTGCCCCCTTACCCCCAAGTGGTAAAATGGAGGAAAAGACTACTTGGACCCAATATTTTTCATTTGCACTCTCAGGGCTTTATAGTCTTTCTCGATTCTATCCAGATTTTGGTTTGTGGTATCATTTGTGCCCACATGAAAGAGTAGCAGATAGTAGTCTGTGTTCTTGAAAAGTTGTGACACCCTCTCAGCAATGTCCATGATCTTAGCCCCTGAAGGACAGCATACCTCTCGTGTCTCCCTGTCAGACCAGTAGATGAATGCCTCGGTGCCCTTTAACAGTGACTCAACTTCTTATAAGCATTTCTTTTTGTGGTATCCACTATCTGCTGCTAGTACAGTTTCCCCATGTGGATCTTGCCTACATAAGTCTATAACTGTTAACACTTCATATCTGTTTTACCTTGCAGTGTTGGATGGTGGAGATTGAAGCACAGTCATGCTTTTGTTGGTTGTCAGGGTCCAAAAAGCTTCATTCTCAGTGATGTCCACTTCAGGAACATAGTTGTGAAAACAAACTGTCTCCATTTTTTCTCCCCTGTGGTATTTAAATAGTCTTCTGCAGTTTGGCTACTTAACACAATAGATTGTCAACCTGTGCTCATCTTTTGCAGTTACTTACCTTTTCACCATGAGGAGAGTCTGGGAAGTTGCTGACACCTACGGGCTGTACTGAAGTCTCCTTCCTCACCAGTTCTGTCTGAGTGAACATGTCAGACATGTCAGAGGTTCTGTCTTTAGGAATGTTGTTTTTACCACTGAGTGCCCACCATTTTGGCAGAGACTTAGAGCACTCACCTGGGCTGTAGAACAAGTCAGTTGCAGAGCCTTCCCTGTGCACCCTTCCACACAAATTGCTATGCAAACAGTTGTGCCACTTCCTAGCTAACGTACCATGCCCTGTTTGCCCATCATGGTCATAGGTACTCCCTAGGAACATTTAAATCTCCTGCAGTTGCCCTTGTCGACACTTAAGTCATGTCAGCTTCATTTGTGAGAGCTGTCAGCTCCGGGCATGTCTCTCTTCTCTTCCACGGGTTTCCCTATCCACCTCAATCTAACAGTCAGTCCCAGAATTTACTATTGCCACTTCTGTGTGCTACCTAACTGAGGGATGGTTTTGGTTTTTCCTTGTTTTTTTTTTTTTTTTTTTTTTTTTGAATGAAGTACTATTTCTTGTCTATAAATTGAGCAATTGCTACTTTTTCTTATGAACAATGAAATAAAATAAAAATTTAAAACTTAAATAATGTCTCAAGACGTCTCAAAATTCAAAAATAAAACAAAAATAATGACAGAAATTCAAGCAGTTATTTAATTATACAGATTTATTTATAGTGATAATAACAGATCACAGATACATACTTAGGAACTGGAGATGGCCAGAAAGTCTTTTAATTATCCATCTGGCAGAAACATGTGTAATTTCAAAAACTACTCTACTCGTCTCTGTGATGTAACCAATATCTTACATTTTTTTTTTCAACAGAAAAGAGAAATCTATACCAACAGCTTACACACTTGTGCTTACAGAATATCTTCAAAATGACAGATGGCTGAGTTCAAGTTCCTAGAAATTGAACCAACATTTCAAATGAATACACTGTCTGGTATGCTAGTGATAAAACTGATACATCTTTTCTTATCTTAGAAACTATCCTGACGACAGCTTGCTGAGAATCAAGTTTTCCATCATGTAAAACATTCTGTTCAAAATTCCCAATATACTTCTCAAATAATGTTAAACTTTCCTTGAACTAACAGAGGTTAAAATATTAATGAAAAATATCAGAAACCAGAGTTCTCATTAAAAAAAAAAAAATCCACTATTTCAAAAGCTGTTTCCATCATGATTTCAAAGAAAATTCTGAAACTTTAAACATATGCATTAGATTTTATCAGTATGCATAAAACAGTAATTTAGAAAGACTGCCAATGCATTCAGTTTTATTTATACTAGGAGACTGCAGAACTGGAAATAAATTAATACAATGAAGAATAGTTAAAACATTTTTCAATAAACAGAAAAAATTCAATAATATTTAAACAAGCCAAACAATGCATTTTGAAATTTAAAATTAAAATTTTGGTTATAATTAGAATTTTTTTGTGAAATATTTTTACCTAGGAAAAATAGTTTCATCAAAAAAAAAAGAGAAAGAAATCTAAGTCATTTTTCTAGGAGGAATTATCAAGCTTTTCTCACAATTCAAAAAAGATATAACGCCTTACAATCTCTATACTAGCAATATCCCAACTCAGAGAATTAACAGTCAGTATTTAACATGAGAGGCAATAAAAGGAAAGTGCAAAGGACACTTGCTAGGTATCTGTGTATTGTAATTAGTGACCTACAATGTTTGATTTTTCACCGGTGCTTGAAAGTCTTTTTCTATCTGTCTATTTATGTTTCACCTTGCACTTTTCCCTACAAATATATATGTAAGATAATGATGAGTGCTTTCAAGAGACAGTAATTTCTCTTTGCTGGGTAGATTTAGTGACACCACAAGAAATACGTGCACAAGAAGTCAAATGTACTGGCATAATCTGAAGATCAGAGGTTTTGAAGTAGAAAGCCAGAAAGGAAGGCAAAGGAACCATAAAGCAGGGGATCAGAAAGCAGAGAAATTCATTGTCATGTGTTGCACAACTGGTAATAGAACAAAGTGGACAAGATGAAATATTAAAATTATCAAAGGTCTCTACTCTTTTGCTTATTAAAGTGTTTAAATAAAGCTACTTGAAATAGTTCTGATTATCTTGTAGGATGTATGGTCCTCATTTAATTTGAATTTAATATTACAACTATTTTTTTTTGCTACTAGATAATGCAAAGTGGGAACTGTTTAGTGTGCCTTCAGGCCTGTATAGACTTTCATTATTCTGCTTTTCTTTTGCCTAGCATAATAAAACAATTTTATCTTTAGGAGGTTTATTTCTGTGAATAATGAGGGGAATAGAGTCTTTAGTCCCTTAATAAGCAGCTCAATGACTACTTAAATTGTTCTACTATGTTCAGAAATGCTGTTGTCTCTTTACCTGATTGTCTGACTCTTACAGGTAAGTATGTAAAACTTCTAAGAACTGCATAAGTATCCCTGCAGGAAAATAAAGTTCTTTGTGCTTACATTTTTGAAATGAACACTTAAAATGTTTCAGGCTATTGGTCTTCTTTATTGATGCCTTAATTATCAGTTTGAATTGATTTATGTCTATGATTTGAATCATTACCAGTCCTGGTAGTGCTGTATTCATGAGTCAGTTGCACTGCATTATAACCACTGTGTAATAAAAAATGGCACTCATTAACACAGATCTGAAAAAGAAAAATTAACATTTTCCACATTTTTCATTTTTTCTTTTGCTATTTTTTTATTAAGGAAAGGGGAGACGTAATCTGCTTTCTCTTTTTTTTTTTCTTTTTATTTTTTATATTTTTGTACCTCACTCTAACAGCTGTTGGTTTCCCATAACCATTAAAATCTGTATACCTATTCTTTGTTTCTTACAATTTTGCTATAACTAAATTTCATTAACACTTCAGGAAATGTGAACATTTTCCTTCCATCTGCTAGATGGCTTTTAAAACTCATTTACTTTGATTTAGCAAATCTGGAAACAGCTGGCAAAAATGTATTTTATTGAGTTTCTCAGATTCATATTTACAAGATATGTGACTTCTGTAGTCTTTGTTATGGTCTGTAATTGGGTTCTATTTCTCAGCTGCACAATTCCTTTCCAAATGCTAAACAACTAGGTGGTCAGATGTTCAGTTATCATTCTGCACATTAACCAGTTTAATGCATCTCAGTTTAAATGTCTAGAGCTGATGATTCAAATTATGTGCTTAAAAACTATAGAAATCAATATTTAATTTTCAGCCAATACCTTATTTTGATTTTAATTCTGAAGTTGATTGTGATTATTAAGTGACTTAAAAATGAACATGAAAAATAGATTTCCTGCACTGGGTGCCTGTAAACAAAAATGCTGGTGTTTTACATGCTCTGATCTAGCATCAGAATATAGGACTGGGGGATAAACACTGCTTTATTCCCTTCTCATTAGTTCTTTCTGCCTAATTTTGCATGTGAGAGCCTATGTAAGCTATTCTCATTCACCCTTAACTTGCTCCAATTCTATAACAAAAGGCATTCTGCAGCCAGCAAAAAAACACAAATTTGTTTCCACAACTATATGTCCAGAATTCTGGTCTTTCAGAGCTGCACAAGATGAATGTGTGTGTGTTAGTCTATTGACATAGAAAAAATATGCTTTTGAAACATATTCTTTGATTTGCTACATCTGTTTAGAGCACCACTCTACCAGTGGACTTTTAACTATTAAATAGGGGCTAACATAGCCAGGGCAAAAGGCCAAGGTGTGAAAGCAGATTCCTGTCAGTATCATGCTTAAATAAACAAACCCAAAACCTTTTATATCACTTTCCCACTAATTTGTGTACAGCTGTATTAAAAAAAAACAAACAAAAACAACCTCTTATCACTTAGATGCTTTGTATCAAGCTATGTCTGATGTTTTTTTTCAGTTCCGTGAAGATATTTCAGACAGTCATTTTTAGAACATGTAATGAGAAGTAGATGTTCACAGAGCAGTGCCAGGATCTGAGATAGGAAAGATTAGCCTTGATCACCATTACTACACAAATTTCATCTGTGTTTTGTTTAGATCATCCACATTTGTAAATAAGGGCTTTGTGTTTTATTTTTCCTATGACCTGACCCACAAAATATCGTTCTCTAATCTTTTTAACAACTTTAATTTGTGATCAGAGTTTCAAGAGATAATTGAGTTCCAGGAAAAAAATAATATTATAAGCATTATCATTTGAATAAGCATACATAAATCAGAAATTTGTCATAGTATTGTGGAAGTGGTGTATGCATCATCTTCATGCTCAATCTATTCCCATAGTTTCTTTCATTACTTCCGATAAATGCCGTTGGCATGTGCAGAGTCAAAGACTTCTAACACACTTGGGAATCCAGACAATACAGATAAATCTTCACCGACTTTCAGCTGATGAGGTTAGCTTCTTTTAAATGATGGAAATAACTATGTTCAAAAATAGTCTTTGGAAAATGTAGCTAGACACCTTGGCACAGAAGGCTGACTAATTTGAGTCATTTTTCCAAATAAAAGATTAAAAGACTGACTAATATCAGGCTCACATGATATTTCAAAATATTTGTAAAGAGTATACTGATAAACAAGTGCAAATTTAGCCATTGGAAAAGTTCCATATAGACAGTAAAAGATCCCTCTGCTCCATTGAACCTGCCCCTTCAGATTCTAAGGGGGTATTCAGATGATAAGAATCAATTCTGTTGAAATAGTATTTGGGTTTTATATAACCTATACAGTGGTGTTCTAGCAAGTCTGTGTTAATATTATTCACACATGATGCACATATCCCACCAGAATAAGGCCTTAAGTCATTAAACAATAAGATTCAAACAGTCAACGTAAATTGTTAAACATGCATAGGCACATCTGTTGGCTGATATCCTTATCTTTTTGCGTAAGTAGTTCTGATACTCTGAAATGTGGCGGTTAAAATTTCATTCATTCAAAGCTGTATGGTGTAGACTTTTAATAGTTTAAGTTGTGAACGTTACAGTTTTTATTGATGCAATGAACTAGAAATATATTTGTCATGAAAAGCTTAACGCAACAGCTTGGCTATACTAACCTTTATCAATGAGTTGTTGACTAAATATTACCTAAGGGTTGAATTGTCAGTAAAGCATGCAGATTACCCCTATGGGGTATAATGAAGCCACAGTGACAGAGAATGTAAAACTGGCTTGATCACTAGCAGTTTAAAAGTATAGTTTTAAGTTTGCATGCTTTGATACGTGCAATCTAGATAACATGGGATATGTCTATTATTAACAAAGAAGTATAGAAAAGAGGATTATGTGATGGGATATGCTTGGAACGCTTCAGAGGTTGTACTTAATTACACTAATCTTTTCATATTATTAGCTCTGAAGTTCATGCTAGCTTTGCATACATGACAGAAGCCCGGCTGAGGATAGTGGAAGAGCGTATCAAACGAACTTTCTCACATTTTTTATACCAGAAACACTTTCCTGTTCAGATTTCTGAATACAGGCACTGAGGAGAGCAAAGAGAGGGAAAAATCAGAAGCAGTCACACACCTCACAGCTTCTCATTCAGGCCCCTCTCCGACGGCTTCTCTTATACCCCTAAAAATGAAGGAATAGCAGGCAGAAGTGTGTGATTAGATTCTCGCCTCCTCCTGGTGCATCTAGCAATGGTGATCCTTTCCGACTCCCCCTCCAGCATAAGGGCAGGTATATCACTGAAGGCAAAGGTGCCTCAACAGTCTGAGATGTTCCTAACATCTGTTAGAGCACGAAGGTGCTCTTGAAACATAACATACCTGCTGATAAATGTAACCAAAAGTATAACCAAAGGTAAGTGAAGCAAATGTGGCAGTTGCTAAGGCAAACAGCTCCAGGGTGAATGATCATACTGGGGGACCCTTTCTGAAACCAACAAAATTGTGTCCAGAACCACAAAGGTGAAAAGCTCGTGGAGAGAGAGAGTGAACAAAACCTTGCCTCTGGTGTGGGTGAAACATCAGCTCCTGCTGAGCTCTCATACCGCCCTGACTCAACAGGGGCCGAGCAAAGGGTGATGAGGCCAATCCTCCAGTTGTATGACATCAGCCCTTCGGGAGCACCAGCGACCAGGATGTGATGATCAGGTGTGGGCAAACAGGGCATGGCACATCAGAAGGGTGTGGTAAGGTAGTTTGCAAGGCAGGAGGTAAATTCAGGCGGTGAATGGGAGCTCAGCCATGGTATTCACCCTGTGGGAGGCTGCATCCGCTGCACCTGCCAGAAGGGATGTGTCAGCCAAGATTGAGCTTCCAGGAAAACATGCAGATATCCAAGTCTGACTGCAAGGAGTGCCCCCAGCTTGCACAGGAGGGCAGCAAGGGCAACAGTTGCGTAAGGTGTGATTGTGTGGACAGTCTCCTTAGTCCGGCAGCAGAGCTACGAGGGGACGTAAAGAGGCCAACGAGCACCAGGGAGTCTGAGCAAGAGGCAGACTGGTGGAAACACATCCTGAGCTCTCTCTGAAACACGAGGAGAGACAACCACTGGGAAAAGCCCCTGATCAAAGGGATCTGGTATCCCCCCTCCATCAGGATGCAGGCAGGGGCTTAAAGGGATGTAGTGAGTGGAAGCAAGTTCACAAATGGAGCAGCAAGCAATCCCCCTACTTGCCCACACACCCCCAGGTGCCTCTGCACAATAGATATGAGGCTCTAACTGTGGAGGACCAATCAGTGGACAATGTGGATGACGATCCATCTATACCAGAGGAGCGGCCAAGACCGGAGCGACACACCCTCCATATTGCTGTAACTTCTGCAAGGAAGAAAAAGCAAGTCATACTTGTAGAAGACTCATTGCTGATGAGAACAGAGGGTTCAATATGTTGAGCAGATCCTACTCATAGGGAAGTAGGAGCCTGGGTTAGAAATATCACTAAGAAACTGTATGGTAGAGCCGCCAGACTACTAGCCAGTACTGCTTTTCCATGTGGGAGGTGACAAAGCTGTGGTACATAGCCAAAGGATGATCAAAGGAGACTTCAGGGCCTTGGGACAGCTAGTGAGGGAATCTGGGGTCCGGGTGATTCTTTCCTTCCTCTTTCCAGTTGTGAGCAGTGACATTGGAAGGAACAGACAGACCCAGTCTTTCTTTAGCAAGGGTGGAAAACATGAGCCTGGAAACTACTGGTCTGTCAGCTTCACTTTGGTGCCTCGGAAGATGGTGGAACAGATCTTCCTAGAAGCTATACTAAAGCACGTAGAGGACAGGGAGGTGATTAGAGGCAGCCAGCACAACTTCACAAAGGGCAAATCTTGCCTGACCAACTTAGCGGCTTATGATGGGGTAAACATAAGTGGACACGGGAAAAGCAATGGAAGTAATCTATCTGGACTTCTGCAAAGCCTTTGACACAGCTTCCCACAACATGCTTCTCTCTGAATTGGAGAGATATAGATTTGATAGGTGGACTGTTAGATGGATCAGGAATTGGTTGGATGGTCACATTCAGAAAGTAGTAGTTAACAGCTCGATGTCCAGATGGAGATCACTGACAAATGGTGTCCCTCAGGGGTCTGTACTGGGACTAGTGCTGTTTAATATTTTCATCAATGATATAGAAAATGAGATTGACTTCACCCTCAGCAAGTTTGCAGATGACACCAAAGTGAGTGGTGCAGTCGTCACACTGGAATGATGGCATTCATTCAGAGGGACCTGGACAGGCTGGAGAAGAGGTCTTGTGTGAACCTTGTGCAAGCTACTATACCTGGATCAGGACAATTTGTGGTTTCTATACAAGCTGGGGGCTACGAGGATGATCAGAGGTCTGGTGCATCCCTGCTATGAGGACAGGTGGTTTTGTTCAGCCTGGAGAAGAGAAGGTTCCAAAGACGCCTTATAACAGCCTTCCAGTACCTGAAGATGGATACAAGAAAGCTGGGGTGGGACTAAGAGACTGAATGTCCATGGGTATCCTTCAGCCCTGTGTATTAGATATGCTTCAAGAAGCCTCATAATTTGGGATCAAAACTCTAAATTTATATTGCTGCCATGAATCTTAGCTTTTTTTACAGTGATGCTTTTTAAAGTGATGCTTTTGCTTTTTTCACAGTGATGGCAACTCTTCTCTCTTCCTGCAGGCTTTTATTGAGCTCCCTAATTTATTCCAAACCTTTACCAAAGCATACTATGAACTCAATTCAAAATCATGATAATGAGAGCTGTCTACCTTACCACTATTAAAAATCATACTAAATGCTAGAAGCAAACTTAACCAGATACAGAAAATCCTGTGATCCCAAAATATTACATTCCTTTTAACCCTACACCTTTAATTCCCTTTAATTCCCTTGAGGGAATTAAATTATCCATTTTTAAAAAAGCCCTGAAAATCACAGTTCATGAAAGACGGGAAATACACTTATAATGTGCATCTCTTGTGATAAATCAGACCTAGTAGGCTTGTATAGTCATTCTGCCTCTGAAGGGAGATACTGGCTCTAATGCAGAGCCTACTCTGCCAAACCAAGAACAAAGTCAAAATAAATCAGCCCCAATATATCACATTTTGGAAGTTATCAATACAGCTGTCTTTTTTTTTTTTTTTTTTTAAATTTTGTGAGGTTACACTCCATCTCAGGACTAAGGAGAATATATATCAGTGTTGCTAAATACAGTTATTAATTTACTGGTAGATGAAGCAAAGCTGCAAACTTATATATTAAGTTGAGGTGCAGTATAGGAACTTTTATGTGTGTTTTCTCTTCTGGTTTACTGCGAACAACTGGCTTATTTGTCCCTGGACAAGTCTGGTAAAGGGTAACAGTGGCTTTCTCACTCACCACCCAATGCAAGCTACACAGTGATATATAACTCAGTGGAGGTTTCTGTCATCCGTGAAGTTACATCTGTGTCTCTTACTCGGATTTGATATAGTCATCAGACAGAATAGCTCATCCTGTTCTCCAAGCTGAATTGTGATTGTCCTGTCAGGCCTGTTAAGCACCCCCAGTTAATCACTCAGTGCCTCTGAACACAACACTTCATGTAGTGAATACATTTATGAACATGCCATTTTTGGAGATGGCACTTTCTAAAATAAAACCTAGATTTAGAGACTGCATGTGGGGCTTAGTCTCATTGTCATGGAAATAAAGGTAGACAATTTTCAGGCCTCACAACAAAACTGTGAAAAAAACCCCAACACAACCAACAAACCCCACACTAAACGAATAAGTGAAAATTAAAGTGCATTTTTTTAAAGTCTGTACTATAACTCTTGTGTATACTGTGAGTGTTGATATCTCACAATAGTTAGCTCTAAAGACCAATGAGACAAAAATGACAGTCACTGAGGTAGCGCAGTATATAGCAATGTTTGTATTTTCTCTGAATATCAGGAACTCCAGGAGCCAAAACGCAGAAGCTTTCTACAAAGCTGTCCAAGAGAACAAATGAAGGGTCTTGGAGCACAATTTAGCGAATAACTACTTCTACTTGACATTCCTCAGCAAAGTACATGGTATGTCTTATGAATTTAAAACATGCAGTTAAACAAAACACATTTTCCCTTCTCTTGTTCCTCAAATAAAGTAATCCTAAGACCATCACTTTGAATTGCTGGCTGTATTAGCTAGCATAGCCATCAAATATTCAGCTAAGAGTCTGTCTGAGCACAAATGTTGATAACAGTCAACAAACAGAAGGAAAAAAAAAAACTCTTCAGAACTACTGTATATATGATTATGAATAATTCCCTGGCAGTTATTTAAAGAAGATTATACAGCAAACCACCTCTACTCCATATTTTTATGCTTCTAATTAACAACAAAGGGCAAACACAGCATTAAGTTGAGTACTTGCTGTGTTGTAGAGAACTAATAGGCACTGCTTGTGGAATATGCATAAAATGGGGCCAAACCAAATGTCTTCATCTCAGCCTTGTTAACTTAAACTTTAATGGGACAGATGTCTGTGAATTGGTATTTATCCTGCTCTTTTTAAACATACTTCGAGTATAAGGGCTGCAAATTATCAGATATTCAGCATCACTTTCAAATTAGTTTCCTTATTGCTCCTCTTCAAGTTTACACAATACTACATGGGCGTATATATATTCTCATACTGGAAATAGGGAGAATGTTTGAAATATCATTTATGTGCTTGTTTTGCACAAGAAAAATGAATAAATAAATACTATATAGCATAAGATGATTTCTATTTCTTCCACCTATGCAGTATAGCAATAAGAAGGAGAGCATTCTTGGTGAAACACACATCTGTAAGGGCTTCCTTCACATCCCCTAATTTCCCAAGGGCAAGATCTAGGACACCAGATAGATGTCTAAGATACCAAATCTCAGGATAAGGAAGGATGCTTCTTGACAGAGCATTTATGAAAATGTGCCATTTCTCATTGAGACACTTTATGAATGCTCTCTATTTTGAGTCTTCTGCTTCTCATGAAGGGATATCTATTCTTTATTTTTTAATTTGTAAGCTACTAAGGCTTTTATCTCCCAACAGGCACCAATAACTGTCATATATTGTCACAAAAAGTGCAAGTAACCTCCTTAAACTATTAGATAGTACTAAGTATGAAAACTTTTAAAGTCACAATTTCAAATGTACTTGACTAATGTATCTGTATAAAAATGTATACATTATTAAAAATATGTAAAAATTTATACAGTAGTCATTTTCCTGAAGATCTCCTGATGTACAAAATTGGAAGACCAGTTGTCAGTTAGGGGTGAGGGAAGGAGAGCACCCTGGAAAGCACATCTATTGTGAGTTTCTAGGTGAAAGCTAAGCCAAACTTGCTTAACACTGTGCTCATGCAGTTTCACGGACATAACAGGTGTGTTTGCTGAAATAAGATAATTCAATTCATGCTGCGCATTTGTTGAAGCAAGTTTGCAAGTGGAAATCAGAGTTTTAGAACTGAAAAGAAACACCTTCAGTAGGTTCAAGATGAAAGGAGAATATTCTGGTGATTAAAATGAATGTATGTCATTGTTTCTTTCCTCATTTCTCCAAATTACACTTAATGGGTACATAAAAACAGGCAATATTTTTGACAAAACTGAATAAACTTTATTTTTTTCCTAAGCTAACAAATGGATATGTTAGGAGTGGATGTAAAGCACTGACTATTTTATATCCTGACAATTTTCGTATATTTTCTCAAGTATTTTGTGAGAAAGGACATGTTTTCCATATGCAGCTGTTAGCAAATAACTTGCAGTTCTGTTGTTTTATTTTTGTTTTTCCTCCTTTGCTCAGTGGCATAAAACAGCACCAGAATTTTTTTAACTTGAGTGCCTTCTTGAAATTATCTGTGGTATTTGCCTCCTCTGAATGCTACAATGCAAAAGCTGTTTAACTTAATCAAACACGTGTAATGGTAATTAACATGATCAAGCAGAAGAATTTTGTGCCAGCCTTCTAAAATTATGCTTAGTCTTCAAAATAATACTCAGGTAAAATATATTTTTGCTCTCACTTCAGTATGAGACAGATAATTGCATGCTTGGTATTGGGTTAGTGAATTCTCAGGACATCTTTGCAAGGCAGATTAACATTTTAATGCTCTGTCAATCACTATGTGCCCTTTAGTGTATAAAAGGTCCTATGAAGATCAAAATTCTATTACCTTAGGAAACATGCAAGCAAATATTAAAGTTAAAGTTTGTGATATAATAAAGTAAGCAAGGAGGTGGGACTCAACAAGACTAAGTGATCTCTATCAGATTAGCAGAGCAGGTTGCTGGCACACACTGGGATGGAACTCAGATAATTCCAATTTACATCTGGGATGGTTGGGGTCATTTTAGCTAAAGTTCTACATTACAAAAGCATTGCAACTATACGGCACCTCACTGAAAAATCTTAAATAATCATCACCCTCACTGTCCTTTCATACAGCTTCCAGTGGTGCTGTGCCTCTGTACTTGACAGCTGATGGCAGTGTACTGGATGATTTTCCACGTTTGGGACTTTCTTGCAGGCAGCTTCAGCATACAAACCAAAACATAAGCTGTGTAATATTTTGGTGCAGTTGGTTTGTTGGACTTTCTATAGGTTATCAACAGTTTTGAGTGATCCTTTTCTGTAAAATGATGCCAGTCCTTGACAGATCTGAGATGAGGTGGATTGAATTTCTAAACTAATATTTTTTCTTTCTGTCTGACAGGAGGCAAAATCTGTATTCTATGATCTAGGGGATATGTACACTGATGAGTTAAATGTTCTTTCTTATCCAGAGCAAGGTAGGAAAGATTATGTTAAATGCAGTCCTAAGGCAAATTATTGACCCCGGACTATATACTGCATTTGCAATAATCAGTGTCATTGCATCTAAAGAACACTCCCAGTAAAAAAAAAACAAAAACAAAAACAAAAACACCGGAAAAAAAAACCAGCCAATCCTCAGAAACTTCCACAAGCGTCTTTCTTGACCTATTTCAGATTCAAAGTCAAATGGATTTCTTTAAATTAGCTATTTTTGGTGGCATTTGCAATATAATCTAGTTGGCGATTGCATTCCACTTGAGATTAATGACATAAAGTTAGGTTAACATTTTAAATTGAATGCTGCTCACTAACAAATGCATTTCACACTGTCTCATGACCAAACTGAAGTAAGGTTTTGAGACTTCTTCATGAACCATGATTATATCGTATAACAAAGAAGAGACTCTATATTCAATAAACTGTGTAGCATAGAGAATTTAATTAAAATGTATTCTCCTTATAGAAAAGAAAAGGAATGAAAGTGACATTTAAGTTGTTTCAGTGAACAGTTTGGCAATATCTGCTTCAATCTACTGGGCAATACAGGAAAAACTTTGTTTATATTTGAAATCTTTATTCAATTACATATTTAAATACAATCCAGATGTCTTTGCATAATACTTTGTGAGTACGTTGAATAGTTTGTTCCTTTTGTTTGCTTATCGAATAATGAGAAATGCTGCTGTCCTTTACTTAAGTTTTTCTTTTTGGCAATGAGTACTGAATATGCTAACCAACATCTGATACACAGCTTACTAACTTCTGTACTATTTCTTGGAGAGGATCCATTTTTGCTGTCTGGAATTATTGTCAGGAGATTTACCTCAGACTCTCTGGTTTTGTAGTTTTATCTGCAGAAGATAATACATTGTGCTCTACTTCTATTCTCCTGAAGAAAATAGCACTGGCATTGTCAGTAAAATCCGTTAAATGTAATGGATTGTTCTACAATTTCATTATTTTTCTATAGTGCACCATTCAATTGCAGACTTTAATCAAATACATAAAGCAATTATAATATGCATTTGAAATTACTCTGAAAACAAAGATTAGCCTTTATATGAATAATTTACATCAAATAATATACATACACATAAATGTGCTTCAACAATAACTCCTTCACTTTGCCTTTTTGTAATTCTTTTTACATCTACAAAGTCAGTGTAAACCATTACTACATAACAGTGCATTGAAGGAGGAAAAAAATGCAAACAGCTTCTGCTGCTTTTAACTGGTGTTTTAATAGTATTGAAAAATAGAGTAAAAGAGGAAATTAAGCATTGTGTAGATCATAGTCATTGGGCACTGGAACAGGCTTCCCAGGGAGGTGGTTGAGTCACCTTCCCTGCAGGTGTTTAAGGGACGAGTGGATGAGGTGCTGAAGGGTATGTCTTAGGGATTGTTAGGAATGATTTGACTCGATGATCCAGTGGGTCCTTTCCAACCTAGTGATTCTATGATTCTATTAATAATTCACTTCCTTGACTAATGTGAGTGGTCACAGAATTTTGTGTCACTGAAAGTTCATATTAAATTTGTCTTACAGTGTCAGGTGCATTAATTAATTTAATCTGAGAATTTAGAAATATTAAAAATTATCGTATATCTGCTACCTTACAGGAAAACATATTAAGTTTTTGTCTCCCTAAATAATCAGAAAACACAACACAGTAAGAACCCAAATTAGTATAATTTCACAGCAAAGAAAGTTGATGCAAAATACACATTTTTGTTCATGTCAAAAAAACCCATAAGACTCTATTGAATGTACAAACTGTTGTTTGTTTGTTTGTTTGTTTGTTTTCTGTGGATATTTCTGCTCCTTTTTTCTTTGTGACTGCTTCCATTTTTACTTAGTACAGTTGTGAAGCTGCATTTCTGAAGTAACCATTTGGCATCTGGTTGTGCATCTCTTCCTTTCTGTCTTATGACTACTTCTATTACCCCTTTCCCTTTTCATGGAATGGTTGATTTAGGGTTATACATGTAGCTTTTAAATGGAAACAATCATCCCTAGAGACAGACTCTGCAAAAGGCATACTGTAGCACAAATACCTACAGCTTAGAACAAACTAGAAACATTTAGCTTGGCAAAGGCAGCCTCAAGCTGTCACAAATCGAAGCCCTAGAACTATGGAAGCAATTTCAAGAAAAAAAGTCCATGTATTCTTCCCTACTCTTTTGCGGTTAACTTCCTCAATAATAATGTACATCAATATATCACAAGTTTTTCTATTCCATTTCAAAAAGCAATAGTGTGTCAAACTTCCAAATTCATTTTCTTATCCTTAATAGTAGCCTCAGCAATGTCAAAATAGTATAAATTCCCAAATTCCTGGAATGTGTGGCAGTCAGAGATGCCAATCTGTTGATGTAAGCATATGAGGTCAGCATTAATATTTTGTATTATTGTTGAATCTTCACTTGAAAAAAATCAATTTCAGAGCTGTTTTCTGCTAAGTTATTTACTGTTGCAAAGAGAAGATGATTTGTAAGTTAAAATCTCCATAGAAATCGATGATGCACAAGACCCAAAAGACACCAAAAAGAGAGTCTTAACTCAATCTCTTACATGAAGATAAATTTAAAAAATACCTTTTGACAGAATTAAAGGGAAAATGCCTTGAACTGTAACTGTGTTCACTGTACTACTAGTAGTTTTACATATATAAATAAAGTAAAATTTTCCTAAAAGATCTCTGAAAGACAAATTTAATTTGTAAATGAATACGGTGAAACAGAAAGGAAATCCTAGGTTAAGTTTTTGGTACAAAAATGTGCAAGTTACTTTCTATTTTTCAGACACTTTAATTCTTCATGTCCATGCCTAAGTACAAACAGAGTAAATGATTACCTACTAAGATTATCTCTGACTATTCTTTACATACTTTTGTCATATATTAATAGTAAGTCAGAAATCTACACAGCATCTCCACTTTCAGAATTCCTAGAGAACCCTGTATCCACCAAAACTCTATAACCATTTACTTATCCATTTTTACTGTGTTATAATGTCATGGTGCCATGATTACTGCTGCTAGAACTTCAGCAAAAAATTAATACAGATGGTTTGCTGGCATTTGTACCATCTGTGCTGGAAAAACCTGAAGATGAAATAAAGAGTTTATGTGATGCTGTCCTGGTGCTGCAAGAAGATTGACAGCACCAGAAAGAGCCTGTCAGAGAAAAAGTGACCCCTGAATATTTGGAAATATACTTAAACTAAATAAGCCATTAAATATGAAATCAGCATTCAGAGCACGTGGTCTCAGATTTTTTTAACTCAGAACTCTGAATCTTAGAGGAAGATCTAATATAGTATTGAATCAGAAACCTGACCTCTACAGACAGCAGCTGAGAGTTGTCTTTTTTCTCTCATAGATGTTTTCTGTTATCAAATCCTCCACTGTCTTTAGTGGACAACAAAGTTTGTAGCAGAAAACAAGGAAATAAGCACTAAAATAGCCTAATTTCACAGGTGGCTGAACTAAAGCCATGTAAGCAAAGAGAGGCAAATGAAGAATCAATCTCACAGCCTAGGAAAAGGAAATAATGCTGATGCAGAGACTGCTTAAAACCTTGTCTGTACTTAGCCACCAACTTCCATCTCTCCTTTTTCAAGGCCATCCAGCTGATTATGTATAGTAACTACAAAATTCACAGGATAATTCATGTTGGAAGGGACCTTAGGAGGCTTCCATATCCAACTCCTACTCAAAGCTGTGAAATCAGATCAGACTGAATTCTCAGGTCTTTAACAAATCTGGTCTTGATCATGTTAAGGAATGGAGATTGCACAATATCTTTATGCAATCTTCTTCACTGTCAATTGTCCCCAGAGGGAAAAATATTTTCCTTATATCCAGCTGGAAAACCCTTCTCCAGATCACAGAATCACTGAGGTTTGAAGACACCTCTGGAGATCATCTAATCTAACCCATCTGCTCAAAGCATGGTCAGCTAGAACAGTTTGCTCAGAACTATGTCTAGTTGGAGTTTGGACATCTCCAAGGATGGGTATTCAAGTTCTACAACTACTCTGAGCAACCTGTTGCAGTATTTGACCACCCTCACCATAAAAAAGTTTTTCCTTAATGTTTAAATATGATTTCCTGTATTTCAATTTGTGGCTATTGTCTCTTGTTTTGTCAATGGGCACCACTGCAAAGAGTGTGTCTCTGTCTTCTTCACTCTCTCCATCAGGTGTTTATACATATTGATAAGATCCCCATAACCTTCTTTTCCCCAAGCTGAACAGTCCCGGCTCTCTTAGACCCTCATTATACATCAAAAGTTGCAATCGCTTGGTCATCTTAGTATCCTTCTTGAGCTGCTTAAGTGCAAGCACAGATCCCTGTGGTGTCCACTGATCTCCAGGCAGATTACAACCCTCAGAGTCCAAATGTGCAACTCAAGTTTGAATCTTTCCCTTCCTTCCTTCCTTCCTTCCTTCCTTCCTTCCTTCCTTCCTTCCTTCCTTCCTTCCTTCCTTCCTTCCTTCCTTCCACTATCCAGACTATAACATACTAAACTGGATACAAGGATACTTGACAAACCCATACTGACTATCCCAATCAAAGTGAAGATGGCCTGTAGTTCCCCAGACTGTTCTTTAGGTTTTTCTTTTCTCTTTTACCATTTTTGGGTTTTTTTCCATTTGCAGTGGTGTGCAACAAATTCCTTCCATCAGTACCTGAGGGCCTCCTTGAGCTTCATGACTTTTCAAAGAGGATTGAAAGTAGCACCACAAGGATATCAGCTAGATCTTTCAGCATTCTCAGATTCAGCCTGTCAGATCCCAGGAACACATATGGATGAAAGTCTCACATACAGTCTCTCATTAGATCCTCACTCATTGCTAGTACTTTGTCTCTTCTTTCAAACATTTTACTAAGCAGAGAGGCCTAATAGACCACACCATCAAGACTGAAGAATGCATTGATTAACTCAGCCTTATCTGTGACCACTGTTCTTAAATAAAAAATGCCACTCAGCCACAGTCTCATATTTTCCTTATGCAGCCTTTTACTACTAGTGTAGCAGTGGAAGATCATCAGTGTTGCCACTATTTCTTGCAAGTCTTGACTGCATGTAGGTTTTGGTTTTCCTGACAATAGTCCTATACTACTGGGTAAAATTCTGAATTTCTCATTTGTAATCTCTCCCTGCTTCACTTAGTGTATGCTGATTTGGGGGTAGGGTGGGGTTTGTGTGGTTGTTGTTGTTGTTTTGTAAGGTTTCCATTTGAATTGGATATCTGCCAGGAGTCCTCTGATTAACTGAAGACAGTATTTTAATAAGCTTACTTGCCTTTCTAAGCACTCGTATTTACCAGTTTTGTGCTTGTAGGCTGCTATCCTTAAAACCCTGACATTTCTCTTCATCTGTTTTTCCCTGTAGAGCTACTCCTCATGTAATCCCACCTACTGGTTTCCTAAACAAACTGCTGTCTGCTTGCCTGATATCAAGGATCTGACTCTGTGACTCTCTGCCTCACTATTGCCTGGTAACTACAGCCCAGGCTGCAATTAATCTCCACATCCCCATCAGCGCCTCTTTCCTAGTGAACAGTAGATCTAGCTGTGTGTCACACCTGATTGGGTCAACCAGTATATATATCAAAAATTTATCCTTGTTACCCTCCAGAAATGTCCCTGACTGCCCATATGTCATCATGTTTCTCCTCTAGAAGATATTAGGAAGGCTTGAGCCTTAAGTAAGCACCAGTATCTGTGATTCTGAGACTTCCTTGAGACATTTACAGAAGGCTTTTTATACTTCTTCATCCTGAGCCCTCCATGTTGTTGCCCTTACTGGTCTCTTCTTAGATTCTGATCCATAAGTGTTCACCAGAACATCATCCATCACATAAAAAAAGCACTATTCATAAGAACTACTCCTTTACACAGAGGGCAGCTGCCTCCTCCTCTTCTCTGTCTGTTTTACCTAATGAGCTGCTACCTGTCCATCACAGCATGCTGCGTCAGACACTCTTCACTGAACCACAGCCAACTCAAAGTCTGTACCTGACCCTCTTCTTGCAGTTGGAAGTTCAATCTCTACAGGGTCTTTAGGAAATCCTATCAATTCCTCTTAATGTTCCTGGAGCTGCTCAATGAATTCACCTTCTGCAGATCCTTAACCTAATGACAGCTTCTCAGTCTCCACACACCTCTCATGGGCAAGGACATACCCTTCGTCTGCATGGGCGCTCCCTCTGGTCCATCATCTCTTACATGCCAAACGCATCAGTTTCTGGCTCCTTTCTATGCTTGTTCCAGCACAAATCAATACATTTGTTAGCTGCTCCTAGGACCTTCCCTAGCTCCAGGCTGGGAAGTAGTACAGATTTCTCTCTAGCATCAGCTGAATGGGACTTATCTCTGCCTCTTCAGAAGTCAGTTGAAGATACAGGGTTAAAGTACCCTTTGATTAGCAATAGCTGACAGACATCATTAGAAGCTGTAACTTTGATAAAAGAAGCAAAAGCCTCTTGGAGCTATCCACCAGCAGCTGCACCACCACACACCAGCAGCACCAGCACACACCCCAAGGCTACCAGAAGCTCCCAGATCTGGAAGAAGACCCCACAAACAACTGCACAAACCACCATTGCTGTGAGAGACATCTGTTTGCACTGTTTAAGCCTACAACTAGAGGTGACTAAAAGATGATCAAAATGCTCAACTTTTCATCAAAGCAGACAGTGCTACAAAAAAGAGAAAATCTTTTCTGGAAACACTGCAATTTCTCACTCTTTCAATATCTAAAGAAAATATTTCTTTTATCTCTCTAATTCTACTGGATTTTGACTTCACTTTCAGGTCAAACATTTATGTGAATAAAATAGTTAATGATTTTATTAAATATGATTATTAGATATTTTCTCATCAATAAAATATGCAGAAACTTTGAAAAAATGAACTTTATAGTGTTGACCTTTTGACATATCTTAATTGAATAATTTATTACTGTTTCTCTTTTGTGAATATTTTAATTTCTTGCCTTGATTCTGGACAAAAAAATATAAATTCAAATACTGAACTTGCCTAGTGATCTCTGTGTTACAGAACATAGATTATCTTCCTAAAAGTACATGGAGTGAAGGAATGAAAATACAAACACATTTGTCAGAGCCCAGAAAGTCTCCATAAAAAAATTTCACAATGCAACAACAAGTTTGTCCATTTACTCAAGCTGATAACTGCATTGCAAAGAGATAAAAAAACACATACCGTGTATGGAGCCAGTTAATGGCCCTTCCAGCATTTTTTTAATTAAAATAGAATATAATTGATAAATATGATAAACTACTTCAGTTGACTATTTTGGAATGGATGGTAAGAATGCAGAGTTTTTTCATGTGGCAAGAAATGTGTCCAGAGCATGGGCAGATGGGGAAGAACATAAGGAAAAACCTGGAACTGGTGAAAAAAAAATATTTTGAAATAAACTACATTTGTGTGACACTCAACTTAGGAAGATATATTGAGCATTCCACCAATGGTATTTTCAATGACAATGTACTCTCAGACTCATCTCAAGAATTTCTGCCTTACGTTTACATTCTCTTGAATGTCCCCAATCAGATTAGCTACTTCAAACTAAAAAACTAAACAATATCAGGAAGTTTGTTCTTCTCAGATAGGCTGTGCTGAAATAACATTTCTATACCTTAAGAAAAAAACCCAAATGACAAAAAGTGCATTCATATAAGGTAATTTACATAATAAAGGCTATAAAATATAAGCATTGTCATCCTCTTCAAATCCACCTTCCTTAAATTCTGCTGAAATTACTTTTTCCCCTGCAATGCGTATTGACATTCCTTTTCAGAAGTTTCACACTAATAGTGAAGGTTTCAATATGATTTTGCCATAAGTGTTTCTCATACTATTTTCAGATTTTTGCACAAAGACGTAGTAAAAGATTTGTTAAAGTGTCAGCTGTATGTTCTCCAAAACAGGATTTGTTTTCCTTTTTGGATCCACAAGTCTACATATAGCCTTTAACACTGGGCTTTTATATTCATGTTTCCTTCCAATGTTCCTTCTATCCTTTGCCAGAAGTGGTAGGTGTCAGATGTTATAATAAAGCAGTCTGCAAAAAATTATTCTCTTTTTTTCTGGTTCCACTTAAAAATTGATAACCTAGTCATTCCATACTGGTATACTTAGCTCTTTAGTAATGCTTTCCTTTACAAGACTCATAGGAGATATCTCAGTTATTTAACTTGTGTAGTAATGACACACAAATTGTCAGATTTTAGCCAGTGTAACATAAGATTGTTAACAACAGGACTGAAGCATTTAATTCCAAGTGTTTTACTAGATGGCTTCGCATACAGCTCAACAGGTACATTAATTAATTAATTAACTGGAACAGCATAAGCGGTATTTTTCCTCTTTTAATGGAAATATTTACTACACGTGGAACCACTAACACTCTCTAAAGTCGTATCAGATTTTACTATCATAAATCATAATTCAAGTCTCCAAAGTTCAGTTGCACCATGTATGTAAATAAGAGCTGAAGCAGTCTTTTTAGTAGATAGGAGCGTACAAAACCTTGTAAATGGATTTAACATTAATTGTCTTTGTGCACGCAAATTATACCTTCCCCCCTACTCTCCACAAAGCATGGCAGGGATTTTTAAGTCTACAGAGATCAATTTATGTACTCCAGATCTCATCCTAGTATCTCATATTTTGTAAGCATTTGAGAATGAAGCAGAAACAAGTCTTAATGCACCATTTTTCTTATGCTTTCATAAAAAAAAAAAAAGTTAATTTCTTTGATTTTCATACATATTATGTTCAAGCTCTGAGTTCAGATTGAACCATTGATTTTCCTAGTCAGAGGTACATATGTGTAAACTCTGATCTCTCTCTAATAACATAAACAGCTTATCTCTAGTTCTTCTGAAAACATTTGAAGTTATGCAATACAGAAATGCCCTATTTCAACAGATCTTTCCACATACCTACAAGATATAGTTCCATTACTGCTAACAAGTTTCAGTCACAGACCCTGTTGTAACATATTCTGTATGTACTGAGACCAAAAGGAACGTCCATGTCTCAGATCATTTGTCACTTCAGCATAAGTGAAGAGAGAATGTCAGCATATGAAATGACAGCAATGTATGCAGATACAGTAGAATAATAATGACCAGTAACACAAGCTTTGACCAGATTGTCTAGCAGTGTAGGTAATTTCACATGTTTTTGTAGACATAAGAGAAATGTTCTATGAGATGAGCTAGTCTACAGTATCAGACTAGGAATGAAGAACATTTTTAAAAGCGACAAGAAGAGTCTTTTATTAATATTCTATCTATTTGACATCTAATTTGCTTCTATCGTTTTGGCAGCTGAGTTAAATTTGTCAAAATATTTGCTATTTGCAACTTGCAGACCTAAGCTTGGGGTCTAAACAGATGCTGGTCAGTGTAGGACAAATAAATGTGTATGCATTTGTGTTGAGGAGGGTCATTACACTTCCTTCTCCTGATCAAATATTGTTTGCCTACCCCAAAGGCACAGGTCTTTTGTTACTACCACTTGAGATGATATTGTGCTCACTGTAGTTTAACACTTTTAAGGCTCACTTCTGATTTTGTGAAGATTAATCCATGACTTAAAGACAGCGACTTCATTTAGCAAAGGCAGTCGAAGATTTAACTTGTAATCATATCCATGCTTAGGTCTTAAATGTTGTGCAGTTAATTTCCCAAATCACAAAGGTGTTTGGATTACAAAATTTTGGAATTATAAATAGGATATTCAAAAAAATGATCTTAATGACCTACAGTATAAATTTTTGTGAGGAAATGCAATAAATATTTCATCACTGAATTTAAGAGGAGGGCATTCTGTTAGGTGATCTTCCAATGCAAGTTCTAGGAAGCTGGAGATTTGCCTAGACAACACCCTGCAGAAAAGACACACACACATACACATCCCCAGCAACACCGAACCAGAAAAACACAAAAAAGTTTTCTGAAGGTGCATATACTTCCAAAAGATGGGGGGAAAAAAACAGCGTAAAAGCCCTTCCCTATTAATAGCAAACAAAAGAAAATGTTCCAATCATATTAAAAAGGAAGAGAACAAAACTTCACAAGCCTGTAGTGCAGAATTGAAGAAAGTAATGTGTGTGTTTCCTTAAAGATCACAGAAAGAAATATTCACTACATAAACGTAAGAAGAATGTGGAACTGCTGGAATAGGTCCAGAGAAAGGCCACAAAGATGATCAGAGCTCTCGAGTACCTCTGCTATGAAGACAGGCTGAGAGAATTGGGCTTGTTCAGTGTGGGGAAGAAAAGGCTCCAAGGAGGCCTGATAGTGGCCTTCCAATACCTAAAGGAAGCCTAAAAGAAGGCTAGAGAGGGACTTTTTACAAGGGCATGTAGTGACAGAATGAGGGGGAGTAGCATTAAATTGGAATGTGGAGGATTTAGATTAGACATTATGAAGACATTGTTCACGCTGAGGGGGGTGAGGCACTGGCACAGATTGCCCAGGGAAACTGGATTCTCATCCCTGTAAGTGTTCAAGGCCAGGTTGGATGGGGCCTTGAGCAGCCTAGTCTAGTGGGAGGTGTCCCTGCCCATGTCAGGAAGCTTGGAACTGGATGATCTTTAAGGTCCCTTCCAACCCAAACCATTCCACCAGTGGCATCCCATTGATCAAATCTGGACACTGAAGATAACTCTTCCATCAGCACACTTCTACCTCTTCAGGAAAGGCAGAAAAGTAGATTTTTAAGTTGCCCGTGGCATTCAGATATTGAAAACTGCAGGTACCCCACTGCCTTCAGAAAGCCCTAGTACCCAAGGTAGAGAAGATGTAGTTAAGAAAAACATTACTGGGTTATGGTTTTGCAGAAATTGAAACTCTCAGGTCTATCTGCATCTCTTTAGGTTTGCTTGTTTGAAGCATTTCTGAAGTTGGAAATTTATCCAGACTGTTGGACTGTAATTCCACAGTCAGAAATGTTAGGGAGCAAACATGAGTGGTATGAGCAAGAAGATTTCTTCTGAACTTTCATATTATGGTCATTTATATCTTGACTGCAGACTTAGGTTTTGAAATAAGGAAAGCGGTATAAAATCTAGCAACTGCAGTTACAAGGAATCCCTTTATACAAGTACATAATTTGCTGTGAATGAGATAATCTCACATTTGCTAGGTAGGATCTTCAACATGTTGATTAGCTCAAGAGATACAGGATGAGGATTACAATGCCTCTTATCTATAGCAAACATCCTTTATGAGTAGGAAATTCACAAACACCACAAAAATTGTCTTCATTATTTATATTCAGTTCCTCTTTGTGTCAGAGAAAGATAATCCAGTATCTCTCCTCCTCCCTCTATTTCACCTGAACCATTAAAAACCATCTATGTTTCATCACAGAGCCAAATTGTCACATGCACATCTCAGAAAAGGAAACAGTCAAATCAAAATGAACAATGAACACTTAGCAATCTGGAGTGACTGAGAACAGCATTTTCTAGATTAGCTGTAACTGCCTTTTAAACAAAAAAGCAATTTTAAACAAAAAGAACTCTTTGAGGAGTAAAATAGACTGCTGAAATAAAGTTAAAGGCAACAGTGTTTTTTCTTAACCCTCCAAATGTTGCTACCTCTATTTCTAGCTCTTCTTTTTTTTTTATTATAAGGGTTTAAAATTATATACCTCTAATATCTTTATAATTTTCTGCTTTTTCCTTTGAAATTTCCTAAAGCTAAAACTGATTTTGATCATATCCATTTAGTTCATCTCATAAAAGTATGTGATTGTATTTATCTTCTGCATTGCTTTTCTCAGTCCATATATTACTTTGCCTCCAGGAATCTGCAATCTAGTATCCTCACCTTCCTCCTTTCTCAGTTTTGTTTGTTTGGTTTTTTTTTTAATTAGCTAATGAAACAGATTTAGGAATGATCTTTTCATATCATCTGAGAAATGACATTGACTTTATCATACCTCTCACTGAGTGCGCACACAAATGGCATCTTTACAGGAATAATTAATGTAAATAAACTTCTCAAGCACTCAAATCTCTCACATTCTAAAACAAACAGAACACTGTGGCGATTTTTGTTTTCTGAGAGAATGAAACAACTACAAAAATGAAAAAAAATGCATGGAACAGATTTATGTAATTATGGTTTGAATGTCAGACAGTAATATAATCTATAGTATTTAAGTAAGATTAGCATGAATGTCAGTACATGTGTTGCTCTGTTCCCATAAGATGTCATTCAGAACTTACAAAATTAAAGGGAAAGAAATTTATTGATGTTAAAGAACTTTGAACTAGGTTCAGACACTTTACTTGTTTGGTCTTCTCTGATACCTCAGAAAGTACTTTTCTTATTCAAACCCATAAGATCCTTCCTTCGTAGGCTGCAAGTCTGTATACTATCAGCACAAAGACTAAGCTGTTGACAGTATTTCTGAAACCTTGGTATTATAGTAACTTATGATACAACTGAAAGTAGACTGCATGAACAGAAAGATTTATGCTGTAGTTCACCTGTTTGTTTGTGAAGGTAACTTTTTTCAACACACCAATGTGCAGTATGATGGCTTTCCTGCCAAAGCTACATATCAAACATAAGTGCCCTTCACTGTCATAAGTAAGTAGCAAATTTGAGTAAAGTGTTTGTTACATAAGTGCTTTGACTTTTAGAAATGCTAAATACTCACCTTCAGAAAATGATGGAAGTTTTAAAATGAGTTACAATATGGTCACCAAAAAGTCCCAAAAAACCAAACCATCCAACCAACCAACAAAGCAATAAAATCCAAGATTTTAGACTGACAAGTTACTACATTACTGCAAGACACAGAATGCATGTCACAAATATTAATTATCATTCACCATTTACCTGTTTCCAGAAATTAAAAGGAAAGATCTGTCAGCTAAATATAAAAAAGTACATGTATATGCAATTTTCGCTAGACATGGAAACACCCTATATAGACTCATATTTTATGGAGCATATCATTGTCTTTGATTGTTTACGAGACACAGTGTGGCATGACAAACAAGGTGTGACACAGCAAGTCAACTTTAAAATGAAATGAAATTCTTCTATTTCTGGATCTGCTATTTTGGATTATGTCTAAACAAAACACATCCATAGGAATGGAATGATAGAATATTCAATGCATTTGAAATGTCAAGGGTTGCAGCAGTTCAGCTAGAGTTAGAGAGGTGGAGGGCTGTTTGGCTTTCCAGCTACAGAGCAGACTGTAGTCCCTCACACCTGATTGCAGTTTATAATAGCCTTCAAGAAATTGAAAACAATTTCAACAATTTATGGAGATAGATTTCAGGTCATTCGTGTTCACTGATTCCTCAGTACTGAAAGCTAAGAATTATTCCTAAACGTATTCATTTTTTTTAGAATCAGTTTATATTTCAACAACATATGGTAACATTACAGCTGAGAGAAACTTGCTTCTTAACTGAAGAAGTGGGATAGTAGAGCAAAAAAATATCAGGAAAAAAATTAGTTTTGGGTGGTTTGAATGATCCGATAAACATTGTCTGTTACACTTTTTCAATTCTTCCAAAAATCATGACAGAAGTTAATACTACCCTTTTTTATTTTTTTTACATTAGCCCCTCTTATAACAGCACAAGATGGAAGATGTTCAAATTAAATTATATTAAAATTATTGTAAAACCAGTTTATAAAGCTACAATTATGCTTTAAGAAGTCTTAAAGGTAATTTAAGATAGCTATACTACAATTCATTTGATCTGTGAACATTAATCAGAGTTAAGGATTTCTTTCTCTGCTCCTTTGTTTTCTTGTATTCATAAAAGAAAACATAGGATAACAAAACTTATTATCAAAGCACAATACTATCCTTTCAATATAAAAATGTCACATTTGAAAGCTGTTATTTAATTATTAAAGGCTGTTGAATCTCTTAAAAGCTTACTATCTGCCACACTCCTTTGAGAGCTGTCTGGGAGTCCTAACGGTAGGCTGTAAAATCTCTCTTGTTTGTAATAGTAGCTTCCTAGGAAATGTGTAATGAAAGGGTTATTCAGTGGGGTCAGAGGCATTCTGTTGAGAAGCCTTGAGTCAAGACTCTGACCATACAGAGAAACTTGAAAACAGATCTCCTAGTTTTGCAGATAACATTTCTGACTTCTAGGGAAGATAGGAACAGGCACACCTGTATGCCTGCCCAAAACACTGATGTGGTTTTGGGGTTTGGGTTTGTTTGTTTGTTTGGTTGTTTTTGATTTGAGAATAAGGCTAAACTAACAAGAGACCTCAGGAGAAAGTCAGAGACATCAAAAGTTTAGTTGTTTTTGTCTGTTCAATAGATATGCAGACTTTGGCAACAGCAGCAATCTTAATCGACTTCCAAATTGTGAAAAGTAGTTAAAGGGAAGATGGATATTTCCTTTCCATAAGAACGGATAGTGATAGGAAATGAGGCAATGTGCATAAGTTGATTCAGGGAAATTCTGTTTGGATGTAAGGAAAAAAAATCTTCACCAGAACAATTAGGTTTTGAGATGGGTAGCCTAGAAGAGTAATGCAATCTTCCCTGCTGGAATTATTTAATAATTGGCTTCACAGGTCCCTAATCTAAAGTCCTGTTTTCAATGGAAGTTTACGCTAGATGATTTCTAAGGGTACCTTCCTGCCTAAACGTCCCTGTTTAGAGGGGCAGTATTTGCAATTAACCGGGTTAACTAAGTTCTTCATGGTAGTGATAACTGTTTTGATGTTTCAATAGTGGGTAAACTACCATGGCTACAAGAAACTTTAAGAGTAATCTAAAACACAACCTATTTTAAGGCAGCATCCTCTGCACCTATTATCATACAGAGGATCACAAGCATCATGGTTTAATCTTAAAAAATTTACTTGGCCAATGCCTTGCAACCATTATTGTAAGGAAGCTGTTATATTCCCTATCTTAAACTTTCTCACTGCAGTTTAAGACTATTACTATTTTTCCAATCAGCTAAGGGCATAATTACTCTTTTCTTTTTCTTAATCAGTTTCAAACATATATCCTCTCTCTGTCTCTTCTTCACACTATACAACCCCTTCGTTCTGCCTTTCCTGGTAAGTGCTGGAAGTGAGTTTTTATAATAGAAAAGCTCACAATTCTCTCTGTGGACACAGCTATCATAAAAGACTTGGAGATTAGTGCTTTCCTTCCTGCCACCCTTTCATTGAAATCATTGGGAATTGAGTGCATAATTACTACTGTGGAAGTCTGCCCCAAATTCAGTAATTGTTCAATGCAATGATTGGATTTTTTTGTTAACTCACCCTTTTGTCTCTATGCCAGAACCTTGCAAAGGGATGATTTCCTGCAGCAGAATTCACTTGTTAGTTTTGTATAGTTTATGAAGGCTCTGGATTCCAAAATAAACAAGAACTTTTAAATGATAGGGAAACAAAGTGGAACTTTAACGAAATGTTACTTGACTTTTCTTTTAAAATTTTTTGAATTTTGAATTTATATTTTTTAAATAACCTGTACACCAATTTATCTTCTGTTTTATTCTCTTTGAAATAAGTGAAAGAAAAAACCCAGAGGCTCATGATCGTTCATCTAGATAAACATTATCTAATGCAGTGTTAGCAAGCCCAGGATAGAAATCTCGCATTAAAGTACTAAGAGTTGCAAATGAGTTAATGTGCTGTAGAACTGAGCCTGAAATCAGAGACCAAATGTAAATCCATGCAGGGTATTCATAGCTTTAAGCTCAAAAACTATTACAAATATTTCTAGATGTTTTAGCCTATCGTTCTAAACTTGTCTAATTTTTACTGTGCCATGCAGAAAGCTGCAGAAAGAATGACCTACATTGAACAATGCAAAGAGAAGGAACACACAAGGGACACATTGATGTTAGCATCCTAATTAGAAAATGAAGTAGTTAATCAGAGAAGAAATGTATATTTCTTCTATAATTCGGAAATCGTTCTAAGTACACATGGTACACATCAATCACTGTCTCTACCATGGAGAAAATGTATTGGCTTTGTGTTCAAAAATGTTGGTATTTTTCCTGCAACATAGCTATTAATTTTATAACAGATCAGAAATAGAGACAACAAAAAGCAGATATTTAAATAAGATTTAATGTCTGAATTAAACTGACAAGAGACAAGAAAAGTAGTTAAAGATGACACTGAATATTTCTATGTGGCAATGTAAAATGCAAAAAAACCCACTTCTTAATTTCTTGCTTTTGTAATCTAACAAAACCTACTTCTGTTATATACAATGGAGGATTACAAAAATTCTTTAAAAATATGGCAAATATAAAAAAAAACCCTCCACAATTATTAAAGTATAGACAGCCACTAGATATTATCTGCAGTGTGTTTATCAAACTGGTAACACACATTTGGTACTCATTAGAACACTCTTGGAGTTTGTCTTTAGAAAAATTGCACATCTCTGCCTCAGCACATAGCTTGTCCTGTGGTGAGATAAATATTTTTGGGATCCATTCCTGTGAACTGATAAATATTTGATGAAGTTTAATTCAGATTTGAGTAAAACTTGACATTCATGGGTAGCAGAAAATATTTTCCTCCTAACAATACATTAATAATAGGAGAGTGAATAATTTCCTGTTGCCAGTTGTGACACAGCAGAACATACAAGTACTATATTAGTGATATTGAAGTCTATTGTCTATGCATAACAGAAAACAAGCAGTACTGAAACTCAGTAAGAAGTATCAGCAGTGATTGTCAAGATTTGTAGGGAGACATCCTTTCTAGAATCAGAAACAAACAGTCCCCGTATATTCCATGGAAGTGTCATCAAAAGATGCTCACCAGAAGCAAGGTCAGTCACTAATATTGCAAGGATTCATGGTATTAAAAAAGCAAAAAAAAAAAAAAACAAAAAAAAACCAAAACCCAAACAAACCAGCTTGTTCAAATTGTTCTTCACAATCAGAATGTGAAAAAGGGTCCAAAGAAAAGGAAACTAAGGTAAATCAGAGCAGAGCAAAAAGTTCTACTGGTCTAGAGTCCCACCCCTGTGAAAAGTTCTACTGCTGCTAGACCACCAGACAGCCACACAGTTGAAAAAAACCCAACATATTTAATATTTGTTTACATCCTTCCACAGTCTCAACATGCTAATCAAATCAACGATTGCTTCTCCTTTCCTAAAGCAGAACATATTCTGTGACAGTAAACTTTCTTGCTCACTCACTTCTACTGCTCTTAATGCATGCACTGAGGAAATGCAGCTAATCTTGGGATCTAGCCATCCCGTGACCTTCCAGGAACTGTTGCTTGGATATGTTGTTTTAGCAAATTGAATGGAAAATTCTTTTCCCTCCTCTCTAATGTGTCCAGAAAGGGCAAAGAAACATAATGAGAATGAAACAGAAATTCATCACCCGGCAAAGACAAAGGACATTCCCAAATACATCATGACTTTTAAGAATAACAGCCATGATAGATTTCAAGGAAAAAACAAACCACAAATTGGCTTAATTTCGCATCTTCAACTTATCTTCAGCTTCTTGAATCATCATTTTTATCAAAGATTAGAATAATTTGCCATGAACTACTTTTAAAACCAAATCTCTGCTCATAAGAACACCTGGAAAAAAATGTTAAAAAGATGCAATATTAAGACTGCATGTATGTTGCTCTAATACACTTATTCATCTTTTTTAATGAGAGTAAGCTATGGCTATACTTGTTCGCTTGGTGTTATTTTATTGTAAAAGCAAATTATAACAATTAAGTATATTTCTTGTAGTCCAGGTTTACTACTTATGTAGTAAACTGATCACTTGGTATTTGAAAGCACTACTTGAAATAACTTTGTAATTAAAGAGATTAAGCTACAAGAGAAAGACTATTGTCTTTGTTCACACACTCAACCTTACTTGAGATTGCCAGAAGTCATCTGGAAATGACTAATGGTGGCCTTCAACCCAGATGATCCTTATTCCACTGTTTTATTGTGAATATATCTATAAGTAACAAAAAGCTACTTTACTTCACAGTGTCTGATAAACTCACAACAACATGAAGATTCCTTTATGTTTCCTGAAAAGCTGATGTAGGGCTAGCATGTGTAAAGGAAATTATATGAATGATCAATTAACCAGCCTTACGTTGGACTTGTCACCTGAAATTCAAGAAAAAGGTAGCTACCATTCTTACCAAAAAAAGTCCAGGTACAGAAAAACAAAAAATAGTACCAGCCCTGAATTTGCAAAGAAAAGGAAAGAAATAATGCTACAACATGTACATCCATAAAGCACTCAGAACAAAATTGCTTCCATTGACAAAGTTAATCGCTTCTTATTTTGATGAATATTACCATTCTTTTAATTAGCAATAGTAAATCTACTCTCAGTTTTATCAAGATGTGATGTATTTTGTATTATGAAACTCAACTCTTATTTCTGGAGTTTCTCCTGAAGTCTCATAATAGTCATATTGCATTTAACAATTTTTCCTTCTATGACTTGATTGATATTGTCTTTATACACTAAACTATGCATTACACATCATTAGTAATAAACAGGCCACAACCTGGAACCAAGGAAATCCGTAAAATTTAACATGACAGAAAGCTGTGACATATAACACAGTCAGAATATGCATTAAAAACCTTGTCAGAAATGGCTCTGTGTAAAGTCAGTAAGTCTTTTGGTTTCCCTGAAAATCCTAATGTCAGGGAATGTCCCTGAGAACCTGTGACAAAACTTATCTTCATCAGCCTTTAAGAACAAGTAAATTGCAAATGTGTATTCCCAAGGACATGCTCAGCAGTATTCCCTGGTCACATACAGCAGATGGACTGGTGTTTGGCTGTCATTTTTCGTGTCTGCAATCATTTCAAGTGTCAAGCACACTTTGTAGTTTAAGAGTCTCAGGCTAGTAGGTTACAAGTTATTTTTTTTTTTTTTTTTATTCCTTGCTTAATTCTACTGGTATCAGTTTTCTTTTTCCTTTCTACTAGTCCAAACCAAAATAATCTCCATCACATTTTCTTTTTTCCTTTTTCAGTGTTATCATGCTCAGAGTATATGGATAAGAAAATACATTGTCGAAATACCTTTTTTACTGAATGTTAAAATAGAGCTTTCAATGCTTTTAACTTCATCCACCACAAATGTAACTAATTGCTATTTACCTATTTTTGAATTTTCATATTTTTCTTGGAGAACACTGATAAAGCAACAGTTTAAGCGAGTCTTCATTACACACAAACAGCAATACTGAGCATAGAAAATATTATTCTCTTATATTAATGACAGCTTTTTCCCCACTGTGCTTTTTCTCACCAGGATCAGTCATTGATTTATTCTGATCACTATCTTTATACATACAAAATACAATTGATTATTGACCCTTGACAGCTGAGAAAACATCTACTCATGAGAAACAATGCAAACGACCCTATAATTTAGAAATCATTAAAAAGATCAGAACAAAACACACTTAATAAGTGAAGTGGTTAAATCACTAGAGAATTGGTTAGCTGAATGGTTTCTAGCCTTCGTTTAACATGAATGAAGCTAGACACAATGTTGAAACTTTAACAATCCCAACTAACATAACGAGAAACAAGATTGTCTCATATTATATTCATGTTATTCTGTTTAATGAAAAACCTCATACGTTAGGAAGGGATCTGCAAGACTGGCAGTCACTCTCATTTCAGGCTTTTTGAGTAGGCTGCAGGTAAAGAAACAACTACACACACACACAAACAGGACCTCTTTTTTATAATTTATTTTTCCAAATGTTTATAAATGCAGCACATACCAAAAAGACTAAAAAGTAAAAAATATAACCTGAAATTGCTCATAAGGTATAAATGGTTTAACAAACAAGAGGAAATTTCTGGGTGTTCTTCTAAAATACATATCACAACAGTAGTTACCAGCAGCCATATAATATTAAATATTCCACATAATATTAAATATTTGGAAGCATTTGGCAAATGTCATTTGAAGAATTTGACCCTAGACCTCCAGATACTTAGGATATTCTAAAGTTGTTACCAAGACAATGAATAAGGTTCAGTTAAGTTATATCAAATTTATTAGACATTCCCTCTGCAAAAGAACAAGAAGAGGGTGCATTTCTTCTGATGTAGTTCACCCTACTTTCCCAAGCCTATCTCCGTCCACAGAGCAGCACCCATTTGGTATAACCTGTGCTTTAATAAATGAACTATAGCCTTGTTAACAAAAAGAAGTGAATATATTTTCCTTTAATAAAGAAGGCCATGTGTCATATTTTTCAACAACAATTTTTGTAATGATAGTGTTTATAGGCCTTACAAGCCTAGAACTTTTTATGGATTTCTTGTTCTTCTGAAAGTTCTGTTGCTCATGAAAATTAAAGGCAATTTCAACTGGCAATAAAATTTAATATAAAAATACATTAAATGTTACTGATGTTTCAAGGTAAGAGCCAACATGCACATTCCTGTTCTGTTTTACATAAACTTTCTTGCTTCTCTTTCTGTGGTTTCAGGTACTGTGCAGTTTGAGACAAGAACCTGGCAAGTAGAAGTACACTATTAAGGTTACCTTTTATGGCAACTTGTATGAGTTTTTATTCTTAAAACTCCACCAACAAAAACCAACAACAACAAAAATAATAGTTACCTCAACTAATTTGAGAGCTTTTTCAGCACTTACTGAAGATGATATTATATTTTAAGGTAATACTAGTGGGATTCAGATGCCTGAACATTAATACTCAAGTGCCTTTTTAAGCAATCTAATGAATTCAACATTAGACTGACAAGAACTATATTTTCAAGAAGAAATATCTTTTCCTTTTTTTTAAATGGAAAAAGGAAATAAGGTTGTGTGAAGTTCAGTTGCCTGAATGGGGACATCTAACACCACTTCAGGATAACCTACCTTGCCTTCTGTTCTTCAAGAATTGTGCAAGCTGTTTGTCATATCTGTCTGTACTTTCAGGTGTCTCAGAAGCTTGTTACTAGAGAACAATATCTCAGCAATATAAAATTTAAAACCTCATAAAAAAATATTTCTTAAAAAGTCTTCAGAAAAAATAAAAAGGAACCTTTTAAGTATTCAACATTAAAATATCAACTAGCCAAATATTGGAGCTTAATTGAAATGCATTTAATTTAACAAAAAAGGTGGGTGGAGGATTAGCTAGACACAGATTTCATGGTTTCATTCCTCATATATTAACACCAGAAATAAGAAATGAGAAATAAGAAAGTAAAACTTTAGGCTGTGCAATTCCGGTCAATCAAATCTGAGATATTTTGATCTTGTTATTCTATCTCTCTCTTTGAGGCAATAGTTTTTGAGAAAGTCATAATATTACTTCTTCCAAGCTATACATCTGCAAACAGAATTTTCTGTTAATATTTCAATGCTTCCCTCTTGTTATCTGTTTCTCTATCTCTTTAATTTAAACAATATCCCATACTACACCTGTATACTTACTTTACTGATGGATAGCTGTAGAATCTAACACACTTCATTTATCTCATTCCCATACTTCCACCTGTGTATTTTTCACATCTTTCCCACAGTTTTCATATAAGTAGAAGAGCTTCTGTGAGAAACCTGAATAAGTAAGCCTAATAAGAATGAAAAAATTCCCTTTATGGCACTAAGCGGGATGCAATAAAAGATTACAACATGTAAAACCAAAGTAAAGACTGAAGAAAAGCTGATGACATGGATTTGAAAAATGTATATTTAAGACTGACAGAGATTAGGACAGCTACATCTCTGCTGCAGCTTTATTAACTTCACTGAAGTTACATCAGAGACTCAGATACTGTAATACAAAAAATCCACATTTATTGCTTTTAAAATATTTGGGTTTTTAAAAGGTGTCATTATTTTTTAGCCTGCTGTGATTGTCAGCCCTGAAAGATAAATTCTTATGAGAATCTGCCAGTGATCTTTCTACACAATATTGCTGCAACATGAATCATCCCTAAACTATCAACCCACATGGCCATCTAGACTTTAGTAGTTTAGTAGTTTATTTTTCACCTTTGTTGCTATGTTCAAGCAGCTAGAGTAAGTGAAGCAATTTATCTTTTTATACCATCTTGAAAAACTTTTTTGCCTTTTTCTGACTCACCACAATTCATGAAAGAAAATACTGATAACAAATTACTAAAATTCCAGGTGCAGCTGAAAATGATTAATGTAAATGAAGCATAAGTACAAAAATTTCTGTACTTTATTCTATTCTTTTGTTTGGGCTGATAATGAAAGGGAAGCTTCCAGCCAGTGGAAACACAACATTCTTCCAAAACCTTGCAATAACAAGTGAAAATAAACAACTATCTTACTTATCTTGATCATTTAGTGGAAAGGTTTATTAGACATTATTAGCCAATCTCCATAGTGTGGACAACCCTATATAGCCCCAAAATAGTATTGATTTAAGGCCATTTGAACAGAAAAACAATGATAATCATTGTACAAGAACTAATATGTTCAACATAAACAGAAATTCTCTGCAACTTTTTCTTTCTTTCTTCAAGGAATGTGTCTTGATTACATATCCACATAGTTTATAAACATATTAGGGTAAGAAATTGTAAGAGATATATTGCACATGCACAATGGATCTGTCACAAGCTGTAATTTTGTCTTTTTCCATTCTGTTTACAGAGAAGAACCTCCACAAATGCATATTTCCTAGAATGAAATTACATTAGAAAAATCTTTAGCTCATTTAAATTCAGAACCACATCCTAACACTTCAAACCTGCAGATGTTTAGTTTTGAAATGAAGCCATTTGCCCTTAGAGTGTGATCAATTTACATATGTTGTTACGGTTTCGTCATTGTTTGAGTCGATGGCTGACACAAATGAGTCTTTCTTCCCCCTCTAACATTTACATTTTCTTTTCGTACTATTTATATGATAATACCATCATGACAAGATCATTCGCTGCTCATGCAATTCTGTCTTTTCATGGTGCTTTGAGAAACATTAGCATCACTTCCATTTGCCTCTTTTTATGTGAAGATTGAATATCCAGCTGTTACCTTAATTAAGTCTGCCACAGGCAAGGATTTGGCTTTACGTACCTGCAGAGAGAACTTTCATGGTGGTTTAATGACTAGCTATAGATTGAGCTAAGTAACTCAGGAGGTAAGGAAAGCAAAAGCTTAGCTCAAATGAGTGCCAGAGCTGTCAATTTCCAATTAAGAGACTTGTTTGTCTCTCATGACAGTTAACCACCAGAAATTACATGCTTTAGCACTGTTGGTTAATCTTTTGCCACCTGACAGATGGAAGTAAATCAGTTGACTTATGTTAATCATTTCCAGGAAGTGAGAATTATTTAAATCTTAGCACAGTTTTGCATCTGTGAGGACAGTATTAGGATATACTGCAACAGCAACCCATTATTTATAGATAAGGTGTCATCTGAAGTGCGTGGGGCGTGTGGAATTAGTGGCAGGGAATATGGGGAAAATGAAAGGCATTATTCAGCCCTTCCTCAAAAGCTTTCCCACTTGAGAAAAAAAGCTTTTGATTGTTCGTATCTTGCATATTTTATCATTTTCCAAAGCTGAACACGATTTTCACCAATATCAAGGTGTTATTGTGTGTACACACAGAAGAAATGCATACAGGTCTCCTGATCACATATTTGACAATTTATACCTAACAATAATATCAGTGAGTAATAACTAAATACATGTCTACTAAAAATTAGAAAATAGATTTGACAATTCCAAAGGAAAAAAAAATAACCTAGGAGAAATTTTGTATGGAAAAATGGAGAATAAATTTCTTCATAAAAAAAAAAAGACTACATAATATTTTAAAACTTGTCTAACATCCATTTCGACCTCTGACACGTAGCTCTAAAAAGTGAAGTTAATGGCATGAACCTTGGACTATTGCCTGGTAAGACCAGCCAACATAAGAGCATTTCAAAATAAAAGATCAACTACCAGTTTGCTTTTTTTTGCAATTTTCCACTTTTAGTAGTACTGTACAATAATTTGGACAACTACTTGGATTTTCATGGTACAGTTTTCCTAATGACTGGATTAATATTGTCATAAATGTACTAAGCTATTTGATGGATATAGGCTTTCAAACATTTTTATTTAGTTCAAAACCACATACCATATAATTTAGGAAAAAAGGTGAGACTATCGTTCCTTAAATTCTTTTGCACTTTAACTCAAAATTCAGGCTTCTATAGTTCATGACAGTACTTCAAAATTTGGTAAGGAAAAATGCATCAGGGTAGAAAGGAACTTTTTCTGGGAACTACCAACAAAGAGTGCTTCAGAGGCATATATTTTGTTGCAAAATTAGAAAAAAAATAGTTATATAGTTACAGAACACAGTTTGCTAATTAGGTTGTAGGCAAGTAAGCACCCCTCATTTTACCAGTGATCATTAACTTGATCTCCTGGTCAAGTGCTCATAAAGGACACTACGTCCTAGTCCTCATAAACTGGTCTTGAACTGCACAGTCCCATAGTATCATCTCTGCCTCGTTTCTTACAATAATGGTCTTACAAACAGAGCTCTGCCTCACTGGCGTTGAAGCATAGACACACTCAGAGGCTGGATTAAGATTACATGGACAAAATCAACAAATTCAAAATGCCTCCTGAACTTTTCTAATTTATTTTACTGCACAGATTTGCCTAATTGTCTCCCTTTGGAGAAGGTTCTTTTCTGTGTTTCACTCCTCTCAATATTTTTCCATAGGCTTCAGAAAAACTTATGCATATAGGTAGTACTATTAGGATTGCTAATTAAAAAGATCGTATCGATGTATTCTGAATTGAATATGAAATTTTACTAAGAATTGTTAGACTGCCCCCCGCCCTGTAATTTTTTTCTGACATTTACAATCATCTTTAAAAGGAATGCATTTTACTCTGGATCAGAGTTCTAACTTGATTATTTTCCCTCTTCTACATAGTTATTTTGTACTGTGCACTAATTGATCCGCTTTCAGAAACACACCGGGTTAATTATCATTCATGCTCACAACAGCCAGCACACATTCCACTTGAAACAAGTGGAGGGGATACTGCAGCGCTGTTTAACCAAATGAACAGACCACAGAAAATCACAGTGCTAAATATTGCTCCTCAGTTAATTAACTCTGTCTTGGGTATTCCTGTTAACCTTCTTTCACATTCTGTTTATGTTTTCTTCCATGCAGAATGCTGAGTCTTTAAAAAATAATGCATAAAAATTCATGTTATGGTATTGTTTAGACACAGAAGCACACACACATATGTATATAATGTTTTTATTGGCTTTCTGCCTGAACAGCACATTTTTATTTTTCTGGCATATAACATATGCAAACAGTAAAAAAATCACACATTTAGAGAAATCAGAGTTAAAAGTGAATAACAGAATAAAGAAATAAGCTTATTTTTCACCTTGCTGGCCTTCAATCTGTCCAAAAGCTTACCATTATATGCAAGCATATACAGCTCATCAAATTTCAATCAACACACACAAAAAATTATGCATAACACTATTATTTGGATATGCTAGAGTTAGTTTCCCGAGATTGAACACAAAATTCCCCAAGCTGTAAAGAGTTTTGAAAATTTCCTTCTCTACAATTGAAAATAGTTGATTGATTAAAAGGTGATATCTTATATCTTTTTTTCCTTCCCATTCATCGAAAGTCCTGTCTTCTCTGACATATTTTCCAAACAAGTTGCTTCAAACTATTACAGTTATTCATATTGTACTTAATGTTTTTACGTTCCAGCTCAAGTAATATAGACAGCTTATCAGGAAAGACAAAAAGATCCTCTAGCACTGATATTTTGTTGAGGTACTGCATTCTGCTGCATTATATTTGGCTTATAAAGCTACCATTGCAAAATTATGTAAGTATATATCTCAGTGAAAAAAAAACAGGTAAACTGAAGCACAGGGGTTCTACCAGATTGACAACTATGAAATGACTGAAGAGAAATAAATAGGTAAAATTAAAACTGAAACATTGCCTTATTAACATGAATAATGACATTATAAAAAATAATATAGGGGGTTCTCTGTATTTATTGAAGTAAAACCAGCTTGAGTGTTCTGTTTTTCTCACTTTATTAGTATGGGTATTTGAATGTCCAATGGCATAATAATACTATACATACTAATTTTTAAAGAGTATGAATTTCGAGTTTTAACTAATTTCTCTTATATACATATAATAAACTACAGCCTTAAAACATTAGAATGTTTACATCATAGCAAACTGTAGAGGGGGCAAACAAGTCCTTTTTAAAATAGTGGAAAAAGAAGGGTAATTAACAGTACAAACTAAAATTGAAATTTCAGCTTCATTTGCTCAAAGAAATTTTGCTTGACTTAAGCAAAAGGGAATTAAATTTTCTAGAAAGTAAAATTCACCTGTGAATAGTCCTTGAAAGGCAGAAGCGAAATGTTGACATGTATAGAATTTGAACATATATCAAAGTTCAAAAGGGGTTGAAGCTCAGGAAACAGTTAAAAAGATATTACCAATAAATATAAATACAGTAATTTATTAAATAGAAGTGTAGAGACTCATTTCATAAATTCAGTAGACACAAATATGTATACATTTATAAAACATATATGTTTAGAAATATTAAAATAAATGAAACCTGGGATATGAAATTTAAAAATAGTAGAGTTTGGGTCTTCTATCGGTTACATTGAGTATGAATTTCCATGCTTAGAAAACAAACTTTGAAATAAAACAACAAACAATAATTCAGGAAACTGGTAGAGTTAATATTTCTGTACATAGGAAATTTTACTACGCATTTATAAAGCTGATATGGTAGAACTGGAGGAAAAAAACCCTGAAGAATAACATTATCAAATGCATAATTTGTTAAAATGGTAATTGTTGGAGGAAAAGCTGAGAAATATCGAAGGTTCTTGGTCACAGTTTAAACCAAAGCCTTCAACCTGATCCCCCCAGTATTTGATATGTGGAAATCCACAGAATCCCTGTCACATCTTGTTGAAATGGCTTGTTAGCAGATGCAGAATTTTAGACTAGCATTGCAGTAAAGAATGTGAATATCTTGTGAACAAGCATTTAAATGATCTGTTTTTAAACTTAACTGTTTCCCATTTCATAAGAAGTGAATTTAAACTCTTTTATAATTTTTATTTTGACCTTCATATGGAGAGTACAACATCAAGTGGACTACCACACAGATCTGATGAAGTAAACTTATCTATTTTTTTGTTTGTTTTTTCTTTTTCACAGTCAAGTTTGAAAGAAGACAAACAGGAAGACAGCAGACCTAGCCTACACAGCTATTTGGGCATTTTGGAATAGCAGATTCCCTTCAATGCAATTGCTTTAATATTAAATAAAGAGCAGCTGTATACCAAGAGATAGATAATAAACACAGAGTAGATAAGTATTCCTTGGCAGCAATATATGAAAACGAGATGAAGAAACACCTATGGTGTTGTGAAACTAAATAAGATTTTACTGTATTTCTATGTCTGAATAAACAAACAGTTAACATGTAACTGGGAAGATCACAAACTAGAGAAGCATTTGTTTTCCTGCATATGCAAAATCAGATATGACTGCATCTAAAATAAATTTTAATCACGGGTAAAACACCAAAACCAGAGGAGACTGATTTCCCTTTATACCAGAGTATAATCAAATGTAAGGGGGAATGATGATTTTTTTCATAAATATATTCAGCAATGTAAAATTGTTTCAAGAAAATCTCAAAAAAAAACCCAAAAAAAACCAAGACAAGAAAGCTCATTCAATCTACCTCCTTTATTCCTTGCTAAAATTTAGACTCAATAACTCTTGTTCTATTTGTTATGATCAGAATAGAAATTATGCCATTTTTTTATCAAAACAGTGCAATATTTTTACTTATTTGAAAAAAAAACTTTTTCAAGGGGAGGAAAATAAGGAGGGTAAAGAGGTAGAAGGATAAATCTTTAGGATAAATAATTGTATTTTTTTGCATTATTTCCTTACAAGCCATTTTATTAGATACCTAACCCCATTTCTGTTTCTGCTGAAGACTATTCAGTGTTATACACCTTACTCAAGTTGCCTATGGCTGTAAATATCAACCCATATCTATGTTTGCATTAGTAAAATAAATACCTCCATGGAAAAATTTCAGGCTGTGAAACTCAATTTATTATACAGCTAAATTGTTAGAATGGCTCTTTGTCATATTTTTGGCCCATACAAATTAGTATTTTCCAGAACAGTTTTCAAGGACACAAAAGGAACAGTCCAACAGGTGTTCTAGATCCATCATCCTTTTCTGAAAAGTAGGAAGTGATATAATAGTAATATGAGTCAATCGTTGCCACTTACATTTCATGACAGACTCTGGCATATTTGACCTACTAGAACACAACTTAGCCTGATCAATGTTAACTCAAGTGAAAGGTTGACTCTGTGTCTTTCATGGATAGCAATACTGTCTTTTGCATATAAAGCAAACACCAAATATTGACATGACGTTTTTAGGTCATATACATCTTGTTATCTTTTGTGGCTCTTCCATTTTTTCCTTAAAAGTGTTCTTATCTATAGAACTGGCAAATTAGAGGAGACCTTAAAAATAATGTCAGCCAAGTTTATCTTGAATTTCAGTCCAGGCTTCAACGCACTTGATGGTACCAACCATCTTTCTGTTGCCTTGAATTTAATGAACATACCATCTATCCTATCATTTACTTCCTTAATAAAAATATTTGATGCTATTAGATCCAAGACATATTTCCTGCAGTATTTTACTTGATAGAGACATTATTTTTATCATTCAAAATAATTTATGTCAATTCATTTAGAGACTAAAAATATGTAAAGGTCTACAATATTTTGACTAGTACCATTTTGAGGAAAAAAAGAATTATGGACTTCCATTCTTTTTGTGAAACTTTAGGGGAACAAAATGAGTTAAATGACTTCCTAAGGTCCTCTTCACACTTATTATCTATGACTTTACTCTTTCAGATAACTCAGAGGTATCTAGACAAAACAGAATTTCAAGTGCTATGATGCTGAACTCTACATCTAAAGTTGACTAAACAAAATCTGTAATGTTTTTATGGGTGTATTATTTCCTGTAATCTTTTGAGACTGTAGCACTAGACAGATCAGAAAGCATCAGTGTTAGATCAGCCTAAACAGTGACAAATTGGGCACAAAAGACTTCCCCCACAGAAGGTCTGTTGAAGATAAAACATTATAGATGCTAGATATTCTGTGATGTTTTAGCAGGTCAGCAGCTAAACTCAGGCAGTTGTGGACCCAATCACCATCCACCCCAGGGAAATGGAAATGAGAAAGACAGACGTGAGTTGGAAACTAAAACAGCTTTAATGAAGCAATAATAAAAATAAGGAAAAATATTAATAGGAAAATAGTAAAGTACATATACATATATGAAATTGATCCTCCCATGTGACTATACATCACCACTGACACTGCAGAGCAGGCACGGCAAAAGGTCCCACGCTGGACTCAGCAACAGATGGGAGCTGGAGTCAGGAACTGGATTCAGGAATGCACAGATCCAGGATTAAGGGGGCAGAAGGGGGGATGAGGCCCATATTAAGCACTAGCCATCAAAGAACAGAACTTCGCCCTCGTAATCCCTAAATTTTACACCTACTATGATGTATAGGGAATAGAATAGTTTTGAGTCCACCTGTCCTGTACTCTTCTCCATGCAGGTGTAACCCTTTTTCACCGCTTTGACTTAAAGCTTTTCAACAACTTGAAAATAAGGTTGGCTTCCATAGAAATAAACACGAACAAATACCTTTCTTTATACCAACAGCTGTTACTTCAGGGATAATCATAAATTTTAAGTGTTATCACTTCTAGAGACAGACACTGTCTAAAAAACCATGTAGTTAACTTTCAGAAAACTAAGTTACTTAGATGAGGCTTAGTTGAAAAACTAGAAAATTGGTTCTGCTTTAGCTCAAACCAGAACATCCTCAAATCCTTTGACTTGCCCACTAAATTTCTGGTCTTCTGAAATCTACAGGCATCCCTGATGTTTCTGTGATCCAAGGGCTATACCTTTATAGGACTCATTTTCAAACAGCTGTTGTAAGAATGAAAGTTCTTTAAATGAAATACATCTTTGTTCTAAAAGAGCTGGATGACCTTCACTCCAATTAACTACTGCAAACTTTGTGGATAGTAGAAGAGTTTTGTTACTGACATTTTTCAAGGCCTACTGCTTTGAGCTATGTAATTATCCAAGTTTTCATGTTAATAGAAGAAATGGTTCAGTCTAGTGTGGTCTTTTAAACTTCAAACTCAATGCTTTCTTGTGGGATTCAGAAAATGTAATCTGAAACATGTACAGTGCAGCAAAATTAAGAAATATGTACTCTTAATAGAGATTCTTATGAATAAAGTAGAATTCAAGTGAGGTGGAACATCATTTAGTAAATAGTGGTTTATATTTTACATTTAAAATTAAAATTTTCTAGTTAGGCAAGTGGAAAACAGAAAGTTGCTTTCTTTTAATTCATTTGTTTTCTCTCTAGTGCAGTTTACTCATCTAGTTAATCTTGTCCATATTTTTTCAATAATTCTATTTACTAGTATATCTACGCTGTCAGTTATGACAGCTATATTAAACAAACACTGTAAACTCTTCCTACAGTAATATCCAACACTTTGGAATCCTCCTAAACTGTAGTAGAAAGAGAGAGAACAATAATGACAGAACATTGACATTTACACCCAGTATTTAAGGCATACATAAATAAGGCAAGAGAATATGACTTGATACATAATAAGGTCAAATATTTAAAGGAAACAAAAAGAAACTCAAAATATGTACCTTGAAACTTTCTAAAATTCCGTAAGTAGACTACTTTGATGTTTTTGCACAATATAGTTTGAGAATCACACGGAAGAGAAGTTTTCAATTTGATATGTAAAATAGACACCTTGAATATTTTGTAAGATTCACTTAAAAAAAGAAAATGTTTTATAATTAGGATAAATACGTAAGCAAAGTGATCATTGACATTAAGATTTCTCCATAACTTGTGCGAGTGTTTCCTTTTGCAGGAGTACAACATATTTCTTGATGCCAACTTAATTTAATTGGATGCTCTTTGATACTGCAGAGCAACTGAAGTGTTCTTAAAACGGTAAGCTGTGTCGTAAAAGTACAAATAATATATTTGGGAAGTTGATTCTAGAAAATAGACTTAAGAGAAGAGAAGAGAAGAGAAGAGAAGAGAAGAGAAGAGAAGAGAAGAGAAGAGAAGAGAAGAGAGAATCTTTCAGTGTCATTGTACTAGATTAACAAAAAAATATGGAGTACAGGTAGGCAATGGTAATTCAGAATATAGATTGGCGTCCCACAGTAAAACAATAACACCTTTATAACTTTTAAAAAGTATTTCTAAGGAAAAAAAAATACAATTCAGAAGATGAAAAAAAGAAATGAAAGCCAAGACAGAAAACATCCACAAAATGGAAATAAAAATATTCTTCTGGATTACTATCCGAATATAGTCACTATTATGTGGAATTTTGAATACAGCTATAATTCACTTAAATTCACAATAAAATGAAAATTATGGTAACATTTACTCATGGCTTCTCTCTGGAAGAAAAACTGCTAAGTAGCAGAAAAACAGCTCTGGAGCCAAGTACTATTGTCCCTCACAAAGGAAAATGTTCAGATATGATTATGCCTCAATTAGTCAAGACAATTTAATTTCGTATAAAATAGCATTGCTACTGCTTGATGGAAGCTTTAAATTTAGTCTTGATATGTGGGCCACAAAACTCACCTGACTACAGAAAGACAAGAAATTGCATTTCCCAGCACAAAACTGAAGCTGGGGAAAGGAAAGACGATAAAAGAACTCTGAAATATTACTGTCTGGATAACATTAATTATTCCACAAAACTGAGTTCAGGAACTTTTTATTTTTCACTGTAAGCTACATCACTATGAACATAACCTGTAACGGTTAACAGTCTGACTGACAGGTGCTGAATCACCTCTGCTGCTCTTAATACATGCACTGAGGAAATGTAAAGAATCTCTGGAAACCTGGCCATAGGAAAAAAAAGGGTGAGAAAGAACTTGTATTTCCACATGGTCTAAAATAAAAAAAAAATCATTTCTCATTGCTTCTGAATGCACAAGACACTGCTACTATCCTGTCTGTTATGAAATTATCAGAATATTTGGAAAAGTGTTGAATGTTCAGAGAGATGACTTGGTTCTTCTCAAAACCAAAAAATATTACAAATAATTACACTACTGCATGGGGAAAATCTATGTAGATTTGTCACTTTTTTGACATTAAACACATTTAAAAGTTGAACATTTTTTACCTTTTAAAAAATTCAGTTGTAAACTGCAGTAGAATAATCTAAGATAATTATGTAATCTGTTAAGAGTTATATAAATTACAGGCTTCAAGAAAATCATGTTCCTTCAGTAGATTTTGTCAGACACACCACTGGAGAGCTTCTTCCTTTCCCTTATGTAGGCTTCTCTTGGGTACACAGTGCAATGCTCAAGTGCCTCCCTACAGCTGTTCTCTGAAACAAGTAATATATTTACATTTTCATTCCTGTATATATTGCTGTGGATTTGTGTGAGCAAATTTGCTCTTATCTGCTCTTATCTATAAAAAAAAAGTTAGAGCAAAGCTTAAAATATTTTATATTTTCTCAATTTCATTTTTTTTAACACTTTCACTACTTCAGGTACATCAAGAAGGCTCCGTCAACTCAGAAAACAGAGAAAGAGTGGTGGAGAGAGTAAATGTCCATATTTTATGTATTTCACCAGGTATAAAGTTTGAGCACAGGTATATGGTTTATGCCTACATATCACATCAGTCTGTATTATATTTAAGTTCAGATATACATTTCATGTTAAGAATAAGTCCCAATGACGCTCATAATCTTGAATCATGTGATTCAGTATGGTTGCCAACGCTCTAAATATGTTTTTAGGCTTTATCTGCAGTCCTGCTCAAAAAAAAGGAAATGCAGTCCAAACTCAACTAATCAAAAAACCCCAAACAATAAAGCATTATGGAAACATAGAATATATAAATAAACTATTCACGTAGATTCTCAGGATTATACAGGATACAATTTTATTTGCTGCATCATATATATATAAAAATTCCTCCTTCCATATATATAAACATGGGTGGAAGAATGTCTCTTGAAATAATTCCAGATGGCGGGACTGAATTCAGCAAGCCTAGCCTGTACATGTAATAATGGTTTACAATGTATTTTCCCTCAAGGCCACCTGTATATAAAACTGGTTATGTTCAAGTTTGTGGAAACAGCTTTTCTAAGGAATAAAGCATGGATAGATTTAGAAATGTGAAGATGTTCTTGTATCAGCCAGAAATAGAAAATCATTTCTTGCATCATAGGCTACAAAGAAAGACTGTGCAAGATTTTCCCTTTCCGGTTAACTGCTAGTAATACCCTGTCAAAGGAGGACAGAAAAAAAAGGATTTCAAAGGAAGGTGTGAACATTTTCTCAGACTTTAAGCATTGTTTTTGATTAATTTTAGCATAAAATAGATAAAATATATAAGCACTTTTTAAATTATAGAATTCCAAGTAAAAATTCCCCAGAATATTTTATATTGCTTCCTCACACCCTCAGTCTACTTCTCTTTACCCTTTCAAGCATTTTCTGGTTTTCACACTACACCTTTCAATATCTTATATTTTAGGATTGTGAGGGCAGTGAGGAAAGGTAATTTTTTTCAGTTTTGACAAGTGGAATATCTGTGTGGTAGATGAAACCAAAGGAATAAGATGATTCACAGGACTACTTCAATATTACTTGGTGACCCAGCTATCTTATGAATGGAAAAGGAAAAAGGTTAACTTATCAAAAATAAGTAACAAGCATGCCAAAGATGATCTAATCATTCTTTTTTCTGCTGTTGCTGGTGTCCTCATTCTGTTAACAAACACTCCTGTGATATTGCTATTGATATGGCCTGTAACAACATAAAAAATAGCAACATTAGATTTTGTTAATAGCTAAATAAGCCTACAACCCATCACATATACGTTAACTCTCTACTCTTTCACTGAAATTAAATATATTAATTTTCCTGTTGAATCATTTTCCTCCAAAATTTTCTTTCAAATGTTATTCTTTATCAGTGCCAACAGATTATATGTTTTTAAAAGGAACAAGTATTTAACCACTAAAGATATGTTGCCACAGTGAGACAAAATAACTTCAATACATTTGGTCTCCCAATTGATAAATAAGCTGTTTAAACTAACACTTCGTAACTCTTGAAAATTACAGCACACTCTCCTTTTATATATATAGTGTGTAAAATTTCCTCACACACACAGACTCCAAGGTTACGTGCAAGTTATGAAAATATTTTTTTTGCAAAACATACCAAGAACAAGATGTGTAGGGAAAATTAGAGTAAACGCCCCACAGAAAAATGTATTATGTAATAATTTCACAACAATATATAAAGGGAAAATACATATTTTTTTTCAAAATGGAAATGTTAAAAATATTTTGAGAGGTAGTGCTGAAAATTTGCAAGAAAAGAAAAATTTTTATGATTGCTGTCGCGGTATTACTTAGTTGTTTTCTTCCTATTTCGTCACAATAGTTAGAGTAAGATGATTGTAGAATATGTTTTCTTTGTGTGATGCATTGCATATACCATGGAATTTCATGTTCCAGAATTACAGCTCTTTTTATTTTAGGTGTGATATTTTGACTCAATTACCCACTTGGATTTCTCCCAGTTGGAGGCATCTAATTTAGTAATGCAGATGTAAAAATAAACTGAGCCAACTGCGCTTCAGGCTGCTTCTGCCGTCATTGACATTTCACCAGTTTGCATTGTGTTGCACAGCTTCTACAGAAAAGGCGTTAAGAACATGACAGAACGTTGAAAAATTTTTCTCCTTTAGAATAATAAGGGTTGGATTCTTGAAAAATCAATGTTTTGGTTTTGGTGTTTTTTTTTTTTTTTTTTCCATAAAATAACACGTCTCCCACTTCAGATTCTCTAGGAACTAAACTGAACTTCATAACCAGGCTGGTTAAGGTGCTTCTCTGAGTCTTAGTACAGAAATCTGCCTAAAACATTTCCAAACAACCTAGTACACTAGCTACTCTCAAATTCTTCTATGTAGAATATCCAATTTTTAAGAGTTCAATCTTTTGTTCCAGCCCAGCATTAATGGAGGCAGTTTGGAAGCTTTTTGAGATAAGCGAAATAGATATTTCTGGATAAAGTATAGTTGTATATTGCAACAATGCCTAAAATGGGAGCATAGGTTTCGAAAGAATTCTGTGCTATTTCACAGCACAGGTCAATTTCAGTTTTATACAAGTGCTATCTAGAAAACTGTCCAGCTCTGTCCTCCGGGCTTCTATGCTGGCTGTTGACAGGACCCAAACCTTCATTAAGAGCAAATTGATTGCAGCAACTGAAGAGTTGCTGCTTTGGTGAAACAGACAGTTCCTGAGTTGCAGAGCTGAAATCTTGTGCCCACCTCCTGTGAGGCCACCTGGCAGTCCTGCCAGAAGCCTGGGTTTCCTTTCACTCTATAAGTCAACTTTCACAGTGCAGCATCTGCTGAAATATAAGACTGCTACATCAGCTCCAGGGCTGATGCTTCGAAGCACAGGCTGCAGGCAATGAAGGAGACATCTCAGGACAATTCCCCTGGAAGCCTTCTGCACTCTGAAAAACTGATGATACAGGGACGGTAAACTGTTATTACCAATGATTTCTGTACTAAGATGAGAAATATGTTTCAGTTAATATGTTCTTCTGAAAGAGATGGTAACAATTTTCCTCCAAGTTACAGAAAACTTGCTACACAATCCCTTGAATTTCCACAACAGTACCATGTCTCCTAGCAAATAAAAGTCAAGTTGGCTTTGCTTCATGCATTTCACTTTTTATCAAAATCATATGATATCTTTCTCAAGTAGGACAATAATACTGCTTTGTACCCATTGCCATTTGAACTGTTAAGTCAACACAGTGTTTGGAGCCAGACTTAACCTAAAGAACAGTTAACTGACAGTTACATTCTAAAAAGTTAACCCTAGGCTAACCGCACCAATAATAAAGCAGAATGTATGTATATATATCATAACTAATCACTGTATATTTTCTGTTGGTATGCTGGCCTGCTTACTTAAATATGTTTTATATCATTATTATCATAAATATACATCTTTAAGTTACCCCTTCACATTGAATGAAGAGTTATTTAATAACTGTTTTCTGATACCCACTTCCTGATGATATACGACTGATAATGAAAAACATTCTATTTTCCTACATTCAAAGAGAAATAGTAAACATAGGCTATAAATGTGAGGCAGAAAGAAGCTTGGATTGGATTGTTTCATATCCTTTTCTAGTCTCTAGCTGAGAAATGACATTTTGAGGTCTGAGCTCATAGTCAGACTTTCCAAAGTCTGGCCACAGATTTTTAACAAGCTGAAAAAAACCCAGGAAGAAGGTTGCTGAAAAGAGCAGGTATCAATCTAGTGTGCATGGAAAGAAATCTCCCTGAAATAAAGACACATAGCTTAATAAAATAGTTCTAATGTATTGCATTTTTGCTTAAAAGCATGCTTAAAATGACAGAAGAGTAAAACCAAAAATAATTACTTTAAAATACCAAAATAAGTGAAAACTACCTTTAGAAAGAACGTTAACATTTTCATATAGTAAAAATACATATTTGGCTTTAATACTGACATAGAATGATGTTGCAACTTGTGTAGATCCATAGTGTGGGAATATAATTGTGACTATTTGTCAGTCTTCTAAAACTGAGCATAGAAAACAGGTGGTATGAGCATATATGGTGCTTATGCTATTGCATAAGGGTTTGCCATCACAAGATGTCTCTGACTCAGTCCCAGTAGATTCATGCATAGTCGGTGAATACAAGATATTTCTTCACTATGTTGCAATAATGTCCTGCTAAGACACACACTCGGCAAACACCTCTCTGGCATTTTAGCTCTAGATGTGACAAAATCTGAATGACAGCATCCACCTTATGGATCCTGCCACCTCAATAAGCAAAATTGGACATGTTCTACATATTGCCTATTTGTGATACAGAAAGGTAGAGATAGTTGCATAAATTCATGCAGTAGGTCAGTCCTCGGACCATGATGAGAATCACAGCATCCTAACTCTGAGTGTGCAGCTCTAACTATCATGCTGCGTGTGAAAGATACCTCTCAGATCTGGCAGGTATCTTACACCAGACCCTAAGGATTATAGAATGTGGTTAATGACTGTGATTAGTATTTATTGTTTGTTGTGTACCAACAGCATGCTTGAAGCAAAAAGCAAAAAGAAGACAGTGTCTGCTGTGGAGGGAATGGATGGAAAAACTCAACATGGCAGACAAAGAAGGAAAAACAATTACAGATCCTTCATGCTGGCTTAGAATACATGCAGTTACAAAAATAATAAAGTTCAATAATAAAGTTGCCTGCAGGCAATCTAAAAGGGATTTAATTAATTTTTAATTACCCATCTTGGATGAAAAATCAGTTCCAGAACCAAGAGATTTAAAATTCTTTTGACCCTGGCATGAACTATATTTTAAAGAACTTTCATGTAATACAGTTGCATTCCCCTGCCTTGTTTATAAAATGTATGACACTGCACCAGACACAAGTTAAATTTCATTAAATGCATCTGTAAATACAAATGAAGGTGTTCTAATGGTAAATACAATAAACTGTAACCAACCATTAATTATGATCTGTGGTGTACTGTGTTTCTAGAATCTGAAGAAAATAATTTCTTTCAGTGCATGCTTTGTTAGCACTACTGTGTTTCCCTCTGCTTTACAAACAAAACATTTTTCACCATACACAAACAATAAAATATAAGGGGAAGTAAGACGTTTTCCTCCTTTTTTTGGCTGCAGATAGACAAACAAATGCTGTTACACTGAAAAAAAAAAAAAAAAAAGATTACACGTGTAGGAAGCCATTGCACTGGCTAAAAGTTGCATTAATTCATGTAATTTAGTCCTGTCTAACAGCTAGGTCATAGGCCTGTCTGTTTTTAAAAGTAACCTCAGACTGACCTCTACAAATGCACACTGTAGTAAATACAGGCATGCTTGCTGTGAGGTCCTGAAGACATCTATCTTTTTTATTAGTAACTTCCGTTTTTCATTCCTGCATCCTACCTGGTATAAGAATTCATTGTCTAACAGTAGAAGAGTTTCCATATCTTTACTTTCCTGTACTGCAGAAGTACACTCAGCCTTCTATCACTGTTCATTTCTGTGCTGATTTCATCCAAAATTCTGGATTCACTAACTGACTGATCCAGGACAGAGGAAGGTAATAATCCAAGAGAGAAAAAATTTCGTACATGTTCTCAAGAATGTTTGAAGGAAGTTACTAGTTTATTTCCTAATGATCAGGAAGCCAAACTACTTTCTTAAGCAGGTCGCTACAGCCAAACTTAGGCCTCAAGAGTGGCGTGGATCTTTTTGGGATAAAAGAACTTTCAAAAGTGATATACAGTAGAAAAAACACAGCAATCCACAAAAACAATCATTTCTTTTGTCACGGTACATGAATGTAATTTTAAGAGCATATGCAGGTATTCTTAGGTTAAATTACCCAAACAGCAGCTTTGTTTAATTATTAATAATTTATTTTTATTCTTCAATTTAAAAATCAATGTTTTTAAATGGCGTACATCCCAAAAATATGAGTCACTTCCTCTGATAGTTCTGATCTTTTATTAATAAAACTTTCCCAAACATGGATGTCTAACAGTCAAGAATTATAATACACAACTGCAAGAAAATAATTCTTCACAGAAACTTAGATGTTTCAGAGCTGGGGCAAGAGTACAGTAACAGCAGCCTTTCATGATGACTCCAGAGCAGAACATGGAAGACATAGAGATACAAAGCTGAAAGTTTATGAAAAATTATTTTCCAGCTTTGAAAAAAAAGAATAATTTAAAAAATTCAACAAAATCACCTGGCAGCCCTTTGATATTAGATGTATAAACTTAGTTCAATTCTTCTCTTTATAGCAGGAGTACTGAAATATTTTTAAATACTATATAAAGGAAGTCTTTAAGTTCCTTCTATAACTCATTCCATACAATTTTACTACAATACAATAACACGGTTACATTTAATTGTGGTGCCTAACTTCACACAAGAGGAATCCAAAAATTTTAAAGACATATATTCTACCTGCCTGCAATAAATACTCAACTTCTAGACAGCTAAATTGCCTGTCAAATACTCTCATGAAACTTTGATGGGCGCTTCTATTTTATGATAGTCTTTTTTTTTTACTTTTTCCTTGTGTTAGAAATACCTTGGCAGAACATGAAACTACTTTAATGGTCCCTGTCTTTTTCCTCAGAAAACAGTCTGGCATAAAAATTAAGAACTCGTACTATCTGCAAATATTCTGAAAAAAAGTTCTGTTTTCTCTTTCTTTTAGAAGAAACACCTAAATGTATTATATTTATTTAAAGTTATTTTAAAAAATATACATGGAAAGCAGCTTTAGAAATGTCCAAAAACCATCAATGCTAAAAATTGCCTTACTGGATTCATTGACTGAAAAGTTATTATCAACAACATAGGAAATTATAATGTTCATAAGGTCCAAAGCAGGTAAGAAATCTAGAAATAAGATTTACACCTTTTTTCCCAAGTGACATTTTCCCTGTTTCCAAGCAACACCTTTCACTAGCCTAATACAGCCTTTTCTCAGATAAACAGGAAAATGCAGTATCTCATTAATTCCAAAGAGCAGAAACTTTAGGGGTCTGTACCTTTTGCCTCCACCCCTTTTAACCAGATGACAGCTCAAAGTCATATAAGAAAGAGAACTATCAATGTAAACATGATGCCCTTTCTATAGCTTGTAGCATTTTCAAACAATCTGCATAGGTAACCTAGCTTTGACTACCTGAAACATTTAAAGATTTGCATTTGAAAGAGTATTGCCAGTCAGGGGAGATGGGTGAAATCAATGCATGCTATAAAACATTAAGGTATTATTTTTCTATATTTTAGTTGATTCATGATTAGTTATTGTAAAAAAATATCAATGTAGCTAATGAGGTATTCTTTAATAATGACTATAATTTCCTAAGACAGGAATGTACTGTTCATATGTATATGAGTTTTCCAGTTAATGAATAAAGCCAGTCAATCAATCATCCCTACAAAAGAACAAATTATGAAAAAGAGATTTGATTCAGCCTGTCCTTTGTTTCCTAAAAAAAAAAAAAAAAAAAAAAAAAGCAAGGCTATTGATATGCTTTGCTAAAATTTTATGGTTTAAAATTACTAGAAAAAACACAGATGAATCCATAAAAACACAGATGAAAAGTGTTTTAAGTACTCTTTGAAATTAATAATCTATAAGATTTTGTGTGAATGACTTATGATCATTGTGCCTTGAAATACTAAACCAGCATGGAATGTTCACTACATTAATGTTTCTTTGTTCATCTCAGTGATAAGTATATAAGGAAAAGATTATATAAGGAAAAGATTGCTTGAATACTACGTTAGGAGAAAGTAAGTATCTTTCTACTGAACTTGTAATCGAGTAATGATATAGAAGTGTTACAATATGGCCCAATTTTCAGTTGATATATGACTATAATACCTCTAATAATAAGGGTTAAAAGCATTTTTCTAAGACATGTATGTTTCAAATAAATTTGCAATCATTTGCATGTCAGAATAATTTGTTCAGAGCTTTAGTAGGTCAATATATTAGGAAATCAATGTAGTTGTGGCTTTTCATTTTTGTCACACACACTCTGCACAACTTTCCCTTTGCTGCTGAAATCAGTCAGAGGTATGAGAGGAGGCTACTCATTGAATCGCAGCCGAACACAACCCACACAACCGTCTAAAAATTACAGTCAACCATAGCCTAGCTTTGGAAGTCTTAGGTGATGTTTTACCAACAGGATTCTGAGTGTAAAGCTCGTGTTCAACAAGGCACTTAAATCTACGTTTTTAAACATGCAAGTAATGCTTTTTAGAAGCAGAACTTTATTGCTGTACTGTACTCAGACAAAAAGAGAATTTAGAGGGCCTTGGGGAAGAGAAATGAGAATACTTTGTACTTTGCAAGATCAAATAGTTACTATAGTTGGAAATGGAAGATAGGTAAGTTGAAACTCTTCTTTTTGTGCCTATGTTAATGTGATATCAGGAATTTAAAAAATAAAGAAAATATGATCAGACTGGCTCTGATATCTTGTCTAGTATTATATTTCAGCATGTCAAAGGATATCTGACCTTCTTGTTCGCTACCAAAATCTTAAACTCTGATTTAATTAAAAAATATTTCACCTTGTGGCCTTAGAATGAATGTTTTTCATTCAAAAGCATTTTTATTAATATTCAGCTTATCATCACTGCATATGAACATTTCATAGATGCTAACAAATTACTAAACATTTTTCAGATCTGAAAAAGGTCATATTTCCACCTAAAATTTTCCTAATAGAAATAGTGAATCTGACATTGAATTAATACCTTGTGCATAAACATATATTCTATGTATGCTGAATAAATCAAGTGCATCTCGGAAACACCTTACTTTCTGTGATAAATCATGAGTTGTAACAACATACTACATCTTTCATAGGCTTCATGCTTTGCAGCATTTCACAGTCTATTTTTCTTATGAGTAATATGTTCAATGCATCCTGTATGCCTACAGTTTACCATGCACTGTGTAGCAATGCAGTTTATGCAGAAAATTTGTGACTTCCTTGAGCGCTTCTGAGTGGAGTCTTCAAAAAAGGGGAAGCTCTAAATAGCTCTAAATACAGGTAAATCCAGATGCAGTGTAATAGAACATCAGCCAACATGGATGCACCAAGGACAAATCTTATCTGACTAATCTAGTATCCATCTCCAATAGAACACACTCACAAGGGCATTTCTTAGACATCTCAGCAAACACATTACTCTTGCCTAAGTGAAATCAAGGAACACAAGTGCACTTAATGTGAATTGTGTTGTTGAAAATTATTCATTCTATTAGAAATTATTCATGGGAATTGCTACTTGTTTCATACAGTACTGGATGTGTGCTGTAATATGAATTATTGCTATTACAACACATATTTTGGAAATTGTAACAGCATAACACTCATTAGTAGTATCAGCTACAGTTACAATGTCTTGCAAAGCACTTCCAGGGAGGGAAGGAGAATAAGACCAACGATACAACTATTTATTAAGTACAGTACCCAGTTTTGTCTTCTGGTTACTCGTTACATTATTTATCTAAACGAAATAATGGAAAAAAGTAGAGTAAATGCAACAAGTGAAAAGAAGGAAGCAATGGGTTTCAGCTGTGATCAGGAAGGGATGAGGTTAGATTAGGTATGCTAGTTTGAAAACATTTTCAGACACTAATGACTCCCAATATTTAAAAATATACAAATAAAAAAAATGTGCTGCAGTCTTCAATGTCAGGTTGGTTGTTCTCTTCTCTACCGAAGTAGCTTGACTCTCAGACCTTTTCTATGGACTAGTTCTTCACACACAATCCAGAAACAGATTTAGGTTTTACTTATATGCCTACAGGTATTATCTTTACCAAACCAGTCAGCCTCTGAAACACACCATTTGTACTATAGATTTACTTTCGACTAGAATAAACCATCACATAAATTCCAAAATCAAAGTAATATTTCCTGCTATTTTCAGAATTATGAAGGAAAGTAAATATTCGACTTTATTCATAGGAAAAATTTACAGAAGTAACATCACTTAACTTGACCAGCTGGGCTTTGAAATTCCAGTTTAAGATAAAATACTATTAGGTGATTCAGAAGCTGGTATAAGATTTAGAGATGCCTACAATGTTTTTTCCATAGAGATACAGAAACATTATGCATGAAACTCCTTGGCAGATAAAAGGAGACATCATTTGAATATGCAAAGTATAGTATGGAAGAATTTGGAATTTTTGTTCACTCTAAGCACTTTTGAAAACACAATTTTACTTCAGCTTATAAAGCAATCAACATCAGAAAGATTAGCAAGAATGTTTCATTCTGTAATGACCAGCTATAATGTCCATTGTTCCATTAATACTAATTTTTCTATATGACACAAAGCTAGCAGGGAAGAGTTTTTAATTATTTTTTCCCTCTCCCACACCAGCTTCAATGCAAATAAAGCACTTCAACAACATTGACTGCTCTTAGACTCAAGGAGCCACTGGCATGACCTCTTAAAATCCTAAGGATCTTATCCTATATTTTTTTTCATTTTTCCTCTTACTCCTCCTGTTCTCCTCATGGATAATTGACATCTGGAAGCTTTCCACTTTTACCTCTAAACACTACCAGAATCAAACTTGAAGTTGTCTGGATCTAAAACAATGACTCAGACAGCATGTTAAATGAATGAAACATAACCAACCCAAACATATTTAGAAATTTATTTGACTGCTTCCTTTGCAATATTAACATATGCACACAGAAATTATTTTTTATTTAATGGCCAGCAAAATTAGAAGTTTATAAATCAAGTTTATTGCACACTTCTGTAGCCTCAAGCTGATGAGCACAAATTAAATTTTACGTTGAACTGCTTGAGTAGCTAGCACACAATTAAGATCTTGAAGAATTAGGCTAGTAGTAATAACAATATATGAGAATTTGATCTAAATCTTGGGATTTAACAGCAGTCTGTGAATGCGTTTATACACAGTCTATCACCACTGGAAATCAGCTTAATGTAATAAAATGAGACCGGGAGGAAAAATGAGTGAGGCACTAGATAACCAAACATTTTTCCTTTCTTATTTGTTCATGCAGTTTCCAATCTATTACCATTTCAGTCAGAAACTATCTGTCTGTCTGCCTGCCTGTCTGTCTGTTTCTCTTTCTATCTATCTATCTATCTATCTATCTATCTATCTATCTATCTATCTGCTTTGTTTCACAAAACCGAACAAAAGAAACAGCCTTACTAATGTTAAGAATATCTTAAACAGTCTAGCAGACTGTGAACACACTTAGAAGGAGAAAGAGGAAATAAAGAAATCTTTGTTACTACAGCTGTGATTGTTTTATGACCCAGCATTAAAATGTTCAGAGGAATGACTAAAGATAGAAATACAGAAACGTTTGCCAAAAAAAATTGAACACATCTTGACTTCAATATGCTTCCTTATTTTTTAACTTTTCCTTTTAATTGAAGAAAATAATTTTGGAGAACTTGCAAGTAAGAATAGTGTAATATAATTGTAAGAAGTAGATGAATATTTTATAAAAAAGTTAGAAGAAAAACATTAATTTAAAAATACACCTTCGGCTTAAATATACTGTCATTAGTCCTTGGTTTTAGGTCAACTCAAAAATATAATATTAAAATAAAAGAAGCCCTAAATATAACTTCATACTGGAATTTTTATTTTCCAACTGCGGCACAATTGTGGGTCTCTGATTGACAGATTGATTTATTCCCAGCAAGGGTCCTGTAATTAATGTGACCTTTTGATAAGGTGGGAGATATGGGGTGAGACAAGTGCTCTCATGAGAGCTATTAGCAACTTCTGAGCAATTGCTAATGTTAGAGAGTTATCTTTTTTTAATACAGTTTGGAAGATAATTGACAAACCATGATAATGAGTATGTATAGGGAAGGAAGGAGAGAATAGAAGAGATGCAAGAACTGTTAATTACTCAAAAAAAAAGGCAAGACTTCATCACTGGTTAAACGGTGCATTTTAGGCTATTGCCTCAGCAATACAATTAATAATTCCAATGAGATGTAAGAAAGAAATCAGCAGTCTACATGGGCCAGAAAGAAATAAAAAAAAGTGAAAACCAGCATCTATCACAAGAAACTTTAATTCTGCCTTTATACAGCATAACAGGTGGTTTTATTTCTTCTTGTCAGATGGTATTTGTACCAAGGGAGTTTTCTCATTTCCCTTCCCGTCTGGTTCTGCACACAGTGATACAACATAATACCACGATGATAAAGTTCTACTAATCTTATTTGAATATTAGTTCTATACAGAGTAACTAACCTGTTATTTCATAATGAAGATCCAGTAATTTATTCATGACAACAAGTGTTTAATTTATGATCATCTTTGAACCACAAGGTAAGACCTTGTACTGACCTATCAGTACATAAAATACATGAATATTTGTGACTTTCTATTAAAAAAGATTAGGCTGTAAAAAAGAAACCTGAATATTCTTTGTGTGTACATATACATATTAAAAAAAATTGCTTACAGTTATACAAAATATATACATCTAAAATATGAATCATCTCCTTATTGACAAAATAGTGGTTTGTGCAGAACAAAAAATGCCAGAGAAAAACATGTAAGAGTACAGCAGAAATGCAAATAAATGGAGAAAAATGTGAGGAGACTACTTGCAGATCTAAATGAAACAGTGTACTATCACTATAGCCAAGACAAATTTAATTGCCTAAAAAGAAAAGAAGAAAACCTCCACCCTTCACTGTATGTGGATTTTTGAATATTCAGACTGCCTGTATACATTTTTTTTCCTCATTTACAGGTTACAGTCTAGATCACAAATCATTCAACAAAACTTGTCTTTTTTTTTCATTTAACACATCATCATAAAATTTTATAGACTGAAGGAACAGTAGACTTTTTCATCCTTTCTCTAACACTAACTTTGACAGCAGTGGTGGGTAACCAGTAGCAAGTGACAGTAGATTATACATCAAAAACTTATCTGCAAAAGGTTCTTTTGAGTAGTGAGTCTTCATGGAGTTTCAAGGGAAACAGTCAAAGGAGGATGCATTGCTCAAAATGTAATGGCAGATAATTTTTATATCACTAGATAGGAGAATGTTATGTGATAATTTCAATACCTGTGAAGAAAGGGTGTGTTGCTGGATGAATAGCTTTTGGGAATTCTGAGTTTGTCAAATAATTTAGACTAATAATAATCTATGTCACCTCAGAATCTGTGATTAGCAATCTCTTTTCCATGAGAAGCTGGAAGGGATTTGATTGTAAGGCAAGTGAAATAAAGGTCATCAGTTGTTACTTATCACCATACGCAGGCCTAAACACATTGGTTGTCTCACATGCTAGATTTTCAACAGAAAAACAGCTCATACTTCCCAGGTCAGCCTGGGAAAAAAGGAAAGGTCTGAGGAAAGGTGTTCTATTTCATATTTGACTTTGTTTCTCAATATTCAACTCTATTTTACCTGGTAATAAGTTAAATTAATTTTCCCTAGGTCAAGTCTGTTTCCCTGTGATTTGTAAGGGCTCTCATTGTGTTTAACTCGAGCTTTCCCATATATGTCTCCCTCAGTGCTGTTGAGCAGGGGAGTGAGAGATCAGCTGGGTGGGCATCTGGCAGCCCAAGAAGGTAAACCCACCATAGGCTTTAACTCAAAACTACGTGAAAAAAATCCCCAAAGATGTATGAGCAGGTGTTTAAACATCAGAATTTTTAGATCTTTACTCACTTTTTTTTTTGGTTTGGATACTTGATTACTGCATCTGCATCTTTGTGGAACATTTCTTTCGTGCCCATTTCATTAGTACAAACATCTTTCTTGAATGTTTCTTTTCCTTTATTTTGCTCTAGGATAAGCATGATGGCTATAACTCTTCCTTCTCCCAAGACATCTTGAAGTACCACACATCCCTCTTGCCCCTGCCCTGCTATGCAGGAGTGCTAAGAAACAGGAGATGGTGAATGTTTCTGCTCAGCAGGGATATGTGCACCAGGTAAAAGTCATTGTTCATAGCTATTGCAAAGGGTCCAAAACACCCAAATATAAATCAACGCACAACAGCAATAAACCACTGTTTATGTATCATCAGTGGTTTCTGAAGTTTTGCATGAAAGGGCAAATCACAGAGAAGGTATTTGTTGCAATAGAAACCACCACGTGTAACCAAGTTGCAGGTGTTTGTGGTTGCATGTGCATGCTCTGCACTAATGAAGGATTTTTTTTTTTCTTCTTTAATACAGTACATTGTATTAAATGTAAGGTAAGCTTTTGCAGGGGATAAAATCTCCATGACTTTGTATTTATCATTCTGCATTAAAAATGCATATATATGCATTATATATATATATGCAAGTGTTGTTCTGTCATCTGAGAAGATGAATTAAACTTGCCTGTATGAGGCCTACACAAGTGTTGTGTCTACAATGTAAAAGAATAGAAGAAAAAAAGGGGCAAAAATGATAAAACGAAGTTTTAAGAGAAATAATCTAACTGTGTCGCTTGTGCTCATTAGTACTGCTCAGAACTGCCATGCCAGCACAGCCATTTTGCTGTCGGCATTCATATGCTGCTGCACTGTGCCACGCTGATGCTTCAGCCTACTTGGAACTAGCTGGGGACTGTTTGTGCTGTGCTCTGCTGCACAGGGTAGACATACCCTCAGGATTCAATGCTGCTTATACACGTTTCCTAATAAGCGCTAACCCACTAATAACAACTATTGCAACTGTGACAAAGCAAGAAGTGCACATCCATTCCGCATGTGTTTTCTCAAAATTTACCCCATGGCATTCTTAGCTATATTGAAATCTACTCAAAACAGAATAACGGAACATATTGGGAAAAAGGGAAATATAAAGGATAGAAAGATTTTGGCTTAACTTTTCTTTTTCTTCTTAAGTGTTTCTTTCCTCTACCTTAACTCTTTTCTTGCAAAACTACCTTACATGACAGTTGGGTGAGGATTTTCACCAATAAAAATATCTCACTGAATACTGAGCAATAAGGAAATACATGACAGCAAAACAGAGAAGGTTCAAAAAACTAAAAGAATTCACCCCTGACCCTTAACTTAATTCATGATTCTTCCACAGCAATTATATTATCATGCTAACACCATTGTCATTAATAGTAATGAGAAGATCACTCTATTTAAAATCACTACACATGCACTACAAATGTATGAGACAGAGTCCTAAGTGGTTCGTGATTTTAGTTCCTAATCTGCAACAGAATTACAAGGTACTCTCCTCTAGCAAAGGATTACTTATCCGTTAAAAATAACAGACAAGAAGGGAAAAAAGTAACTTCAAAGTATTCAGTATCCAACCACAAACACCGAACATTAAAACATGTATGAAAAAGACCAAAGACATCTGTCTTGGATGGTGTAATCCCAATACAAAGAAAGTGGGACATAGGAAGAGAGATCATCTGAGCTCTGTTTCTGCCCTTCACCCAAGAATATCAACATCTTCTTAAAAAGTATACGCTTACTCTTCAAACGCCCTGTACAGCAGTAGTTTTAGACTCTAAGATTGCAACAAGCATGTAGAATCAAGTGGAAATAGAAAAAAATGCTATTTGAGAACTGTTTGTCAGTTATAGAATACATTAGAATATTAAAAGAATAAGGAATGCATAAGGCCCCTAGAATTGTATGAGACATCACTGAAAGTTTCTTACACTTGCTTTTTTCCGTTCACGATGAGCAACATATCCATTCCTATACCTGAAAGGCCAACAGCAGCCTGTTTATTTTATTATTCTAGAAAAGAAAGGGTGAAAAAAGGAAGGAAAGATCATAAAAGAAAGCCAGGGGTTTAAAAAGTTTAAGATAACAGAAAAAAAAATTTTGAAAGAATATGATAGGGGAGGAGGGGACCATCAACAAAAAAACCAAAACCATATTAAATCTAGCTCTACTTACAGTTAAGAGCTATAGTTTCATTACAAACACCTGAATAGCTTATCCCAGGTCTGTGAAAAATTGTCTGCAGAGCTTCAGAGAGTAAAGTATTAGGAAATTTTCTGGGAAAGATTGCTACCCCACAGCACATAAATATCCCTAGAAAGAAAATGTAGGATTCGAAAAGAGAAAATAGGAAGGGGGAGGATGTTTGAAACTTTTGCTTTGTAGGCAGGGAACATTCAGAGCCTCCTGATATATCTACAGGCATAAGCCTTTCATACCAGCATCAAGAGGAAAATCTTAGACAGTTACTCATTTGCAGCAAACCTTATACAGGGCTCAGTTTGAAGTCATTTCAAAGTATCTCACTCCAACAGACTTCACATTTCAGATATTAAAGCTCTGCCTTTCTTCCCCCGCCTTGCAATCACCTATTTGAAAAGGCGGTCAACACAGCTATGTTGCTCTCCCTCCCAGTCATGTTTGATTGCTCATAGTCTCAGAAACAGAGACTCCATTTATTGCGATGAACTTATAAATGCCTCACTGAGAAACAAGTGCTATGATGTCACGTTGAGCCTGGTATCTCGAATAGGGAGGAGAGCATGTCTTAATGTCTTTCAAAGAGACATTGATTGCAGTGCTTCTCCCAAAGCACATCATATCATGGATTGTGGTAGATGGTGCGAAATCCAAAGTTAAAATGCCTAATCATAAAAAAATTAGTCTGGGACACAGTCAGTCCCAAGTGAACTCCACTTTCTGAGTACATCCTTAAATATTTTTAAAAAAGGCCTAGGAAGATACTATGAATTATTTTCCTTCATATTCGGGATAACCAGCTCCTCCTGCTATCAGTAAGGATCAGGGCTAGAAAGGGACTGGTTGCTGGGAAATGGAGTATATATAGACAGGAAGGAATTCTACTGTATAGTGTCTCCAGCAGTCTTTAGTGCTACTGAGATAATTTTAACAAGCATTTAGGAATTGTGCTGCATTCAGGAGGCAGGCTTAGTAGGTCAGGCTTAATAATGTGGTACATAATTAGGAACAGTTAAGGTTATATTAGAGTATACCTCTTCATAGGATTCTCAAGACCCTCTAATTACATTCTCGCTTGAATGAATTTTAAGAAAAATACTTTCTATATTTTATTACATTCCCATATAGTACTGTGTTCTGACTCATTAACAAGTACCGTGTTAGCTCTTGGCACACCACCATGCAGTCCTTCCAGCTCTTAGAAAACAGAGGACTCTGAAAGCAAATTTGCCTAAAAAGGATTTAGAAGCAGCAGTAGGCTGGATTCCAAATATTTGGAAATTCTAGGGTTACAGTGATTGTTAAGGAATTAATTTACAATCCAGGACCAGAAAAGCAAACATATAAAGAAGCTTGGCTTACGTGCATCTGTCCAGGCTGTTGAAGAAGAAACAGTGAAGACCACACACAGAGAAACCAGAGTTAGTTTCTTACCAGCCAGCCAGTTAGAGCATATCCAGCCTAGCCGCAATACAACCTAGTGGTCTTCTATGATGGAGTGACTGCATCAGTGGACATGGCAGTCATAGAAACATTTCAGTTGGAAAAGACCTTTAAGATCACTGAGTCCAAAAGAACTATTGATGCATCTATCTGCTTCTATATGGCCTTTGACACAATCCCCTACAGCATCCTTGTCTCTAAATTGGAGGGATACAGCTTTGGTGGATGGACTATTTGATGGATAAGTAATTAGCTGGATAGTTACATTCACAGAGTAGTGGTCAACAGTTCAATGTCCAGATGGAGATCAGAGATAAATGGTGTCCCTCGGGTACTTGGACCAGTACTGTTCAATATGGGGTGCCAGATGGGATGCCATTGAGACGGACCTGGACAAGCATGAGAAATGGACCTATGTGAACCTCATGAGGATCAACAAGGCCCAATGTAAGGTCCTGCACCTAGGTCAAGGCAACCCCAGTATCAATATGCCACCTGGAGTACTGTGTTCAGCATTGGGTTCACAGCATAAGAAAGACATGGATCTGTTTGAGCAGGTCCAGAAGAGGACCACAAAAATGATCAGAGGGCTGTAATATGTCTCTTATTTGGAAAGGTTGAAAAAGTTGGTGACGTTCAGCCTGGGGAATAGAAGGCTCCAGAGATACTCTGTTGTGGCCTTTCAGTACTTAAAGGTGGCTTATGAGAAAGGTGGGGACAGACTTTTTAGCAAGGCCTGTTGCAATAGGACAAGAGATGATATTTTAAAAACTAAACGTGGTATATTCAGAGTAGATATATAGAAGGACTTTCTTAAAATGAAGTTGGTGAAATATTGGAACAGATCACCCATAGACATTGTACCCCCCCATATCCCCCAGACATATTAAAGATTGGGTTAGATGGAGTTCTGAGGAACATGATTGAGTGAAAGATGTCCTTGTTCATAGCAGGAGGGCTGTACTACATGACCTTTAAAAGTCCCTTTCAACTCAAACCATCCTATGATTCTAATCAAGTTGTAAGAATAAAGTTCATCACTGTGACCCTTCACTCCTCTTACCAGCATCCCCTTAGGCTGAAACCTAGCCTCTGTCCATAGAGGCTCAGCAACTCCCAAAGGACTAAACACTCTATCCTTCAGGTTTCACCTGACACGGACATGTTTTGAAAGGAAAAGTAGTTCTTGAATGGAGAACAAATAGATAGGTACCAGCCATGTATGAAATATTGAAGATACTATTCATATCAGAGATTAAACTTCTTTCGGATCTCAAAGGAATATTGCCCAAGAAGCTTTATTGACAGATTATCAAAAAATAGAAGGAGAAAGAAGTAATAAGTGTCAAATAGAAAGAGGGGGAAAAAGAATAATCTAACACACTGCCTTATCCCCAGAGGCTGATCATGACTCTAAAAGCATAGCTCTGATGAATACCAGCATTGTACTAAAAAAATGCTGGTCCCTCTGAGAACTAAGTGCTTAGATATTGCCTCATAATGGTGATTTCTATTTCTAATCGGCCAAAGATTTGAGCCCTCATTATCCATTCATTACTTTTTTAATATGTGACTTTCTACCATTACCTGTCCTCTCACTCTTGAAAGACCTTCCCATAAAGCCATTTCTCAGCCCTCCTTCAAATCTCTGCACGAAAACTTTTTCAACATAAAGATTAAAAAAACTTAGCAATGGTTAAACAGGTGGTAGGCATGGCTCCAGATGATTATATGCATAATTACTTCTTTTATTTTTCTTATGTTTGTGTCTTTTAAAGGCCACAGATTCTCTTGGTAAGGACAATCCTTCAGACAGTTTGCCCACTGTTTAGCACAGCGGGACTGTAACCTCCAGGCTAGAAGAGCTAAGTGGCTTTGCAATACAAACAAGCAATAATCACTATCACATTGCCACAGTGCCGAGCATTGTTATGTTAAGCCTCTTTGGCCTCAGCTACACCTGTTTAGGCTGCAGAAGCTGGACCAGGTCAGCTAGATGTCAAACATCATATGTTATCATCCCATCCTCTGTAAACCCTGCTGAAGTTAGTCACTAAACCTCTGTGGAAATGCATAGTGATTTCTTTTTTTCTTTGAAACAAATAATCTTCTCATTTTTTTTGTTTTTTAAAACATTACTAGTCCTAAGCTCAGGTAGCTGGCATACTTTAATTAGGAGAAAGGAGCATTCTTACTTCCCTCCCAGACTGTGCTTCTTCTTCAATTAGATATTCAATAAACACATCTTGTAAGATTCTCTTGTACTACTTACGATTGAACATTATTATAAATTACTATTACTAATAAGTGTTACCTTATTGAAAGCGCTATGCCCCAGAAAGTTAGTTCAAAATATCGATTTGTCAATCTGATAACTTTTATAACCTTTGCAACAGATTTTCAATTGATATAGTTCAAAGAGCATATTGTCAATAGAGGATCTGGCTCCTACTGCTTTCTTTTATTTTTCTTTCTGTGCCAACAGGTGGGTGAAATTATGAGGGGGAGTAGAACCAGACAGTCTCAGTATTAAGCCCTGATGACTTAAGTAGGGGTTTCTTGGTTTCTGTTACCCTTTTAAACTCTGAAGTGAATTTGGGGACAGAGCATTCCCAAGCAATGAAGATTATAAAAAAGAATACAAATGAAAACAATATCACATCATTAGATCTTTAGGTATTAAGTTAATTATTCTTCAACTCATAGTAACAATACTATCACCACAGAGCTTTGCTACAATGGTTTAATTAAACCAAATACCCACTAGATTTGAAGCCTTAATAAAGATGAAAAAGATCAAGGCCACAAAGTTTGAAAACTCTGAAAAAAGAATAAAACCCAGGTGGACAGTGGTTCAGGTCTAAAAAAGGTTGCAGGAAAAATAAGTGACCAATTTAAGAATCAGTAACAAGTATCATGGAAGATTATCTGTCTTTGAAGAGATGAACCCAATTTATGATCTGGCCTTGCTTCCAGATTCCACAAGAAGGGTTTCACCACACTTTTTATCACTGTAAGAAATTTTTAATTAAAACAGAATCCCAATAACAGCAACAGAAGAGAAGGAATGAAATTATGACAATTGTTTCAGTTGTTTCCTCACTTTTTGTGATGCGCTGTGTTGCCAACATTTTCCATTTTTGTAAACACTACAATTCTTCCATTGACTTTGTCAGGAAGAGATAAAAACAATCTTTAAAATAAACCATTCAACCCAAGTTAGTGAGGGCAAAGGGTAACTTGAGAGTTCTTAGGCTAAGACAGTATAAAAGTAGGCAACTATCGAAGTGGCACAAGTTAGAAGTGTGGAGCTTCTGTATGTGCACTGATCAAAAGAGATGCAGTAGCTACAGGGCACAGGCTATTATCTTTTACATTCTGTTTTGTTTGTTTGTTCTTTTAATAGCAAGTGGATAAAAATCCCACTCTTAAGCTCCCATATGTTCAGTCAGAGCAGAGAAATGTGCTCCACGCAGATCTTTTTCTGAAAATGAGGCTTTTATTCTCTACCAAATTTTTATACCTTATCCAACTGTTACAAGCCCTTGCAGATACCTACAGTGGTACTTCAGACACTGTCATACAGAACTATAATTATGAGCACAGAAAATAATATTAATTAACGTATAAATGCCCAAAACTCTTAATGTGACCTGAAATTAATTCCCAGGCAGTACACAAAGAGAATTCTCTCCATGTGTTCAAGTTTCATTATATTATGATGATCAGGAATTTTCAGCTTTTATTTATACAGCGTGTGGAAACCTAAATGCAAATGCATCTTGTAAACTTTGAAAATTTATACTCAAAAATTCAAAGTGCTATTATAACATTTAATTTCATATAAAATTATTTATTTCAATATGTTAAAATTTTAACATATGAAAACATACCCACTCAACACACTAATTTTAATATTATACTCTTAAATAGAGATGTATTCTTCTCATAAACCAGTGGTATGATGTAATTTCATGTATCACCAGAAAACATATATCCATCTTTCTTAATATTTTATTTAATCAGTTTTCCAGGTACACTCTTTTGACTGTTTTTGAATTTGATTTTTTGGTTTTGGGTTTGGATTTCTTTGGGGGGGCTCTTTCTTCTTTTTTTTTTTTTTTTTAATATCCTACCAATATTCTGGCAGATTCTGTAACTGTATCTTCATGGAACTACAACAAAATGAGTAAGTTTTTATGGAGGTGTAAATCTATTCAGGTAGAGACTGTATTTATACAAGACAATCAAAAGAGTAAAATGGTCAAAATTAAAAGGTATTTACATTTCGAAGGAACTGCTTTATGGAGAAGGACAGAAAAAAGTAACTCATTACCCCAGATTCTTTCAAGTACTCATTTCATCTGTTTTAACATTTAGATTTTTACATACAGTAAATTTTTCATAAAAGCCACATTTTTACACCAGCTATCTAGGCATGAACCCAGCCAGAAAAGCATATCCTTACTATGCACCAATCTAAAGAATGATTTCTTTTGTTTGTAAACAGATTTAAAAAGCAAATTTTCCAGCCCATACATGTGATGGTCTCAACCAGTGAGACATTCCTCTCGGGAAAAGCAATGGATGCTTTTGTTACCTTAAGACTATGCACAATAATTCCTTAAAATTTCAACTAATGACATTCACATCTACATGCTATGCCATAAAAAGTAACCTTTGTGCAAAAAAATAGCAATGTTAATGCTCTGTGACCCTGTGATTGCTGTTGTCTGGGAAAAATTTATTTGAAAAAAGTATGGTGTCTTTTTATCTATCTTAGAATTTAATTCTTCACTCTTCTAAATTGTTTTAGTCCTCTTCCTAAATAGTTCCCTCAAAAAGTAAAACAGTTTGAGGAAAGACACATACTAATATCAGTTATACAGAAAATACATTCAAATCAGACTCTTCACAATGTTCAGTAAAACAGTAGTCAGAACTATGAGTTGCTTCCCATACTGTAGTTGAAAAAAATATTTTAATAATTGTCTCTTCAGACTCACAAGATGTCTAACTATACAGATACAGTAAAATTTCCTCTTCTTTATTTAATGAAAACTAAGTTAAAAGAAAATACTTTTCATTTCTTCTCCAGAACTTTTAGATAAGAGGAATAAGCAGCTAGGCACAATTCATTATCTGTAACTACTAAGAGAAGTCAGTAATGTGTGTAGATTACAGTTCTGCATGCTGATGAATACTTCATCAAAAGAATTATCACTTAGCAAGATGGTGAGGGCAATATATCAATTATCAAAAATATCTGTATTCTAATCTAGTGCTTTGCATTATTTAACATTTTCTGACACAAAATAGATCTTAATTCCTTTTTTTATTCCGTGGCCATTAACCCGCTGATGTAGAATACAAATGCCAATGACATAGCAAAACACTGCTGAGATTAAGATTTAAATAAAAATCAATTTTTCAGTTGGCTGAAAAACCGACCTCTCTAACTCGCTGAATGGTAAGACTGAAAATACAGTTCACAGTTCCATTTTATATAACAAATTGTATTTTGTATTTTTTTTTTTTCCCAGTTGTTTCAGAGGAAACTCTGGTGAGTTGAAAAAGAAAAGTATAGGAAAAAAGTGCATGAAAACTGGCTTCAGTGTTACTGAAACAGCATAGAACATCTCTAGGTCAAGCATCACTTTCATTAGCACTACCTGACGAGCTACTTTTGCTGAAACTAATTTGCGTGCATAATTCATTATTCAGGGTTCTTTTTCTTTCTTTTCTGAATCTTATTTGGATGCTAAATGGAGTAATTTATTCTTGTGTCCTGGTTAACATCTAGGGAATAACTATAAAGCTGCAATTACATTAATGAACTAAAAATATTATAAATCTCCACAACTGTCACTTACTCAGATTTTGACATGTCTGATATGACAGTTTTTCAACTGGCAAGCAGAAATATAAAATCTTTTTTAACCTTTAAGATCTTTGTGCTATATGGCTGAATATTCAATAATAAACGAGCTCCCTATGACCCATTCTAAACTGCTGAAGTTTCCCTATAACATCTTTGAATGTGGATGATCTCTTGGGTTTGTATATTAAAGTTCTCTTTGAGTTTGCATGTTAAAGACGTGCATAGATTCTGCACACCTATGTATGAGAATTCGTTCTCAAATTCATTCCCTACCTCATCCCCTTAAATTATATATATATATATATATTGTCTTCAGATACCTGTAGGCAAAGCCACTGAGTTACTACTAACTGAGATAGTTTAAAATAGCTTTTAGTGGCATGAATTGGAATGTACAATTGTACAGAAATGCCCATTACTATCAAACGTGATGAATCTAGTTTTAATATTCCTAACTTTCCCTCCAGTCTGATTTCCTCTTTATCACCTTGTGTCCAGGGACAAATAGTAACAGGAAATGTACTCCATGAATGCACAATGCGAGCTGAAAAAAATAGGTTCATTGGTGGTTAGACTAACATTAGACAGCTTTCTTTAAGAACGTATCATCAAACTGTACTGCTACCTCTGAAGGTAGCCTGTGGGCTAAAGCAAGGGCTTAATTATAAAGCCAGTTTACTATATATATGTGAATGAGGGGAATTCTACCAGATGTCAGAAAACTTGCATGTTTCAGCACCAATTTAAGCTTTCAGATGTAAAAATCTGATGCTGAAATATTGTCCTTAAAAATTCCGTTTCTAGGTCTGCCTGAGGCTTTACTTCGAATCTATGTAAAATTTATACAGTGCTGTACATATGGACAGGAAAGCTACTTTAGATGCCCAAATACTGATACCTTATACTGAATGCTTTACACGCCTTCAGTGCTGCATTCCCTCCTTTATGTGAGGCTGAGACTCATGTAACTCAGTGAGAAGTAATGTGACATGTTTTCCAGACTGAAAAAGATAACTGACCTCACCATAGTAAGGAGTGCATAGACATCTGTCTGCCAGGCCTTCTAGAGATTTGCTAGTCAACTGATAAGTAACCTTGCTACCAACATTATTGAGAAGCTACTTAACATAAGGAAGTTTCTGTGTCAAATTCAACCACACATTTAAAAGCAGTGCACCTTAAAAGGCATCTCATAGATATATGTCTGAAAAGATTTGCTAAGGGAACCCAGGCTGGAATATCCTACATGGAATAGAACATCTCTAGGTCAAGCATCACATTAGAGCTACCTGATGAGCTATTTTTGCTGAAACTAACTTGCATGCATAATTCATTATTCAGGGTTCTTTTTCTTTCTTTTCTGAATCTTATTTGGATCCTACATGTTCTGGAATGCCGGTTCCTACTATTTTGGTTCTAAGTAGAGTTTGAATGGAACTTAAGTTTATCCTTTTCCATTTTAAAAATCATTTCTCCTTGCACTAAATCTCTGCTTTCTTCTCAGGTAACACACACTTTAGCATAATGTAATTTACATGAAACAGCAGTGAAAATTTTTTCTTTATGTGTTTTCAAGTAGTTTCTCTTTTACCAGTATAACATTTCTGGCTTAGGGAGAAATTAGATGTACACACTACTGACTCTGCCACTTTGCAAGTAAAATTATCTGGATTTAGTAGAATGAAATCCTGCACTAACGCATTTCCCCTGGAATCACGTAAAATTTCCTCCGTGCTCCAATTTTTGTCCCCTTTATCATGACATGAAAGCATATTACAAATAATTCCATATGTTCTGAATAATACAAAGACTGTTTTATCCTTTCAAAACATATGAAAGTATATATCAAAATATTAGCAAAACTGTATCATGCTCTCAAGCAACTTTAAAGGAATATAGTACTTTTCTGTAAATCCCATGCAGAAAGAACATGTAGAATTACATTTTGACGTAACAAACTCACAAGCAAAATTCCTCTCTGAAGTTCTTCTTGTTCTAAGGAGAACTGGAACCCTTTTGCACAAAGAGTACACTGAAGTTGCCAAATATATCTAGGGAAATAATTTTTCTATTTTTTTGATGTTTAACTTAACACAAAGGAACATGGAAAAAGCTGCACTCCCAGAAACCATTCTCTTGATATTAATATTATCACTTTAGTTAAAAATAAACTGGTATCTTTATTATGTTTGATGCACTGAAGTAAAAAGAACTTAGTTTCTTCAACAAAGTGTCAGCTTTTAATTTTTACATTTTGTTGCATAGAAAATTTATGCCTTCTGTAAAGAACTTGTCTTATTACCATTACGCTACATGTGAGAGGGTGAAGTTACTTGCATAATTTTGTTACACATCTTAATGTGGGTACTGAGGAAGAATTGATTGAATTAAACAACTTAGCTTCTCTGGGATGTACTTTCTTACCTAGTCAAGTTTTAATAAATATCTTAAAAATGTAAAGCAGTTCAGTAAGGACATCCCTCTATATATCATCCCTGGAAAAATTGCTTTTTTTAATGGAAGATTTCTAGATAACATAGATGGATAGTGGAAATAACTCAAATATGTGATGATTTAGAGCATAATTTTAATGCTTTTCAATAATAATGGGAATAAAGTGAAGAAGAATCAATAAGATTAATTTCAAGATTTGTTTTCATTAGAAAATACACTGCTTTTCACACACTCATCCTGTTCACTCATTCATACATATTTATTTTCTGCCCTTATTGTTTTCTAAGTTTTCAAGCCCTCCATAGAAAACAACCTTAGTAATATTAGAGAGGAAAACCTCTGCCTTCCAGTTAGGAAGCATGAAGTTTTCCATATTAAGCCTAGCTGTCTGCTATCAGAGGCAAACTCCATTATGCAGTTTTGTTTTTATTCAGATATTCCAGCTCCTAGAAGTAAATGCTGCCTTCAAATTTGCAAAATCAGATGCTCTTCCAGATCTTTTCTGCATGGCATTTAAAATATTAGCTTTACTCTTAATAGTTCTTTTTAAACCAATTCTAACATGAATGTTTTGGTCTTTTTAAATGAAAGACACTTTAAGTTCAGCTTGTTCTGGAGCGTGCAAACTGTAAATGTAGAATATGTTTTGGTTTTGTTTGTTTTTTTTTTTTTATTAGAAGAAGTAACTGTTAATACTGGAGTACTAAATACATCTGTGGTAAAATAAAGTAGCACACTCAAGAAGATTTTCCTATCAGTTCTTTGATGGAAAAGGCAGTGCAGCTTAAACTTGCCTGTTCTGCTGGGATGTTAAGGTGAATCTTCTCTTCATAGTGCTCTATGTTGGGGTCGAGCCCCCACATTTTAGGAAACTACTAATGTCTTTTCTCCACTACTTACTTCAGCTACTTGAACCACCAAAATCTGGCACATGAAAAGAATAGCACGAACTCTTCTGATTAAACTTTTGTGTAAATTATGTGTGTGACCATAAAGAGAAGATTAATTTGATTTGCCATAACTCAGCAGTTTTGAAGTTGAGTAGTTTCATAATCATTTTAACCACTGAGCTTTGTCAGGGTCTGGAAATGCACCACTGTTCATACTCCTAATCAATGAATTACCATTTATTGACAAGTTTTATGTACTAAATTCCAGAAGATGGTTCTCTGATATCTAAAAGCACATGAGCACACCAGAAGGGTTTCACCAAATATGAAGTGCAGGTTCTAGTATATAAGGTTAATGAATATTTCCTTCTTGACTTCTGATCATGGTTCTTAACCTTGATATTTGAGTTGGTTGTGGTTTTGTTTTATTTTCAGGTAAATGTACCTACTTAGGTTTGTAGTTAAAAAAAACCCTACTTCTTTCTGCAATACACAAATTATCATCTCTTAGTGAATAACAGTGTTGGTACTAAAATATTAGTTTTTAATAACAGCAAAGGGAATCAGTTGTGATCTAGGTCCAAAGCATTTCACAAGAAATCTCAAATTAGTTTCACTGCTGAAGGTGAAATAGAATAGTAACAATTATTGATATTATTTTTAAAAAACAGGTTTATGTTTTTGAACAGTAGATTATTTGAAGTACTACAACAAAAATAATCAGTTCCCAGTGGAGTAATTAATATGCCTGAGATGCTTATATTTCTAGATCTGTTAATTTAGAAATGAACATGGAAGTTGTTTTGGTTTTTTTTCTTTAGAGAGGGGTGATGGGTGGTGGTGGTAAATATTTTGCTTGCTGCGTTCTGAATTGCAACTTTTAATTCCCCTAAGGTGAAAAGTGAAAAATGAGTAAATTAAGAACGTAAATAATCTGAAGTGAGACAACACAGGATTTACATAGTTTGCAACAACAAAATACGGCAAGATTATAAATGAGATTACATGTGTTTCATATTTCATCTGAGATAGGATAATTTCCTTTAAATATTTCAAGTTTTCCTTTCAGTTATTTTCAGTTTGCCATCACAAGAAAATCTTTCTTAAGGAAGTGCATTAACTCTCTTAAATGGAAATGTAGAACCTAGAAGCACAATCCTCTCTTTAATAAATATGAGTGCATTGCCAATATGTTGCAGAATGTTGTTGCAGCCAGGAATAATTCAATTTTGATTAATCATGTCCTGGATAGAAACTTAAGCTAGCTGATTTCACCTAAACTTTGGAGGCAAGAGACATTTGAATATTTAGCATTCTCTCTCACTTGTTTTCTGATTCAAATCTATCTGTTGCTTGTAGAGTACTGAACTCTTGCACTATAGAGATCTCAATGAACCTCAGGCCAAAAAACACTATCTGTAGGCTGGCACACATTTTTATGAGCTGAGCTCTTCCACATCCCCAATAGCCTTCCCAGCCCCAGGTGTAACAACATTTGGAATACAGAATCCCAGTGAATTTCCTGGCTGAAAAAGAGAAGTACCTGGCAGATGATGAGATATCTACTAGAATCCTTATGGAGTCATTCAATTAAAACCAACACTATGAGATACTTACTAAGGTCTCTGAGGAGACAAGAATTCTATTTGGGGTAAGCAACAAAGTGCTTTAGGTTTAAAAACCTTAATTTGCTTAATACATGGTAAAAGATTAACATTTTTCCTGCAGTACGACTGCTTCATGCTCTTAAATAAATGGACTGCAGAAACAACAACAACTGCTCTTTGATTATTTGCAGATAATGTGATGCTGCCTGTTCAGCTAGTGGGAAAATTTGGATAAATTCTAGTTCATATCTTACAAGATAAAATTAAAATGTAAGGTGACACTGGAACATCCTTTCTGGACACTGTAGTCTGAAAGAAACAAAGAGATTTAGTAATTCATTCCATGGATTTATTTTTTTTCAAAACAGAAAAAAAAAGAAGTGCCCTTTACAATCTTTTGATGTGGCTCAAACTCCAGACAATGAGGGACTTGTTGATGTTTACACAGTTCAGCAGCGAATGACCTCCATTACATCTAAGACCAGAAAATTTATCTTAGCCTTGTTTAAAGTATAAGTACAACAATGCAGAAGATCTGAGCCATACCAAAACTAACGCCTGGTACTTCCCAGGAGCAGTTTGAGTTCCCAAACACCTATGCTTCCCCTGCATCCATAACTCTAGCTGTACTCACTTCAGAAACAGCTTCTACTAGAGAAGAGAATGTGTAAAAGCTTTATGCAATCAACAAAATAAACAACACTGCTGTTAAGAAGATGAACATTATCCCTTTGTTAAATGAAGAAATGAGAACCACAGTATTTTAAGCCATTTGACATTCACAATGTCACCTACACCTGAGGACAAGCCTTTATTACCACGTTTTTCCCTTCTTAAGGAATAAAATTAGTAACTCCTAGTGAAAATGCAATAGAAGTCTCTATAGACAACCATTGGGGAGTTATCATTTTTACATGGTCAGTACAACTAAATCACATAACGATGTTAGTAACAGAATTCCAGTTACTTTGACCACTGCTATTCTTCCATCTCTTTTACTGAACGAAATAAAATAACCTCAGTTCTTCTCTGCTTCTGCTATATCTGAATGTAGCTGGCATTCTCCCACCCAGAAAGATAAACAAACAGCAGGCTTTTACGTTGGTTACACTACCGTATCTTGTTCCAACAGACGTCCATGCACACTGCAGCATCTCCTTCCTGGCCTGAAAGTTGCATTAGGAAATTAAAAAAAAAAAAAAAAGAAAAATAGGAAAAAAAAATAAATGTAGAAATGGAGGGTAGATTAACAGTGGCTGAGAACCTCATATATCAATATATGACACATATACAACCACATATATCTGTTCCAGGCAAGAGAGGACCATGGTGACTATTTCCTCCAGCTTCCATAAACTCTGCTTACCTGTCTCACAATGCTTTGTTGGGAGCCTTAGGTGTTTCCAACACATCAGCACCCAAATCCCAAAGATGGGGTGGGTTTTCTTAACTTCTTAATGAGGAAAAAGCCACATGGAATAAGAGTGACAAGATGCACACATACTGCAGACAGTATAAAGAGAAAATCAATTAATATCCAGAATTAGACTATTATAATCTACTCACTCAGAAATAATGATCTGTAGTCTGATGTCTCAAGATGTTCAGCAGATGCCTCTTATCTTTCTGTATTGATACTGCAAGTTAACTGTCCTGGTCTCCAGGAGGAAAGCTACTCATCTAATAGCAGTAACACTGACTGCCTAGACATAAAGTCATATATAATTTACATAATTTTCTCAGGTAAATGTACAGGCTGAAAAAGCTGTAACCTGACTCATGAAAAGGAGCCCTCTTTTTTTCACATAAAACCCATCAATTCTACATGGTACATACATGGTTTGGGAAGTGGAGCTAATTGTATTATAGGAAAAGACTATTATACAGCTTCTTTTCCTCTGTGTTAGACCGCTTCATGCTTTGCTATTTTAACTGGCTTGCTGTAAGCCCACTGATCAAATGAGGTCAAGTTTCTAGATAAAAGGCAGGGCTGAACTGAAAACAAAGTAGAAAACAAATCACTCCCCACGTCACTGACTTTAGCATTATATAGGGTTTCACGTGCATCTTCAGCAACACTACTCCACCTGCATGATTGTCACTGTTCTGTACTTCTATTTTGTTGCAAGTTGCTTGTGGGAACACTTGAGTTCAAGAACTTAAGGGTGAAAGGGCAGTGAACGTTGCAGGAAATAGGAGCAGAAAATAATAATCAACATTCAGAGAAACCCCTGAAAGATGTTACTGTATTTTACAAGTGATCTTTTCTATAATTTTGGTGACATTATTTAATCAAATATCTCATACATCTCTACTAAGGCTCTGATAAGGAGATAAGCAATTTTTTTTTTTCCTCCACTAGCTGAGATGTTTCTACAATAAAGTAACAGTATTACAGAATTTCGTCACTTGAAGAGTTATATGAAAGGGAAAATGAACTTAAAGGCAAGGGGAACAGAGGACAGTATTACAATAAAAAAAAGAAAGAAACCCACGAATGTTATTTAGCTACATAAAATAACCATCTTACTGGATAGCATGGAGAGCAACATAGCAATAAAAATTTCAGAAACAACTAGAATATTTATTTTTGTTGTTAGGAAAAATTAAACTAGAAAATAGACAATCCTTAGGGGGGAAAATGACAAAAAAGGTAGAGATGAATGATCAAGTTTTTATATACCCCTTTCATTTTTATTTTTTAAAATTAGCTTTTCTTATAAAAGAGGAAAATAAAGGATATTTAGTCTGCATTCAAATATAAATAACATCATTCCATTGCCACAGAGAATGTGTTTTGCTCTTTGACTCCAGATTTGAATTACAGAAGTTAATCCGGGGTCAAATAAAGTACATTTTGGAAACCTTTTCTTCAGCTGCAAAATTTATCTTGAACATGTTAAGAATTGTTAACCCTTCCTTTTCTGCCTTATTGAAAAAACATATGTAACATATATTATGAAATATTGTAAAATTGCACACATTTTTGGATTCCAGCTTAGTTTCTGGTTAGATTTCGATACTGAACACAATCTAGCTACATACTGTTAACACAGGCTTATGTTAACAATTTAGAGCTCAGGCCCCTCACTGGTGTGAATATCAATCAGGAAAAATAGTTAGCAAGTCTGTTATAAATCCATAATTTATTTTAATTCATTATACATACGCTGCATTATTATATTCTATTTTATTTAATAAAGCCACCTAGCCTTTTTCTGAACTCAAGCGAAATTCAACATCTATCTTTTTCCTCTTTTTTGATAAAAATTTTTTGAGCTTGTATAGATCTCTAGATTTATATTTTCCCAGTCAGTTTTAAATTACCAGTATCTTGAGTACTTAGATCAGTAGGTGATTACAGGAAAATAAGGAAGACAACACTGCAGGTGATTTCCTGGATCATTACTTCCACAGTTCCGTTATTATTGGCAGAGCTGCTCAACAAATAAAACTGATTATCACACATATATTACCCATAGTTATGAGTGCTCAACCACTATACTCCCAAAAGAAAAAAAAAAAAAAAAAAAAGAACAAATTCCTGAAGTTAGACTTGCAAATAAGAAGGCTAATATTTTCAAACAAATCCTGACCACTTAAGCTCTCAGGAATTTTTCACTTACTGCAGAGAAATTCAGATTGTATTATAAATTACATGATGGCAAAGTATACTTTCCTCATAACAGAAGAACTGAGAAATTTTGCTTATGCTTTTTAATAAAGTTTCCGTACACTTTTCATAGTTTCTATGAGGAAAGCAATAGGTTTCAAATATGAATATATGCTTTGAGCCCAGAAAAATTAATGAATTTGCACTAGCATACACTTTGCTAAGCTTTCTATTTTAAACTGCAGAATTAAACCTTTTCTTTAGAATTAATATTTTATTGAATCACGGAAAGTGCAAGAACACCAGTTATAGTGGGATTTCTGGTATTTGAATCAATGGCACCTCTAGTCCAGCTGCCTTTTGTGAAACAGCATGAGAGCTGTCTGCAGAAAATAAGTTTACATTCCCTTTGTGACTTCTGTGTCCTACCTATGAATTTCAAAGGAAAGTTTATCTTTTTAATTTTATTCTCAGAAATAGGTCACAATGACTTCTAGAAGGCTTAGCATTAAGAAATCACTTTTCCTTTAGGAGATACAAATCTTAATGAAGAGAGCCAAAAATGTCTTAGTCTTTAGAATAGGTTTATTACTGATTTATCAGTTCATTATCCTACTAATTTCCCCATTTATAAATCTGGAAAATCTGATTAACTCTTGGACTATCCTCATGTCACTGTCTACGCGATATTACATTAAATCCTCTGATGACTTACTAAGATCATTTCCCTGACTTTCCTGAACTCTACAGCTATGTTACATGCCCTGAGGAAGAAAAAAAAGCCCAAAAACCAGTAGTATAGATTTAAGGCAAAAGAACCCTAAAACCATTTGACAGCACTAAATAAACAATCTTAAAATCTTTAGTAATTCATTTAAATAACAACAATCTTGATGCATTCTTAGAGACGTTCATACGCTGGTCCTGAACCTCCCATTATTTTGGTCTTAATATCTATTTAAAGGTACATGTTGCCAGAAGTTGTTTAATGAGGTTTGTTCTTCTAATTTCACATACTTTCTAGTATCTCTGTTTCAGGAGTGGAAGTTTATCTTTATTTATAAAGATAAAATTTGCTTCAAAACCAATAATATTTCTCCCATCCTTTATTTTATAACACTATTTGTTAAAACAAAGCCCTTTCTTCTAAGGGAAGACAATGGGGTGAAATGTCTTTGTGATCTAATACAAATACTTTTTAAGAATCCTCTTCAAGAATTCTTTATCATGAACAAGAACGCACATTAACAGCATACATTTAATACTTCAGATTTTTCATTTAGTTTTTCAACCAAATAACTTAAGCTGCTACATTAAGCCTAAACAGCATAAGAAATTAGTCTTCTCAATTTATTTAGTTTCTCTTCAGGGACGGTAAAGTGCTTTGCCAGCTTTTCCATTTTCACCAGTCTGAATAATTAATTGTTTTAAACGCCATTTACATTTTCTGATGAAAAGCAATACTTAAAATTTCATAAATAATAAGCATGCATAATTTGTGTTTCAATTACTGAATGTATAATCTCCCTGAATGCTATTCAATGCATTGCTAATGTATTTTTGGCCAATAATTTCTAAATAGATGGCTAATTTATACTTTTTTCCTCTGAAAGTACATATCTCAAGCTTTTCTTCATCTTATAGTTGCAAATAAAACAAATTATTCAATTTACTGAGCACATATATTTGTATTTCAGGATTTATGGCTAATCTACATTTTTAAAATGCAATTACAGTCATGCTTTCCCCTTCATCATTCTAGAGTAATTGTTAAATGTAAGAAAAATTAAACTTCTTTCCCTTTCATTTGTTTGAATTATACTAAACTCACCAAGCAGAATGGAAATTAGAAACAAAACATAAAATTTGTTGCAATGAATCTGGTACATTCTACAAATATGATAGTGTTAGTTCCTCGTGCTTTCCAGACAAAGATGACACCTGCCATCTTTAGTCTGTGGCTTTAAACCACTTAGATTTCCTGTAAGTAAAACCAGAATAAGTTTTGCAATGATTGTGTGAAAATGTAGTGTCCCTGCTGACATAAAGATGTTGAGAATTAATATTTTTTGAACCAAAATACTCAAAGTGAGAGTTAATAAGGACTAGAAGTATTGGGTGTAATTGATAAAAATTATAACTGCTTTGATATTTTCCTCTTATCTCCTTTCCACACTGGTAAATTCTGCCTGATTTTATGTGTTTTCCTCATGGTTTTAGAAAGCAGTTGTTTTATGAGGGGACAAGTGACACCTAAACAAGGGATCTTTAAGTCTGTTATGTCTTTTTATAAACAAATAGTACCAATTCAGTAAATTTGGAGGAGTAATTTAAGGTAATTAAAATTGTCTGTACTTACATTGAGGGAGTCACAATTAAAAATAGCAGACATTACAGCTGTTTGACCTTGCATAGACACTCTGTTGGATGGAAATACTGTAAGATCACATGGAGTCTCGTCTTTTACCATCAGAACAAAGTATTTCACCCCTTTTTTTTTTTTTCATTAAAAAAGAAAAAAAAAAAAAAAGGAGTGCCCATGCTGGTATTAGTGAGAAAATGTGGATGTTTATTAGAGATCAGTCAGGAATCTCCAGAGATCAGGTAGATGAACATTTATAGTGAAAGTACCATCCAATAATTTTAACGGAGGGCCTTTGGCAACTAGTGCCTAATTGCTCTGGTCTACTTGAATCTTCAGTGAACAGTGTTCCTGAGTAATTTTCTCAATTTAAAATAAATGTAATTGCTAACACAGCCATATGCAACCTGCACAGTGAATGGTTCAGTGATTACTGACTAGAAGTTCACTTAGGCAACATTTCGTAGTGGAAGCTCAAGCTATTAAAATCATTCTAATTTCACCACTCACTACAAGGATCAGGCATAAGCTGAGGGAATTAGTTTTACTTCTGTGAGACAGAGAGTAAAAGCAGTTCATTTTGCTGATGTAACTTACTATCATCAGATCAAAAATCAATTATCATACAATGTTTTATTTCTGAGATGACATATCAACCTGCTTTTATAATACTTCCTGAATAAGTATTTCTTTTGTGAACAGGTTACTGCAAATCTAAGAAGGCACAAGGTAGTGTTTCATAGTCTCTGCCACCCTACCTTCAGATTGCTCTTTTATTTTCTTTGCATGTTGTATAGAGAGTTTATATCAAAGTTTGTCACATTAAACACTCTAAATTGTAAAAGACCTCTGTATCATTTACATCTCTCCTTCTGTATTAGTTTTTAGATTATATATCACTGTAACTGTGAACCTTTATATGAATTGTGGTTAATCTAACTCCAATGGAAACAGTGAAAATTGCACACTGTTGAAAATCTAAAGATTTTGTATTTTCATATGTTTGAAGACTGTATACAGTCTATATTTTGTTTGTTTGTTTTTTTTGTTCATTTATTTAATGACACTATGGAAAAATAGCTTCACTTCCACAAAATTGAACTAACTATTAAAAACAAGCTCCTAAACCAATCTACATATGATCTATTTTATATTAATATAAGTTAATCTTCATATAAACAATGCCCAATGACTTCATAACTATTTCTATAAGCTGCCTTACTTTTGCAGTTGATTTAAAAAAAAACCCTACAACTTTTTAAAATACTTTGTTCCCATCTCATCAATAGCTTGTAAATGTCAACAGCATACCCTTCACTCATATAATACATGACAATTATGTAAGTCTGAAAGAGGTTTTCCGTTGTGGTTTTTTTTTTCTTGATTTTTATGCATTAAAATATCAATATTAAGAAGCCTTAAAAAGGAAGTTCTTACATGGTACATTTAGTGTACCTCAACCTTAATCTGACCCATCCAGCTAGAAAATATTAACCTCAAGAAATTCAATAACAGAGAAAATAATAACCAAACATATACTCCGATTTCTCATTTTATCAAGTTTCAGTGGGTTATTTAAAAAAAAAAAACTTGTTGTCCATAACTGTGATGTAAGTCATTCATGTAAAGAAATAAATTGATATTTGTAGACTATTCATATACAGAAGGCTACCTAGTCAAGATTTTCACCCACATGCATTACCTCATTACCTTGTCAGCACTCAATAACACAGTTGAACATAAAATTAATACAATTATATAAACGTTACAAATAGGAAAAGGGAAAGAATATGAGTTTCATTTTATTTACCTATGACCAAATATCTATTTTGACATTTAATTTCCATAGATGCCTGGAGCAAATTATGGTTATGGAAAGCAAACAATTACACATGCACACTTAGTACAGAAATTTCCTGGATTTTATAGCAAGGAGAGATACACTGCCACACACCCAATACCACTCCCACTAAACTTTATGCAACTTTCTTAGTCACATGAAATCAACTGAGTGTACAAATAGAATCTGCATTGTCTTGCAGAGGATAACTAATAAACAACTCACAACAAACCTACTTCCTAAGTAATGGAAAATTTTGCTTGAACTACTGGTGACCTGAATTAAACACTCAACCTTTAAAGCACAGCAATATTTGAAGGCAGAGGATATTATGTCTGTATTAGAACGTGTGTGCATTTATTGAGATGGTTATAACTTGTCCGAAGAACATGCTTTCAATGACTTTAAGCATTAGAAGTTCTACAATTGTAGTACACACCTTCCTCGTTTGTGCTGTCATGGCTTTAACCATGATTAGTAGCAGAGCTGAGTTGACGTAGAACTTATCTTTCCATTTCCCGAGCAAGCTTGAGCACGAGCAGCCCAGGCCTCTCTGCCTAAGCACAGGTGCCACTTAGAGCTGTATTAGAGACAGCCAAAAGTTATTTCACATTTCTGCAGTGATGCAGCTGTTTAAAACCAAGCTGGAATCACAGTTTGCTGATAATGTGCTCAGAAGTTCTATGCCCACCTGTTGCCTTATTAGGAAATATGGTGAGCACACTGGAAAGGAAATATGCTCCCTTAAAGCTTTCAAATATTGTTGGTGTTAATTATGAGTATAGTTTGTATTCAAGACATTTCTATTTCAATATAAAGTTATGACATCAGATAAGCAATCTCCCTATTGAGAGCATCTCAATTCTGGTATAGACAAGTCGACTGCTTGAGATGAAAATAAATTGATACAGGAATCAGGCACAAGAAATAAAACAGAGACCAACAAATCAGATTTATATAACTGTCAAATCACACAGCTTATACCAAACAGGTGAACTGTTAATTCTTTAATAGAACATAGTTTTGGTATTGTTCACACACATCCCTGCACCTGTACAGATGTATTTTAAAAATCCCAGGTACTTTGCACAATGTAGGGACATGAACATGTAGAGTAATGTCCAACACACTGAATGATACATTTAAAAGTGCAGTTATCTGAGTGAAGCCAAATACAATTCACTGGCTCCATAATTGCAAATAATTGCCTCGTGGTAACTGAAATAAATAAAATCTTTATCTACTTAACACTATTCCATGGTGCATGATATAACTGAGAACAGTGGACATGTTATGTTTCAACAGTTTTAAAGATCTTTATGTATTTATATATAAATACATACAAAAGTATGATATATCTTTATAGCTTTAAACACTTTAATTCTTACAAGTATTGGGCTACATTCCTTATGAAAATGAAGGAGAAAACCTCCACCTCCAGTTGCAGTTTTCCAGTTGTAACTGCAATTTAGCAAATTAGCTTGACTAATAGTTGAAATCCTATTAAAAAAAATGGAAATTGTGTAAACCTTAGAAACAGGGATTGCAGGTGAATAGAAAGTTTTTACTTACTTTGGACTGTATTAGTTGCAGGTGCCCAGGAGTTGGCCATGGGGGTGCTGCTGGGTTTGCCCTGCCTGGGCACAGCCAGGTCCAGCGCAGGGCACAGCTGCACCCCTCACCCATGGATGGGTGACTTGGGGAAAGCTGAGATCAGAAAGGGCAAGGATGATGTGCCCATAAAGTCCAGAGACTAATGCAAAGAATATGAATTTTATCTCAACAGGAAGGGCAACAGAGGGTGTCCTTTATTTTAGACGAACAGCCATCAACCTTTGAGTGGTTTGACTGGAGGTGTAAATGCCTCCCTGAGTTAGCCAGACCAATATGGGGGGCAACAAACACTGCTTCAGCCCTGCATATAGAACAAAACCCAGACCACCAGCAAAAGAACTTTAAAGACAGCAATGGGTTGGAGCTGGTTTGCAGCCCACATATTCCCTGCTGCTGTATGTCTGTGTTGTGATGGTGAGTATATCATAGAGACAGGTAATGGGAAATACATTGGTATTGTGTTTGAACTCTGTATTGATATCAGAAAAAAATTCTTCACAGTAAGAGTCATTGGGTACTGGAACAGGCTGCCCAGGGAGGTGGTCGAGTCGCCTTCCCTGGAGGTGTTTAAGGAACGGGTGGATGAAGTACTTAGGGACATGGTTTAGAGAGTGTTAGGAATGGTTGGACTCGATGATCCAATGGGTCCTTTCCAACCTTGTGATTCTGTGATTCTGTGATTCTGTAACATTTCTTTTGTTTTTTCAGTATGTTTTGTGTCACTGCTAAATCAGAAGTGCTGTGTAACATCAAGAATCTTCAAATAAGTATATTCCATATTAAACATTTAAACATATATCCTCTGCAACTGGAACATCTAAAAATACATGGGTAATATATTTAACACCATCTTATTCTACCTAACTGGTAATAAATTTATTTTCCCCAAGTCGTGTGTGTTTTGCCCATTACAGTAATTAGTAAGGGATAACCCTGTCTTTACCTCAACCCACAAGTTTTCAAATGTATTTCCTCATCCTGTTGCTGAGGAGGAGTGAGAGAACACCTGAGTGGGCATCTGGTCAGCCAATGTCAACCCACCACTGTCAACCTTCATTGAAAAAGACAAATAACCCCACAAACCAAACATTTTAGTCTTAATTATTTCACTTTAAGAATGATACTATTTTCTAGCTGGAAAGAGAACAATCTGACTTGCAAATTAATTGGAAGATTAGAACACAAAACATTCAGCAGGCAGATACTGCACAGAATAATATTCTCAGCCATTAGTGGAATACTTGTCAAGTGATCTTGTTGTTGGTGTTGGAAACCTGTTCTACTGTAACAGAGTTCCACTCCTTTGTACAAGTCATACAAAGGAAAAATTAAATGAGGCTGTAAGAGGACTCTTACAACCAACTCAAAAAATCAAAAGAGTTAAAACTGAAATATCTCTGCATTTCTTCCTTGCTCAGGACCTAAGGATATCGTATCTAACTATTCAAGATGGGATTATAAATCATACTGTAGAGATTAACTAGTCCTCACCAATCATCCACTGCTTTAAAGCATTTGTCTTCCTATGGATAAGATTCCATAAGTAACAAGACTTACTGGGATATACATATATTAAAAAGAAAAATGCATTAATGCATAGGCTAAGGTGAATGTTCACTTTTACACATAAAGACATTAATGCTGCAAAATCCATATCGGTCTCGCTTACATCTAAAATTCTATTACTACATTATTGATTAATCACTTGAACTTTAAATTTAGTTGAGAATGATCTGAATCATTCAAGTACTTTATCAATTTATTTTAGAATACCTTGCTTGTCAAACTGAAAGGATTGGAAGGTATTCTTTACTCTAGCAGCAAAAAATTCTTTTTTGCCCAGTTGTCCTTGAAACTGTACGATACAATCTTAATTATATGTTAGAAAAAGAATATATATTGGAAGTAAATGTGAGTAGCATTTCAGGTATTTCATATATATTTCAAAAAGTACTTTCTTACAGCAAACAATTAGATATCTATTGATTTTATTTTACTACTGCAGTATATTGGTGAAAGCCAAAACTTTCTAATGTACTCCTAGATAACACTGGGATTTACTAAAACTGTGTACTTATAGGAGGAAAACCTGTACCCACCAAAGCATTAACTAACAAGTTGTTCTACCCACATCTTTTCTAACATCTTTTTATCCGCCAAAAATCTGAGTCGTAGAAGGAATTTCTCTTTTGTCTCCTGTCTTATCCATCCAGCAGCTTCTCTATCTAGTTAGCAAAACACATGTATTAGCTAAAGCCAGTTCTTTATATGGTGCTGATTAGATTTGACTAGACTGATTTCTATAAGTCATAACGCAGGATTTTAGAGCTACAGCCAAAGGTAATTTTTTTTGTTTGTTTGTTTTTATAATATAGGTATTGTAAGGTCCAGTTGTTATTTTATTCTTGTGGTTGTCTTTGGAATAAAAAAGAATCAAGTTCTTTAGTCTTAGTAAAATTTACATGGTTGTATATAACTCAACACATGGTATAAACATTTATCAAATCATGAAGGAAAAGAAGATATTTATCTTATCTAAAGCTTAATTTTGTATTTAATTACAAAAATAACATCATATGTATTGATTTCACTCCGGTCCAAATTTTACCTGGTATGAATCTTCATACAATGAATGATTTTTATGAAGGATTTTATCAACATTTCCATGACTGAGAGAGAAGTTTAGAGATGACAGGACAAAATGAAATCCAGAAAAGTAAAGATACAATTTTAAGTACTGTGACAGCATGCTGAGTAGAGAAGGAACACAATATGATTTTAAGAACATTGCCGAGGATTTTTTTATAAAGAGAAAACCAAATGAACAAACAAACTGTTCATCTGTAATATAGCATCAGCCTCTTCCTCTTAGGTACAAAAAGAGGGTATCAGCTAACTCTCCTAACCATTTTACTTGAAAATCATCAGATTTGTTAATTTGGTATTCTATCTTAATGGGTTTCTTAGCTTTCACGAATTGAGTAAACTGCATAAATTTGAGCTTGTGAAAATAATTTGAGTTTATTATTCAGCTGAACATGATTCTTAACTTTACATGCAATACAAAAGATAATGAGCTATAACTCCAAGAATTATACAAAGATAAGTCTGTGATATGTACATGTGTGAGCACATGCATGAAAGTTCTTCTGTCTTCTAAGATACCAGATGTGTAAACTAAGCAGCCTGTAACATTTACATTGAAATAAATTATTTCATTTTCGATGCCAAGAATTTTCAGAGACATTTCCAATTAAAGCTGGACAAATCTTCCACTATCTCAGCATCTCAGAATGGAAAACTTTCCATTCAATTGACTAGTTATCTTGCCTAAATGACTCCATCCCAAGATGTGTTTATTATCAAATGACGTCTTGTTTGGATTAAAATATTTTTTTAATTACACTTATGTCACTGACAAGAACCAAAATGAAACTATTTAACCTGTTACAAAGCTTTTTTTGTTTTGTTTCTATAATTTATGTAGCATTTATGTTGTGATTGACTAAGTTATTTGCCTGAAAAAGATTGGTTTGTGTTTATATTTTGCATGGACCGCTCTCCATACACTTACAAAGCTTTCTGTCCTGCAGTATGATACCCCTGCTGATAACCAGTTCACCTAGAGGAATCACAATTTGTAATGTTCAGGGGGAGAGAATTTATTATTTTGACTTCTAGCAGTAACTTTTAAATGTATTTCTCTAAAGGACCATACCTCACATATTCTCCCCCACATATCACAACCAAGACTATTCAAAATATGGTTATCCATAATCTCAATGACTGTATTTTTTCAACAGATCTACTAAATTACATGACCAGACTTTAATTATCTTGGGGATGAAACACATGCAGTGTTTTTTTTTTTTTTTTTTATTTATAACAGAACGTGCTGACTTGTTCAGACATTGCTTTGATTATATCAGATACGTGCTCTTTATTCTGCTTTCAATACAGACTTCGTTCTCCCTCCATATCAAAAGTAACTTGAGAGGAGTGGTAGAGTGGGATGGAGAAAGAAAGAAAAGTGAAATTGCAGTGCTGAAAACAAGAAAAAGACAAAAAGTGTTGCAAATCTAAACATTTAGGAGCTGAGAATTTTGGCACTGGCAATCATCATTTTCACAGGAGAGAATGATGTAGTGATTTAATAACACCTCAGGCTCTCACAGACGTACAACCACAAAAAAATAAGAGCCTGTAGCTGAAAACCAAAGCAAGTCAACATAATCTACTAGCAAGGACTAATTAATCTGAAGAAAGATGGATTTCATAATGATTTTGGAACTATCTGCAGCATCACAGCAAGACAAGAGTCAATATTTCACTAAGAGATAGAAATAAGAAAGCAGCTGCAATGCTAAGCAGCAGAACACAGTTTGATGATTTGAGCCCCAATTATGTCTATACTGCCTCCCAAACAGGCACAGAGTTAAAACTCAAAAAAAAAATCTCTCATTTCTTGCATTTTCTTTTCTTTTTTTCTTAGCAGAAATCAGTTTATGCTAAGTAAAAAATATTATTTAAAGCCAGGAAATGAGAAAAAGGAAGGGAAGTAACAGGCGAACTAACAGAGTAACTAAAAATAAACATAAATGTGATCTACTGCTGTTCTCACATGGTGACTGATATTAAAGAAAAAGCAACAAACCATTTCTAGATTAGATATTAAACTAAAAATCTTCCGTCACACAAAGCAAAAGTATACATGTGATACAGCTTTTTTGAAGTACAACCAGCATTGTAAAGAAAGGTCTAACTTACCTTCTCATCATCCTAGCTAACAGAATAAATTTACTGATGTCAAGTATCAGATGTGAAGTCTTTCTACCTGAGCCGTGGAGTCTACCTAACCAGCTTATCGCCCATTCCTTTACAAAACCTGCTTTTATTTTTTAAACCAACAAACAAAAAATGACTTGTCTTAGATTGCATAATTTTTGCAAGGATATTAAAGAAACAGAGATAATGTAATCCATAGCTTTGTGAACAGTTGCAAATGTATATCCTATGACAAGATCTTCTGACATTAAATCAGAGAGGAATCTTCCACTACATTTCAACATACATCTTGATGGATGTTTTTTGCTTTCAGGTTCCATGATTTCCTGTCAGCCTTCTTAAGTAACTATTGTATTGGACTGCAAGTTCTTTGTATTTTGATGTCTTCAAATAAAAAATCTTCACCAGAATTTGACATATTCTACAATAAGTAGGGGTTGCTTCAGTATCGTGATTTTTGTTTCTAAATTGCACAATACAAGTAATTACAGAATCTGTTTTACTTTTTGGCTATGGCTCAGGGGTCAATGTCTCAGGAAGAAATTCATAGTGGTGAGATACTTCCTTTGAGATATCTCTTGTGGTGAGACATTTCTTTAGTAGGCAGTAGTTGGTGATTTGTACAGTTGGGAAAGTTAGGAATTTCCTTCCAATACTATGATTATTATTTTTTTATTTTTTATTTTTAAACTGCAAGTATAAGGACTAAATAATATGGCTATTTTCTTTAGTCATATATAATTCAGATCTGAGTTTCTGTAACTGATCCTGGAATTGGCTAATTTTAATTTAATAGACTGTTCTGGACATTCTTAAACTCTTGCCAACGCTTATTCAGCTTTCAGTGCTAGGAATTCAGAATCCCCAAACCATCTTGGTGGGTGTTTTTGTTGTTTGTCGATCAGTTTATAATGTAGATGTAGAAATACATATGTATCCACTTATGCATTTGTCTTTGTCTACTATTTCTTTCTCTTCAGAAAAAAAAAACTGTGTATGGATGTACATGTAAACACCAAAAATACCGAATAAAAGAAAAGAGGAAATCTATTTGACAAGATCTGAAGACATCTCCAAATGTGCAAAGTATGTTTGTTATTAATTTTTCAAACTGCTTGACGTTACATCTGTGATAGAAGTAAACTTCTGTTACAAAGAAGAAAAGATGTCTTCAATATACATTGCTATACAACCAGTATTGTAAGCAATGGATTAGAGCGAATCTTTTTCCAACTCTGAATCATCAACTTGGAGTCAGAGTCTCAAAAAAAAGGTGTCATTACTAAACAGTGGAATTGTAAGCAAGTCTAAACCTTTATTCTATGTATTCCTTTAAGGTATTTGGGTCCATAAGAGATACAATTTGGTAAAAATAGAAATTATGTTTACTGCTGTTGATGCTGATGAAAGTAAGATAAGTCAGAGATGTCTTCCCGTGGAGGCTGCTGATGTGTAAATATATGGACTTTGGTTATCATCGCTTACATGGAAATCTTGTTTGTTGGTTTGATTTTTTAAAGTATTTCTTTAAGCAAGTTTACACAGCTTGGGGATAATTATTTGCTAGGAAATTAAATCTCTCCAGCTCTTCCATCTGACTTTCATACTCGTCAGCTCTTCCTATTAGCCTCCTTCCACCTTTCAGAGCACTGCTAATTCACATTGAAGTCAAGCCTATGTTTGTGTTACACGAAGCTTTGTTTCACTACAGTTAGAGGAAATACATATAAATAAATGCTATGTCTAGGGTTTTGGTCATTCTTTACAATGAATGCTGTCTAATTGAAGAAGACATAATATTTTCTGCAAAAAGTGCTGTGGAAATGTAAGAAGATAATTACTTTTGTCTTCTGATAGGCTAAAATGTAATCGCCAAATGATTTATAGGGCAATTTGTTTTTACATTGTTTTGTATTTGTCAGCCAATTAATCACAGGACAGGAGAATGATGATTCATATGTTAAATAAAAAGCCACGTTTGTAAGGTTCCTATAATTAAGAACTCTAAAGAACAATTTCATTATTTGTATATAGTTTGAAGAGATTCTGAAATACTATTAATATTGTCATCTGATATCAAAAAAGAAACAAATATTAGTCTCTCTTTAAGGCTCTTCAGTGTCATAGTGGGTAGAACAAATCCATACACATCAGCAAACCAGGAAAATATCGATCATTTTGTAAACTAATTTTAGGAAGTGAACACAGAGAAAAAAGTACTATAAGAACCTGGCTGTGGAGAACCTACTCCCATGCCCCTCTCTGAAAATGAAATAAAACCACAAAAGCCTTCTAGCCAATGACATGTTTTATGAGTAGACTCATTGAAAATTTCTGACCAGAATCAACAGCAAAAAGACAACTTTGTAAGGGGATTTTAAATACTTCCTTTAACACTGAAAATAAAGTGTTTAACAAGGACATTCCAAAAGGCAAAAATTATGCCACCCATATCAAAGGAGATATAAATCTGAGAATAATGATTTTGGACACTTGAAATTAAAAAGTAATACATTTTCATTTGGAAGAAAAATAAAACAAGAAATTAGTTACAATTAAATTTCTGGAGGTCAAAACTGTGTAAATAACTACATAAACATAAAAAAATTAATCCAAGATTGGAAACAGCAGTAGTTTTCTTAAAGAGATCATTTCAAGTTATGGCAAACCCACAAACATTTGGTAAAGTAGTTTATTTTATACAATTAATATTAACTATGGCCAGGATAATGCAGATCATTCTGCAAAAGCTTGGGAATTACTATTAAGACAAATGCGATATAAAGAGAAGATGTTTGAAACATAGAGATGGGAGTTATATTTGACAACTTTTTTGAATACTATTTGGTCTTTTCTAAGCTCATCTTTAATTAGAATTCAGTCTCAAAAATTTAGTTTTAAAATCAACATTAAAAAATCCAAGGGTAGAAGGTTAAAATGAGTAATGAATATAGCCTTTTGAGTTTCATTTATTTCTGATTCACATTTAAGAGAGGAACTCCTACTCTGTAGAAAGAGATCCACTGTATATATTGCTAACAAGATCATTGCATTTTTTTTGCTCTTTTCTCAGCAAAAACTTAGCAATTCTGTTAAGCACTGCAAAACCTTTCACAAAGAACCAGACAAGAAGTGGGCCGGATGAAAAACTCTTAGCAATATTGCTAGACCAAATAGTAAACCTTAAAACATTAAGATTTAAACAAATCCATTCTTTCAAATACAACTTCATTAATCAAAGATATTCTTCCTGTTCCAAAATGAATGATGAACAAAACACAAGCAGGAGAATAGATCTTATTTGTGTACTTCTGCATTATTTTGTCAGAATACAGAGAACTATGTTTTCTAGTATTTATAAGTTATCTTATCAAACACATGGTATGTTCTCCATTCTTGTTGTCCCTATTTGATTCTATTTCTAATTATTCTGTTACTTTAAACTCTGGATTCCCTTTCGCTGGTTCTTTAAAGTATCTGGTCAGAGTAATGAAATAATGTACATCTAGATGGACATTCAGTCAGTAGGTGGACAGAGAAGTCATTGTAAGTTATCCGATTGTAATATTAGTCTCTACCTCATTCACCACATTTTTAAGATAGTGATTATTGTTTTAAAAATATTTATTTCCCAGATGTAGCATAAATAAACTGTTATTCTCAAGGTTTTTGAGGGTTTTTGGTGTCCGTAACTCAACAATTAAACTTTTTCAATACACTTTTATGTACTACTAAACCAAAAGAGACCAATTGCACATCCCTGATTCAAATATGACTTCCGATTCTTGTTCCCATCCCTACATTTCAGAGCATTAGGTTTTGAAGTTCAATTCACATCTTTCCATTATAGATTATATGAAGTGCAATAAGGAAAGTGGGGATCTAATTTTCAGTAAAAGAATCACAATAATTTATGCATATTAAAAAAAAATACTGGTTTTATACTTCATTTTTGATGTACCTTGTGATTTTCTGTCAATTTTAAGCACCTTATTTCATAGTTTACTATCTTAAAATAGTTTTTAAAAGTAACTGTTTTGCTTAATTTGTTGCATTTGGCCCACATTTTACAGTAGGCCTACCCACTTTCTACTTTCTTTTCTAAGTTACTTGTTCAGAGACTGTTATCAAGTCAGGCTACAAGCAACCAGAGAATTCAGGTTTTTTCAGTTTTCATTAATTCAACAAGAATTGTCGTTCCCTACTTACAGAATCTTTTCCAGCTTATTTGGCTTACTTCTGAGTTCTGTTATGGGATTTGGAAAGTATATGTATTGCTTTAAATTCATTTACTAAACCCCATGAGGGTTTCAGAGGCAAAGCTTCTTAGCAAAGGATTGCAGAATTATTGATGAGAAAAAGTTGAACTAAAACTCTCACAACGCATGCAGTTCAATGCACTTCACTTAGTCAGAGAAGTTCAACTTATTTATTTGACTTAATATTTATTAATTCATTTAAGTGGTAGTGCAGACTATGCAGTGACATCTATATATGGGCACATAGGAATCTGTAAAGTACCTTCTGGATTGCCAAAACAAAATAAGCTAAACAAGACAATTAAAGGAGACATATATAAAATGCTTTAATGTGGGAATCTGTTGTACTGTTTAATCAATAGTTTAGAAACTAATATCTACTTTCATTACTATAGGAAACAACTTTTTAGCAGAAAACTCAGTACATTCAAAACAATCTAAAAGATGAGACCTATATATTTTTACAATAAACTGATATAAAAGTAATTAAAATACAGAACATCAATTTGAAAAACAACTGTCTGTTGGGGTAATAAAATGTTGTTGTTACAAAACCACAGAATTCACCAGTGGTATGAAAAACAACACTCCTCTTCAGCAAAACCTGTGAATTGTCTATTTAAAGACGAAACATAAGTCAGTGCACTTTTTGCTATATTTTAGTTGCTACAGGGGCATGTCAAGTTATTTTACAGTACCACTTAGCTGGAAGAAAATTGTCACTAAATATCCTTATTATATAAATAAAGTGAAATTTGAGTAAGTTACTTAAGATTTAATAGAACATGAGATGAACGTTAAAAAAGGTATATCATATTATTTTCTCCTGTGTGCCTAAGAATGTCTTTCTCAAAGTGCTATCTTCCACCTTTCAGTCCTTATGTATATTACTGAAAAATCTCTTTGTAACTCAAGCTGCCTGATCCCATGTGGATAACTAATGACGTAAAAGTCAATTAAATCCTCATTTTCCAGACCAAGGCCAGCATACTAGAATGCCCTTTGTTTCATAGGTGCAGTGAAAATTTAATAGGCTTTGAAGATTGTCTTGCCCCAAACTCAAATCACAATGATAATGAAAGTGACATATAAATATAGAGATAAGAAAATATTTCTCATCATTTATTTGCAACCTGAAGCAATAAGTAAAAATCATTCATCAAAAAGGGTAGACCCTCCAGAAAAAAAAAAAAGAAAATTCTATGAAAAGTACGAGAACTTCGGGATGAATTGACACTTAAATTTCTGGCAAAGACTCACTTTTTACTCTGAAGTTTCTATACCTCTGGATATTCCCCATTACTTCAAAGACCAACATTCTAATCATAATAACAGAAACAGACATCTTGTCTCTAAGACAAGAGCTCAGATATGACAGCAGACTTGAGGCTCAATTTGGCTTCTGTCACACACGGATCACTGACACTGTTAACCTGGAAATGCAGCTGTGCACCTGCAATGAAATGAGTAGTTTTCTTTTGAATCCTAGCCTCCGAAAGTTCATACAACATGCACTTTACACAGTATTTCAAACTTGCACTTTACACAGTACTTCAAACTTAAAACATTTTGTTCTTTACCCCAGATACAGCCAGTAGCCCCAGAATTTTGCAGGACAAGGTACATGACAGAAAAATCACAAAAAGGCTGAGATCAGAACTTGAATCTGCACTTTTTAATTAAATAAAATTATTTTTTTAAACATAATTTCATAAAACATATTTAGGGGTCTATTCTTAACCCTAGCAAGGGATATTTTGATAAAAGAATGTAGCTGAATTTTCTTAAAATTACTGAGGGACTTGGGGACCTGCTTAAATTATCTCTCTTGTTTAATTTGCCATTTGGACATGAAGAGCTGAATATGAATCTTCATAGAATTGGGGAACTTACTGATGGAAGAAAAAGCCCTTAAGTGATGGCTTCCCTATGGAGAACTATTCCACAGCCTAATGTATCTTCCTGTCAGAACGTTTTTCGTGATATTTAGTGTAGGCTTTTCTGTTCCTAATTCCATCATATTATTAATATATATCTTAATGTACAACATTAAAAACACTTCTAGCCTTCTTGACATTTACATAATTATAGTCTTATGGACGCCCTTTGAGTCAAAGCTAAAGTGTCCCTATTTCACTGCTAAAAAGTTTCTTTCATTTAGTTTCTTCAGTATTTTTCTCTTCCTTTTTATTCCTCATTAATAATAAACTATTTCCAAGCATAGTCCTTACATCCCATTCAATTTCTTCTGATTTTTGTTGTAAGAAATGGAAGTGCTGCTTCCCTTACAGGTGATGGAACTTCTAAACCATCCTCCATTTCATAAAGCAGAGCTGTGAGCTTGCGGAGGAAACCTGCGTATAGGAACCATCCTTTGCAATCACTGCCCATGCTACAAGGCTATAGGTGAAGCAGTCCTGTTTGCAACACGACCTTCTCCATGAGTGTCTGCCTCTGGAAGCTGATGGCTGCAAATATTAGCAGGCAAGCAATTTACATGGCAAGAGATGTACCTCCTGCACACTTCTCAGCTTTCATTCTCTGATTTTACCAACTTTTATTTGTTTACTTTGTCACCGCTCCCCAAACAAAACACCGAAACCCACACAACCCCTCGTATAGCAACCAAAAGAGCTGACTTATTCTGCATATAGAAACATTTTCTGACATATACTCCATCTTCTGGGACTCTGATGGTTTACAAAAGGTTGCTGACTTTGGTTACTTGCTGAAGATGACTTAATACCTTGTATGTCCTGCACCAAATAAACGCAGTGAAGTTTTCTAGTCAAAACATTGTGTTAAGTAGATAAGGAGCGTAGCAAACAAAGTACTTCAAAATCATAATAATGGAAATGTAAAGTGAACATAGCAACATGCAAATTAAAATGCAACTCTGAAGTCCCTTTCTACATTAAAGATAAGAATCTGTTTTTCTTTAAAGGTCTTATCAAAAGGTGAGATACAAAGGCTTTACACAAAGACATTGGCTTATTAAGTGTTGATGAGAAATTCCGGTCACTTATGTCAAATGTATCTCTCAAGCATATTTGCATTAGTTATCCAAGTTGTTTCTAACATCTTTAACTTCTTTATTACTCATTTTATTCATTTAGATGAACTTGTTAAAATAATGACTCTTTAATTCAGATGTAAGAGGGAGGCATCCCTTAGACATCTTCACTCTAAAAACTTGATTGCAATGATATATTTGGGAAATTTCTTTACTCTTTGAAATAAATTATGCCAAACAAGCTTCTCGTTGACCAACACTGTGCCCTGCCAGTTTGTTTCATATTGATTTGAAGTAAAGCATGAACAGAGAAATAAAGTCTAACAACATAGTCATCATTGCTCATGTCCTCACAAATAAAGTAAGCATGGACAACTCATGAGCTTTGGAACACATTTAAAGATTATAAAAGGAGCAGGTAGAGAAAAAAAAAAAAGAAAGAAGAAGAGGTAAAACAGGAAAATAGCTGTGACAAAAATCTGTGAGTACATATAAAATCAGGCATATGAAACATCTTGTGAATGGAAATATTCTATTACTGTACATTAGAAATAATTGTAGGATCTGTTCTTGATGCATTCTTAAACTGTTTGAGAAATTAAAGTGGAGAGAATGAGTTAAAATACATAAAAAAGAAACAGCTAGTTAACAAAATTTATGTTGAAATGATTAGGTTCTGTGTTAATATAAATGAAAGAGAAAAGAGTAGAAATGGCTCACATAGGAATTTAAGGTTCCTGAGACAGTGGTTTCCTAAATTATATACTAACATAAGCCTTTGTTCTTGTTCATAGCTCATAGCATTAAATTAATATCAAAGCAAACAAATTAACTAGCACAAGCATAAAATAATTGAACATTTTTTGTGGACTAAGTACTGGATGATAAGGGGGTACATCCAGAGGTGTAATCCTTAGTACCATGGATGTTTCAAATACACTTAGATGATGCACTATAGTATGTTTGGTACAATTTTACTCCAAACTCTGCTCTGCTGTTTGGTTATTTTAAAATTGGTACAGAGGTTGATATTTAGAATTATTCATTTGGGGGGGGAAAAAACAGTGTCAGAAGAGTATGACACAAATCGCACCATAAAATTACATAAACTAACTATAGAGCTTCAATGCAACATCTGATTTTGTTTTATACTAAATGTATATTTTTGGATAGTTTATTTATGGCGGTTAGATTATTTAATAAATAATTGGGGTTTTTTTAACTCAGTAGATCATAGAATCACAGAATGATTTGAGTTGGAAGGGATCTCAAAGATCATCCAGTTCCAATTCCCCTGCCATGGGCAGGGACACCCCACCAGACCAGGCTGCCCAAGGCCCCATCCAACCTGACCTTGAACACCTCCAGGGATGGGGCAGCCACAACTTCCCTGGGCAACCTGTTCCAGTCCTTCACCACTCTCATCGTGAAGAATTTCCTCCTTATGCCTAGTCCATATCTGACCCTCTCCAATTTGTAGCCACTTGCCTTAGTCCTAGCACTACAAGCCTTTTTAAACCGTCCCTCTCCAGCTTTCTTGTAGCCCCTTTAGGTTCTGGAAGGTGGTTATAAGGTCTCCTTGGAGCTCTCTTCTCCTCTTATGGGAGGTACTCCAGCCCTCTGATCATCTTTGTAGCCCTCATAGATAGTAAGCTTTATATATTTATGCACAAACATAATTAATCAAGCATTTATTAATTAGGTTACTGCCATGCGTAGCAAATACTACTCCATATATAAATACAACTCAAGTGCAAACAGGCTTAGGACATTGATTAATCATTTCTCATATGTAAAATATTAGTAATTTATAGTAAATTTAAACAGTTCCTATTATGAAAAGAAAAGAGCAGCATAATGGATACAAAACACGATCTTTTTACTATATATATATATTACAGTAAATCAGTAATAGAAGAGATTCCCTCTGTGTCCAGCTCCCAGATGGAAAGGAAACTCAGGTATTGACAGCTATATCATGTTGCTGTCTGGATGCTGAATTGGTTACTGCAGCTGAACACAAGAGCCAAAGCACCTCGTTTGGTACTCTCTTGGTAGCTGTGTATTTGTGCAGTATGAATGCTTTACTCAGGGCAGAGCAGGTGGAAACACAGCAGCTACAGGAGTAATCTTGTGGACAGCCCCGAGAGTGAGCTGGCTGATCTCATTTTGAGCAGCTGTAGCTATGAATGCTCTGAACAAGAACAGTAGCAGGAGGGCCAGCTTTGTGTGATCAAAGGGCTTTGGCAGTTGTGAACTCTGAATTGATTCCAAAATGTCAATGAAATGGCACATCACGAATAAAAAGAGACTATAAGGAATTTAACAGCTTAGGGAGAAGACTGCAGCTTTAATAAGGCCCAAAAACAGATTTGGGGAATACATATACTGAGCTTTTCTGGATATTAAGATAAGTACAAATGGTTTTGGTTTATTTTCTTTCTTTTGTGGAAACTATTCTTTATTAAATAAAGTTATTTAAATGCATTTCATGGAAGCAGAGATTCCAAAAGAAAAAACATTACATGAGAGGAAGAACAGTTGTATGCACAAAGAGAGAAAAGGGGAAAAAAATACATACTAAATATTTAAACAGATTTTAAAGTCTTCTCAGTTAATAAGGCATTAATGCAAAGGAACTGTGAGCATTATCTATCTGTAATTGTGTGAATTAAGAAACTATTTTTGAAAAGTCACTGTTGTTTATATTTCCCTCTACATAATTAAATGACAGTAGCAAAAATGAAAGCCAGAATAGAAATCCTTAAATTTACATATTTTATGAAATGGAGAAGCAGAATACTTACTGCACTGCTAGCTTTGAACAAAGACAACCTGGATTCAATTTCCCAATTAGCTTCAGGTGTCCTATTTAATCTTAAGGTAATCAAAGCAAGAATTTTAAAGGTATTCACCTTCTGATTTGAGTATCTTAAAAAAACATTTAGTAGTCTCTCTGGAAAGAAAGATTCAGGTCATCTGATTTTAGACTTTTAATTTGACGATGTGAGGTTCCATATCAAATGAATTTATGTACCACTGAGAGGAGACAGGCTCCCAACAGAGGAATTTTTGACTAAAAAAAGCATCTAGATTGAATCCCACAAAAGAAAGGGATATCTGGCAGATATCATACAGGGTTAAATATTTTTGTACCTGTGTTTCTCTCTACTTTAAAAATAAGCAAAACATAATAAAATATTCAGTGGAAAGTGATAGAAATAGTCAAGCATCTGAGAAAAAGTATTGAGAAATACAAGGAGTGGTTATTCTAAAGAAAAGGATGAAAGAGGTGACTTAGTATGTGTAGATGGAATAAAGAATGATAAAAGAATTTAGAGCAGAGTTTGTGTTCCCTCTGCTTAAAACAAAAGAACATTTAACTATATGAAAATATGACAAGCGTTCCAATTTTTATTGTGATTAAACTATGAAACCCATTGCCAAAAAAGAGCAACAGTACAACCATAAACATAGCAGTTGTAAATCTGCTGCTTCAGAGCTTTAGAAAATCTCTAGTTATGCATCTTTAAGGATATGATCAAATATTGAAGCATCACTGTAATTTTGACCCTGTCTACCCCTTGAACAAGAGTATTTGATCTTATGCACACTCCATCCCGGACCAGCTGTGACCAACTGATTTCAATTCAATAAACCCACTTTATTTTGAGTTTATCAGACTAACAGATCAAGCATAATCACATCTAGCAGCTGGTCATTTTTTTATTTTTCTGAGAACATTTAATCTGTACTTATACCTTTAGAAACTAAATTATATTCAAACGTTGGTAAAGAATCCTTCTGTTCTTTCTACAACTTCATTCACCTCTGTCAACCACCAGAGTGAACTGCATAAGCTTTGAAGCCAAAATGGTAAAATATGTCCCAGATATTAAATATTATAGATCTGAATCTTGAAACATTTAACATTGACAGTAAGGTTAATTCCAGTCTCACTGAGGTTAACACGAGGTCTAAAAAGGCAAAACAGGTTTTGATATCAGAATAGACATGCTACAGCCATAACCCTCTGAAGACAAGGATGCCAACCAATAGGATGAGACACAGACATTTCTGGGTATTTAGTTATTAAGAATACAGATATGAAATGTGTCACCAGGACCTATATGGACACTATCTTCCTTAATATGTGAAATGACAAAGTTCACAAAACAGTCACCCAGTTCTTAGCACTTATAAAGAGAAACTACCCAAAAAAATCTACGAGAAATAAATTAAAAAGTGAACAGTGAAATATATAAAATGCCTATAGATAACATGGAGATCATTTAAAGACATAATACCTAAACACAGGTATTGACTCATGCTTCCTCTTATCACTTCCTATTCCCTTCTTCTCCTTCTTCTATTCACCAGGGAAAAAAAGTTTCAGGCAACGTCACTGGATATATAAAGATACAGTCAAAGAAATTTAAGAAAAAAAAATATTTAACAATTACATGTCTAACAATTTACCCTAATAGCACAAGATAAGCCAAAGGGCTAAGAAGCAGTTTTTATGCCTTTAATAGTAAAAGTATCCCATATCAGAATCTACAAAACAGAAAGTCAGTAGAGCTGAGCAATCAATGAGACTAAGTCTATATTACAAGGCTAAATAAATTATTTGTGTTGGTATTGGTATTCCTAGTGGTGGTAAGACAATTCTTACACCAAACCTATATAGAGATCCACTGTTAGAGAAAAGGCTCAGAGATTTAAAAACAACTAAAACCCTTACAAAACACAAAACAAAACTCAATAAAGTGACAACCATCAGTCAGTAGGATCAGACCTTTCTGCTGCAATTTGACATCTGTGTTTGGTCGTAACACCTAGTTAAATATCAATTCCTATGTGTAAAGCAAGCTGCGTTGAAATGAATACCGCATTGGTATTTCAGCACAGTTTCAGAGGTGAATCTGGCAAGTGTAGTTACTGAAATCTAATTTCCACAGCAACCTATCTGACAGGAGTTACAACACCTACTACAGACATCCTAGGTAACTCACAAGAGTTCTGTCATGCTAGGGGGACACAACATAGGGATGTGACACTTGACAGTATATTTATTCCAGCGTTCCAACATGCATTTCCATCTAGGTTGTGGAGTTAATGTAACATGGTTGGTCTTCTGAAAGATTTTGATGAGATACCTCACCCAGACAAATAAAGTAGTTGAAGCATTGCAAGACATAAAAGAAGGTCAACTTCTAAATTAATAACTGATTAAAAAGATAGAGAAGAAAGGATGGGAATAAATGGAAAATTTTCACAGTGAAAAGTCATTATTAACTGTGTTCATATTCTTCCATGTATTTCTTGTGAAACTTGCCAAAATAAAGAATATTGGAAAGGGATTAGGTAAAGACACGAAACAGATCAGAAATGAATATTGGGACTAATAAGTCACATGAAATGTATAGCTTAGGAACCCCCCTGATGAACTACTGTTTGCCAGACATGTATTTCTTGTATTAACTGTTTCTTCTGTGGCTTTCCTTGGCATTTGCAGTCGCCATTCATGAAGATGATCTACTGAAATAGACTTCGGCCTGGAGCAGAGTACAGTTAAATTTTATAAGCTGTATATGGAAATCAAGGACGCCACAAATTTAATGTTTAAAACTTTGTAGTCACACTTGGTGAATTAAAGAGTGAAAAGAGCTTTCATTTTTGCATGTAACATTTATAAATTCCTCAGATGTATGATCCCTTGATGTGAGTTTCAGAAAGTATATTAAAACAACAAAGTTAGCTGGCTCATCCAACTACTAAAAAGAAATTCTTAATTCATGTATATTGTGAAATATCACTGTTAACAAAAAGTATCACATAACACATACGTTGATTTTTTTATGTCTGAAACCTATAGAAGCATAAAGAATTTTGTGCCCCAGACAAAAAATAATTACAATTAATTTAAAAAAAATCAAATCGTAATAATTTTAAAATATCATATCAAGTTACAAATCCATGTCTTTGATCTATAAAGAAAAATTTAAAACAATCGAAACCAAAGAAACATTTCATTGTTTCTGTTCTCAGATTTGAACAATAGCTAGGTATTTGCTTAATAGAGATGGGAGTGGAGAACAGGTTATAATTAGCTGGTGAGCTTGTAGCTACAGCTATAAAGTTATTACTAACACATACTAAGCAACTGAGCAGGTCATCCTACACTAGTAGTGTGATATGATCACTCTAATGCAAATGTAGCCATATCTGTGCAACAGTCCTAATAAGTACCTCCTATACCTGCACAGCATTTTACTGGCATATTGCTTAAGAAACATTCATGTTGCTCGTCTGCACATACTCTGTACACTAAACTTCATCAAGGAAAGTGAAAAAATTAAACATATGCTTCAGCCTCTGAACTAAATCAATTCATATAGTGGCAAAACAGTAAGTTTGCCTGGTGAAAATTTATCCATATATCTTCCAACAGATCAGAAATCTAACTTGACACCCTGATTTGACTGAAATCCATAGCAGAGGCATTTTCTGCTCTTTACACACGAAAGGAAAAATTTCCTGAAGTAGATTTATATAGATGCAAATTAATGATACTATCACTATATCTGTTCAGTCACTTTAATAAATATAAAATATTTCAATAACTTCAATAAAACCAAAATCAACAGCAAGAGATTCTTTTTCCAGTCTCAGATGTACTGAGAAATGTTCAGGCAATTTTAAGAAATTTCAATAAATATTCATGCTTACCTTTTACCAGTTTATGACATCATTCTCCACTAGTTTATTTGGTACAAATTTGGAATCTAATTTAATTTGATTTTTCCCTCTAGGGAAAAAGACAGGTAAGGTTAAGACAGGTATAGATTTTTCTACTACCTGCTCCATAGATTTCTCAAATGATCAAAATGTTAGGGAAAATATTTAAACTCTGAACCTTTTTATTTATTAAAGAGGTGCAAGGTATTTAATCTTCCTCAGTATGTTACAAAGGAGCTAAATCTATCACAAGGATGGACTTCGATGAATATGGGTAATATACCAGACAAAACACTCCCTGTCTCTAACTATCTTTAGATGGCAACCTTTGAAAATATTTTGCTTTATTGGACAACTTTCACTCTGTGAGGCCTTAATTCCAAAGCAGACAGTAAGTGCAAGGATATGAAACTGAAAAAAAATCTCAGTAGTATAAAGATTCTTACTCCTTATCTGGAAGAAATAATCACAACTTTGAAATTAAAATAATAGAAGAGTTTTCAAAGAATATTTTCATAAAAGAAAATGTACTTTTTTCTTATGATGCCCGTGTTTAAAAAGAAATGATTTTGCACAACTTGTTGTATTTCTCACTCAGATTTCACTCCATGTTTTCAGTCATGGAGACCCAGAAACAAATTACTCTTTCCAACACATTTCAAAATTATTCATATTTCTTTTCTCAGATCATTAACTGGAAGAAGAGATGCGCCATCTATCCCATTTATCACTTCTAATTATATTGATAGGACAGACAAAAAAATCCTGATTGAATGTAGTATTTTAAAAGATAAAGAATCATGCAATCAATAATTTTCACTTATTGACATGGAAGTGATTTGAGACAGTCAGCATGGCTTCGCCAAGAGTAAGTCCAACTTAGTGGTTTTCTGTGATGGGATGACCACATCCGTGGAGACAGGAAAAGCAATGGATGTCATCTATCTAGACTTCCGTAAAGCTTTTGACACAGTCTCCCACAACATCTTCTCTAAATTGGAGAGGTATGGATTTGACGGGTAAACTGTTCAGTGGATAAGGAATTGGTTGGATGGTTAAATTCAGAGAGCGGTGATCAGTGACTCTGTGTCCAGATGGAGATTTGTGGCAAGTGGTATCCCTCAGGTGTCTGTACTGGGACCAGTGTTGTTCAATATTTTCTTTGATGATATAGATAGAGATATTAAGGGCACCCTCAGAAAGTCTGCAGATGACACCAAGCTCAGTGGTGCAGTTGCCACACCAGATGGATGGGATGTCATCCAGAGAGACCTGGACAAGCTGCACAAGTGGGCCTGTGTGAACCTCATACAGTCCTACACCTGGGTCAGGGCAATCAGTGATTTCAATACAAGATGGAGGATGACATGATTGATACAGCCCTGCTGAGAAGAACTTCGGGGTGATGATTAATGAGAAGTTCAATATAAGTCAGCAATGTGCACTCACAACCCAGAAGGCCAGCCGTATCCTGGGCTGCATCAAAAGAAGCGTGGCCAGCAGGTCTATGGGGGGTAATTCTCTCCTGCTCCGTTCTTTTGAGAATCCACCTGGACTATTGTGTCCACATCAGGAATCCCCAACATAAGAAGGATATAGAACTGTCAGAACAGGTCCAGAGGAGGGCAACAAAGATCATCAGAGGGCTGGAGAACCTCTGCTATGAGAACGGGCTGAGAGAATTAGGGTTGTTCAGCCTGGAGAAGAAAAGACTCTGGGAAGACATTATAGTGACCTTCTAGTACCTTAAGGGGTAGTACAAGAAAGCTGGGGAGGGACTTTTAAAAAGGGTGTATAGGGGTAGAATGAGGGGCAATGGTTTTAAAGTGAAAGGTGGGAAGATTTAGATTAGATACTAAGAAGAAATTCTTCATGCTGAGGCTGGTGAGACACTGGCACAGGTTGTCCCGGGGAGCTGTGGGTGCTCCATCCCTGAAAGGTCAGGTTGGATGGGGCCTTGAGCAGCCTGGTCTAGTGGCAGAAAGCTTGCAACTAGATTATCTTAAAGCTGCATTCCAACCCAAACCATTCTATGATTCTATGAAGTTTTACATCCAACTCCAAGCTATCTCAAAGACTGCAATAAAAGGTAGTAAAAAAAAATTCTGTGCTACCAAATCTTAAAATAAGCTTTTACAAATGGCAGGTTTGGTATTTTATTTTTTTTTTTTTTCTCTCTAGGACTGATTAGTCACTAGATTTACTTCAGGTGATTACAGAATTATGATTTTAACATAAGAGTATTGACAGTTTAGACAATTATTTTTTCATCTAATCCAAATGTGGAGTGGAATAATGTGAAACTGAAAAATCACATTTTTATCATGTCATTTGAAAGCCCACAAAGAAAAGCTCCTCCCATCATCTCTTTGTTTTTAAAGATGTTTTGAAGAAGACCTGCTAGAGCAGCAACTGCTGATGCACCCATTTGAATTCTGGAAAGCAAAACAGCCATCCTTTGCTGATGAAAAAAAAACATCTCTGCAGATTCTTCCACTCTGGGGCACTTGACATATTTCACATTTTCCATATCTTATGAAGAATGACATTCACATGAATGATAACTTTACCCTTTGATAATCTAATCCTTCTGAATGTACTCTAGATTTTATACACCCTTGCAACCCCCCAGGGAACAAACAGAAGAATAAAAGGTATTTTTGAACAAGAATGAGAAGTGACAAATATAGCCATAATTTGTCAGAGCTAGCTATATCATAACAAAAGATTTCTCAATAAGCTGTTGTGCCATGTTATTAAACCTCACATGCTAAACATTCTCTAGAAACCTTAGATTTAATTTCTGGGTGAAATTAACCTCACCAAGATAAGCTGCTCTTCTAAGCAAAGAGGAAATATTTTTTTACACTAACAGAATCAGAGAAAAAATAAAATTGTTTCATCTTTGTTACTATATTCTTACTACCAAGAACATGTGTTTTCTATGAAGGCTTCATTGCCAAAAAAATCATGTCATTCGTAAGTGATTGGATTACAAAACTCAGTTTATTCCCATAGAGAAGCAGTATACAACTACCTAGAACAGTGACTGACTATGGAACATGCTGAGCTAAATACCTCCAGAGGACCTGGAAGCTTTGCCCATGCTAGTTTACTCTGACAGATGGATCTTTTAAATATTTATTAAGCATCCACTATACCTTTGCAGAAATGAAATAAATCTTATGTATTTCACTGAGTGAGCTACTCACCTATTGCAGGGGAGAAAAAAAAAAAAAAGTAAAAATATCTCAGAAACAGAGAGTTGTTAATCCAAGCATTAAAGACCTAAGTTTAGGTGGTAAAACAAACAAATAAAAAACCTAGTAATATAATGTTACAATAGCTTACAAGCTTATTTTACATCTATTCATTGCATAAGACATTTGTGATTAGATAATTGCATATCTCTTAGGCAGCCATTAAGTGGTTTATGTTGACAGAATTGATGTTATATTTTTAATTTAAGGGATATTAAAAAAAAGGATATACTAAATCACTTGGCTGTATAAAAGTATGAAACTTCGAAGGCTGGATATATTAAGCTCAAATTCTATAAAAAGAACATTAAATGTTTGACATAAAAAAAAGAAAAACCTTTGTTAACGTTTTTTATATTGTCACATTAAACAAAGAGAAGAGTGTGAATAAAATATTATTATAAAATAAAGATGAGTAGTTGCTACTCCCTAGATTGCTCTTACATACTCAGTAGGTTACCACAAGGGCAAACAGAGTACACTGCAGAACGGTTTCTCTTTCCCACAGCTGAGGGCAGCATGTAGCAAAGTTAACCCGACAAAGGTGAATACGGACAGGCCCTCAGGCTTAACACATACTTTACTGGAGAAGAAAATATTTCAGCTAAAGTGGGATAGATTGGTTAGCAGATGGCTAACCAGCATGATCCCAAGCATAACCACAAACATTTCTTTTTGTAATTTCTCTCTTAACTACTTTGGAAGCCAAACAAGATAAAGTGATTTGATATTTCATGGGATGTCTATGTCTAGTTGATCACTGTGACATTACAAAGCATTGAGATATGATCTAGGAACACTGTTATGCATCTTTCCATAGAAATTCTGAAAATTAAAGTAGTGATTCTGTAATTCCTTAGGGGCCTAATTTACAGTTTCAGATGAAGGCAGGCTTGGCAGTGACTTCTCTTTCGTTACCATAGCAGAAATTTATGTAGTAACAGATGTAGAAGAACAAAAATAATAGAAAAGTTTGCCATGAATATATCTGCACACATAGGCACACACGAGTTTCTATGTAAACCATTACTACGTAATGAGCACTACTACTAGAGAAATGATTGACATAAGAACTAGGCCTTCATATACATCAGTCAATGTTAACCTTTGACTGAAGGCTCATTCGGAAAGCAAAAATTCTGTTTGGTGGAGTATTTTGCAGTTTTAAAAAGTAATTCCATTACCCACGGAATGAAGCATTTCAAGAAACGCTAATATACTCTGATATATTTTTAAGCACATTACATTAAAAGCATCAGTAATTTCATAAGTTTTATATGCAAATTGTTGCCCTAGAAAGACAGATAATCAGAGTAGTGAACCATTAGAATGCTGACTGTTATTACATTGGCATCAGATTCAAAGTTGAAAACACAGCTTCTCAATCCCTGAATATGCAACCTACCTCCATTTTATCTGGAGGTAAAAAAAAAAAAAACACGTTGAGAACAATTAGAATAAAAATAGATATGGCTATAGATGGGTTGAACTTGGGTTAGTTTCTAATCTATTTAGTAAGAAATTTTATATCACATCTTTCTCAGTGTCAGAGAGCAAATTTGGATTTAGGCACAGAAAGGGATAGGTTTTACACAGGATTCATTGCTCTAGTAGTTAACTCTTTTGAGATGGTTGAATAGTTGGATAACCTAGCATTAACAGTAAAACACATCTATTAATCCACTGTGTTGCTAAGTCCTAGTGGAAACACAAGATTCAGTTAAAATGCCTTTTGAACACAGTCACACAAGTTTTCAGGAAATAAATATTTTTAAAAATGTTAAAATACACCAAACATATCTGAAAATGTTTTCCATAACTTGTATAGTGTTTGCAGACCTTTGCAACTTTATTTAGCTTTCACAAGACCCATAAGCCCATCCTCACACACATAATACTGAGTACCAGCATAAGGTAGATGTCCACTAACGTTAGCAATTTTCTATCACTGTTTATCAACCCCAGGGTAGAACTTTTACAAGAAAATGCTGATAGGAGTTGTATTTATGAAGAAGTACCCTAACATTACTTTCTAAAGATGCAGTAAACAAAACAAGATAAAGAAAACACAAGTAAATATGTGAATGAGAAAATGGACACTATAATACAAATAAGTCAAATCCCAGGCAAAGTAGAATTCAGAGCTTGTTAAACTGGCATTCAATGCATAACAGGAAACCTTGTCAGACAGTGGTTTGACCTTGACCTGTTTCAGGCTTTTTACTTAAAATATAAAATATTCAGCCTTGCTTTCCTATCCAGGATAGTATGGGGATCTGCACTTTCTTTCATCCTCTGCTGTTCCTTTGAGGTAATGCAGCAAAATCTGGGAGTTTTAGAAAGTTGTGCAGAATAGGCAGAACTAACTGTGCTTTGTTTGTTGAGTTCATGTACATTTGGAGCAAGAACAATGAGGATTGCAGGTGAAGAAGGATGATAGGTAGTTTGGATTTTATCAGCTGAAAAAGATCTTCCATGCGTCTCTGAGCATGGTGGGAATCACATGGAATTGCAAGGTGGTCTCAGCTAGGGGAGAAGACACCTGGAACCTGCAACCAGAGGAAGGTACCTGGGACCAATGAAGATCAACGCTGAGTAGAGCTGTATCTGGAACCATGCTGACTTCCAAGAAATACCAATGCAATTTGTATATACTAGTGTAATTTGCAAACTGATTTATGGAAAGCCTCAGCAGTTCAAAAGGGGAAATATCAAGCATTTTTAAAATGATCTTGATAAAAACGTCCACAAAATATGGAATGCTAAAGGTAAAACATGAGTTATTAAAATATTTTAAAATCTTGTAGCTTCATGAATTTTTCATCCATAATAAAAAATAAAATTGAATGCCTGCTTAAGATATGTACTAAAATTCAGTCAAAGGAGAATGAAAACATTAGTGATCAATTATGAACTGCGTTTCAACAGCTGTTAATTTTAAAACATTACTTCTGTGTATTTCAGAGATATTTTCACCATAGTAAATTTACATTCCTAATTTTGTTATTTTTCAGGGACTGAAGCTGGAAAAGATTAAAATTATCACTGGTATTACAGCTATGCCTCATAGCAAATGCAGATAAAAGTTTGAAAAATAAATAAGCAAATTAATAAAATACGCTCAAATGCTAGCATTTTTTTTATTCTAATCCAACTTAGAAATATACATTCTACCAAAATAATATGAAAAAGTCCCAGAAATGCAAAAAGTTAGGATGTAATTTAATTATTTAGATTTAGTCCAAAGATGTATGTGCCTAAACATTTCAGTAATAAAACATCTTTGAAGCTAAGTATTGAAAGTAACATAGTACTAAAGAATCGTATGAAACTGTCTCTCCATGTTCTTCTTATTCCCTGTTTGAAAAGGCAAAAGACAGCTGCTTTGAACCTACTCTTTGCAAGGGAAAGAGTATTCTGGCACAGACACCAAAACGAATTGGAATGATATTACAAACGTGAAGAGAGAACAATCTCTGTTCTTTAATACGTGCCTTAATAACACACTATGAACTCATGCCAAGATGCCCAGTTCCTTCTAATTTCAATGGGAATGAGACACAGCGTGACAGTCTGAGGTACAAATGTGAAAGCATTACCATCTGGCCTGTAAAATATTTAAAGTATCTTTGACCTTCAGAGTATATGTGGTGATAGTCGTGAAAGGGAGAAAGAGTTCTGAAAGGTTTTATGGATATTTTGAGGACTTTCACAGTAAGTTATTACTTTTTTTTTAAGAAGCTAAATTAAATATATTATAAATAAAATTACTAGGTTAAAGAGCAGTATTGAATCATGTAATAAAATAGATGTTACAAATCTAATAATACATTACCAGTAGTGTGGGTTCCTGTCAATGACACCTTGCAACATTTAAATGATTATAATATATTTATTCCTGTAAACTCTGCAACACAAAATATTTCATATATTTTTTTCTGATAAATAACTTTCAGAAGAGTGACATGCTTATATCTTTGCATCTAAATGGCTTCCACAAAAAAAAAAAACCAAACAAGTTTGTGCCCTACTTCTTCAGAGCATCTGTAGAAGTACCACACAAAGTTACTTAAATCTGGTTATGCTAAGTTGCCAACAGACACATAGCACTTCTTATAACCTATTAAAAAATGCTACAAAAATAAAAATCAGACAAATGTCTGCTTTTGTCTCCTTTGAAGTCATCAGCATATATGGGTATTTTAGTGTTAAATTGGAACTGCAATTCTGAAAATGGAGTCATGCAGTCATTTGCTCGTGTCTCAAGCTTTGCCAATCTTGGCCATCCAGACCAGCAGAGTTTATGTGTCTCTCCTTTTATCCTTGCCTCAGAACAACCTGGTAATGAACTCTTCTTTGGTGTTCACATCTACCTTTGCTGCTCCAGCTGAAGCTCCCTTCCTCCTGGAATTTCTGAGGCAAGCCTGGAGTTCGTGTTTTCTGCTGTCTAGACTATGTAAGACTGCTTAGATAGAATTGAAATTTTTAACATACTCTATTTTAGAGTATATAAAACAACTCATAATTTGGCTATCCTTTCCAAAATCTATAGATAGATCTTTTTTGTATATTTCAATTTTTAAAAGCAAATTTATAAATTTATTTTTGGCTACATATATATGATTTGTTATGGATCCCCCTTGAAGGCTGGCAGAAAACAGAATGTTCTCAGTTGTTCTCACCTGTATAACTTTCCTTACAGCTTCCTAGCAAGTCCAAAAATACTTTTATTCATTTGTCATCCAGCTAAATTTTGTCTTTCACAATGTCTTAATTATTTCCTAACTGTTACTAGTGAAGACATTCAACATTGTTTATATTCTTTAACTCTACCATGAAAAAAGCTGTCTTTAGCTTAGTAACAAATTAACTTGATTTTTTTAAAACAAAAATTTAAGTTTGTTTTTAATAATGCGGGTTTGTTTGAGGTACCTAACCAACTTGTCTAAGACTTTTGAACGACGCAAGAGAATACTTGCAGAAAGCAATTCACCCACCATAGTTCTCAGTCAGGCAGTATGCAGCTTTCTTCACTGAAGAGAGGAAGACTTAGGGTGACTAAACTCCTGTATTGAATGTCTCATTTCAGTGAGATAAGTCTGTGCCCCAATCACATATATGACCCCTATAGACTATATGTGTTTAAAATATAAAGATAAAATCTTTGCCTGTGTTTCCTGATGTAATTCAGAGTTAGGATATTAAGCCAAATCTCTCTAGTTCCTAACTAGCTTTTACTGGACTAGCAAAGAACAGTTTGTGTTAGTAGACTAGTCTCAGCTTTGAACATGGCTCGTTATCTTGATTAGCAGACCTAGCATTACATAACTGCATAAGCAACTTCCTCGCATCATTAGGAAAGGTCATGGTCCACATTCTGCAGAAACCCATCCATCCACTTGGTCCAGCCTGTGTCGTCCCACTTGGCACTTAGTGCTATTAAAGAGCACAAGGTGACCTTGGAAGTCAAAGGCAAAAAAAACCCAAGACACTCTTTCTCGTTCTTTCCTACAACTAAAATTGCCTTTCTGCCTGACATGCGTAAGATAAAGAGGCTCATGATATTAGACCTGTAACTTTGACAGGCTGTACACAGACAATTATATGTGCAGAAAACCAACCAGGCTATCAGAACTAAACCTATCAGACTGAGATGTCATTCTCCTTCCAAGTTCTGTCTCTTTAATTCACTCTGAGTGCTTACTGGTCACACTTAGTTACATACTACCTATATGGTCCAATGAAGACAATTAAATTGCTAAGTAACATCAATGTTGCAGCATGTTAAGTCTTTTAGAAACTACTGAAAAGTATTAAAAATCCTAGCATCTCATTCCTAAAATAGCTGACATCATTCTTTTTATTTCACTATTTCCATTTCTTTCACCTAGTTATTTCCTTTAAATTATGAATTTTGATTTAAAAATGGTAACACAAAAAGCTGAGAAAAATCACATGAGAATATTCACAGCAATATTTTAATTAAATGGGATGGACTTAAATGCTAATTACTCTATGTTAATACAAAACAAGTACACCATTCACCACTCCTGAAGATGCTCCTTAGCAGCAAAAGTGGCAGTAACGGTTCAGTCATGCTACAAGTGCTGACTAGAACTATTAATACCTTTGAAAGAAAGTCTGGGAAGAGAGGCATACACATATGTATCACCTTTTACCCCAACCACCGACTTATTCCTCCCCAGTGGGAGACATGTGTTGAGATAAAGACAGTTTAACAAGGAAAGCAAAAGAACATGCACACAAGCAAACAAAACAGAATTCGTTCACTGATTCCCATCACCGGACTGGTATTCAGCTGTCTCCTGGAAAGAAGGGCTCTGTCATGCATAATGATTACTTGGGAAGACAAACACCATCACTCCAAATATCCCCACCTTCCTTCTTTCTCTAGCTTTATATTGCTGAGCATGACATCACATGGCATGGAATAGTCCTTCAGTTCTTTGAAATCAGCTATTTCCAGCTGTTTCCCCTCCCAACTTCTTGCGCACCCTCAGCATATTCACCGGTCAGCTAGTGGGAGGAGCAGAAAATGCCTCAGCTCTGTAAGCACTGCTCAGCAGTGCCTAAAACATTCCTGAATTGTTGACGTTGTTTCCAGCGCAAATCCCAAACACAGCCCCATTCTAGTGACTGTGAAGAAAATTAATGCTATCTAAACAAAAGCCAGCACAATGTGGAACATAAGTAGTCAGAATTTAAAAAAAAGCCTTGGTGGTAAGACAAAAAACAATTCACAGGGAAACTTACTACTCTAAAATTTTATTTAAGAATGATGGTTCCAAGCATTATATATTTCACTAAAGTATTAAGTTTGTTAATGAATATATATGAAAATAATTTCTACGTGTATCTCTTGTCTGCCTTTCATTCTGATAGTTTTCGTATATTTCTTTCTGGAAACAGGAAATGTCCAAGTAATCACTACACCGAGGCTGATGACTATCACTGGAGCTTCTAAATGGCATATATGTCTGCTGTGATTCCAAGTGTAAGGCCTCTGTGCAATAATGGGATAACACGGCTGTTAAAACAACAGGTCATAGGCATTTGATAAGCCTTTCCTATTGTGACACTGATTATCAGAAGAATATGTTCTTAAATCCCTCCTAGACTTGTGTATTTTGCTGCTGTTGGCCAGCTATGTCATCACATTTTCAGTTACAGACTGTGGAAAAAATCCCTTAAGTTTTTAAAAATTTTCATTTTAATTTATTGAATTCTAGGAATGAAACACTTATCAAGGTAAGCTTTCAAAGCCTTATAAATTCAGTTATTCCTTCTAAGTTTAATTTAATTCATAACAATAAGGCCCACAAAATTATTTCAGTATTGTACGAGAGCTACTCTAATAAAAGGAAGCTACAGTTAATTGGCAATAGGGGAAAAAACAGTCAAGGCACATATTTAGTTCTCAGTGCTTTTCCATAGCACAGCAATTGCTGTCTCATTCTTCTGCCATATGGGCATCCATCTTGAAATGAGCAATCAATCCGGTACACACTGTTCAAAGGAGATTCAACAAGGGCATCTGGTACTGAGGTCACTATGTCCTTCACACACTAGAGCTAGTCTCCCTCACCAACTATGTTTTTTTAAATCACAACCACTGAATAGAAGACTAAGTATAAATCATCTCTTCTGGAAGAGCTCAAAAAACCCCAACCAACTATCAACAAAAAAAATATTCAATGGTTTGTAAAGGTATAGTGTTTTATATTCTGTATTTAAGTAGAGATTTATGATACCAAGACCATAAAGAGAAAGGATATATTTCACCTTTTGTCATACATATATTAATTACCTGCCCCAAAGACATTACAGTGAGGAGAAAAGCTATAGCTGCATTTGGAAAAGCTACTTGAAAAATTGTTTCTCAGGTAGGTATTTGTAGGGGGTGGAGAAGAGAAGAGAAAGAAATCTCCTGTAGTCTTCAATATTAGAAATAGTTTCCAGAAGTTTTTATTGGTAAAGGGTTATCCATGGTGTACATTCATTTATGAAATAGAAACATTAAAAGCAAAATTATAATATGCATAAATAAATCTGAAAATATTAAAATCTAATCATGTGGGAGCTACCAAAGCCCAAATAAAGATTTCATCTTCTGCTAAGTATTCTAGTGAATTGTCCTGTAAGTCTTTATCATGTGCACATTCAAAAATCATGCAGCCTCCTTCCTCATCAAAATGTTTTATGCAATGCAGTGACTAAATGACTTTGTCTTTGGCATAGAATAAGCATCAACAGCTTTCAGAAAATATATGATATACATTTTTATTTGTAACTCTTCACAACAATTCAGTGTGCATACACTGCTGGAATTTCGTTGTGCATCTGAAACAGCCACTGCTGCTACTTAAAGCAGATACGTTTTTACCATGTACAAAAAAAACCCCAAACAGTTAATTATACAGATTTTAGACTACACCTACACTAGGAATCTGCAAGATGCTTGTCTCAAAGAGAAATGCCAACATTGCAAATTCGTACAAAGTCTCTCCATATTTCCAGTAACACTACATTTAATATGAAAAGAACTAAATGATACTTTACAAATTTGAGATCTCTTGACTATTTACTGTTGAAGGAACAGCTAAAGCTGATGAGGGAGGAGTCAGTAACCACCTTCAAAATTCATGCAAATACACAAATAAAGATCTTTGCATTAGCTCTCATGACAATAGTAAGCAACACTTCTGATTTCTGTGGTCATGGCTCATTATGGGAGAGGCTTCAGTTTACTTACTAGCTTCCTCTAGTATTTTTAGATATGACTGAATATGTATGTACATATGTGTGTTTGTATGACAAGTAACACCGATTTATCCTATGTATCATATAATAAAATATAGATGTGAGATATATAGCATTCATAATATATTCTAACAGTCATCATTATACACAAACCTCTCCCTTTCTAGAAACAGTCTGATAAAAGAAAGAAATAAGGAATGAAGACATAAGTTTATAATTCAAAGGTTTGAGGAAGGGCAGCTAACATCTTTTTAAACTGTTAATATTTTTAGCAAATTCTGACACACTACTACATTATGCTTTATCATAGTCATTGTCAAGATGACTAGGATTTATTTCTTCTTCAAAAAAGTGCACATCATGCAGAGATGCTGCTTCTTGCTCCTGACAGTTTCTTATACTACAGCAGAAAACACATAAGAAAAAACACATGCATTAAATAAGATGACACGGTATAGCTATATGTCAAAACATCCACAGTATTTACTACAAGGATGTGCAAATAGGCAAATAAAACTTGATTGTTTGGTTTAACTACTTGAGTTGCAAGTCATCTTTCCAACTCATGAAAATTACTAATCATTCCTTTAAATTAAATATTTAAATGTTCTTCATAATTGAAAAGCAATGAGATCATCACTAGATTTCACCTAAGCAAAAGTTAAATGTGGTGCTACTTGAGAAAGTAAAAACTTAGGTCAAGTGCACTGTATCTGCTGTTGCTAAATCACAGAGTAATTATCTTAAAACACGCCCTAAAAGCAGTTCTTGAGCCTTCCTCCAAATCTGGACTTGTTACATAAATGTTTAAAACTTAGATATCAGGGATATTTTGGGTGTTCTGCAACTTTAGTTTCATACGGACATAGCTTGTGGTTTCTAATTCTTCATCTGCAAGTACATAATGATTACAGACTGGAAAGAAACCAGAGTGGAATATAGTCACCCTGTTCATAACAACTACAATATAGAAATCTTAAATATGGTGTGCCAAAATAAGAGCATTCAAATTCATTAGAAAATTTTCAAAAGTATTGGCCAAGAGGGAACAGGAAACAATGGAAATAATGGAGACAAATCTGAAAAAGGAAAACATGATGAGGGGGGAGAAAAATTATCGTAACTAAAACTGATGAAGTTCTGTAGCTATAATTCATTGCGCTGACAATAAATACCATGTTTAAAGAATGCTTTATACCAAACTTCACTCTTGTCAACAAGATCCATTTATTTGCAAAACAATCCTAATCTGTCAAGTGCTGATTTTTGCCTTCTTCAGCCTTTACATGTTCAGATGACAAAAATTAACTTCAGAATTTGTTTCAGAAAATTCAGTCAGTATAACTGATGTTTTGAAGTATCAAGCCACTTCAAGAAGCAAGAGATATTTAAATACAAAGATAAGCATAAAATGTAAAAATGCAGATGATATACAAGACCCAAACTCATTCTATTTATGTACCCAAAATAAACAAGAAATGTTGGATTATTTGTAAGATCTGTTGTCATATTCATCTTATTCTAAAAATGAATGCGTAATGGTGAAAAATTTTACCTTGATTTAAGAAAAAAATACATTTATTAAAGATATTTTCTTTAGATTATTCAATATTACTTTTTTGTATTGTACATCCAGAGGTCCAGAATATTAGACAAGACTACACACTGTCAATTTCTATTAACTCCATTGCCCTTCGTTGTTCTTATTGTACTCAGCCACAACCTAAGATTTACCCTAGGCTTAAGCCTTAACAAAGACAGCTATGGCAGCCTCAAGCTGAAGACAGCTGTGAGGCAAGCCCATCATGATGCCGTCTTAACAGTCTTCCTGACATAACAGACATATCAGTTCAGGCCCTACACTTTTTAATCAGTCTCTTCAGAAACTAGGCCTGAAATAAATTACAGGGTTAGTCAAATCATGTCCACAGAGTGTAAATGTGAGCATACCCTGGAGTAATGTTTCCAAACCAACCCAAAAGCTATTGAAGATGGCCTCTTCAATTAAAAATGTAGATGTCTTTATAGTCATTTTCCATATAAAGACTCATTTTATCCAAAAGTCAAGGACACCTATGCACACCATCTGCTAATATAAACCAATGAGCCATGCTGCTGAAAATCTCCAGCTTTTTTTACCATTTTTTCATTTCTTTTTTTCTTTTCCTTTCCTGAAACTGCTGTTTCAGCAATGTTTTCCACTTGAATCACACATCTAACCAAAATTTGTAGAGTCCTGACTGCAGAATAGAGAACTACCTAATGCCAAGAAATCCTCACTTACACACTAACAAACTGCAGCCCATGAAACCATGAAAGCAGAGCTAAAGCTCCTTTATGAGTAAAGAAAACTCTGATGTTTTCTTATTATGTTCTAAATGTCTGAACCCTAGCTCAACTCTTAGATATACAAGTACAAAGTTGACAAGATGTCTAAGTCAACACTAAGTTTATGGCTGGGAGAAATGTATGGACTAATGTAAGGAGGATTAAGACAGACCTTTTAGGTTAAGGGTTGGTGCCTTAACAGCTTTCTTGGCTCTTTTTAAGTATTATCGTGCTAAGAGCCCATTGGTTATAACAAACACAAGTTTAGGATGAAAGTAAAAGTACTTGTCATGGTTTAAGCCCATCTTGCAACTATGCACCACACAGCTGCTAGCTTATTGTCTCCCAATGAGATGCGGGAGAGAATCAAAAGACTAAAAGTGAGGAAAAGTCATGGATTGAGATAAAAACAGTTTAATAGGGAAAGCAAAATAAGATTCATTCATTCACTACTTCCCATCAGCAGGAAGTTCTTCAGCCATCTCCAGGAAAGTGGGGGTCTGTCAAGCATAACGGTTGCCTGGGAAAGCAAACGTCATCACTCCAAATATCCACACCTTACTCCTTCTTCTTTCAGCTTTATATTGCTGAACATGTCACCGTATGGTATGGACTATCCCTTCGGTCAAATGGGGTAAGCTGTTCTACCTGCTGGTGGGATGGTGCAAGAAGGGCAAATGACCTTGACTCTGTGTAAGCACTCCTCAGCAATAAAAAAAACATTATAGAATCACAGAATAATTTAGGTCGGAAAAGACCTTTAAGATAATTGAGTCCAATCTTTTAACTTAGCACTGCCAAACCACTACTAAACCATATCTCGAAGCACACATCTACACATCTTTTAAATGTCTCCAGGTATAGAGACCGCTTCCCTGGGCAGCCCGTTCCTGAGCCCAACAACCCTTTCAGTGAAGAAATTTCTCCTGATATCCAGTCTAAACCTTCCTGGTGCAAAGTGATGTCATTTCCTTTTGTGCTACAGCTTCTTACTCAGGAAAAGAGACCAACACCCATCTTGCTACAACCTCCTTTCAGGCAGTTGTAGAGAGAAATAAAGTCTCCCTTCATTCTCTTTTTCTCTAGGCTAAACATTCTGATATTATCAACACTGTTTTCAGTATAAATCCAAAATGTAGTCCCATACTAGCTACTACAAAGAAAATTAACTCTATCCCAGTGAAAACCAGCACAGTAATGTGACTATTAAGGTCAGTTTGACAGCATGACTCAGATAGACTTTCACATGATATTAATGAATCACACATATCTACTTCAGATTTTAACAAAATTTCATTTAATCTCACTAGATGTCCTTATTAACACCAACTTAAATTTTAGAATGAAAGCAGATTCTAAATACGTATCTATATGATTCTTGTATAATTTAAATGAAAGTATGAAACTGCTGATCAACTTCACATTAGTAGTAAAACATAGCAACAGCATATGCTAATCCATCAACACCCTCAATCATGACCAATTTCTTCTTAGCTTAAAAAAAATGCTATTACTTTCAGCTCTACAAGGCTAAAGAAAAAGATTTTTAGCGGAAAGGCTTCTACCTCATGTATAGCACTGAAGATGAAAATCCAAGTTATGCTGTTGTACATTTTAAACCTTAATGAAAAGAAACAGCTTCTTATAAGTCATGATTATTGACAATTACTTCAGCTCTTCTGAACCAATCATGACTTTACTGCATCAACACATAATAAAAAAATCACCCTAACAAATGAACAGTGCATAATGTTCTCTTGTTCACTTTGATGGATAACGTTCATTCCTACATTGATCTGACAAGGCTGTAACAAAGCTGCATTTTCTTCTCACTGTCTAGTTCACAGTCTTCCTCTGCTGGCAGACAGCTTGTATTTCTACAGGCTTTTTCTATTTCTGCAGGTGATGGCTTAAAAACAAATAAAAATCTGCATTTGACCTAAGAAATACAGAGTTATTCATTCTTTGGAAAGGAATGAGAACTCCAAATTTAGGGAATAGCTATTTCACTTTTACAGCTAAACATGTCCAACCTGGCCTTGAACACCTCTAGGGATGGGACATCCACAACTTCCCTGGGCAACATTTCCAGTGTCTCACCACACTCGGCATGAAAAATTTCTCTCTAACGTTTAATATAAATCTTCCCCCATTCCAATTTAAAGCCATCCCCCCTTATACTGTCACTACATGCCCTTGTACAAAGTCCCTCTCCAGCTTTCTCGTAGGTCCCCTGGAAGGCTGCTATGAGGTCTTCCTGGAACTCTCTCTTCTCCAGGCTGAAGAAGCCCAACTTTCTATATCAGAGATAATAAATAATAGTCTGTCGTTGGACATGATATATATATAGACAAATGATTTATAGATATACTTTTAAAGTATTGTATAGTTGAATTTTAAAGTAGTGAATTAGCTTAAGCAATAATTCTTAGCCAGTTTGCGGTGAGACTGCATGTGACTGTTTGTACTTATACAAAGGAAAATAACAAGCAGGGAATCAAATAAAAAAAAGTAGAAAAGCATTTAGAACTGCCTGGTATTTACAAGACCTTGAAACAGAGGTCAAGGAGCATGAGTAGACAGGAAAGGTGTTATGAGAACAGGGCATGATGTCAAAATCACTGTTAGCATAGAGCAAATACCAAGTTGGCACTCAACCTTTCCATGTGCTGGCCATGTAAGGGGCGGGTAATGCTGCTAACCCTTTCTGCTGTCCCCAAGGAGAGGATAAAAGGAGCTGGGCTGGACAGGTGAGGGTCAAGAAGGCATATGTGCACATCTTTGAACAGGGAATGCCCTGTATGTGCAGTACTTATTGACTCTTACAGTACAGACACCATGTTCCATCTCCTTCTCCTGCTCAGTGATTGACATCAGTTCATGAGTCAGTAAGCTGATGAGTTTTAATGTAGTCAAGTGTAACAGGTTAAGGTGTAATACCATATTTGCACAATG